>NC_045706.1:19424875-20026606 GCF_009834535.1 Camelus ferus | reverse complement strand
CACATATATCTGTGTGATGTGAAAAACAAAGTAAATTAGTTGGTTATGAAAATGACCCCAAAGCTAGCATGCTGATTTTGTACAAGTAATTCTAAATCTGAAAGGTGTAATGCTGCAGTTCAATTTACTCAGCAGGAAATATAGAGAAATAGTTAAACTATAATATCATCTATACATGGCTTTAAATTTTTATTTAGAGCAGGTTGTTTTCCCAAGAAAATTTTATTCCAACTATTGTGAAAAGAACCGCTGTTCTAGAACATCAAATTGTAGCATGGTGTTTGACTAGGAATATGTTGTGGGGCTAGTGGAATAACCCTAGTTGTTATATTCTTTCAAAGATTATTTACATCAGTTCAACATTCATGTGTTCAATATCTATTGTATGTTAAGAGCTAAAACTCTTTGAGTTGCTAGCTGTTGCTATGCTCATAGTTATTACATAGTTGTTCACCTATCTAACACCTTGATTCTGTTACCAAGTATGTATGTACTCAGAGGCCAAAGTGAGTCCCTGAGAACTGTGGGAACGGGAGAGGTTCTGTGTCTGACTCTTTGTCAGGAGAAGTTTGAAGAATTATTTGGAAGTTTACTGGGAGCTTCAGAAACAATGTAGCTGCATAATTATCCCTGGCCTTAATCTACCTTTGAGCTCGGTTGTGGGGTACACCTACCAGGGCCACAGAATATCTGGGCTCTTGGAGCAGGTGACCTTGTGTCATTTTTTATGGCTTTAACAGCACTTTTAAGGAAAGAAGATGGGCCTGAAGATTGAGGAAGAAAATCTCTAGTGCATCTGAAGTTAATGACATTTATCTACCCAAATAATCAGTCTGATTGGGAAAACTGTCTGATTTTTACTCTCTGAAGATTATTTTTAAAGGAGCTACTGAAAGCATTCTTGTCTTTTATTTTTTGTACTGTCATTTTCCTGGGGTTTAAATTTGGTTGGAGTCCCAGAGGCCACAGTATATATTTACATCTGACTAAATTTTTAATGAGGCTATTATTAACTCTACCCACACAAAGATGTCAGATTGGTGTGGTAGATATTACCCCTAGTGAATTACTTCTACCACCTTTCAAGGTATTTAACTAATGTAATTGACAGATGAAAGTTTTCCTCTGGTAGAGAAGTAAAGTTATATAGCTCAATAGCAATGAGCTGAATAAATGTCCATTGCAATGGCAGAGGGAAACTCTCCTACTAAAAATTAAGTTTGCAAGATCCCACCTAAGGATTCATTAATACTTCTTAATAGTTGTTGGCACTTTATATTTTCCTCCCTTCCTCTCCTTTTTCTTGCTCTTTTTTCTCTTCTTCTTCTTACTCCTTTTTTCCCCACTCCCTCCTTCCACTTCTCTACCATACTGATAAAATGTAAGTGTGCACCATGTACTAAATACAGCATCCACTAGGCTAAGCACTTTACTGATATTATCTCATTTACTTCTCAGTAAAATTACTATGAAGTAGGCATTACTATAGCCTATTATAGCCATTATACAAAAGAAAATAAAAGGGTTTTGCAACTTGCAGAAGGCTAAAATGTTTGCAAATGCCAGAGATGGAGCTGTCTTTCCAAATCTAGAGCTGGATCTTTAACCATTATGCTATGCCATTGCTCAGCTGAAAGCATTTCTGAACTCTTTGATGTAGAAGGCTTGGTACATGCTAAAGTGATTAATTAGCTTGATATTTTGTCCTTGAATATAGTAGCATTAATGTATAGAGAGTAAGATCAGTTCATTGATGCACAAAAGAAATTCTCTTAACCAAAAGTAACAAATCAGTGTCAACACTGAAAGGAAAGTCCAAGCAACTGAGGGCTAATCTGTTTTAAGAAACAGATGATGCAAGAGAGAAAAGTAACTGATTTTGGAAGGCTTGATGGGAGAGAGGGGAGGGTTAAGCACCAGACTGATGCTTTCGCTATTATTGTTGTTAATAAATCTTTTAGTGCATTTTAAAATCGCTAATTACATAAAGTATTTTTGGGAAAAAAATAACAAGGAATTAAAAATTGGCTAGGAGGGACTGGACCTTCTTATTCCAACCTTGATTCTGTAGCTGGAACAGGACTTACCCTCTTGACACTGAAAAAGCAGAACAAAATATGTGAAATAACTGTTTTCATGTATTAGCAAAGCTATGATCTGTTATAGAAGGGAAATTAACAATGTCAGTTCTACAATTATCCTGGCCAGAAACATTTTGCAGATCACAGTTTGAGGGTCAAGAGGGTAACAATAGAACTTTGCAGTATTGCTGTGTTGAACAATGAGAGAGTTTAGAATTCATGATTGTTGAGGCAAGTAGAATTTCAGGAGCTGAACGTTTGAGAGATTCCATTCTAGAGAAAGAATATCAGAAATCTACTTTCAAGTCCCTTTGAGCTTTGTATTAAATACTAAGAAACATACGTGAAAATCCACAATACTAGGCAAAGAATTCTCAAACAGCTGCAACTTGAACAATTCCTAGATTCTACACAAGGCTGGAAGGCTTTCAAATTCCAATCAGCCAGAGGGAGAAAGTTGCTGTTAAACATCTAGCACACTTCATAGAAACCTGAGAAGTATCTTTAGTGTCAAACTAGCACAGAAATAAAGGCTACCCTAAACTTACCCTAACAAAACTTTAAAATTAATCTAGTATATATTAAATTGTTCCACAAGTAACTTAATTGCCTTCTAAGTCAAATTCCATTAATATATAAACACTGACAGAAAATAAAATCAAACACAAAACTTCAGAAAACTCATGATATACAACAATCAATCAAAAATGATTAGACATGAGAATAAATTTTAAAACATTAGCATAGTGCACTATTCACAATGGCCAAGACATGGAAGCAACCTAAATGTCCATCAATAGATGAATGGATAAAAAAGAAGTCATATATATATACACACACACAATGGAATATTACTCAGTCATAAAAAAAGAATAAAATAATGCTATTTGAAGCAAAATGGGTGGACTTAGAGATTATCATATTAAATGAGGTAAGCCAGAGAAAGACAAATATCATATGATATCACTTATATATGGAATCTAAAAAAATGATACAAATGAACTTATCCACAAACCAAAATGAACCCATAGATATAGAAAACAAACTATGCTTACTGAAAGGGAAAGGGGTGGGGGAGAGGAATAAATTAGGAGTTTGGGATTAACATATACACACCACTTATATATAAAATAAATAAACAACAAGGACCTATTGTATAGCACAGGGAACTATATTCAATATCTTATAATAACCTATGATGGAAAAAAATCTGAAAAAGAATATATGTATGTGTATATGTATAACTGAATAACTTTGCTCTATACCTGAAACTAACACACACAGTAAATCAACTACACTTCAAGAAAATATTTTTTTTAAAATGACCAGACGTGAGAAGAAATAAAAATTGTTGCTCATAACAAGGAGAAAAAACAATCAGTAGAAACCCACTGAGAATGAGATATATGAATGGCATATGTAAGGAAGAACTTGCCCTATCTATTATAATATACTCAAGTAATTAAAGAGAAAACACAAGTAGAATGCAGAGGGAAGTGAATGATTAAAAAAGTAACCTAATAGAATTTCCAGAAATTAAAGACATATTTTAAAATTAAAAAAAAAATCACTAGCACATCAGATTAGATGCAGCAGAAAGAGAGAGCAATAAATTTGACTTCATAGTTATAGAAATTATGTAAATTGAAGTGATATGGAAAAATAAATAAAGATGAAAACCAACCAAACAATTCATAACAATAGCAGATTTTCTACATATGTACAGTTGGAGTACAAGAAGGAGAGAAAAATTGGAACAGCCAGAAAGAAAAGAAAGAAAGAAAGAAAGAAAGAAAGAAAGAAAGAAAGAAAGAAAGAAAGAAAGAAAGTTTTTTTTCCCCAAATTTTATTTTAAAAACATTAATCTACATAACCAAGAAACTAAAATCTGAATCAAGAAAATCACCAAAAGGGGGCATATCATACTAACATTGAAAAAAATAAAGATAAAAACTTAAATAAGCCTGGAGGGGGGGAATTATTTTCAGAGGGATAAAAATAAAAGTTACATGTGGGTGAAATCAGGAAGAATGACAGAGTAAATACCTCTGAAAAAATCTCTCCTCCCTGAAGTAATGAAAACAGTGGCAAAAATTATGAAAATCAAAATTCTCAGAATTCTGGAAATTAAGCAAAGGCTTATTACAATCTGAGAAACATTCATTAAAGAGAAATGGCTGAACTTTAGTAATAACAGTAAACTTTATTTCATATCCATCACCTTCTCCCCAGCTCTGTGGTAGTCTTGAAATCAACAGCCTCATAATCATGGTGAAAACCAAGAGCTCAGCAGCCCTGGAAGGAGCAGAACAAGGCTGGAGCTCCTCCAAAGCCCCATTCCCAAAGAACTGTTATTTGATCCATCTGGGAAGGCCCTATTAAATTTCACTCACTTGTCTTTATTTGACCTGAGAGTTCACACTGTGTCAACCCACTTTCCCTCAGGGATATTTGTGAGGGGAAAAATGGGAAGAAAGGGAGAGAGGAAGGAAGGAAGACAGAAAGAGGGAAAAGGAAAAATGAGTGTCACTTGTGTAATATTACATCTGCCTGAGGTGGAGGTAAGAGTTGGGGCACAAAATAAGCTCTCACAAAAAAATTAAAATGAAGTAATTATAATAAAGGGAAATGCTAGTGAAATAGGTGTATAGATGCTCCAAGGAGGCTTTGGAAATCTCTGATATACACTTGGGAATATAGAAACCACACATACATACAGGGCTCTTCTCATGCCCAGGGTTATACACATAATGTAGGAGAATACTTGAGAAGTCTTTATCCTCTCACTTTTGTCTAACCTTGAGACTCTATGCAATCAAGAAGTTAGAGCTAAGGCACAGTTGTAAACTGCCTGCGGAAGCACTGAAGATACGCAGCAACGCATATAAAGAACCCCTTGGCAAACACTAGTAGGATTATTGCAGTCTTCAATACTCCACTTTCAATAATGTATATAGAACATGTAGACAGATGATCAATAAGGAAAAAGAAGACTAGGAGCATATCAGACAAGCTAGACCTAAGAGGCATCTATAGGACACTCTACTCAACAACAGCAGGATTCTTCAGGATAAACACTATTTTGAGCCATAAAATAAATCTCAAGAAACGTCAAAAGACCAAAAAAATACATAGTATGTTCTCCAACCACAGTGAAATGTAATTAAGAATCAAAAATAAAAGGAAATTTGAAAAATTCACAAATATGAGGATATCAAACAACACACTCCTTTGTAACCAAAGATTTAAAAAAATAAATCAAAAGGGAAACCAGAATACTTTGAGATAAACAAAAGCAAAGATACAACATATCAAAACTTATTGGATGCAGCAAAAGTAGTGCTTAGAAAGATAGTTATAAATGCACATATTAAAAATAATAAAGTACTCAAAATCAATTACTTTACCTTGTATCTTAAGAAACTGGAAAAAGAGGATCATCTTAAAATCAAGGGAAAAAAGGAATAATAAAGATTAGAGTGGAAGAAAATAAAATAGAGAGTTGAAAAACATATAGAAAGTATTGAAATCAAAAGTTTGCTCTTCAAAAAGATCAACAAAAAGGAACTAAAAAATGGAAAAGATTCTTATTACTAAAATCAGAAACAAAATAGGAAACATTGCTACCAACTTTATAGAAATTAAAAGGATTATAAGGGAATATTGTCAACAATTGAATGCTCCAAATTAGTTTTAAGTGACATGGAAAAAGTCCCAGAAAGACACACTACCCAAACCACAAGACTTTTATTCTATAACTTATAATACTTTATTAAAAGCAATTAGACATAAATAACTGGAAAGACATAGCATATTTTGGATTAGAAGACTTAATATTGTTAAAATGGCAACAGTCTCCAAATTTATCTACAGATTTAATGTATTGCTAATAAAAATCATGGGTGCCTTTTTCTGCCCTCCCCCAGAAATTCACAAGATAATCTTAAAATTCATATAGAAATGGGACTAAGAATAGCCAAAACAATTTTGAAAAGAAGAACAAAGTTGCAGGACATACTTCCTTACTTCAAAATTTAATACAAAGTCACAATAATCAATACTGTCATACTGGCATAAGGATGGACATATAGAAACATAGATATAAAATTGAGCATTCAGAAGTAAATTGTTACATTTATAGTCAATTGACTTTTGACAAAAGTGCCAAAAAACCTCAATAGTCTTTTCAACAAATGGTGTTGGGAACTTTCAATGGCTGTAAACAAAAGAATAATGTTGGACTCCAACCACACACCATATAAAACTTTGCTCTAAATTAATCAAAATCCTAATGTACTTCCGGGAGAAGATGGCGGAGTAGAAGGACGCTCGCAGGTCACCCTCTCCCACAAATACACCAAGACCCACATCTACAGACCCACTCAGCCAACCAGAGCACCTGTGGAACTCCGACAGAACATCGCCCTCTTCAAAAGATAAAGACGCCAAAAATCTGGTAGGAGAAAAGGAAAAAAGAAAAAACAAAAGGCAAAGCAGCGCTGGACGGGTCTCGCGGGGAGGGAGCCGCAAAGGAGGACTGGCGCTCGCTCGCTGGGTCTCCCCTCTCCAACTGAGAGGCCAGCGGGACGGAGGGGGAGCCTCCGAGGCTCCGATCTGTACAGAGCAGCCCTTGACTAACAGAACTAAGTTAAACGGGCACAGAGCGTCCCCCCGACACCCAGCCTGAGACGCGGGCCGGCAGCGGCGGGCAGGGCCAGGCTGCACAAGCCGAGCGGAGGACGGAAGTGGCTGCACGGAGGCAGCCCCGGGGGAATGCAAGGGGCTGCGCGCCGTGGCTGTGGGTGCACAGGGCAGAACAACCTGGGCCCTCCATAAAACAGCACGGTTGATGTGCTCTCGGGGGAAGGGTGCACACCCCCATCTCTGAAAACCCGCGGAAAGTTTTCGGGGGAAGAGAGGTGGGGCTCAAGCAGAGCCGCCATATCGCGATATCCTCCTGCGCTGAGCACCCAGGCGGGGGGGGGGGGGGGGGGGCGAAACCTGCATCCGCACCTAAGGGCTTAGCAGCCTCAAAGGCCAGACTGAGAGTGGCCTGCAGCCCGGGGCAGATAGGATCCTTCCATCCTGGTCCCTCAGAGAACTTGCTCCACAAAGACAAACAAGGAGCTGGGTTTTGGCTCGGAGCAGGGACAGGGCTGTCCCTCGGTCTTCCCCAACCAAGCCCACCTGCGGAGCGCCGACCAGGGCGGAGCGCGCAGCCCCACAGAGCAGCGGAGCTACCCACGGCAGCGCAGGTAGAGCGAGAGCGGCCCCCCGCCTTTCAGGCAGGAACACAGCCCCTGACCGAGGTGCTGGGAGGGGGCACGACCCGCCCTCCTACCTGGCCAGTCTGCAACATCTGACTGCGGCATCCGGAGGGCAGCGACCTGCCCGCCCACAGCAGAGAGCTGCACCTGACCCAGTGTTAGGAGGAGGTGCGATCTGCTTGCCGACAGGTGCTGGGAGCAGCACAGAAGAGGGCGCCAACGGAGGGCCTCTGAAAACAGCAAGCTGAGCTTCCAGAACAGGACGAAGACAGAAAGACTTCACAGTAAAAGCACACAGACGCCAGGAGAACACCGACAAACCCCCCCCCCCCTTTTTTTTTAAAATCTGTTTTTACCTGTTCTATTTTCTATTACTCTCTTAATTTTTACTTCTTAATTCATTTCTATTTCTCTTGGGTTTTGATGTCCTGCTATTGATTAGACACAGGTTTCAAATACATCTATTCATCTCTCCCCCCCCCTTTTTTGTAAAGGTTTTAAAAGGACGTCTCAACCCGATTAATACTCTGCTTCAACTCACTCTTCTATTATTCATTATACACTGTTTTCAAACCCTCTTTCTCCCTTCTTTTAAAATTCTTTCTCTCTCTCTTTTTTTTTCTTTTTTTCCTAAGTTCTATTCCTAAATAGGCATTAGATAGATAAAATCCTTAAGGACCAAAGTAAACAACTGATACTCCATAAACCACAGTGCCAAAGAGGTATGAGCAAGATGAAGAAGCAGAAAAACCTTTCCCAATTAAAAGAACAAGAGAAATCCCCTGAAAGAAAGATCAATGAAATAGACATCGATAGCCTACTAGATCAAGATTTCAAAAAAGGAGTGATCGAATTGCTGAAGGAATTAAAAGAGATAGTGTTTAGAGATATAAAATATGTCAAAAATGAAATTGAAGCTATAAAGAAGAGCCAAGTAGAATGGGTAAACTCATTGACAGAGATGAGGAATGATCTAATAGCTGTGCAAAGCCGACTAGATAACGCAGAGGAACGAATTAGTGATCTAGAAGACAGGGCAATAGAAAGCACCCATTCAGAAGAACTACAAGATAAGCAAATAAAAAATAATGAAAATAGCATAAGGGACCTATGGGATAATATAAAGCGTCCCAATCTTCGCATAATAGGGGTCCCAGAAGGAGAAGAAAGATCAAAGGGGATTGAAAAGGTTTTTGAAGAAATCAGTGACTGAAAACTTCCCAAACTTAAAGAAGGAATCAGATATCCAAGTACAGGAAGCTCAGAGGGTCCCAAACAGGAAGAACCCAAATAGACCCACACCAAGACATATCATAATCAAGATGGCCAGAGTCAAGGATAAAGAAATGATTCTAAAAGCAGCAAGAGAAAAGCAAAGAGTAAGTTACAAGGGAACCCCCATAAGGCTCTCAGCTGATTTCTCTACACAAACACTACAGGCCAGAAGGGAGTGGCAAGATATATTCAACAGCCTAGGATGAATGAAAAAAAGATTCAGCCTAGGATCCTTTATCCAGCAAGGCTATCCTTGAGGATAGAAGGAGAAATAAAGAGTTTCACAGACAAAAAAAAGCTGCAGGAGTTTAGCAACACTAAACTCATGCTAAAAGAAATATTGAAAGGGCTATTCTAAATAGAAAAGCAGCAGGATGCTACAGAAATGAGAAACACACAACTGGAAAGGTGATTAACTCATGAATTACAAATAAAGTAAACATGAAATTATAAAAGAAGACATACAAATCACTGAGAGTGGGAGAGGGAGGCAGGGAAATATAGAATATTTTCTTCTTTCTTTTTAAAATTTTTTTTAACAGTAGGATGGGTTTGAGATCATGTTACTATCAGTTTAATAAAAACAGTTATAGTAATGGGTTGATAGATTTACAAAAAAAGGGTAACCACAAGCCAAAAATTTACAAAGGAGTCACAAAAATTAAATAAAATCCATGATAATACAAAGGAAAATTACCAAATCACAAAAGGAAGAAGAAAGGGACAAAGATGATATACCAATTCAACTGCAAAGATAAGTTCAAAATGGCAATAAACACACATCTATCATTAATTACTGTAAATGTTAATGGACTAAATGCTCCAGTCAAAAGACACAGAGTGGCAGACTGGATAATAAAGCAAGAACCTTCAATATGCTGCATACAAGAGACCCACTTTAGGGAGAAGGACACATATAGATTGAGAGTGAATGGATGGAAAAGGATATTCCATGCAAATGGAAAAGCCAAAAAAGCAGGTGTTGCAGTACTGATTTCAGACAAAATAGACTTTAAAACAAAGGCCATAAAGAAAGATAAAGAAGGACATTTTATAATGATTAAAGGAGTGATACAAGATGAGGATATTACACTCGTTAATATATATGCACCCAATATAGGAGCACCTAAGTACATACAAGAATTACTAACAGAGATAAAGGGGGATATTGATGGGAATACAATCATAGTTGGAGATTTTAACACTGCATTAACATCACTAGACAGATCTTCCAGACAGAAAATAAACAAGGCAACAGAGAAATTAAATACTACAATAGAAAAACTAGATTTGGTGGATATTTTCACGAGCATTAACACCCCCCAAAAATAGGATATACATTCTTTTCAAGTGCACATGGAACATTTTCCAGGATCGATCATGTACTTGGGCACAAAAGAAACCTCAACAATTTTAAGAAGATAGAAATTATCTCAAGCATCTTTACTGACCACAATGCCATGAAACTGGAAATCAACAACAGAGAAACAAAGGAGAAAAAAAGGAAAGCATGGAGATTAAACAATATGTTATTGAAAAAACAAAGGATCAATGAGGAAATCAAAGCTGAAATTAAAAAATACCTTGAGACAAATGATAATGAAAGCACAACCACTCAAAACCTATGGGACACAGCAAAGGCAGTGCTAAGAGGGAAGTTTATAGCGATACAGGCCTTCCTCAAAAAAGAAGAACAATCTCAAATAAACAATTTAACCTACCACCTGAATGAATTAGAAAAAGAAGAACAAAAAGCCCCAAAAAGCAGCAGAAGGAAGGAATTAATAAAGATCAGAGAGGAATTAAATACAATAGAGATTAACAAGACCATAGAAAAAATCAACCAAACCAAAAGCTGGTTTTTTGAAAAAGTAAATAAAATCGACAAACCTCTGACCAAACTCACAAAGAAGAAAAAAGAGAGAGCACAAATTAGCAAAATAAGAAAGGAAAATGGAGAAATTACAACAAACAAAATAGAAATACAGAATATCATACGAGAATATTATGAAAAACTATATGGAACCAAACTGGATAACCTAGAGGAGATGGACAAGTTTCTGGAAACATACTGTCCACCAAAAGTGAATCAAGAAGAATCTGAACACTTGAACAATCCGATCACTAGAAAGGAAATAGAAATAGCAATTAAAAACCTCCCTACAAATAAAAGTCCAGGACCGGACGGCTTCACCGGGGAATTCTACCAAACATACAAAGAAGAACTCATACCAGTCCTTCTCAAACTCTTCCAGACGATTGAAAAGGAGGGATTACTCCCAAACTCATTCTATGAAGCCACCATCACCCTGATACCAAAACCAGGCAAAGAGACTACAAAAAAAGAGAATTATAGGCCAATATCACTGATGAACATAGACGCCAAAATCCTCACCAAAATTTTAGCAAATAGAATCCAACAACACATAAAAAAGATTATACATCATGACCAAGTGGGGTTCATCCCAGGGACACAAGGCTGGTTCAACATACGCAAATCAATCAGTGTAATACATCACATCAACAAGAGAAAGGACATAAACCACATGATCATCTCAATCGATGCAGAAAAAGCATTTGATAAAATTCAACACCCATTTATGATAAAAACTCTCGCCAAAGTGGGTATAGAGGGAACATATCTCAACATAATTAAAGGTATATATGACAAACCTACAGCCAGCATAGTACTCAACGGTGAAAAACTCAAAAGCTTCCCACTAAAATCTGGGACAAGACAAGGATGCCCACTATCACCACTCCTATTCAACATAGTCCTGGAAGTCCTAGCCACAGCAGTCAGGCAAGAGAAAGAAATAAAAGGGATCCAAATTGGAAAAGAAGAGGTAAAAGTGTCATTATATGCTGATGACATGTTACTATATATAGAAAACCCTAAAAGGTCCACACAAAAGCTACTAGAGCTGATTGAAGAATTCAGCAAGGTAGCAGGTTACAAAATTAACCTTCAAAAATCAGTTGCATTTCTTTACACTAACGATAAATCAACAGAAGAAGAAAGTAAAGAAACAATCCCCTTTAAAATAGCACCCAAAGTAATAAAATATCTGGGAATAAATCTAACCAAGGAGGTGAAAGAATTATACACAGAAAACTATAAACCATTGATGAAGGAAATTAAAGAAGACTTTAAAAAATGGAAAGATATTCCATGCTCTTGGATCGGAAGAATCAATATTGTTAAAATGGTCACACTGCCCAAGGCAATCTACAGATTTAATGCAATCCCTATCCAATTACCCAGGACATATTTCACAGAACTAGAAAAAATCATAATAAAATTCATATGGAACCATCAAAGACCTAGAATTGCCAAAGCATTACTGAAGAGAAAGAAAGAGGCTGGAGGAATAACTCTCCCAGACTTCAGACAATACTATAGAGCTACAGTCATCAAGACAGCATGGTATTGGTACCAAAACAGACATATAGACCAATGGAACAGAATAGAGAGCCCAGAAATGAACCCACAAACTTTTGGTCAACTCATCTTTGACAAAGGAGGCAAGAATATACATTGGAATAAAGACAGTCTCTTCAGCAAATGGTGTTGGGAAAACTGGACAGCAGCATGTAAAACAATGAAGCTAGAACACTCCCTTACACCATATACAAAAATCAACTCAAAATGGATCAAAGACTTAAACATAAGACACGATACAATAAACCTCCTAGAGGAAAACATAGGCAAAACATTATCTGACATACATCTCAAAAATTTTCTCCTAGAAGAAATAAAAGCAAGAATAAACAAATGGGACCTAATGAAACTTACAAGCTTCTGCACAGCAAAGGAAACCAGAAATAAAACAAGAAGAAAACCTACGGAATGGGAGAAAATTTTGGCAAATGAAACCGACAAAGGCTTGATCTCCAGAATATATAAGCAGCTCATACGACTCAATAAGAAAAAAATAAACAACCCAATCCAAAAACGGGCAGAAGACCTAAACAAGCAATTCTCCAAGGAAGACATACAAATGATCAAAAAGCACATGAAAAAATGCTCAATATCACTAATTATCAGAGAAATGCAAATCAAAACTACAATGAGGTATCACCTCACACGAGTCAGAATGGCCGTCATTCAAAAATCCACAAATGACAAATGCTGGAGAGGCTGTGGAGAAAGGGGAACCCTCCTACACTGCTGGTGGGAATGCAGTTTGGTGCAGCCACTATGGAAAACAGAGTGGAGATTCCTCAAAAGACTATGAATAGACTTACCATGTGACCCAGGAATCCCACTCCTGGGCTTGTATCCAGAAGGAAATCTACTTCAGGATGACACCTGCACCCCAATGTTCATAGCAGCACTATTTACAATAGCCAAAACATGGAAACAGCCTAAATGTCCATCAACAGGTGACTGGATAAAGAAGAAGTGGTATATTTATACAATGGAATACTACTGAGCCATAAAAACCGACAACATAATGCCATTTGCAGCAACATGGATGCTCCTGGAGAATGTCATTCTAAGTGAAGTAAGCCAGAAAGAGAAAGAAAAATACCATATGAGATCGCTCATATGTGGAATCTAAAAAACAAAAACAAAAACAAACAAACAAACAAAAACAAAGTGTAAATAAAGGACAGAAATAGACTCACAGACAGAGAATACAGACTTGTGGTTACCAGGGGGGTGGAGGGTGGGAAGGGATAGAGTGGGATTTCAAAACTGTAGAATAGACTACACTGTATAGCACAGGGAAATATACACAAAATGTTATGATAACTCACAGAGAAAAAAATGTGACAATGAGTGTGTATATGTCCATGAATAACTGAAAAATTGTGCTGAACACTGGAATTTGACACAACATTGTAAAATGATTATAAATCAATAAAAAATGTTAAAAAAATCCTAATGTAGAGCTCTTAAGATTATAAAACTCTTAGAATAAAATATAGGCCTAAATCTTAGTGACTCTGCATTAGGCAACAATTTCTTAGAAAGGTCACCAAAAGCATATCCAATAAAAGAAAAACAAATAGATAAAGTAGACTTAATCAAAATAAAAACCTTTTGTATTTTAAAGGACACACAAAAAAGTCAAATGACAATACATGAAATAGATGAAAACATTTGTAATTCAAATAGTGATCAGGGGAAATCATCCATAATATATAAAGAATTCTTACAACTTAAAAATAAGGTAAAAAATTTGAATAGACAGCTCTTTAAAGGAGATATACAAATGGTAAATAAGCACAAGAATATGGTCATATTGTTAGTCTTAAGTAGGATGCATATCAAAACTTCAATGAGATACCACTTCACACTCACTGCTATTACTATAATTTAAAAATGTACAATAATAAGTAAGGATTTTAAGAAATTGGAGCATATATATTTCTGGTCAGAATATAAAAAGGTGAATCATTTTGTGAAAGAATTTAAAGTTTCTCATAAAGTTAAAGAGAATAAAGTTAAAGTTATGACTCAGCAATTCCAATCTTAGGTATATACCCAAAATTAATTAAAATATATGTCAACATAAAAACTTGTACATAATTTTCATGACAGTATTACTCATAATAGCCCCAAAGTTGAAATATCACAAATATTCATCATTTTGTTCAATGTTAAACAAATGTGTTACAATGATACATTGAAATATTATCCAATCATAAGAAGGAATGATTCATGCTTCAACATGAATGAATCTTGAAAACATTATGCTAACTGAAAGAAATCATACACAAAATGCAGCAAATTATATGATTACATTTATTTGAAATTCCAGAATAGGCAAATCCATAGATATAGAAAATAGAATAGTGGTTGCCAGGGGCTGGCAGGAGGGGGAATGGATAGTGACAAATAGTGGGTTTAGAGTTTCTTTTTCAGAACATTTACTAGTATTATGGAAATTTTCTACATTTATCTTAATTTATTTGGAGCTTCAATAGCTTCTCGTTCTTTGGATTGTTACCTAAGCAAGAAGTACTTCTTCCACAGTATATGAGGTATTATGCATTTTGGGAACTATTTGTTACAGCAAATGGCCTATCCTAGTTAATACAGCCCAGACCTATGCTGGAACTCTAAGACTGCCACTGACTATGCATAAAGTGTATATAGATTGATCAGTAATGAATAAATGTGTTCTAAATATTGTGTGCTATTTTTAAGTACATTTGCATTAAATAAATTTATATCATTTTATTGTAACCATAATTTGAATTTAATAATAATTTTTAGACTAGACTAACTCTCCAATTAATTGGGAGCTGACTGAATGTATATGACAAGAATTACTTAACTGAATTACTCTATCTCTGTAGCAGATTGCCCTCTTCACCTACCTACACCCAACCCATTCTTCTAGCCAAGCTCAAGTTATACCTCCTTTGAGAGAAAAAAAATTCCCCATATTCTCTGACACACAGAAGTTTTTGTCTCTTTCAAAATCTACAGCACTGAGTCTGTGTATAATCTTTCACAAATTCAGCATTTACTGCCATCATATTGAGGCATCTCTCCCACTATTTTCAAGGAACTGTGCTCTACACTAGATTTTGCATATGAGGAAGACATGGCCCCCTGCATTCAAGCAGATTATAATCTAAGTCATAAACAGACATGTGCACCCACTGTAACTTCATAACAACCCTTTAGGGTAGGTGCTATCTGAATTTCTATGTCATAGATGAATAAAGAAAGATCTTGAAAAGATAAGCAGCTTGACTAAAGTTATACTTGGAGAGTGACAGAGCCAGGATTTGAACTAAGGCAACAGGACTCTAGAGATATATAATGCCTCCCATGACAGAGCAAATTAACTCTGGCTATAGAGGTCAGGGGGACAACATTAAGATCAGAGATACTGGAAAGCTTCTGTTATAATCTGGATAAGA
The DNA here is from genome assembly GCF_009834535.1 of Camelus ferus. Taxonomy (NCBI): domain Eukaryota; kingdom Metazoa; phylum Chordata; class Mammalia; order Artiodactyla; family Camelidae; genus Camelus; species Camelus ferus. Next base: position 20,011,098 of record NC_045706.1, on the reverse strand, counting down.
GAAAATTAGGATCCAAACAACTGCTCTGAGGATGGAAAGAAATTACACTCAATAGGAGGCACGAATTGTGTCTTCAACTATATTTTCTACCTGCCCATCATATAAACTTTGGCTGATTGATTGGCTTCATAAATCACAAGCTGATAACCTCCCAATGAGATTTTTCAAAATCTTTAAATCTATTGCTGAAATCTATTCTGTTCATACTAAGGTCATTCCTTCAGTTCCACATTCAGTTACCCTGCAAGATATCTCCTTTATATATAAAATGAATTCTTCCATCTCTGAGCTGACAAGTCAAATGATATTCTTCTTTATAAAAATACTTAACAAATCGTGCAATAGTTTATGCTAAAGAATTGACCCCACTAAGGCCCTCTCCTCTACATGCAAATATAATCTCCTGGCCTTTCCCCAAGCCTTGGGGAGGACTTCCTCTGATTTTAGAGGCCTTGGGACATGACTAGACCTGCCCAGAAATAACTATTCCTGCTGTGAGCATTCTCTTTGCATTATGACTTCATTTGGTGCTACAATATTATGTGTACAAACAAATTTTCAATTTCTCTGGGAATATTATTTGGTGCCCAAGCTTAGTGAAACTGTCAAAAGTATTAATAACTCAGGAACCAAGTTACAGTTTCCTGTATTCAAATCATAAAACTAAAGGCAAATAGAATCAGCTCTTTGTCTACATTTTTCACTCATATCCATTGCTACTTGACTCTCATTGAAAAAAAAAGTTCTTCTGTTTCTATTATTGCAAACTTTATAGGGAAAAGAAGGTGATCACAAACCATTTTCTGATGGTTTAGAAAGCTCTGTGTGTGTGTGTGTGTGTGTGTGTGTGTGTGTGTGTGTGTGTGTAACAATCATTATGCTATACACCAGGAACTAAAATTTAAAAAATTTAAAAGCTCCATGTAAGTGGTCTAAGTCCCTGGTCCCAGGATATTTTGTCTGGAAACAAATATATTAATAGGCTATTAAGGAAACAGAAGGGAATCATTAAACCAAAATAATTTTTACAGTCAAAGCTAAAGATCCAGTACCTCTGTATAGTTGCTGTGGATGGTTATACAGGGTGTTTACTGCATAAAGACAACAGGTTAAGGGCTTGGTGAGTAGGAGGTGTGAGGCATTCTGTACTCCATTTGATCAGCCTTGTGCTTATGGGGCAACCAGAGGGGATATCTTTATTTTCATTTGCACAATGATGCTATATGGACAAGCACAGGTTGAACTCTGCATTTCCAAATCAGTTTTTAATTTGCTGTCTTAGTCCGTGTAGGACACTATAATAAATACTCTTAGTCCATGTAAGCCATGAAAATAAATTAGGTGGTTTATAAACAATTGAAATGTATTTCTCAGAGTTATAAAGGCTGCAAGTCCAAGATCAGGGTGCCAGCTTGGTCAGGAGAGGGCCTTCTTCCTGGTGACAGATTTCTTTTATCCTCACTTGGCAGAAGGGGCTAGGGTGCTCTGTGGAGTCTCTTTTATAAATGCACTAATTCCAGTCATGAGGGCTCTGCCTTCATAACCTAAGCATCTCTAAGTCCCCTCACCTCCTAATATCATCATCTTGGGAGGTTAAGGTTTCAACATATGAATTTTGGGAGAGACACAAACACTCAGACCATAGCATTTACTGAAGAATAATTTAGTATTTTTTATTTACTTGCAAGCACAAAAAAGTAAACTAAGAACAAGATTGTGGTTAGACCTTAGACATAAGAGAACTATTAATGTGCTCAAGATGATCTATCTCTCTTTCTCTCTGTCTCTCTCTCTCTCACACACACACACACAGACACAGACACACACACATACACACACATTTATTTCTGTGTGTCAATCTCATTCTCTCCTACCTAAGAGGAGCTTCTAACACATGGCCAAACACATGGTTGATGAGAGTTTTGAAGTTTCACATCTTGCAGATGTAAATGAAAAAACTGACCTAATGATCTCCTTTGTTCCAAGATCAAACATCTCGAATAGGCGGCTGGTTTATTAAGTTTAGGTCAATGTCCTGTCCTGACCCAATCAAATATGGTCAGCAGGTATATATCAATAGGGCTCTAGTGGAAAAATTTCTTTAGAAAATATACAGCTTGAGCTAAGGAGGAGCATTACAAGAAGTAGATTGCTATTTCAACAAGAAGGATTAAAGATCAGACAGAACAATCAAGTGCCACTGTAGCTGCATAAATGAGAAAAAGCCCAAGTCACTGATATCCATGGATTTACCTTTAAAGCAAAGAATAAAAAGGAGTAGGCTGCTACACTTATTTACCCAAATGCATCAATAGCTTGACCCTGAAGTCCCACTTTGAAACCTCTATCTGAAATCTCTCTTTTTACATTTTATTCTGTTTATATCCTGGTCATCCCCACCCCCAAGCTCAATTCATGTCTCACCTCCTCCAGAAGTTCTCTCCAAACATTTTACCCTATCATTCCTCCATTCCCATAATGCCAACAAGTATATTCACAAATCACTTTCCTTAATCATAGACTGTCTCATATTGCTCATTAACTATTTTGGGCTTATGGTTCATCTCTCCTACAGGACTGTAAACTCCAGAAGCATTTTACAATGATTATTATTGGTACACTAACAACTAAAATTACCTTTATTCTACCTCCTGCAGCTTATAGCACAATGATGAGTGTACTCTTGGTAAACACATGTATAGGAACAAATTTGTGGAAGTTAAGGGTAGCACTAATTATACAAAGGAGACTGAAGATCCTCAAAGCAAGCAGAACTGACGAGTGGCAAGGGCGTGATCTCTTTCTTGAGACATATATGGCTAATAAATATTGAATAATATTGTTAAGGGATAAACTCAAACACACAAATTTGTAACTGCTCCACTAGCAATGAGCTTGGAGTAAGAATCCAGTATTCTATTTTCCTTTTTTCTTATTTAAGGAATGTCTCTGAAGCAGAGGTTAATAAAATTTACAAAGATAAAGAATTTATTTTCTAGAAGAAAAATGAAGTCTAAACTTTAATACAAAATTCCAAGTCTGAGGATTGTCAACTCAGACCACGAAAATGGCTGGCATATAAGTTTATTAATTCGGACTAACTGAAATGATCAGCAATTTGAACTGAGGTAAGTCCCTATGGTGAGGTGTATTTAAAAACCACAACAACTAAAATCTGAATTAACAAAGTATTACCAAAAAACATTCAAGGGAGAGATCTTCCTTAGTGAGGTAACCATGAAAATTTGCGATTGGAAATTCATTCTTAGGGTATCATTTATGTTCTAAGAGTGACTGAAAATTTTTATTTGAAAGTAAGTTAAATTTTCTTTTATATTTGTTTACATTACTGTTTGTTTAATTCATTTATTGAATATTTTCTCACACCTGTATTTCACATTAAAAAAGAACTATTCATATTTACTCATGACTCCATTAGTAAAAGAAAAGTATGATTATGACTCCCTTTCTAAAACAACATAAGCTTAAAATGCTTCCTGACTTGCCCCAGGCTGCAGTGTGAATAAAGAGTGCAGTGGAACGAGAAAGTCATAGTTTCTAATATCTCTGATGTGGTAACTACCAACCTGAATGGCACACTTCTAAGTCAGTAAGGAGTGCAAAAATAAGATTTTACTTTACTTTGAGTTTTTAAGGAGAAAAATTATGCTGATGTGCCCAGAGGGGAAAAGGTACCGAGACAAAAGACACCTCATCTCCTCCAGATTAATGCATATAGACGTTAGATGCAATATTTACTAGGTGTTTAGGTCAGAAAAGAGGGGAAGGCCTTCTCAGATCTGGTCTGAGCTTGGCTGCAATGTGAAAGTTATGCCTTCTCACTGTTTACCTGTTTTGCTTGAAAAGTTATATAGATGACAGATACATAGTCCCTCTTCCTTTTTCCTGTACCCTCTTCTTTCTCTTCTCCCTCTCTTTCTCTCCTTCCTGAATTGACAGAATTATATACTTAGAACCACATGGACAAATGGATGAACTTCGGGACTCACACTGAAGAATCCTCCCTCCTTATCCTTTTATGTACACCACTTTTGCGGAGGGATATTTAGGGAGGAAATCAGATTGACTCTTTGCATTCAAGAGTATATTTAGCTAGCGGCTATATGTGCAGGTCCAGTTAACTCTTAACAATGAGGGTGAAATGAGGTTATTGGATTATGTTCATAGTCAATTATAATTGTTTTGGTTAAATACTCCCTCTTGTAACCTTATTTACAGTTAAGAAAACAGCACTGAGAAATAGTTCTTAGCATAGAAGGAAAAAGCCTAGGGAAAAATTGGACGAACAATTTCTTTTCTCTAGATCATGAAATACGACCTCTTATTTATATTTGGGCATTAAGAAATGGCTACATTTGCAGAAATAAAAGTAAAAATTACAGATATGAAACACTTTGAATTCATCTTATTATCGTTATTATATCTATCTCACCATGAAAAGTAATGTCATTAATGGGAAACAACACGATAAGAACGAAGGAACACAAGGCTGGGTCCACATTTTAACTTCAGCTTTGCTGCCTAGTGAGTCACAACTTCTCTAAACTTAATCTCTTTAATCTAGAAAGTGGAAATAATAAGCATTTACCACAGTGATCATGTGAGGAAACGTATATGATGTCCTTTAAAAAGTAAAAATTATAAGCCATTGGTTATGAAATAGTGTTGAATAATAGGTATTCCTTCTGAAATTATTTTAAACTATAGTACAAGGAGATTTTATTCCATATATTAAAATAGTCCCTAAAATAACGTTAAGATAACTTTTGTTAGCTGATCATGGCTTTTCCTTACCTGTTGCCAATATGTTGTGAATGTGAATGGGGTTTTCTAAAGGCATGAGTCAGTCCACGCCACTTCACTGGAAAAGCAAATCATCACTGTGGCTGAGTGTATTGGGAGAACATGTGGCTCTGTAAGGAACCAAGGTCATATGTCAAAGACCAGGCAAATGAGTGACTCTGAACACCAGGACCTGTTTTAAAATGTAGATTTTATATTCAGGTATGGTCAGGAGACAACTACCATTAAAAAATAGTTTGTTGCTCACAGTTCCCAAGAAGAGGGGACATGCCACATCTCACAGGGCCACAGGGGGAATCAACAAGGTCAGTCAAAAGGGGAAAAGATCAGTCTTGGGAATAAACACTACTACAGACAGTGCCCTACCCAGCTCTCTCACAGAGAAATCTAGGCTAGAAAGCACAGATTATTCAGAGCAATCCCTTCCCTATTATTAGGGGGAATCTTCAAGGTAAAGAAAGTTCTACCGGCAGCGGGATCTTGGTATCCTTTTTTTAACATACAAAACGTTGGTAGGCCTTTTCCCTAGAGCTAGCTGAGACTATGTATATATGTGTGTATGCAGGTATTATCCTATAAGTAGATACGGTGATTACATGAACTTTAACAGGAATCAGTTTATCTTCATTAATCACAAGAGGTTAGGTACTAATGAGACTCAAGATAACTTAATACCTGACTCCTACAAGTTCAAGAGGAATGTTCACAAAAGGATTCAGAAAGTACATGTTTTATACATGTGTATCATTTCATGGTCTACCCATAGTTCCTGCATGGGGAGGCCCAACTTACCATGTAACATGTCCATTGTCACATAGCTAGTAAGAAGCCAAGTCTATTATCAAACCTCAGCAATCTGGGTTCAGGGTCTGTGCTGGTAATTTCCACTCCATGTTGCATTATTCCATTTGACCCTCATATTAACCCATTTGTTCTTTCTAATATCTGGTTAATTATATAATTTATCATCCAAATGGGGACACTTTTGAGAGTGAAACTGAGCACTATAAATAACTATGCTGGGAAAACAGGCATAAAAAAAGGACTGTCCTGAGCAAATAAGGAGTATGGTCTCCTGGTTTATCACTGATGTGCAATCTGAAGACTGGAGATGCCCAACTCATCAGTGATAAAGCCAGGACCAACCAGGTTCTGGAGGAACTCATCAGGGCTCCATCTCAATTCTATCGTGTCCTGGCTATCCTCTACCATACTTGGCCAGAAGCTAACACTGCTAGTCACAGAACACAAACACAAACAACCATAAGGAGGAAGCTGATTTACATATTCAGTTAAATAGCTGAAGAGAAGTTAGGCCAAGAAAGTAGAGAGATGAGAATAGATTTCTTGGATTTAGAAAAGGAAGCCACCTACACAAAGACAAGAGTTTCTCCCTTGGACTCTACATCATTATTCACATTTATGTCTGAATTTATAGCACCTACTCCTGATACTACATCTCTAGGAAAAGACGTAGAATAAAGCTGGCCATAATATTGCAGGTGTTCCCCCTGTTTAGTCAGGTGCATGGCAGGTGATCTGGGAGGGGAGATGCTTCTTGTCACATCCCAGTTCTTATAAGTCTGAAGGATCTGAGGACCTGGGCATTCAGGATGGCCAGTCACCTCTGTGTGTAGTGAAATGGTGTGGGTCTATGGCCAACATCTTGTAGAAGTCTAGAGTCCCTGATCCTACCAACATGGAATAGTGGGGCAGTGAGATCATTACATATCCAAAATGAATGCCAAAGACTGGTGCTTTTTCCCTTGTGTGCCACTAGTCATGTGGCATTGTTGTCAGGCCAAAGGAGCCGGGAGATGTCTTTAAGAATAAAATATCAAGGTCTACTTCTTAATATCAAACAATTTAGTGATTAAGAGAGTAAATTTGGGAAGAACATAACCTGGATTTGTAGCCTGACTTTGATACTTGCTAGTCCTGTGACCATCAGTGACTTAGTTAAAATTTCATATCCTCATCAAAATATGGGGGTGATGACTATACATACCTTGTGGGACTATTTGAGGATTAAGTGGAAAAAAGCATGCAGAGTGCTTAATATAGTGCCTTGCACAAGGAAGCATTTACAGCTGGTTATTTTTATTAATAAGTTTTAAGTTTAGTACAAAATTTAGGTAACCCCAGGGAACATTTTTTAGGAACTGAATAAGAGAACTAATATGCATATTTTGGTCTTAAAGAACAGGAAGAAATTTTTGTGGGTGTAGAGGGGATTTCAATTTCTTATTTTTGGAGCATAAACATAACAAAGCCATGGAAATCAGAAGAGCAACGTCTGTCTTTCTTTATCAATGCCCCTCCTTCACATACACACATACGTGGACAATTGTTTCTGAAATACTTTACACAGATTTGGTGATATATCCTTTTACCTTTAAATGCAACAGAATAGATTTCTTAAAACAAGGAATTCTATCATATAACCAAAGCACAATTAGCACAATAATGAAACGCAATATTATATAATAATTAATTATTCAAATTCAGCTTATATTCAAATATCTTCAATACAATGGTTTTCTTCATAACTTTGTTTTTCTATATGTTTGTTTCCTGGTACAGCATATAAACCAGGATCACAAATAGCATTTAGCTGACATGGCCCATCAGGTCTCCTTTGTTCTTCAAAATTCTTCACTCTACCCTGGTCTTTCATACCTTTGACGTTTTTGAAGAGAATATTGTAGTTATTTTGTAGAATATCTGTTAACTTGTGTTTGATGTTTCACTTATAAATAGATTTCTATTATGCATTTTTGACAAAACCATGTTGATAATAATTGTCCTTTTTAGTGCACCATATCAGGAGGCATCTAATATTGATTTGTCCCATTTTTGGTGATATTAAATTGATTCAGGTAGCTTTCAGAACTTTTTTTCCCATTTAAAAGTTCTGTTTTCCTGCATTTTATTTAATAAACAGTTTGTGAGGAGATATTTTTGATTCTATGCAGATATTTTTCTCCTAGCCAAATTTTCATCTACAATGCTTAGACAGAAAGTATATTTTTCAGGCATGCTCGGATCTATTTAAATAATATTATAGGACTATTTCTCAGAGAAAAATTAATCTTAACCTAAAGAAATAAAAAATCGAAATCTTAGGCAAATAGAAAAAATAGCAAAAAAATACAATTAAATGTGTCCCAGATGGATAGCATTTTATATTCCTTTGAATCCTAACATACTGTGAGATTCACCAAGCATAGGAAAAAATCTAGTATCTCAAATGGTTTTCTTTACACTACACTGTGATATTTCCCCTACCTAATGCACTATTATAGTCAATAAGGAATTGACTATATTTATAATTCATCAAGTCTCTAAATCTGCATTATAAGAGTTTGATCAGTGCCCTATCATCATTTTAACCATCTCTTTATCTTCCTTCTATATTCTAGAACACTGAGAATGCAAATCATGCATACGCTCCTATATAGTCCTTGTATCTATCTTAGTACATGGGCCTTGATTAGCTCTCAATAGTACTCTCTCAATGAAGTAATAAACAAACTTTATAACTTTATAGGCTTACCTACCTTCATATCTCTAGACACAGACAGGCCTATCAAAATTTTAAACCCATAAAACAATTCTGAATGCATCATAAAAATTCAATACAGCATGACAGATATCCTGTGACATTCAAGAGGGAGCCATAAAGAAAACTTCAAGAGACACCAGATCTGGGGACACTATCAAATATATGACATAGAAGGAATCTGAGGAAGAAGAAAAATGGAGAAGCATTTTTTAAAGCCTGATTGTGTCATAGTAAATACTTCTCAATCATCAGGAAGATATTTGTCTTTCCAGAATTTGAAGATGACTTTGATATTATTTGTGATTTTGAATGAACAGTTTACCCTAGCTTGGGTTATTTAGGAGGATATTTAGGGAGTAAGATTGATTCTTTCACAAGTTAAGGGATCCCTAGTAGGTTACTGGAATACTCAAACCAAGACCATATCCCCACATCCAAGAAAAATTTTCACATATAACTCACATTTTGTGTTTTTATGAATAAATATGCTTACATATGGGTCTTAGAAAAACATGGCTTTCAGAAACAAGGTTATCATTTCAAAACAGAGAGAGAAAAACAGAAACATTTTCCTAATCTAAATTCTATCTGAATATTTTCAAGAGGTTCTTTTTTTCTTTCTTTTTTTAAATCCTGTTATTATTTTAAGGATTCAATAGTTTTGATACGCAGAAACTACATTTGTCCAGAACATACCAGGATGGTGTTAAAAATGAGCCAGAGCAATCAACAGGATTTCTTTGGATCTTGTCTGCACCCACTGATATAGACAAAAATGTCAGCTCCTCTCTGAGTTTCATTCATTTGTATCTGGAAATTCTCAGCAGGAGCCTCACATGCCCTTGAACAAATTCTGCCACAACAGGTCTTTCATCCTGTTCTTTGCTACCCAGGAATTTGCTTGAATGCCTAAACACCCTTTTTCCCCACAAGGACAATATTGTGCACTGGGTCTACAGCTTTCAGGACCTTCAAGAATATAATTCTCTCCTCCTGGCAACTCGAAGCATAGACCACGTGGCTTCTTCTGCCAGCCCCTGAAGCTGATATATGATACGCTGCGATCCTGGAGCTCCTGGAATTTTGGAAGTCATAAAACAGGCTAAGTTCTGGGCATGGAGATTTTATTTATGCTAAACTTTGCCACCTAGTTGTCAATGGAATCATCCCTTCCTCCATAATATCTTACAAAACATAGACTGTAAGCAAATCTTTTTATTTTTGCTTAAAGCACACCTCTTTTTAGGACCCAGATATGAGTCTTCAGGGCTGGACTAGGGGTAAATTACCTACTAAAAACCACTTTATTCTCAGAATTTACCCTCTTCCTTGAGAGTTCTCTACTAGGATGCAACTTTGTCCCATGTATAAATAGGCAATTGTCAAGCTGTCCTACCCGTCAGCCAGACATTTCTAGACATGGTGGAATGCAAATGGTAGGAAGGACCTCAAACTCAGGCTGGAAATATTACTATTTGTAATTTTGTATTTTTCTAGATCAGCGGGCCTAGAGCCACTGATCAGATTTTTCCATTCCAGATAAAAGCATCCTGGCAAAGGAAATGTCATTCTGTCTTTTCTGTATTAGAACACAATGTTTTCCAATAGCAGGATATGGAAAATAAGGAAATAACAGATCTGTATGTTTCTGTGCCAGTCAAATCCTGGCACTAGAGAAGCTAAGGAGATAAAGGCATAGAGCCAAAGTGAACAAATGTTGAAGAATATGGCCTAGAATGTGACTAAGTAATATCAAAGGGTCCAATTGTCTCCTCCACTCTTGAACTTTTGACATTAGCAAACATTCCAAAGCAGAAGGCACATGGATATTATTGGTCACCGGCATTAACCCATGAGTCAGGAACTGCCCAGATGTGTCCTCTTAAATATTGATCCTGTCTACTGCTTCTTTCTACATGATTCCCTGCTTAGGAATTTCATTTTACAATATGTGCTTCTAACTTCATCTGACTTTATGTAGCCTCTTCTCTCTTGTCAGACTTTATCCACTATCTGCTTAGCTTTTTTCTTTTTTTTTTTTAAACACGCTCTGAAACTGCACAGCTTTGGCTAAAAAGCACCTTTGCTCCAGACTTGACCTTTGCAACTCTCACTTCATCTTCTCCATACTTACCAGCTGAGAAAAGTAGGCAATGGGCATTACTGTTTATATTATATTCTAATAATGTTACCTGTGGGAAAGTCCATATTTATCATCACCATGAGCTCCTGAAGGTATTGTGATCTCCAATCAGTAAGCTTAGGGAGCGCCTCCTAGTGGTCTGTATCATATGGCCCTGCTGAGCTCTTAGCTATGTCTCTCCTTTGCCTCTCCTTAAACTCTATACTCCTGCCACACTGAGCTACTTAATGCTGCTTCCCATTGTGCTGTAATCCCCTTCATCTTTGTGTTTTACATTTCTGCCTAGGACACTTTCCCTTCCTCACCCCTTGGTGCCTCTCAATCTTTATCATTCTTCTTTCTGTCTGAGCGCCAAGGTCTCTCCTTCCCAGAAAACTTCTCCAGTTTCCTTAGATGAGGTTACATTCCCATCCCTGCCCCTCTCTCCCTATAGCACTTATGTCTTTTGTAATCGTGCATTTGTGTTCACTTCTAGTCTGTGAGCTCCTGGAGGACACAGGGTGTTGTGTCACACATCCCTGTATCCTCCAGTTTAGGTTACTGCCCAACATACAGAAGGCATAATGGATATGAATAAATAAATTACACGTTTATCACATTATTGCTCTTGTAATTTCTAATTGACTGGGGATCTTCACACCCTCTGTCCTATAGTGCCATTCCTTTTAATAGGTGTTAACAGAAAATAAATGGCTATTGATGTGATTATTACAAATAGTGTAAGACTGGCTATGAAGCTCAGCTCCATGCTGACAAGGTTTAAATACAGTCGACTCTAGAGAAGAATTTCCAAGAAGTAAACCAATTATTACTACACACTTTGCCAAATATTATATCTGCTTTTATCTGCCTTAGATTTCAAGTGAATCTGTATCTTCAAAGCACAGTAATTGCTTGCCCAATTATTTGTTTAGCTGACAGTTTAAAAGTGCAAACAAAACTAAAGCCAGAGGGATGATGAGAGGCTTACATTTGGTAAAAGAAAAAGAGGAAGGGAAGAAGAAAGAAGGAAGGGAAAGAAGGAAAAATAATTCAAAAAGAAGCTAAAAGATTGGGTTAACTCTGCTATTTAAATACAGCACTGGACCATGCACATGTTTATTATAAATGATTTACTCACTAGCTTAGGGGAATTAAGCCAAATTACCTTCTAAGACACCCAACTAGCACACCCTAGGAACAGTTGCCTCCAGCGGAAGAGGTTCTGTGACAAAGACGACACTCAGTATTATTTTACCTGCTTACAGAGTCTTCCAGCCTGCCAGTCCCTCAAACTCCTAAGGGAGTTTCAGATTGAAGTCAGTGATTTCAGTAAGCTTCCTTGGTCACATCAACATAGAAATTATCCCTGAACACAGAGCTCCACATGTTTATGGGCTGCAAAAGTTGCTGGGGAATGGATTTCTTTATATAAATAAAATACAGCTCTGATGCTATGGATGTAGCATCTCTTAGCTGTTTCATATAAGGGAGAGTGCTGCTCATGGGACCAGTGAAGAGAGTATGGTATGGTAAAGAGTAGGAAATACTTATCTTAGTTTCATATATTTTTTTAACAGCTCCATGTAGGTCTCTGGGCAGAACATGAGCAGCTAGACCATGAAGTTCAACAGGGACTAGGGATCCATGCTGGGTGCTTAGGATTGAGCACAGAGCTGACACTCTACTGGTCTTGATTCTATAAGGGAGAGCTATTGATCCTGAAAAATTATCATGTACAGATACTTTGTACCAACTTTATCCGCAGTACTGCTTGATGTCACTATATTATAAATGTGGCCATTTTATTGTCAGTGGGAAGAGCTGAAAAATCTCTCGACAAATCACATTATTTTGGGGTTGCCAATCATATTATACAAAAATCTTCTAAAAGCCTTGGTGGGCCAGTCAATGCTGAGTAAACCAAAACAGAAATCCAGAGTTGGCTATGGGCACTCAGGGAAGTGATAGGCTCATCAAAAGACATTTGTTGCAGGAAGAGAAAAAACAAAAACAAAAAACAAAGCGGAGACCAAAGCTGCTACTTGCGCTTGTGCAAAACGAATTTTTATTGCTTTAAATATAAAAAGTGATTCTAATCGTTGCCTTTTTTTTAAAGTAGTAATTTAAGCTCTACAGTGACAAGGGGTCTTATCTATAAACTGAAGCCATACTGACTTTAAACCATTTAGAAGGCATGAAAAAAAATGAGAATGGAGATTAACTTTGAATCCTGAATTGCATTTTTTGCACTGGTCCAATTCAACTCCTAGAACAAAGTCTTGATTCAGTCCTGGTCTATCATGGAAGTAACCTCGTCTGAAAGCTAGGGAAAGTCTACCTGAAATGTAACATTTAAGTTAACATTCAAAGGATGAATAAAAGATAGCATAGAAAAAAGGGACAAGACAAAAGATGGGGAAGGAAATGGAAGATAAACTCAGGCTGAAGGAGCAGAATGCTGTCATATTGCATTAGGTAAAATCAAAGAGTTAGAGGTTACTTGTGGGATCTCTGTGCTCGGGTAAAGTGAACACAGGGAAGACTGATCTCTTTCAGTAGCTTTCCCTATGTGAGGAAAACTCCTTGTAAATCTTCTTTCACTTCCAATGTGTTCAACCTTTTACATTTGGGGATGGATCCACTCTTTGAACTCTCCTTTGTGCTGGCTAGAACTGTCTTTCCATTGGCCATCATCGCTCCTAAATCTGAGCGCTTACATGCTCATCGAGTCCCTCTCTTTTTTTCTCCTTTTCTCCTAGCCAGTCCCTTTACATCTTCCCATCATGTTTGCCTTTAACACAGGTCCATCCTATAATTTCCCATTGCTTCATTATTTAATGTGTAGGGTGATCGCATAATTTATTAGCGAAACTAGGACATGAGTGTGCATGAGGTGTTGTTAGTAATTATTCCAAGGAAACAAGTGTCAGCTATTATTGCCTCTGGACAAACTAAAACACGTGGTGACTCCTTTTCATGGGAAAGGGCACATATATATGGACATATAAATCAGAGTAATAAGTTGCCACACATACATGTCCATTGATTTTTGACTATTCATATATGCTTGACTTGGGTCTTAATCTAAAAATGTCACCTCCTAGAGAACAGAGACCCTGTATTAACCCTTTTGCTGTTCCAATCATTGCTTAACACTCTGCTAGTAGAATCACAGCAGGTACAGAGTGAATATCTAGTGTTTGAATTTAAAACAAAATAAATAATTCATGCAGATGATGACAAAGCAGTCATTCTTAAACTTAACTGCGCATTAGAATAACCTGAAAAATCATACACACATGCAAACACACACACACACACACACACACACACACACACACACACACACACACACGCTTTGGCCCCAGCTCCAGATATCGGATATCCTGATTTAATTTGTCACAGGTTTTGGATTGGGTGTCAGGGCTTTTAAGCACTGCCAGGTGATTCTGATGTCCAGCCAAAATTGTACACAAGCCTCACGGAGGTCATTTGTCAAGTACTGTGGGAATGAAAACACATACTTGGTGAGTGGAGAGGCCAGGAAAGAGTATCCCTACAGAACCATATAATATTAGACCTAGAAATCATGTCAGAATTGCAGCAGTATTATTATGCCCTTAGACTTTAGAGCCAGATAAATGGAGATTCAAATTACCTGAATAGGAAAGAATCTGTTGAACAAAATGACAAAGAAAGAGTAATCCAATTCACTCCCTCTAGAAAACATTTAAAGTTAGTAAGTTATCGTGAATTCCCTCTATTTTAATTTAAAATATACCACCTTATGGTCAAACATAAATCCAAAATTGCTCTGAAAACAAGATCATCAAATTCCTATACATCTAGTAAATCATTCTACTGCCCCCTTTGGTAGTAATGTCCGAACAGAGCAGTCTAGAAAGATGGCTACTTTCAATGGCTGCCCATTATGGAGACGTTAAACAAACAACAGAGGTTAAAGTTCTTGCTTTATTGTTTAAATCCAAATCCTCTGATGTTCAACTTAATGATTTTATCCATGTTTTACTTTCTAATTGTGCCACTTGACATCACTACCTTATATATATTCCAGTCATTTAGAGTTGCTGTCCCCTACTTCTTCCCACTTTTGCCATGGAGATGTTCCTTCATTGTGTCCTAATTATCCTTGACTTAAGCAGACAGAGGTATCACTTGTAACATTTGTCTCCCTATATTGCCATTTTTGGTCTCCATATATTTTTATGTCATAGAATGTAATATTTGCAAGGGCAAAGAGCATGTTTAACGTTCTTCTCCATCTCCAAGGACTAGCAGAGAGCCGGCCTATAGTAAGTTCTCAAAAGGGTTGAACAAGTGAAAGAAAGAATAAACATTGATTATGCGATATTAATGAGAAAAGCAAAACACAAAACTGACTCACTCACATCTATAAGAAAAAACGTCTGCTTATTGATGATGAGAAGGAAAAGGTCCCATACAGAAATAGAATATATTGCTACTTCTATATTGTTAGTTGATACTTTTATTTTTTTCCCCCTTTGCTTAAGAAGAAAGCAAAAACTTGCAGCAAAATGACTCCTTCACAATGTAAAAGGTAATTTATTTGCTGGTTTGCCTGAATAAAGAAAATAAGTTTGGTTAGTATAGGAGCTTGAAGCCTCCTGCTGTTACAGCAGAGGCAGCAGCATCTAGTTTCCACTGAGAACAGACAGAAAGGAGGCTATGATTTGGAATCCAGTGGTCTCTACCATTACTACCTACTGGCTTTGGAAATTTTCAAGCATCTCTGAACTCCTATTTTCCCATTTTTAAAATGGTTATAATGGCACCTGCTTCATTTATCTAAATTGTAAGTGAAGTGACCAGAGTAGCTCAACACATGGGGCAGATAAATCTTTTGTTTTTCTACTCATCTCTTAGTCAGAAGAAAGTAAAGACAATTTGGAAGAAAACAAAGCAAAACAAAACAACAGATTGGTTCCTTTACATTCTATGGTTCTGTGATCATTTTGCTTAATTGAAATTACACTAAAGTACCCAAGGTTATGGTAAATAAGTCACATCAAGTGAATAACAAGTGAAAACATTTTTAAACAAGAATTTTATACTAAAAATAGATCAATTTAATGTTGTATAAACATCAACATAAATATATCAAGAGATCAAGGAATCTGTCACTCGATAAAAGATAGTGTCTTTCTCTGCTGAGGAAACTTTTTTCTTCCTTATTTTCCTGCTTGGTCCAATATTTAATTCTGATAACCCAGGGAGATCTTTGTTGTGCTTCAAAAAGTATGATCCTTATGAGTCCCGGCTTTAATTCCTTAAAGTACTGCTAATAGGAATCAAATGACCCTAGTTCTCTTCACAAGGAAAAAAGGAAAAAAAAAAAAAAGTTTTTATCAAAAAATAAGGAAAGAGCAAGCCCAATAGATGAAATGCCTCCCTAATTGTCTAAGTTTGATAGGGCTGCCACAGCAAAGGCCATGACGGAAAGATCTGTTCCAGGCTTCTCTTATTGGCATAGAGATAATGTCTTCTCCCTGTTCCTTCCCATTATCTTCCCTATGTATATATCCATGTCCAAATTTTCTCTTCTTATAAAGGCACCAGTCATTTTGAATTAGGGATTATCCTAATAACGTTACTTTAACCTAATGACCTCTACCAATACCCTGTCTCCAAATAAAGTCACATTCTGAGTTAGTGGGAGTTAGGATTTTGACATGAACTTTTTTAGAAGGATGCAATTCAGTTCATATACTGGTTTTCTTCTTTTACATTGGATCCTTAACAAAGTGTGAGGATGATATCAAATTTAGCTTTTAATCATTTTCATCTTAGTGTGAATTTTAGTCAAATAAATTAAAGTACTTAAATATAAATTTAAGTGAATAAAGTTTTGCCTTTTAAAAGATAATTTGCATTTAACTGTGAAAAGAGATTTTTGTCTCTGCTTAACCTCAGACTATGAAAATATAAATTTTATTTCTGTTTAATCAAGTAACTAAATGATAAATAACATTACATGGAGCATTCACTATATGTTGAACACCATGAAAAATTACTTTTTAGGAGTTACCTCATTCATTTATGTGCTCACAGCAACAATGTAAGGTTAGTAGGATTATTAGGGACATGGAGATCTATAGAAATAGTTACAGAGATGGTAAGCACAAATGCTCCATTGGGTCACTGGGACTAATGTATAATGGGGCCACTTCTACACCCACCCCTTAATTCCTAGATTTTTATGTTCAGCCTTTAGAGGACATAGCATCATACAATGGTCATTGCTCTGTAAGATTTCTGGATAGTCGTGCTTGCTAAGGTTCTGTAGGCAAGGTCTGACAAACCATACCAGAATATGTGTCAAATTTAGGCATTGATGCACTTTTCAAGAAGGAAGGAATTCAATCTAATCAAATTGCAACCAAGTGAATTACATATCCTTGAGGGATGGTGTGATATTGGAGCTAACCATTTGTTTCAAAGTTGGACATCTGTTAAAGTGGTGATACCTAGATGAGCTTTGGTGAGTGCAAGCCCACACTTTTGGGCCTGTGTAGTCTCCATTCCTGCCACTGTAGCTACTCTACTCAGGTAGCCTTTATGCCAGCAATAGCATGATCAACTAACTAAACTATTGTGTCTACTTGATTGTTCAGTAATTTTTCTATGATGGATGCATTTAAATAGATTCTAGTTTGTCATACAATCATCTTAACATTTTTTTTCCATCTTACAAGGCCTATACACAGACCTCTTCACCAGGCTTCTTTGTCTCTAATTCTCCACTTTTTCTCCTTCTAGGCCCCCTGACCAACAATTTGGTCCATGAGTTCATACAAACACATCTCAGGCCACATAATTTCATCAAAAGTGTATTATGACACTACATACCTATTACAATGGCCAAAATCTGGAAGGCTAACAATACCAAATGCTGGCAAAGACATGGAGTAACAAGAAACTCACTTATTGCTGGTGGGAATTCAAAATAGTGCAGCCACTTGGACAGACAGTTTAATGCTTCCTTACAAAACTAAATACTCACTTTGATCTTTCAAGTTCACTGCTGTGAATCTATAATGTATTTACCAATCACTTCAGTATGACTTAATATATCATTTTAACTTGCCCATAAATAAAGCTCAGTACTTCTCTTTACTTGTTGACTGGTCACCATAGGTATTAGCAGAAAGTGAAGTACTATAGCAAAAGTGATAGACAACATGGGTATCTGGGAAACCTGATTGATCTGCTTACTTGTGCCTTACTCCTGCCTGATCTTGGATATATAATTTCTACATAAGGATGTCCAAGCTTGTGAATTTCTGGGTCTGAGGGAAATCAGCTCATGATGAGTAATTATGACATATGGTCATGTAATGTCATGGCCTGACTCAAGAAATATAGGATATCTACATTCTGGTTCTTTTACTGAATCTGACTTTAAAATCCACATGACAACATTTATGATTGCAGATAAGTGTAATGCCAAAAGATAGGACAGATCATATGGTAGAAATTACACCACATTCTGAATTTGATTCAGGGCCTTTATATACATTCTAGGATCCATTCAAAGCAGGTAGTTTTATGTCACTTGGTGAATGCATTAAAATAATTTTTTTAAGTGTGAAATATGCTACTTACAGAACGTGAGGAAGATTATTGGGTTGTGCATTTTTATTAAGAGGTAGGAGGTGCAGGAAACAATTTTTGTACTTTATTTTGAAGCAGATATCTTGTTGTGTCCAGAACACTAGACCCCTAGAAACTCTGGTTTTGTGTCTGGTCCCTAAACCCTTATAGAGTTTACTTCCAGTTTGGAGTGTGTGTGTCTACCAAAGTTTCCAATATTTTTGCTACCTTTTATTCATCTGGTATGGTTAACAGAATGTTATTAATACAGTAGAATAACATGATGTTCTGTAGAATGTTCAGACTGTGGAGATCGTTTGAAACTATATTATATCAAAGGAAAAGAGAATAAATGTAGCCCTAAGGCATAAAGGTAAATGTATACTGTCATTCATTTACCCTGCATGAATGCAAAAATACTTCTGATACTTCTTGGCAGGGATGGGGAAGAATGCATTTTCCAGATCAATGACTTCATGCTATGTATCTGAGGCTTTGTCAATCTGTTTTAGCAAAGGTTATCTCATCTGACACAGCATCTGCAATTGGAGCTATTACTTTGTAGAGTTAGAGTAATTCACTAGCATCTTCCCATATGCATCTGTTTTTTGGTGGGATCATTAAATACACATAAAATTGGGACCATCTGTCCTGCATTCCTTAGGTCTTTAATTATGCCATTAATCTTTGCCACTAACCTCAGTATTGGGGTCAGCACTAGGGTGCATGATCTTGGAAGTGAGTTTTTTCTCAAATGTTGTGCCCTAGGTGTCTCATTTGCTTCACCTTAATCTTGGCCCTACTTGGAATATTGTTTTTAATTTAAAATCTTGGTCTACTTGGCTTACCCTACTATGATGACCCTTACCCCACAGACTAAGGAATCAGTGGAAGGTCCTTCCAACAACCATGTTCATTCCATCCTTACATTTGAGGACCAGGGGAATGGTTAGTGGGAATGGGTCATACCCTACTCTACCAGGGGCACCATAATTATGTTTCTGTTCCTTGGGCTTTAATGTCAAATTGGATCTTGCATCTATCATTCCTCAAGAAACCTTAGTATTCTCATTTCCCAGATGAAAAATCATCCAAGTTTATGGTCTTAAGTCTCTTTGGGAACAAGGGACTCCATTACTGTATATACTTGTGATATTACATGATTCTTCTTCCTGAGGACTCAATCCTTCACCAATGTGTAATGTATATGAAAATTGACTCAATTTCATAAACTGGACAAAGAATTGTAGTTTTATGGTCAGGGTGTCTTCCCTTAGCCCCTTGACTGTCTCTGATCTCTTTTGATTGTATAGAATGTGCATTACTCTTTCATCCTGCCTAATCCTCTCGCTCTTAGAAATACTATGTTTTATTAACTTCTTCCATACCTCTCTATGAGCTAGACTTCCCTGGCTGTTATTCTGAGTTTATAACTCATTATTATCATTGCATCTACCTTTCTACTGTTTCAACACCATAACCTAGTCCTTGCAACTTTAGTATCCTCCCATTCTATTAGGCAGGAAAATTCTGTAATAGGGTCTCCTACCATAGCCTCAACCAACAGATGACAGTCAGCATGAACTTTTCAGTGATGCTGAGGCTCCTTTCACCAGCACATTCTTTATCTCTTTGGAACACAAAGTCCTCTAACCCTCTTACAGAACAAAACCAGCTGGGGTTTTTTTGATGGCCCTTTGTAGTATATACACTCTAGCGTTTCCGTGTCTCTGAACCTTTAAATCTTTTTTCCAACATCTACTGCAGCGGCCCTAACATTTCTACTTCAATTATTATGAGCTTGAACATTCTTAAAACTTTCAAGAGCTACCCTAGCAGCACCTTAACACTGTCTCCCAGAGTCCTTGTTAGGGTGTTAAATCCTGTATATTGGGATGGTGCTCGTTTTTCAGTAAAATACTGCTTGTCCCACAATATGTTTCTGTCACTAGAGAAAGAATCCTCACGGTCCAGTCCCACATATAATTTCCTGTCTACAGCCAGTTTGAGCTGGCTTGGATCTACAACTCCTGCAGCTCAGTAGGGTGAAGTATATTTCCTATTTTAGTAGCCTCAGACTTCCCTGATTAGTGTGTGTTGTGATTAACCCTACATGTTGGTTGTGTGTCCAGTAGGGGTGGTAAAGGTCAGTTCTCAAAAGGCATTTATTTTGTCTTGTAAGGCAGAGGACTCATCTTTGCCTTTAAATGAAGGGGTGCACTGGCCTTTACCAGAGAAAAGTCTTCTACTTCTGTACTTTATGTACTTGTGAGGATCCAGATTTATGAGTTTACCCATCCAGATAACCCCAGCCCAATTCTTAGTCTCAACACTCCTTTTAGTCAGGGCTCTGCCCCAGCACAGCAGACTGATATTTTTCAGACTTCAACCTTCTCTAGACCTTTGCTTCCCTTACAAGTGAGTAACAGACTTGATCCCTAGGGTTGTTGTTGTTTTTTTTTTCTGTCCTCTAATTGCAAAACCAATCGTCCTTATATTCAAACTGGTGATTAATTGCCCTCAGCATTTCATTTCATTGTCTTTCTACATTACATTGATCAGCCATAGCCACAACTATTTTGTCTCATTATTCCTATAGTAACCACTTTCTTTGAACCTCTCAAACACCAGAGGTATTTAACCTGCCAGCACATTCACTTTTACAATTGCCCCATCCCATTTCACCCCTGGTGAATGCTAAATACATATACTGTAAAGGCAGCAAAGAAACTACCAACATTCCACTTTCCATCAGTGATGGGGCCTGCTGGTGGCTTATCTGTTCCAAAGTACCCTTTTAGAATACTCCCTAGGACCTCTTCTGACTCCTTCTACTTCAAGTGTCAAAGTCAGAAAAACAGGGTTTGAGATATAGACTGGAATGCTGGTGTTTTATTTTGGATTGTGTTTTAATAAGAACACCTACATGGTAGCAAGGGATACAGGAAGAGACAGAGGAAGAAGCTGAACTGTGATTCAGTTGCAATAGAAGTCTCAGCTAATTATACAGAAGTTCTGAATTTAAATAGCCAGAGACACCCCTAACTGAGGAACGAGCCAGAGCTTTATTTCTCTATATCAACCTGCCTTTAGATAATGGGTGCTGTAGAAAGGGGGTCTAAACCTAGGTGAAGCAGCTCCCTTTGGCCAAGAGCATTTCCGAGAAGAAACTCACCTAAGATCTATCAGCAGCAACATTTCCTGAAGTAAGGTTAGTGAATACCATTGTCCTGAAGGGGAGACCTCGGTGACACACTACAGAATGCAAAATAGACTGCCTTACTTAGTTTTATCCTCATGTTTAGCAGACGATAACAAAGATGTGGAATAGAGTGAAAAAAAAAAGCCAAAATATGGTTAGTTCTTAAACAGTTGAACTACTTCTTGAAATACTGATTGCTCTGCATATGGTAATGCTAAAGGGGAAATAGAATGTGGTGTATTATATTGAGCCTCAGAAATTTGGAAATCTAGGTTTGAATTCCAGGCCAAATATACTGGGCAAGTAACTGTATCTTTAGGTCTCAGTTTCTCCTTCTATATAAGATGGTGTTTGGAGTAGTACTTCTCTTAGAGAGTTAGGAAATTTGCCTGGGGCCATGGATCTGAAAAATCTCTATTTCAACATTTACTGCAACTTTGGCAGGAGGAGCTTAATAAATTGGATTTCTCCCCTAATCCTACCAACAAGCAGTCAATCTGCCAACAGTGTGGGCTGGTTTGGATTGAACTATCTACTTCCTCTCAAGCAAGTATACCCAGAAAGATATATAGAGGACTGGCTTTGACTAGGGGTACAAGAATTCTGTGCTGGTGTTTTTTTTTCCCCCTATGAGAAGTTACTTGCCTGAAAAACCTCACTCCACAACTCCAGATTCCTTATTTGTGTGCTCAACTGATCATCCCTGACCAACCAAAGGTAAGTCTTAGCTTGGAGTCAGGGAAAAAAAAAAAAAGGGCCTGCAATGTGTACATGTTTCCATGTGCCAAATGATTTTTGTTAAGGCCACCAAAACTTTAATAATCCAGAACGTGTAGACATGTATTACAATTTTAGAATCACTAATGATGGGAGTCAATTATGAGGAACAATGAAAGCTGAGGAGAGCTGACTCAATTTTGGATCCCTACCAGATGCTCCAGGAAAGCCAACTGTTTTCTGAGTAGGTCACACCTGTTTAATTAACAATAATAAAAGCTTTTAGATGATCACAGAGAAATTAAATAGCTAAAGATAAATGACCTAGGAGGGTTAACAATTTAATCCTAACCAAAGAGCAAACAAAATGCAATCTAAAAACATGACGGTAAGCAGAATTGTAGGTTAATGACCTTGTACTTGATAATTTAATGGAGCACACATAGCACTAGGCTGGAAGTAATGGATTATAGGAAATAAATACATATACTGGCATTTTATGAATAAATTATTCTAACACTAATTGCAATTAAATTACCTTGTTTTAATATTATCTAGTAATTCAGCCACAAGTAACTTGCTTCCTGGTTCTTGTCTGAAAAGGAACCAAAGTATTTGACTCAGCTAAAACATTTGTGAATATGTCTCTAAACTTTTTATTTCATTAGGGTGGAAATTGTTGGGAGTATTAATTATTTGCAAGAGGATTATCTTGTTCATTTTGGTCTTCCTTTTAGGATATGTAACTACATAAAGAAAGCATTATTAGAACAAGATTATAAACCTGGGCTGGGTCCTCTTTCATGGAGAAAACACTGTCAATGCTGACTTGACCTTCTCTCCAAGAGGTGATTGCTTCCAAGCAATTTCATCTATCATCTATTCCTTAATACTATATGCATCACTCTGTAGTCAAGAATCACATAACAACTATCCCCACAGTTCTAGTGGTATATAAACCTCTCCTTTTCATCCAGGTCAGTTGTTCTCTTTTATGCACTAAAAATCCTCCTGTGTTTAGCTCTATAGCACTGTTCTCACCACATTCCAGTCATCTGTCCATGGGTCTGTTTATGTGGGCTTCTATGGTCTGGATCATAATCCTGTTTCCCCAGATGTTGGAATACACTGAGTGTTCAGTAAACATTAATCCATTAGAGGAAGGAAGAAAGGAAGAGAAGAAAAGAGAAAGAGAGGGAGATGGAAAGTCAAGAGGAAAGAAAAGAAGGTAATATAACCTGTAGCTCAGTCAAATCACTGCTTGTCCCTTTATATTGTCATTCATTAAAAACAAGTCTGACTTGTGCAGAGATCTGTAAGAATTAAAACAGAGAGTTAAACATACATTCACACACACACACACACACACACACACACACACCCCACACAGAGAGAGAGAGAGAGAGAGAGAGAGAGAGAGAGAGAGAGAGAGAGGGAGAAATAAGGAAAATTCTGTCCTTGATAATTTAGAGTTCATTTGACAACCCAAAGTTTATATACACAAAACAAACTAAAAAGTTGCTTGCCAAGTGCTGCAGTGATAATCATATTAGTGTGTTTCTCCTCACTATAAGCCCAGGCAATCGTTACTATTGTCATTACCATTTTATAGATAATGAAACTGAGGTACAAAGAATTTAAGAAATTTCCCCAGGGCCTCTCGGAGAGCAAGTGATGGAGCCTATTTTCCAGACAAGGACAATCTGGTTCTAGAGCCTGCACACTAACTGCTATATAATTGTCAAAAACATAGATGTTTTGCATTCAAAGGAGGAAAGGTCATTGATAATTAAGAATTGTAGTGACTAGAAAAATGTTAAAAACTGTAAAGGATCTTTGGTTTTACCCTACTTGCAAGCTAATGAGTTGGTCAGCCAGAATTTAATGGACACTAGTAGAAGATATGAAACTGGGTCAGAGACAATGGACAGTTTATTACTTACAGCAATTAGCATTTACGTTGGTTCTTCAATCCCGAATATTTATAGGAGTATAGGAGCACAGTACAGAAAGGGAACCTTGAGTTTGGGGAATACAAATCTTTTAAAATGGATAGTAAGAAAACTGGCTCTTTTGCTTCAGTACGAGGTAGTATCTTTGTCTCCCAAGGCTATAAGTAAACCTGCTCTTTGCTATTTGTATATTCCAAAACTGTTCACTATAAAGCATCTTTGAAAATATAGTCCAAGATAAAAGGCAATCAATAGCTCTGCTCACAGGCATGAAAAAACACAAGAGATCTGTGGAGAATTGCCTCCTAACAAGCGAGGTATAGAGTAAGCTGTGTCTTAAAAGACGAGGCAGATTTATATAAACAAAGAGAAGCAAATGAGGAGGGCAAAATGAGAAAAATCAGCATAAAGAAAGTAGTAAACATGATTTGGTGTGAGTGAAGCTCTCCGATGTACCAGAATAAGAGAAAAAGCTGGACAAATCTACTGTGAAACATTCAACTGCCATGATTGAAAAACAAAACAAAACAAAACTTAGATATCCTTGTAATCCAAGCTCTTCACAGTGTTTACCTGGGCCCCCTACCTAAAGCTAAACCCCACAGGTTGATCATCCTTTTTTTCAGAAAGTAACATTATCAGGGAAACCCAGTGTACAAATTTGATCCACTAGCCTTGAAAATCTTGGTCAGGGCCTCTCTGTCCTATAAGAAGTGTTAGTGCTAATTAGAAAAAGTACCATTTGCAGAATGGCAAATAGTTTGGCGAGGATTTGATGCCCCTGTACAAATTAGAAAAAGGAACACCATTGAGCAGAGACAGCCCAGAGAGAAGAGCTTGATGTGTGCAATAATAGACTGTAAATCCTACTTACTTCTTTACCCAGGAGCATGTGTGAGCATGTGTGAGCATGTGTGTAGTGTACAAACCTTATGGAACTGTGCAGAATAGTGCTGATCTCAAAGAAAAGCTTTACAAAATAAATTGCCCTGCAGATTTGCAAAGATTTATATAATTTTATATACTTACAAAGGTTACTTATAGATGTCTATGCTCTAATTTGGTGTTAGGGATTTGGGGAGGCCAAAAAACAAAGAGCAAGGAAATGAAGTGGCTGAAAACGCTGTGGTAAAAGTTTATAAAAAATAATCGTATGATGAGTAGAAATCTTAAGCCAGTAACTCCACTATGGGAGCAAATACTAAGGAAATGCTTTCTCTAAACTTCAAAAAGTCTTTATACATAAAGATGTCCAGGGTAGTCTATAGTCAACTTAGAAGTGTTAAAATATTCATTAGTAAATCCATTGGTATATAATTCAAATATTAACATTTTTACTTTTTATGTTTATAATAACATTGAGTAATGTTCATATTATAATGTTTCATTTAACTATAAAATTGTATTTGTCTAATAGTTTTAAATGTGTTAAAATACAACAGCAGATAAGGTATTATATTTTTTTTCATGTTTCCATATTTTCAACAATTGTATGTATTACTTGCATTATTTTGAATAATAGTAGGAGATCCTGAAGGATTTCATGTTAAAAATACATTTGTGACACAACTACTCTTTCCCTGGCATTCTGCTAGATTCTCAAAAGATAAAAGGGAAAAACATGTTTCTTGTCCTTAGGAACTCACAATTTGGTGATTAAAAACAAAATCTTAAATTTTCAAAAAAACTTTCATGTAGCATGTTCTGGGAGGTGAGTGGAAGGTGTTGACTGGTCAAAGAAAGAGTAAAACTCCATGGAAGAAATTTTATATGTTCTGGGCCTTTAAGAAGGAACTTCTGGCTGCAGTGTCCCCTGTAGTAGGGTCAGCTGAGGAGCTCTGAGGGTCTCCTACTTTGACATAAAAAAATAAAGAGATTCCTGATTTAAAGTAAGATTGAAGGAGAAGAAAAATCATCTCTTGCTTGAAGAGCACATTCTATACTAGAATTAAGAAAAAAAAAAAAGGAGAAAGGAATTTCAAGGACACTAGGCTGGGAAGGAAGAGTTGGCAAGGAAAGAGAGTTTATGATTTATAAAAAAAAAAATGTCAGTTTACTCTCTGTCTAGGGGAAAAATCAGGTTATCACTGTCAAAGTAGGTGCTTCTCCAAGCGGAGTGGATGGGTGGAGGTAAATAGATCAAGTAAAACATGCTGCTTCTGGAGGAATGCTCTTTTATGATATGTGAAATTGATCAGGGATGGTAAGGCCAATAAAAGGTGTTAGGGATTTGGGGAGGCCAAAAAACAAAAAGACAAAAAATAAAAATAAACCCAGCCTTCTGCCCTACCTGCGTTCTGAAATAATTGAGCAATGAAGTGAAATAGTAAGGCAAATAAGACTTAAAATATTATCTTCATTATAAAACAGGCTAAGTTAGAGGATATAGCTTATTACAGGAACTTAATAACAAATAACCGCAGAAAGAATTAAGCAGACTTATAATCCAATCACTAGTTTTTTCCAATTAGCATGGAGAAATAACCTGCCCCAAGAGAACAGCAGAGGATACCTCCTTCCCAGAGGGAGGTTCTCCCAGAGAGAAGCAAATGAGTTAAGCTGGGCATGCCTTGTTTATTTTTTGCAACTTTACAACTTTACCAAAAGACATATTATTCTATATTCTTTGTAGTAGAGGGTGTAAAGGGGCAGGGAAAAGAGTTCAGAAATTACACTAATTGAGCTCTTATCACAGGGAAAGAAATATCAGGCATTCTCAAAGCAAAAAAATTACTTTTGAAGTTTGTTTAAAATGCAGGTCCATAAGCTAAACCTACAGAGATTCTTATTCAGTGGATTCAACAGAGACTCTCATTCAGTGGATTCTGGGATATAGCTCATGAAACTGTGTCTTTAAGGTTCATTCTCCTCCCTCACTAACCCAGAGGCATCTATTATTATTGACTTTGGGATCAGACTTTTAGAAACCATAAACCACCTCATGTCACTTATTTCAGATTTTTTTTGAACAAAGACCTAATAGGATAATGGAAAGTGAAATATGTCATTACATAGTTTTTTATTATACCTACTGTTATTCTTAGTTCATTGAATTGTGATGCTGCCTACATTCTAGTTCACAAAGTAATTATACTTTTGAAGGAAATTCTCTTGACTTCATTTTGTTCAAAGAATGTCTAAATCATATATTCAATATACAAAATATTTCATGACTACTCATATGAATTAAAAAGCATTTACCGAATTTTTAAAATAGTAGTTACTGAAAACATTCACCAAAAGTCTGCAGCTGATACATCTGCAAGACTTGCAGGACGTTTGGTCCTGACCAAAACATCTATAAGACATTTGGTCTACATCAAAAGGTTCTTGAGATCCAGTCCAATTCAAAACATCCATGAGCATATTTGGTCCATGACAAATTGTTTTGGACAGGTTCAAATATCAAAGACCTGTGAGGATGGATTAAATGTCTTATGAACCAAATGCCTTATGGACCAAATGTCTTATGGACATTCTGCACAAGATTAAATGTCTGCTAAATTTCTTCAAAAGTTCTTTGCCCTGCTAAGATGACTTAAGAGGCCTTCCAACTCTGGCATTCATATGACTCTTAGCTCTTTTGTGACAGGCAGGATTCCAAGATTCCTAATACCTGGTATACACACAACTCCTTCCAGATATCCAGTCAAACGCTAATGTAGGTAATGACATAGAGATTTGATGGATGTAATTATGTTCCTCAACCAGTTGACTTTAAGAAGATTATCTAGGTGAGCCTGACAAAATCATACGACCCCCTTAAATCTGAGTTTAGAAGTCAGAGACAAAAAGAAAAGTCAGACATTAGAGGTTTGAGGGATTTAACACATGAGAAGTTTTCCTGCTGGTTTTGAAGATGGAAAGTGCCATGTATCAAGGAACATGGGTAGCCTCTAGGAACTGAGAGTGGATCCCCCTGATGAGCAACAAAGGGGGACCTCAGTCCTTCAGCTTCAAGGAACTGAATTCTGCCAACAACCTGCATGGATCAGAAGTGCCTCCAGATCAGAATGCAGAATTACACCTTGATTTCAGCCTGAGTGGAGACCGCAGTTACACTGTGTCTGAATTTCTGACATTCAGAACTGTGAGCTAATTAAATGAGTGTTGTTTTAAGCTGCTAAACTTGTGATAACTTGTTACACAGCAACAGAGAGCCACTGGTTTCTTGGCTAAGTGCTCACTTCAGTTATAACGTTTTGCTTCTCCTCAGGTCTATCAAATGTTTTTTTCTAATGATAGTTGAGAAGCAATTAGATAAACCAACCCCTCTCTTTTCCTGCTCAGCAACACATTAAGTCTGACAATGGTAGGAGGATGTTGGTTCCAACTAGGAGCCACAAGAGTGGGTATCTGCCCATTTCCCCTTTTCCAGGAGACTCATAGGGAATATTTTCTTGGTTTGCTAGTGCTTAAGTTGTCAGTGTCGGTTGCTTTAAGCAAATAGGACATCATGCTTCAGATGAACCAAGAAGAGAGATGCTTGGATGTTCACCTCATTTTGTCAGTGAAATCCCCTTTCAAAGGAAATTAGTTTTCCCCCAGATGAAAGTTGAAATCAATGTCCATTTCAAGCACCCTTGTTTTAGTTAACAATATATTTCATTAAATTAGGGTGGTAGATGATGGAGATGTCCTTGGATATTATCAATTATGAATAAGCTGTTGTTTAAAGAGAATGAGTCCTGTCTTAGCAGAGATTAGCCAGGTTATGCCTCTGGAGGGATAGGCTTTCTGAGTCAGCCAACGATCAGATTTGGCCTTGCTGATCCAGGCACCAATCTAATACAATCACAATCTCCTGTGCTCAGTATGACTCACTGAAGGGGACAGCTCCCTACAAGTCCAGCCCTGACCTTCAGGAAGTCCTTGGGGAAACTGGGCAAGCAACATTAAATAGGACAAAGCTCATACGGAGTTAAACGAAAGGTGGGACCTACTTGGGTGTCTTGGACAGAGAAAGATCTTTAACTATTACATATAAACACTAATATTACTAATTTTATCTACTAAAGACAATGATGTTATTATATTAGCCATGATTTGGAGGGTACTTCCTTAGTGCCAGGCACTGCACGAAGTGATATATTCACTTACTCCTACAACAATCTTGTGAGAAGGTATTATTCCAATCATTATTTGTTTGGATAAGATAATTGCAACTTAGAAAATTAGTGACTGTGCAGGGCAATATGACTAGTAATTGGCAGGAACCAGAACTTAAACCCAGATTTTCCTTATTCTGAAGTCCATGATCTTAACACTGTGTGAAAGCCTACTAGTTCCCTGATCTACTAACCCACATTCATGGAATACAGTTGAACCTTGTTCAGATAAACCAGTCTCTGCTGTAAGTTGATCCTGTCCCATGCACAAAATAATCAGCAGCTAGTTACTAAGATTTGGGGAACCAGCAACATTTCACTGGTCTAAAATCGATCCTATATGTTTGCTATGGGCCCAAGATCCCTTTGAGTTACCATGGGAGACTCTGTTGAAATTCAACCTGTGATATGTGGGGGCATGAAGAAATAAATAGTGAGAGAAGGAGGGAAGTAACTCACTTAACCATCAGCAGAGGGAACCTGCTTCTTTATAAACTGTTCCCTGACATCACATAGTACCTGACAAGTTTTAAATAAGACAAAACAGTCCTGAGGAAGGGAAAGTGGAGACCCCATGGCATTAAGTGAAATGTAAATGTGAAAAGGGTACCTTTGTTACTTCTTCAGTTTCCAGAAAGTCAAGATTGCTTTGGCTGAAGAAGGGGAAATCCACCACTCTTCCACTTTAAATTGTTCTTAAAGTCCAGGCATGCTATTTATATAATTTATATCTAATGAATACAACAGTAATAAATACAGTAGTGTCTGTGTAGCTGTTGAGCATTTTGACATACGTTATTCCATTCTGTTCTTAGAAAAATGTGTGAGAAAAGAAAGGTGGGTGTTTTCATTACCTTTCTGAGGATAAAGACATTGAGGCTGGCATGGTAAATGTCCCATGTATTATAGCATATTTCAAAATTAGCTGAGCCAGGTCCAGACTGGATATTGAGCTATAAATGCTCCTTGCTTTTTTTTTTTTTTTTTTTTTTTTTTTACTGTAGGTCAGGAAACTGGAGCAGATAGAGAGAAGTCACCTCTGAGGGCAAGAAGTTGGAGAAGAATGTAAACTT
Organism: Camelus ferus; assembly: GCF_009834535.1. NCBI lineage: Eukaryota > Metazoa > Chordata > Mammalia > Artiodactyla > Camelidae > Camelus > Camelus ferus. The sequence goes on along the minus strand of NC_045706.1, from coordinate 19,980,900 downwards.
TGATGTCTTTCTGTCTGGGACAGTCTTCCTGTTTATATATAGATCTTGGGATTTAGGGGAATAAAAGAATGTGTCTATATGGCTTATGATAATTTCAAAATATAGTCACACATTCTTTGCTATTTCTCCCATTAGGAGGCAAAGTCTATGTCCTGAAATCTGGAGAGATTTATAACTGCTTCAACCAATTGTGTATGGCAGAAGTGACATTATATGAGTTTCACATCTAGGTCACATAAGACCATACAAAATCTTTCTTGTTCATTGACAAACTCCCTCTCAGAGCCCCGAGACACCGTGTACATCTAACTGCCCTGACACTGCCACTCTGGAAAGGCCACATGTGGACTCTCCAGTCTGGAGTTCCATGGAGCTCAGTCCTCCAGCCATCCTTTCTAAGGTGCCAGACACATGAACCATTATGTACCCTCTAGACCAGACTGTCTGCCAGATATATACCAGAAATGACTTCTACCAATGCCACATGACACAGAAGAATCACTTAGCCAAGTCTGCCTGATTCCTTGGCCCATAAAAGTGTGAGCTATAATTATGTGGTTGTCATTTTAAGCTAGCTAAATGTTTGAGTAGCAGCAATAGATGCTTGGAAAAATGTATGCGTGTGTATGTGTGTCGGGGGGTAGAGGAGCAGGTAAAGGGTGTTGGAATATAGAGGTATAGATAATCCTGATTCCTTCATCTCAGTTCCAGAAATTGGCTTAAAGGAGCTGCAGCTATACCATTATTTTGTTTTTAGAATGTGACCCAGAGCCATCCTTGGTTTCCTCTTCTCATGCATCTTGACCAATATAGTCCAGAATGCCTGAGTAGTTTTCAGATCACCTGGCTAGGAAGATGAGGCAGTTAGGTAGGGGTAAGAAAGTTTGTTTTGGTTTTTTTGTTTGTTTTTGTTTTAAATCACCCAGTAATGATAAAAAGCATGTTATTAACATGTCTTCACACAGATGGCTTGAAAGGATCAATATTTTATGATAGAAGTGACATATGCCAGGTTTTGCATCACACAGATCTCCATGTACATGGGAGCAGGAATTCAGAGAGTTTTGGCAGGGTCAAATAATAAAAATAATATATTATTATTGTGGTCAACACAAAATTAACATCATTGTGATCATCATCATCATCATCATCATCAAATGCTTTAAGTAGATTAATCACCAGAAGAGATCAATGAGCCATGTAATCACACTTAACATGTAAAAGTGCTCATTGCTTCAGAATAAAACCTAGGCTTTGGGGGAGTCTAATCATTGACAGTCTAAAGGGCAAAGAAATAACTCCAAGTCTTCTTCTCCTAGGAAAGAAGACTTATAGATAAGCAGAAAACACACACACAAACATACATACACCACACACACACACACACACACACACACAGCCCCCACAGTAACAGCTTTCCTTTGATGGTTATGAAAGCTGAAGTATAGCATAGCTTCCATCAGACAAGTATTTGAAACTTGATTTGTGCCTCCAAATAGCCAAGGCCCACAAAGAATTAAGTCTAAGAGGGTAGGCAACTCTTAGACATGTAACAACAGGAGGAACAAGTGGGTTGTTCCTTACATACAGGAGTCATTGTTAGGGGTCCTCATCAGGTATTTTGCCACTGATGAAGGTAGTTGTGGTGCATCAGAGTATAGTCTCCAGAGTTTGGGTTTAAATCCTATGAAATCCTCCTACTTTCTGGGTTATCTTGGATATCATATTTTATCTCTCCATAACTTTATTTTACACTCTATGAAATAGGGATTATGATATTAGTTAGCTGTCACAGAGGGTCTTTTTGAAGATTAAATGAGCTAGTGCAAGAGAAGAACTATACATAGGGTCTGATTTGAGTAAATGCTCTATACACGTTAGATAAAGAAAGGTAAAATGGTAAGCCCAGATATGACCGGATGGAACTCAAGGATCCAAATGAGAAGTCATGTCTTAAGAATATGCCAGGCCAGGGCAAAGAAGATCACCTGAAAAATGATGGCCAATCCAAAAAAGCTACCCAAGAACTAAAATTTAAACAGGTTACTCAAGTGAATCTGGAGTCATCTGTAACTGAGGGAACTAGGTGTCAAAGGAGGTTTTAAGCAGAGGGTCAGAATTAGAGCTTAGCATCACATCAGATATGATATACAGGTGACTGAGGGAACTATTGGTCCCCTGGCCACAGACATCAAGTGGCACCGGAGTATTTAAGGAGTAGTATAGGCACCAAAAAACTAAAGATACATATCCAGACTTTCCCCCCAAATCTAACAGCCTTTCCAGTCTCTTCATTCCTACCCTAAGACTTGTCTATTCTTTTATTTTGTCAAATGTTATTCTTGGAATACGATTGTATATATTGTAGCCTTTGCCATGGATTGGACCTGTTCATGGGCCTTCCTAAGTGTAATATCAACTCAAGAATCCAGAAAGTACATAAAATGTATTTTGGGAAACTGCTAATCTATGCCCACTAATGTGGACTTCCAGCACTTGGCATGTTATATTATGTGCCCCAATCCTAAATCCCTTCCCTCAACCTAATATCTACAGAAACCAGGTATACCTAAATGTAACAGGAAAAGATACCTGAGTAGGATCAAAAGAATAGAAAGAAGGGTAAGTTAATCGGATCCCCAAGGTTGGGAATTTGAATCAGGGGACTCAGAATTAAATTCTAAATGGTGGATGTGAGAGTTGCTGCAAAGTTAACATCGGGCTCCCAGTATCAGAACATGTGAACATAGATTAACAAAGAATTAGAGTCCAGAGGAGGCAGATGAGGAAAACAGAGTGGAAGAGATCCATAGGAGCCATGAGAAGGAGAGAAATTCGTCTTCATCTTCCGGAGGCTTGGCATTCAGCTTTCCCTGTGTTCCCTTGAGACATCATTGTGGTCCCTCCTCTGCATTTGAGCTTGTTTGTCATTCTTGCCACAAAATGAGTCTTGACTAGAAGAGTAGCCCTGTGTTCATTCTGAAAGCAGAGTTTGAGTGGTAAAGTAATTTTTTTTTTAATTTGAAGAACCAGTGCACAGTGATTGATGCTGTGAGAGTGATTCAGGGAAATAAGAAATAAAAAATCTATAACTGGCTGGGATAATTACAGGGAATCTACTTTTTCCCCACTTCATCTAAGGCATGACACAGCATCCTTCCCTAGGAAACCATTTCTGAGGTGCAGTAGAGGCCTCAGAACCCACTTGAATAAGCCCAGAGCTCTGCAGTGGCACAGACCAGGAACTGAAATCCAGCACCTCCACCTACTAGCCATGTGGCTCTGGCTAGTTGTTTAACTTCTCTAAGCTTTAGTTCCTGTATCTCTAGCATGAGTAAATGAATAAATATTTTATATGAGCTTTGTACACATTAAATATAATACAGCTTATAGAGCGTCTGGTCTGTTCCTGGCACATAGTAGCTGACTTCTGTCTGCTCAAACGGTGTTTTTGTACAAGTTAGGAAAAGAAGCCCCTTCCTTTGGTTGGCCAAGTTGGCAAGTGGAGAATGGGCAGGATTCCAGATGCTATTTTTCCTCTTGGCTGAGTGCACTTGTGTGATGTACAGCCTACACAACAGTATATGGAGGTCCTACACAGTCCGTAAGCATTAATTGACCACTATTCTTATGTCTTTGCATATGGCATATGTCCAAGTACATTTCCTTCAGGAAGACAGCATAGATACATGTGTAGAAATTGTATATAACTAGCATTGTTTTTCACTGTATAAATCATTTTTTTAAAGAGAAACAGTATAGGTGAAAAAAAAAGTGTCATCAATGTTTTCAGCAGGATTGGAAAATCAATGCAATTAAAGGTGTTGTCAATATCACCAGTTATGACTCATTGGGCATAATCAAAAGTGGTTTGTACTCATTTATTACAGATTTTTTTTTAAACCTGATGCTTGGCCACTTGTCACCCAAACCACTGAATGAGAAGAAGGTTAAAATTAAAATAAAACACATTCATATCTTCCATAAATGTGGCTACCAGTTGTGGGGGTAGTTTATAAATAATGCAGAGTATATAATTCAAATTAAAATTAAAGAAAAACTGATTTGCTTTCTTTCATGTACATTCAGAGTTAAGGTTGCAGACAGATTTATGAAATTCAATACACTGACACTTTTCACTCACTGACATTTTTTTACTCATTTCCTATTGAGGACACGAAGATTGGTTAATCTTCCAGTCCTCTGGATGATCTTTCCCTGGGTCTCAACAGGGAGTCTGAGGAACTTATTCACTCTGATTTGATGCTACAGATGGTGGCTGTCTAGGACTCTCAGTTGCAGCAGCTCTAAAGGTGACACAAACTTTTCCAAGTAACATTTACAGGGGTTGACACTATAAAACAGGCTTGTGACACACAACCCTCAGCCACATTGTGTCCTCTTTTGATTCTTTTTGTGGGTGGGGATGACAGTAGAACTCAGAACCATGTGATCCTTTTACCTCCAGATCAAAAGGGATAGTAATTAATAAAAAGAGAGCTTCAAGTCCATGCTGAGAATTTAGAAATATCACTTGGGAGAAAGGTAGGGGCAAAACTTATCAGAGTTAGTAACTTCCAGCTAAGTATGTGGAAGCATTCTAGATTAGATAGGTTCAGGAGGCTTCCATCTAAAAACTGTCCTTGGGCAGTGAGAGTCACAAGAAAGCCAAGAATGGCAATGCCTCTACAAACTGACTTCTCTAGGGTTTCTTTCCATCTGTCTGCCTCATAAAGCAGTGTTTCAACACCCAACTCTAAACAAGAAAAAAACAATGGGTTTAAGTTTAAAAGTGCCTAGTGCACAGTAAGTGCTCAAAAAGCAGTTTCATCCCTCCTTCCTCACAAAGGACACATTGGTCTTCTACTAGAATTGAAGAAGGGAAAAGTTAGTTCTGCCCAAAGAGGAGCTACACCTGCAGATTCCCTGAGTCTCAGATGAAAATTGCTCCCTCAGCAATAGCTAGGGTTTAGGGGAATCCCCCTCACATTCTACCACCTCATCTCTAGAAGTCCGGTAAATTGTCACCTCAATGGGAGGAAAATGTTACCCTAGGAGTGAAGGGGGATCCCAGCCAATTCTCTATCAGAGTCACCTTTGCCTTTAGGCTGAGTGAGTGGTACCTCTGGCTGACCACCACATGGAAGACTTTCCTATCAACAGGGGCCCTCCAGGCAGGTAGACATCAGTGGTTAAGTCCTAGATGCCATATGTAGAAGTAAACAGATCAGAGTTTGAGATATTGTGGAGAAAGCTTATTATCTTGTCTGAAAACTAGTAAGCATATTTTAGAAAGATATTATACTTTTACTTAAAACTCTATCACTAGAGAAGCATTTCTTTAATTTAAATACACCATCCTTCCATCTACATGCAGCCATATCAATGTCAATCCCCCTGACAGAGTTACCTCACTAAGTTATCACTCTAAGTATGAATATATCCCAGATCACCCCCTTAAGGGAGAGGAGTGATGATTTGGGGAGGCTAGAGTAGCCAGAGGTACAAGGGTAGAGGAAAGACAAAAAAGAGGTTGCAATTACCCAAATGTCAATGAAATTCATATTCTTTATAGAAAAATATGAGGCCACTTGCCAGATAATATCTTATTATCACAAATATATCATTAAATAGCAACACTCCCAAGACACTTAAATCCTATTAAAATGTGGGGTAGAAAGAGCTGAATTATAAAAATCTGAATTCTAAACTGAACAGGAAAAGTACAATGCTGAGAAAGTGGTAATCATTCTTAAAAGGAAAAAAAATGAGAGGAAAAAACAAATGGGGAGACAGAGAGAAATGTGTCAGTAAAGGTAATTTCTTGACTTTTAATTGTAAGCATCAGAACAATTTGAGTGCACAAAGCAAATCATAGGTTTCAAGAACCAGCATAAAATCTTCTTCTTGATTGTGAGACTCAAGTGATTTAAGTGAAATTAAAGGTCCATAGTTGTTTTGCAGTCCATTTTGCTTGGGCCTGGATACTAGAATAAGGCTTCCTAGATATGGGACTACAGGAAAGTCACTTGAACTCTTCAAGTTTCAGCTTCCACCTCTCTAAAATGGAAGTAATGTTAGTAACTAATCCAAAAGGCTTTCTGAAGAGTAAATAAGACACTAGTTGTAGAATAACTTATCCAAATGTTGGAGTAATATTAATTATTCTATTATTGTTATTGCTGTTAATAGTATATCATCATCTTCATAACCACTCAACACATAGAAACTGGAAGAGTCATGAATGGCCTTCAATGGAAAGGTGTGAAAAAGCACCATAAACTACTTTGCATTTTCCTAGACAGCTGACATCTGGGAGCTGGTCAATTAGAACTTGGGCACCCAAGAAAACTCTAAGCCTATTGAAAAAGATTGTTGACTATGGAATTTGCAGCCAGTAATAGAGACCTCTTAATGGAGAAGCTGCCCTCAGTAGAGGTCCCTCAGTGAACCAAAAAACACTAGGGCATCATTCAATCTCCACCAACAGAAGATGACTGATTTAGAGTCCCTGATCCCAAACAGCCCACCCAGCTGGCTGGGAGACTTGGGTTAAAACCTTCAGCAGGGGAGGCAAAGTCTTTATGAATAAATGAATCACCAGACCACATAGGGCAGGCAGCTGCAAGCTTTCATGAGCATTAATTTTGCTTAATATTATACATTTTAAATGGCTGCAAATACATACAAGCATAACAAATAGAAAAGCACAAAGTGATCATTAGGGTTATAATGTGTGTGTGAATATGCGATTAGAATAGGCACACTGCAAATAAAGTACTATATAAATGCTAAATACCTCACCATTTGCTACTACAATAATGTGTCATATGGCTGGAGTTCTTAAGTACTTTATGTTCTCTGCTGGTATGAAGTCATTAATCCCATTTATACCATTAATGAGGAAACCCTAGGTCCAAATTAAGAACTAAAGGAAAAAACCTGAAATTAAAAACAAATGATTGGTCATTTTTCTCTAAAGCTCTAATGATCCTTTGCTAAATAACATATATTTCCCTAAACCCTATTTTAACCACTGCACAATCCACCCTGAAAGGAACTGATTATTACTACATCATCAATTACTTTGAGTTGGATGACCCACACATTGCCACTACCCAGAATGAACCTGGGTCCTTCAAAAACCTCCTCTAGAGCATTAACATTTCAACAACTCTTTACAGGCTGAATCAGCTGTTTTCCAAGTATCAGTGAAACAGGATAGGGAGGGAGAGCTTGTACACTGCAAGGTTGCTCATTTTAAAATTGTGTTTCTTTTATTATGGAACACAGTTATTTTAATGGTGAAGAGAATAAGTTCTGGAGGCAGACAGACCTGGTTTGAACCCTAGCTCCATCTCAGGGTGAATAACCTTGGGGCAAGTTACTTAATATCTTTGAGTCTAGGAGTCTTCATATTTAAAATGGATGTGATAATATTCTCTATTCTTTAGAATTATTGGCCAGCGTGTTTATTTTTATTAAAAAATGAATAAATTTAGAATGAGAAGAAAAAGAGGTAGAATGTAACAAAAGAAAAGAAAAATCCAGACACATGTTTTAATAAAAGACATGAGATAGGGTAGCCAGAAAGAATCTTTCCCATAATCTCATGTCTCCTTGAATCTAATTGAAAATATCTCAATCAAGGAAAACGTGACTTCAAAAGAGACAGAAAACCTCCTTCTAGGGTCCTGAACCCCAAAAGCAACCAGGGTAACAACAATCCAGTTTTTTATTGATGTTGGTATATTGGTGTTGATGGTGTTGGTCTTGTGAGTGTGTGTGTGTGTGTGTGTGTATAAAAACATTAACTTCCCCAAAGAAAGGAATAGGGATACAGAACCTTGGTTGTTCTCTCCAGCAGAGAAAGTCTTCAGCTAGAAGGACTTCAGAGAAAGCTTTTGTCCTTTTTGTGCAATTACACAGCATAATTACTAAAGAATTTACAACAAAGGAGCCTAACACAACTTAAGTGACTTTTATTAACCACTATAATGACCACACATATCCTCAGAACCATTAGGAAAAGTATCTCACTCCTACCTGGGTCTGCTGGGATCCCGTCTCATTAGGTAGCCATTTAAAAAAAAACTCTTCTCTCCATTTAAGTGAAATGGGACAACTAATTTGGTCCCCAGAGAGGTGGTTGGCCATCATAAAACTATACTTCAGTGAGAATAGAACAATGCTAAGATGCCACCCGTATTTCCCTTTATTGAAGATTGTGTTGCCCAACTGCTGAGTCCTGTGAGCAGAGGGATGCTTCGCTAAATCCTTCAGCAGGAGTCAGCTGTCCCACTTGAGTTATATCTTTCAACGTGGCTCATATCCAAGGACTAGTCAGTGCCTCTCAGCAACGTGGATAACTCAGAAGGGCCATTCTAACTCCAGAACTCCCCACGGGTTCAGCCAAGGCTCAGTTTCTGCCTAATACTGCTTCTTCCCCCTCTTTACCAGAGGTAGTGATTACAGGGGCACTTCAATATAAGTATCTTGTATGCTAAACCTTTTGTCAGTCCATCTCCTGAAGAACCCAACCTACTGCAGTGATCATATATTTATTTTCCAAAGAAGGATACTCTAGAGAGAAAGCATGTTGTTAATAATTTTGCTGGGACAACAAACTTAAACTAATACTGTTCTCTGCAGAGAAACTTATGTTATGGCCAGCCGCAGTTACCATAGCTGAAGCAGGGAATGGATTTGGTTAGGGTTTCAAACTGTAGAAATCCACACAGGGAGCAGGGTATGGATCTTTCATGAATTAACCTTTTGCCTTAAAAAACAATCTTAAGTGTTATCTTGTTTTAATTTTACATCTTTTGAAAAGTGAACATCTTCATTATAAAATTTTAAGCTATGTAAAAAAATTAAAAATTAAACAGGAAAAGTAAAGAGAAAGTACTCAAAATAGCATTTCCCAACCAGGGGGAAAATATTAGTATTTTAGTTTGATAAAAGTTATTCTAGCCATCATTTTGTTCATTAGGAATAAATGGATAGATATATGAATGGGTGTATACATAGATTGAATAATTCTATGACAATAAGATCACATAATAAAGTTATTTGTAATTATATATAATTAATGCTACACAAAGACATATTTATATATACATGCATATATATTATATATATATACATAATATATATAAAGCTTTACTTACTAGACAGAAAGAAACTAATTCAAAATTAAAAGAAATTTTAAATTTTAAATAAATCTTTGTCACAGGAAGATGAACTCCTAATCCTCAAATCTCCAGAGTGCTGCAATGCTACAAACCCAATCCCATTCTGACATGACTCCAGTTCATTCAGTGCGACTTAGGTTAAAGAGAAGGTCTGCCTTGGCTAGAAGGAGGCAGGTAGCCTTGGTGCTGTCCTAAAGGAGTACAAGATGCTCCCCTGCCCCAAGTGTCTCCTTTACAAACCTACTGTGAAATCTGTAATTTCCACCTTTGGTCACTGATGGGGAAAATGTCCCTCTAAGTACATTGATTCAGAGAAGTAGTATGATACAGTCAGCAGAGCACTTGACTCAGAGTAAGGGACTCAGTCCTTGTCTGAGCCTGCAACAGCCTGAATGTCTTAAGCATTTTGAGCCTAGTGTTCTGTCTTTCTCAGCAGGTTTGTATGAAGATCAAAGGAGAGACTATAGGAGAAGAGTTTTACAGCTCATAGAGTTTGACGTTAATACAGAGTATGGTTAAAAGAATATAGCCTCTAAGTACAATGACATACCCTGTTTTGCCTGGGACAATTCCAGTTTATTCCTCTTGTCCAAGCATAATTAATAAAAGTCACCTATTTAACTTTTAAATGTAACAATTACGGTAGTTCTACCATTAAGTCATTGTCCATATTGAGGAATTTTGCCCAAATTCAGCAGCAGAAAAAAAAAAAGCAAATGCATGAACACAGTTTTTGCATCATATCTCTGTGACATTGGCCAAGTTATTTGCATTTCTGGAGCCTCAGTTTCCATATCTTTAAAGTGGGGCTATCAGTAATAACATACCTCATAAGATTATTATCAATGTTAAGTGAGACTTCCTATAAAAGGATTATAGCACAGTCTGAAATACCGTAAGAACACTGTCTCTTTTCTCTCTCCATCTCTATCTCTAAATATACATATATATATATACACACACACACACATATATATATATATTATATTATATACACACATATATATATATGTGAATATAATACAAAATGGTACATTTTCAAGATTAAAGGAAGTCATGGAAAGCAGTAGGGCACCTCCCGGGATGGACAGGGCTGAATGGAGAGGGCAGCCCCAAGATGGTATTACACTACTCTTGGACAGAAATGGGGGTCCTGATCCTCACAGCTCTTCCTGTTCAGGGGCCTAGCAGCTCTGTAGGAGTTTGTGGTACAGAATGCCCTTACACGTCTCAAGCTTTATACTGCCTTAGATCAAAAGTGTGGGAACTACTATTCAGAAACATCCATCTCTCTAAAAGGCAGGAAGATTAATTTCTCCAGGGGCTCACTATCTGCCATCCTCTTCCAGGCAAATACAGTCCACAGAATTTGCAGAAAACTTGTAGCCTTGGGACTTGATTTGTCTCCATGAATATGCAGCAAATAGTTGCTGGGGCAGGAAATCTGCTGTGTGAAGGGTACCGGTGTTGTATATATGGCTATACATCATGCCTTCTTGTATTAAATTCTCAGTTCAGATGATTCAAACCTCAGGAACGAAGAGGAGAGGGATAAATCCCCTCTGCCACCTTCTACTTTTTTTTTCTTTTCTTTATACATTTTTACATCGTACTGGCTTCTCCCATCCTTGAACTATTTTCACTTTAGGGAAAAATGAATGCTGTCATTGTATTTGGGGGGATGGTTACTATAAATAAGTAATTCAAGGAGCGCCAACACTTGCTCTAGGAAAAACTTTTGTATGTTCTGTGTCTTCAGAACCAGGGGTTTCCCTGGAGGTGAGAACTGATCATACAGTATTTGCAGTCTTGAGCCTAGAAGTGGGCAGAATAACAACCTGCAAAAGGTTTCCTTGTCATAGTCCCTTGAACCTATGAAATGTGTTAAATTCTTGGTAAAGAGAAATTAAGGTTGCAAATGGATTAAGGTCACTAATTGGCTGAATATGAGATGGAGGCTTTATCTTGGAGTATTCAGGTGAACTGAATAAAGCTCTTAAGTCATGTAAGTAATCATAAGGGTCTTTAAATGTGGAAAAGGTTGAGTGTGTTTCTCTACATTTCTCAAAGTGTGCCCTGTGGACTTTCTGCATAAAAATCACTTGGAGAATTATTTTCAATGTTAATTTTTTCTTTTCTTCTCCTACACAAGATTGGTTTGAGTTTAGAGCCTCAGAAACTTCTCTTAAAAATAAGTATCTCAGATGACTTTTATTACAGCATTCCTTAAATATTCTCAACAGACACACACGAGCACAAGCACAAGCACAAGCACATGCACACACAGTGTTAACTATATGGGTTGATAGATATGTTAATCGGCTTGATTGTTGTAATCATTTCAAAATGTATACATGTACCAAAACATCACATTGTATACTGCAAATATATACTATCTTTATTTCCCAATTATACCTCAATGAAGGTGAAAAAAATGTGGGAAAAGGAGGCAAAAGTGTTAAAGACTGGGCTGCCTCTTGCTGGCTTTGAAAATCAAAGGGGGAACAAACAGGGGATTTGAGCAGACTGCAGAAGCTGGAAAACTTAGAGAAATGAACTCTCTCCCCCAGAGTCTCCACTGGGAACACAGTCCTGCCAACACCTTGACTTTAGCCCAGTAAGACCAGTTTTGGATTCTGACCTTTATAGTTGTAAGGTAATAAATTTGTGTCTTTAAAAGCTACTATGTTTATGGTAAATTTTCACAGCAGCAATAAATAAAACTAATATAAGCCCCTAGATGCTTAGAACTGTCATAGAGACATCAAAGAATTAGTGAATAAAAACTTGGACTCTGGAAGGATCCTGCACAGGGCTGAATCCCACTGCTCCCAATTATTAGCTGTGTGGCACTGGGATGAGCATTTAAATTTTCTGAGCCTCAATTTCCTCTTCTTTAAAATAGGGGTAATAACAGTACTTCCATTATAGAGATTCTGGGGATACTAAATGTAAGGATCTATAAAAGATGCATTTATTATACTGCTTCATTTAAGGGCTGAATAAATGTTACATATCCGGAAAAATAAAGCTCTTAAGTCAGGTACTGGGCTCCCAATCACATGTGGGGAACTTGTCAAATAAGTGTTTAAAACGGATTGGCAAAATACATTAAAAGAATTGGAACAATACCTGGAAATAGAAAAGGAGTTACCATTTATGGTTTTAGGTAGACTCATCCAAGCAAATGGAAGAAGTTTCTATGGACCTATCTCACTTTTCTGCACCTGCACATTGATAAGTATTACCCAACACTGTTCTGATTATTCTGTATCAGAGGATACATATCTTGTTAGAATGTAATGAAGGGGGAGGCTGCATACTGTATGTTTTTGACCTTAAGCAAGGGAAAGTTGATGACTTTAATAGTTTTCTTTACAAACCTTTTTCTTTCTGCTTCAAAACTGCTGACTTTTTTTAGCCTTTCCTTTCCTACAGTTGCTTTCAAAAGCATATTTCTAAGTTTAAAAGCCAGAGTTCACTTCAATAATGCTTGGTTAATTGTATGGGTAGTCACACTTGATGGCAAGCTGAAGGCCCTCCTCTTGACAGGATAAAATATAGCGCTGGAATGCCTGCCCCTCTCTCTCCCATGGAAAACACTCAGTCTAAATATAAGTAAGTATTTCTTTGGTTCCAGTTGTCTCAAAAATAGCCTAATAATAATAATATCTTATTTATACAGCTTAAGAAGTAAGACATTTCTGTTAATATAAATCTGGATTCAAACACCACCACTAATAGACATTAGGGGTGAAATTCTAAGGTTCAGTGTCCCTTTCTCTCAACATGACTGATAAAGTATCATGGTGACCACGATAGGATCATAGGGTCATGGTTCTATACAGGATCATGGTGAGGGTTAAATCATGTGCTTATAAGTAATTTACAGAGATCCTGGCACATATCATGCACTTAGTAGACAGTGGTGGTTCTTGTTGTACAGCTGTTTGCTACTACTGGGGAAGCAAGGTAATGTCTTTGGTCCTTGGCTAAAAACAGTAACCAGACCAATGATGTAGAAAATTCTGTAGTTTGAGATATGATAAGGCCTGCTATCTTGGGCCCTCTCCCTGACTTCCTTGTCAGCCTGACTTCTTACATTCCTGATGTCTCTTCTTACAATTCCAGCCAGTGGGGACCTGCATTTGCTAACTTTCCTTCTTCCATATCTGTTATTACTCAAGAGTCTCTCTCTCTCTCTTTCTCTCAATCTCTCTCAACCTGTCTCTCAATCACTGTCTCCAGCAGGATAAAATATGAAATATGGCTTTCTCTCTCATGGACTGGAGTAGAGATGGGAGCCCCAGCTACCTCACTTTAAATGCCATTTGTGACTCAAAGGGCTTAGCTATTAAACATTAGCTGTTAGAAATCCTACTTTCCAGGAAAGCCATTCTGGTGATATCAAATGAAAAGAAGTGAATATGGATGTGCAGATGCTAAATTAAAATGTCATCTCTGACCTTTGGAGGTCAGAGCCTTCAAAGGCAGCCATGATCGACTGTCTATCAGCCCTCATAGGTAAAGGAAACATTTTTATAAATTGAAGCCTCAAGGATGAGAGGCAGGTGTGTGGGAGGGTGCAAGACAAGATGTCAAAGGCATTCAGGTCCACCTCTCCACCCTCTCCTTCAGGCTAGATCATATAATTATGCCTGCTTAAAATACTGATTAAAATGTGGTTTTGGTTTTTTATTCATAAGCTTTTTAGTAAATTAAATTTATATAGTAGATTTTTAAAAAAATGCATTAGTGGCTAGAAGTCTTCCAGGAAGTTTCAGGAAAAAGCCAGTCAAACATACAAAGTATCCCAGCATACTCTTCCTGTTTTCGCCCAAAGATATTATATGATTTTTTACCAGGCCCGAAGCACATTCAAATGGACAACACAAATGAAAACTTTCACCTCAAGCATCTTCACTTGCCAAAACTGTCCCAAGAGTAACAGAAACTTCAAGGTCTTCTACATGGTATTTTCTTGTTACATTAGATACAAAAATCAGGAGAAAAATACAAAGGTACCATTTACTGATTATTGTACTCCTGGTATCTGCCAGATTTTAGGAGGGTTCCCCATATTCAATGTCATATCCCACTTCCACCCATCACACACAGGTAAAATATGAGGTTAAAAGCTCCTAAGGGCAGGGGAATTGACTTCCTACAGCAGAAATATTGATTGCTTCTTAAATGCTTCATGAATAAACTAAAACTATGTCAATATTCTTATCTGGCTACTAGGTTAATTTTTCTAAAGTAGAGGTTATGCTACCCTCCACCTCTTCAAACTTTTAATGGTTTCCTACTACATAGAAATTCTGAGCAAATGCCATTCTTGATCTGGTGCCAATTTACCTTTCCAAATTCACTTCTCCTTGTTCCTTAATAGGTATTCTACATCTCAGTTAAACGAGACTTCTGTATAGGAAGTTTTCTGACCACTTTAACTTTTTTGACTTTTTTTTTTTCTAGATTTGTTAGAATCTAGAATGACTTTTATACAGGATATCCCAACCTACTAGAAACTATCTCAAATATTTCCTTTTCCATTAATCTTTTCCTGCCTAACTCCCTCACAATCATTTGAGATCTTTCCTTCTTGTGTATTCCCATAATATTAGCACTTTGTATATTCTTGAGAAGAATATTTTCCTCGATTTTTATTGTAAGTATTGACCCACTATTTTATCTCTATGCTTGTCTATAAGTTCCTTGAAGGCTGGAGTTGGTCTTAAATGTCTTTGTATGCCATACAATGTCAAGCAGAATGCCTTGATCATAGTAAATATTGAATATATATCTCGTAGAATTGACAGAATTTAAAAATAGGAATAAATAGCTTCATTCCAGAGTTTATTGAATTCTACCAAGACTTAACTTTTATCTTAAGAATACATTTACCTAACCAAAATAACTTTTGAAATTGAAGAATTTGGTATAATTTTGGTAATTATGGGATATACATGTCCTCCTACATACTTATTCATATAGATATCGTAGCTATGGAAATAACTGAAGTACCATAACATTCAGTGTGTTCCAGTGGCCAACAAATACTGAATTTCATTAAGTAATGGGTTAAAATCAACATGACAAGCTCAAGAAACAAAGATTCAGAGGCTTCTAATATATCCAGTTTACTCTAGATTCTCTTTGATTCTAGGAAGAATGAGAATTTAGGAAAGTATAGTGGCCAGAATTTCAGAAAGAAGAATTCTATAAGGATCCAAATCAATCACAATATTTAAACAAAGAGTGTAGCATAGGGAGAATTTATTTATTTTTTTTTTTAGAATGAATTAGAGTTGGAGTAACTGGGTGTCTATTTAAAACTAAAGAAGTTTGGATTACGTGTCACACCAGAATGATTCTCAAAATAATCCAAAGGTTAAATGTGAATAATGAAGCTTAGCTATTACTGGTAAAAAAAAAAAATGAAAAAAGTATTTTAAATTATTTTTAATATCAGATTTATTAAAATTTTTGGACATCTGAATTTTGTGTCACACTTAGAAAAGTCTGTTTAATTCTAACATAAAAATAATAGTAAGTTTGAATGTTAAAAGTAACCATAAACAAAGAAAAAAGATGAATGGAAAATTAAACTTCATATTTAAAACAAAGACCCAATTTCCCCAATATGGGAAAAACCCTTATAAACCCACAAGAAAAATGCCAAATATTTTATTTAAAATAAAAAATAAATATTAAAAATGTTTAAGTTTATTATTATAATTAAAGTTAATCAGAAATACAATTTGAATAGCATTAAACATGGGAAAAAATACTCAACTTCACACAAAATAAAATACATGTAAAATAAAATTATACCAAAACTATTTTTCACTTATAAGACTGCCAAACTTAAAAAAAAAGTCATGCTACATTGTCAAGGCTCAGGTGAAATTTGCAATCTTTTTATTGCTAGTAGAAGTATATACTTGTGCAATTCTATAAGGCAGGTTATGTAATCAAATATGCATGAAAATTAAAAGGTAGTGAATTTGCCTAAAGATTCCTTCTAAATGATATCAGTGGAAGGCTATATATTGTATTGCCATTTGTGAAAAAAAGATTGACTAAAAAACAAATGCCAATCCATAGTGGACTAATTAAACAAATTATGTTATATTCAAAAATAGAATATGCATAAGAATTAGTAATCACTCCATAAACTGATATGGAATGGTCCTCAAGATTTACTGTTAAATGAAAAAGAAGTGCAAAGCAATGCTTATTTGTGCAGGAAAAGAAACAGTAATATGCATCTAGTTTTAGTTTATTTACAAAATATTTCTGAAAAGATACAGAAAAAAGTGATAAAATTCGGTTCCTTCTGGAAGGAGACTGGCTGTTGGAAGGTTAAGATTGGGAAAGAGAATTTTCAAAAGTAAATACACAAAAACATAAATAATGGATAAAGGACAGTGTGTCCTTATAGTAGAATGCCAAATAAAAATATTTATTCCACAGGCATTAAAAGAATAAGAAAGGAATACTGTCAGCAACTCTATGCCCACAAATTTGATAGCAAGTAAAATAAATTAATTCCTTAAAAGGCAAAAAATAAAAAAACTCACAAAAGGAAAACTTGATAATCTGAATAGATCTATAATTATTAAATAAATTTAATCAATTAATAATCTCTCATAAAATGGTTTCAATGATGAATCCCACCAAATATTTGATAAGAAACATTTAAGAAATCCTCTACAGTCTCTTCCAAAAAATATAAGCAGAAAGCAGTATTTCCTAACTCATTCTATGATGCCAGTATTATCCTAGTACAAAAATAGATAAATACATGACAAGAGAGAAAAATTACATACCAATATTTCTTAAACATAGATGCAAAAATCTCAAGAAAACAGTCAAATTGTATCTAATAATGTATTAAAATAATTATGCACTATGACCAAGTGTGATTTGTTCCAGGTGTACAGGACTTGTTCAAAATTCAAAATAAATTAATATAATCCATCACCCCAACAGGCTAAAGAAGAAAAAACATAATGATACCATTTGATGCAGAAAAATCAACCGACAAAATCCCACACTCATTCATGATAAAAACTTTGAAAAAACTATGAATAGAAGGGAATTTCTTCAATGTGTAAATAACATCTATAGAAACATGCAGTTAATATCATATTTAATGATATGATTTCCCTTTAAGACTGAGGACAGGGTAAGGATGTACTCTTTTACCACTTCTGATGAATACTGTAGGTGAAAGTCCTAGCTAATGCAATGAGAAATGAAAAGGAAATAAACAATGTACAAATTGCAAAGGAACAGATTCAGCTATTCCTGTCGGCAGATAGCATCACTGTCTATGTAGACAATCCCAGAGAATCAAGGAATAATTACTGAAACTAATAAAAGTTTATAGAAAGGCTACAGGATGCAAGATTAATATTAAGAAGTCCATTACTTTTTATCAGCAAAAACTAATTGGAAATTGAAATTAAAGACACAATATCATTTACTTTAACATCCAAAATGAAATATTTAAGAATAAATTTAACACAATATTATTTTAGAATAAATACGTGAGAAACCATAAAACTCTGGTGAAGAAATCAAAGAACTGCTAAATAAATGGAGAGATAGTCCATATTCATTGATTGTAAGACTTAATATTGTTAGGATTTCAATTATTCCCACCTTGATCTATGGCTTCAATTCAATCCCAATCAAAATCCCATCAAGCTATTTTGTAGATGTCAACAAACTAAAATTTATATGGAAAGGCAAAAACCAAAAAGCACATAAACAAAAAAATACTTAGAAGAATAATAAGGATGGAGGACAGACATTACTCAACTTCAAGACTTATATAATCTAAAGTGATCAGAGTGTACTATTAGTGAAAGAATAAACACAAAGATTAATGAAACAAAACAGATAGTCTCTGGATAGATCCATACTCTTCAAGTGAAAGACTCCTTCCTCCAGCAGAAAAAAAAATGGTGATTGAGGAAAACTGAATCAAGATAGCAAACTAGCTGACGTGTCCTTCTCATCCATGAAATAGTAAAAAATTTATGAAATTATAGAAAACATGCTAGACAAATAATGAAAATCATAGCTGTCATCAGCATGCAATAAATTAAGGCAATTAAAGTAAGACAGCATAAGAAATGAAATCTACTACAAAACAACTAAAGAAAATATGTAAGAGACTAGTCTTGAAGTAATTTTAAAAACAAAACAAAAGAACAAACAAAAAGTACTAGGAATTATCAAGCAATAAGAAAAATACAAATTGTGAAACTGAAACACCAAACTCAATAAACAGAAAAATAAATTTCTAAAAACACAGACTTGATAGAATAAGCTGAAATGAAACACAGAATAAAAATATAATATTCTTACAACTAGTTTGAAGGCAGTGACTATGTTCAATAAGATACCATGGGATTTACATTTCTAATTTTACTAATACTACAGAATATTAGATTGTAAAACAGACAAATTCAGCAAACTAAATCCCAACCCAAGTTAAGGGTGATAAATATCCAAAAGATATGTAAAAAAACTATGCTGAAATGCTAAATGGGCTAAGGCTTGTCTTTACAGTTGCCTAAGAGCCAAAGGAAAAAAAAACATATGATTAGTTTGTAAATTATAGAGTTCATAAGATTTAAAGTTGAACAAAATTTAAGAGATTCAGAAATAAGTCTTATAAGGGAAGCTGAGAAACTATTTCTCAAAGAGTTTTTACAAAGGGGATATATGCTCATCACCATTCCTTATGTTTAATGTAATAAATTTATTAACATAAAGATTTGTTATATTCCTCAGTGGCAGGAATTTTAATAATTTTTGAAAGTATGTTACTTTTTTTTCCTTTAATTTTCAGGTAGACTAATGAATTTTAACTTCAAGGGTTGGTTAGAGGGAGATCCCAGTGGCTTTTACAGAACACAGAATAAAATATTCCTGAATACAACATTTCAGAAGTAAGTAAAAAATGGTTCCTCTGTAACTGCAGTTCAGTTAGGAACTCAGGAGACAACTAAAGGTTCTGTCCTTATCAAAGAGGATTATTATTATTATTTTATCTTCATCAGCAGGAGAGAGACGTGGGAAGGGGTTGTGGGTATGATTGAAAATATTCACTATTTTGAAATCAAGAGTAGTCATAAAATATAACCACTAATTATTATGTCTATTTTGAAATATGTCTGTGCATATTTGACTACTGAATTCAACATAATGGTATTTATGGTATGGCAATGAGAAGTAATCACATTTCCTTCAAAATACCATTACAAGACAGGAGAACTTTAATTTTGTTATGTGTTCCTTTTGTATTATATTTCTAGCAAATCAGGATATGATGAATTATTTAGTAAGAGTTTGCAAACCGATCCAGCAATCTCTTCACATAAAGTAATTCTGGTTCCAATAAATGTATGTTTGACAAATTACTTCTGCTCACATGATTTATCAGCTTAATGTGGAATGGGCCTATAATAGCAGAGTAGTAGGCTTCTTTTGCACTTGGTCCTGTCTTTGTAGGCAAAGAAGAGAAAAGCAGAAAATAAGATATATCCAAGAAAATGTTGAAAAAATATTATGTTTGTGTTAAGTTGATATCATATGGATCAAACAACAGAAGCAACAAAGACACAAAGTTTACTTTTATCTTCAGTCATAGAAATACTTTATGTCTGATTAAGAAAGGAAAAAGCACCATTAGAGTTAACTGAGCATATTAAACTGTTAACCACAAAATGACATCTCCTATCATAAACTTAGTTTCAAGATGTTCCAGTCTAGTTTTTTTTTTTAGATTTAGAAGCCACAACAGCACTAGCATGGATTAATTAGGAGCAGTTTGGATGAAAAATGCTACAGCAGAATAGTGTATAGAGTTACTTTCTTGATCACCACTCTCAGATTAAGAGTGATCAAATTGTGGAAGTTTCTATGCTTTGAGATCCTCATCAGCTGATACTTCTCTATAGCACGTGAAATTTTGCAGCTGACTGAAAGCATCCATTCAAAAGTTCATTGATATATAATGCTACAAAAATTTCAGTCCAGCCCAGGAAGTTACCTAAAAGAATCTGTCACTGCAGCAACCCAAAATACATAAGGAGGCAAACACTACATGACAATGCAATAAATTAAAAGAGCAGGCTATATTCTCATTCACTCAGTCAATTAAAGATACATTGAACACATTATGTGTGACAGGTATCCTACTATGTTGGTGGCATGATATCATGTACACACGAACACCATGTGGAGAGAAGCGAAGCAGTTCTCTATTGATTCTTGTAAATGGGTTTATACAGGACATGCATGATGCCTCACATACCATCTAAGTTATAACAATGTTAATAGTCTTAAGCTATTTAGGTTCCCAGATTCCAGGTTTCCAGGCTCCTGCAGTAAGAACAGGATGTTACATGATCAAGGACAGATTGTTTTAAAGTTCGTCACAAAACTTCATTAAGTAGGCCATCTCTTATCCAGCCGGCTGTGCCTGTCTTAGGTTGTCCTCCTCTGAGGATCTTCCCTGTCATTGGCTACCCTGCCGTCCATACTGGATACATTAAATAGGCCATCTCTTATCCAGCCGGCTACGTAACATTTCTCACAGCTTGTTTATCAGTTCAGCCCATGGCTTATTCTCTAGAGCCTTCAGATGGGGGCCTACATACTAGGCACAGGATAGGAACATTTCCTGCCCTTGAGGAACATACAATACATAGAGCAATAGCCTAGTGTAATAATTGCACAAAACAATCAATGAAAATTGACCTCACAGAAGAAGGAAAAACAGAAAAATGTACCTCCTGATGAAAACACATGAGACCACCTAAGTCATAGTTTTCCCAAAAGATCAAAACTGAATATGAATCCAGAGGGAACTCTAATTCGAAAAGAATCATGCACTCTAATGTTCATAACAGCACTATATACAACAGCCAAGACATGCAAGCAACCTAAATGTCCATCGACAGATGACTGGATAAAGAAGTTGTGGTATATTTATATAATGGAATATTACTCAGTGATAAAAAAGAATAAAATAATACCATTTGCAGTAACATGGATGGACCTGGAGATTGTCATTCTAAGTGAAGTAAGCCAGAAAAAGAAAGAAAAATACCATATGATGTCACTCATATATGGAATCAAAAAAAAAAAAAAAAAGAAAGAAAAAAGAAGACAGTAAGAAGCTCATCTACAAAACAGAAACAGATGTGAAGACATAGTAAACAATCTTATAGTTACTGGGGGAAAGGGGGTAGGAAGGGATAAATTTGAGAATTTGAGATTTGCACATGTTAATCACTACATATGAAAATAGACAAAAAATAAATTTGTTCTTTATAGCATAGGGAACTATATTCAATATCTTGTAATAACCTTTAATGAAATAGAATATGAAAAGGAATATATGTATATATATATATGCGTGACTGTGACACTATGCTGTACATCATAGTGTACATACTGTACATACATTCCAACTGACTATACTTCCATTAAAAAAACAAATATGAATAACTTTTTAGATCTAACTACAAATATAACAAATATAGAGGATAGAGGAATATGTTAAATTTCATTATAAGGGTACAATTAAAAAAATCCATAGTGTGGAGAAATTAACAGGGAAAATAACTCATGATTTCTTCAAAAAATAAATGGCAAGACAAATAATAAAAGAATCATGTATAAAAACATATTTAAGATCTGCTGTAATGTATTCTTGTCTTCCGGTTCATGGTTTGAATCTTGATTCAAATAAACAAACTGGTATAAAGGAGAGAATGTGGGGCAAGAGTATAGAAATAGTGACTAAGTATTTCATAATATTATGAAAATACTATAAAATACTGTAGATTTTTAGATGTGATCAAATGGCATGATCTGTAAGAGATTCTTATCTTTTAAACATACATATTGCAATGTTTATAGAATTTATTTCAAAATAATCAAAGTGAGGGGAGGGGGGTATACAGGTAGAGATGAAACAAAATTGGCCACAAGTTGGCAGTTTCTGAATGTGGATGAGTATGTAGGGCTTTATGATACTATTTTCTCTTTTTTTTCATGCTGGAAACTTCCTTAAAAAAAAAAAAAAGAAACCTTTTCTTGACAGTGCAATACAGAAGCAAAGGGTAGTATAATATGTATGAAAGAGAAATATTGATTTTAGGATGGAGACTCATGAAAGAGTCTTCCAAGAAGATGACATTTATATTTAGAACCAAAAAATAAGTAGGAGTTATCTTGGTGATATAGGGTGGAGAAAAGTGTTTAAGTTAGGGTAATAACATATATGAAAAGTTTTGAAGTGGAGAGAAGTTAAATGGATTAACAATAACAAAAAAATCCCAAAACACTCAACCTGAAGGTGAATGGAGCACAGTAAAGCAGAGAGTGTTGCTAATCAGCCTAGCTATATAGATACTGGCTGAATCACACTAGGTCTTAATGCCTTTACTAAATATTATGGATATACTGTTATGAAGAATGGCAAGTCATAAATGAATTTTAGCAGGGGAAACCATTATATATGAGGTATTAAATGAGTACTGATAAAGACAACGTTTGTGTGTCCCCTTCCAAAATTCGTATGTTGAAACCTAATCCCCAAAGGGATAGTATTAGGAGGTGGGGCCATTTGGTGGTTAAATCATGGGTCATTGGGATTAGTGCCCTATAAAACAGACCCTAGAGAGCTCTTTCAGCCCTTCAGCCTTATGAGAATATAGTAAGAACCAGGAAGTGGGCTTAAAACTACCAGCAATTTGATCTTGTATTTTCCATCCTCTAGAACTGTGAGAAATAAATTTCTGCTGTTTGTAAACCACCAAGTCTACAGTATTCTGTTATAGCAGCCTGAACAGACAAAACAGACACTTCTTAGCATTGTGAAGAGCAAGAATAGAGGCAGGAAGGACTATGTAGCTATTGCAAAATTTGAAGTGGGCAATGATGGAGGCAAGAATGATGAAGGCAGTATGCATGTAGAAAATTGGATGGAGTGAAGAAATGTTTAAGTGCTAAAATAATGGACTTGTGTCTTAGTTTGGGGTGTAAGGGAGGGAGAAGTTAAAGAAGACTCAGGCTTCTGGGAAGTGAACGGAAACACTAAAGCTGCGCAATGTTACTATTCACCAAAATGTGCATGAGTCCCACTTGAGGGAAATAATCAGGTGTTTGATTTTGGATTTGTAGAGTTTGAGATGCTTTGTAAAATCAACAAAGGCATGCTATAGAGGCCATTTTATGTGACTATATTGAGCTCAGAAGATGGGTCTGGTCTGGTAAAGTAAATGTAAAAGTCTCATAAAGATGAGATCATCAGGATGAGATCATCCAGGAAACATGTAGAAGCAAAAGAGAACCTACACTTAAATCCCAAGAAGCTTTAAACTTTGGTATCCTAGGATATGCATTCTGCTTCCATGTAGACTTAGTAGATTGTATTAGTCACCTAATGTACCCCCTGCAACAATCAGGAGAAACTGTGTAAACTATACAAATCATATTTTAAAGAAATCAGAGCACCATCTAAGCAATAGGAGCAAATGAATTGAAATCCCAAAGGCAAGGGAGCACAAGTTGAGTTGGCTATCATCACTGGCCATGTTGCAGACTGGGCTCTTTGTAGAGTTTGGTCATGAACTTAGTATCAAGTTTGGTTCATATAGATCTAATAAAATGGTCAGAAAAAAAATCAGTAAACCCTTGGCAGACAAACAAAACCCTTGGCAACAGATAGAGTCTTGCAAGAGCAGCCGGTTTTCACATGAGACTATGTCAGTAAGTTTGAGCTAAGAGAAGAAGGAAAAATCCTTTAATTTTTTAATACTTCATAGGCAAAACCTTACCAGACGGAGAGCCCTGCCTCAAGCACACATTTTGGATCTTCTTCAGACTCTTGCCTTATTGGAGCTTCAAAGAAAGGAGCTAAAGAGCAAATTACAAAACATTAAAATGGCAGAACTGAATATCCTTCATTATTTTGTGGGATGAGGAAACAGAGATATACCAGGACTGGAATGAAAAGTCAGGGAAGTCCCTGGATGAAGAAGAAGGACAAACCAGAAGTGGCTTAACCCGTACTAAAACATCAACCATAATTAAGAGTCTAGAAGTCTAAGATCAAGATGTTGGCAGGGCTGATTTCTTCTGACGCCTCTTTTCCTGGCTTAAAGATGACTGCCTTCCCATGGTGTCCTCATCTTGTCTTTCCTCCATGCCTATTTATATGTGTGTTGCTATTTCTCTTCTTGTAAAACAACACCAGTTATTGGATTAAGACCCATTCATATGATCACATTTTATCTTAATGCCACATTTGAGGTACAGGGAGTTAGTACTTATAAATTTTGAGGGGCTATAATTAAGCCTAGAACTGCATGCAACTAATAAATAAATAAGAAAAATATGTAAATTAAAGTAGACATTTAAAAGACAGGTAAGAAAAAAAGTTGGAAATGAAGACTGGTATCGAGCAGCTTGAAAAGAGGAAAACCAAGAGCTTTTGATATTAGCAGAACCAAGGGAATAGTCTTTTTAAAAGGATATGTTCAAATGTATCAAATGCTCTTGAGATATTAATTAAAATGAGGATCTAGAAGTGCATGTTGTCTTTACAAAAGGCAAGGTCATCGTGGACTTTTGTGAGAGCAGTTTTACTGAAGTAGAAAGGGTTACATACATATTCAAGTGGGTTTAGTAGGGAATGAAATGTGAAAAAGAGGAATAAGAGAGTGAAGACAGTTTACTTGAGAGATTCACAGGAGGTGAATAAGAAATGAGATGGAAGTAGCTGAAGGGAAGTATGGGCTTGAAAGTAGTTGCTGTGGTTTTAGTTTTGGCTTTGGTTTCTTTGTTTTTAATAAAAACTGGAAGAGACTTTTCCATGCTCTTCTGGTTGGTGAAATATGGGGAGTAGTGAGGCAGCAGTTGAAGATATGAGACATAGAGGAGATACTCAAGGACTGAAAGGAAGTTAGGATCCAGAGCATTGATAGAGCAGTTTGTGTTTTGAGATGGGCAACTCCTTCATTGTCGTTTATGAGATAGAAGATGGAATGGATACAGTGCATCAATTAAAATAGGAGAGTGAGAAGCTGAGGGGATTGTAACTAGGGTGCTACCAATAGTGCTCAGCCCTTGTGAAGGTTCATTTGCAAATGATGACAATGAATGTATGGTCCCAATCATCCATGTTGGATGATTTTCCTCAGCTCTGATTAGTACCTTGGATGTAGCCAACAGGAAGACAAGGAGTCAGGTTTAGCCTGGTGATGTAGAAGAATTTCACTAAAACTTACTTATGTTCACAAAAACTCACTGTGATGAATGCTTACGTACATTATATATATAGATTGGCTTCAATTTACCCAAGAGGAAACTGAAGAACAGAAAAGCGAAATATCTTGCCCCCATTTACACTGTTAATCAAGAGGTGAGTCAGGATTTGAGTTCATTCTGGTTCTAAAGAATATTATTTTCACCATTATGCTGTACTGTAGTATAAAAAAATCACTATACATTTTCTCAAAACAATAATTTTTATGTTAAATAGAGATACAACTTATAACAGAGTGTAATAACAAAAATGTTTAATTGTAAAATTAAATGAAAAATCTTAGTCTCTAAAATTGATCACATAATATTGTCATAACTATATGTAGCATAATGCCAGGCACTTAGTGGATATTCTATAAATAAATACTAAATAAATTGTGTTTAAAACATAGAAAAGGCCAAAAGAAAATATAACAGAATGGCTTAACATGTTTACTCCTTGTGAAAGGGTTATTTCTTTCCATTACTCACTACATTTTGCTTTGTTTTGTTTTGTTTATTTTTTAATTGAAGTACAGTCAGTTACAATGTGTCAATTTCTGGTGCACAGCATAATGTCTCAGTCATGCATGTATATACATATATTCCTTTTCATATTCTTTTTCATTAAAGGTTATTACAAGATATTGAATATAGTTCCCTATGCTATAAAGAACAAATTTATTTTTTGTCTATTTTCATATGTAGTGGTTATCATTTGCAAATCTCAAACTCCCAAATTTATCCCTTCTCACTGCATTTCTGATTAATGACTATGGAGGATTTCTAAGAAAAAAAATGAAAAAATAAGACAAATGAACTATGAATAGAGTTTCTTCTCAGTGAAATTCTACTCACTGCTTGCTTTCATTCACTAAGGCAGTGTAGTCTCTGCCATACTATTCCCAACTTTTTTTGGTCACACTGTCGGTGACAAATTTCTGCCAGTTGCCAATTGAGAATTTCTGCCAGTTGCCAATTGAGAATTTCTGCTGTGTTTACTTAGATACTGGCCTCCTGGGGTCTGAAAGCCAAGCTGTGGGGCAGATCCTGGACCAATGTAATAAATACACTGAGAAGCATTGCTTCCATGAAGGGGTGCAAGGATGAGAGAATATGCAAGTCTGAACAGGCTAGGGGAAAGCCCTACATCTTAGGTAGTTTAAAATCCAATACACAGGTAGCTTTGGGAGTGTACAGACTAGTCTTATGGGCAAGCTTCTCAACCTTTTTGAGAAACCTACAATTATATGGGAACTAAGTGAAAATTGTGTGAAAATAGCAAATGAAATCATCTTACTGGGAGACTTTTAATGGTATTTTTAGAAGAGGCAGGGAAAGGAAGTGGGAAAAAGGGAGGGAGGAAAGAAGAGAGGTTTAAAGTCATTTTTTAAATTATGGGAAAATGAAAAAGTCACCTTTTCATCATGATAAAGCAATGTGAGTTAAAAAAAAAGAGATACATACATATACATATAGACATACATACATATATCCCTTGGTCCATATATATATCTGAATATATAATATATATTACATATATATCAATAATATATTCCATATATACATAATGACTAAATGCTATTATTAAATCCGTAAAATATCTTTGTAAAACAAGAAAGACATTAGTGGTTGTTTTCAAGGAAAAGAACTGGTTAATCTGGGAACAAAATAGCACACTATTCATTATATCACCTCTTTCTTTTGAATTTTGGTCAATGTGCATGTGTTGCCTATTCAGTAATTAATAAGTAAAATAATATTAAGGTAAGGTATCCAATTATTAAAAGACCATCTTAATCCAATATCATCATCCCAAGAAACTCATATAAAGCTTGCATGGGCCTGCATATACTGTGTATCATCTGGTCATATAAGATGTTGAAGGTTGGGAAAATTGTTTCACTCTCTTGCAAATAGGGATCACTTTTGTTTGGCCTATGTACTTTAGTACCTTATTCAATTGCATTACACACACACAGACTTTCCACACATGTGTGTGCATATATATTTACATATGTATAAATATATAATAAAATATTCCTATTAATAGCAATAATAATGTCACAGAAGCCACCTTTAATGTGAAGCATTCAGAATTAAATTCCTTCTGTGGACTTGCTGAAAAATGATCAAATCATTGAAAAAGTCAGAAGGAGAAATCCAATGCTATGATCTAATCACCACCATTCATTTTATATATCGTTTCAGGACATATTAATAGGACATTTAGGTAATATTTCTGTTGGTTTGACCCTTTTGTCATCATTAAATATTCTGTTTAACTCAAATTATTTCTGACCATAAATATATCCTTTTTTAATAGTAGTAAGGCAATATTAGCTTTCTTTTTGGTTGGCATTTGCTTGATGTAGCTTTTGTCTTTCTATTGCCTTTTATTTTCATCTTTCCTATGTTCTTATATATTAAAAGTATTTCTTAAAATGAGAATTTAGCTAGTTTAGTTTCTTCTTTTTAAAATATTTTCTATCCTTGTTTTAATTTGAAAACTTTATTTTAATTTAATTAGTACTACACTGGGGCTTAACCCTACCATCTTAATTTTAGTTCTATGTATGTTTACATATTTTCCATAGTTATTTTCTTTTTAAATAATTATGCATTTTAAAAATCACTTCATTTCCCCTCTAATAGTTAGCTTGTTATACAGTTACACATTTCTTTAATTCACTTCCATATTAGGCTTGTCTTATCAGGGTACATAATAAATTATTACTTTTATCATTTTCCCAGCAATGAAAAGGTTTTACAACCCTACCTTCAGCATATATTAAAACTCAAAAACCATTATTCTTATGGTCTTAAATAGCCTCTATTTATTTAGATCTACTTGTATTCTCCTTTTTATGTTAACTTGCTTCATCTTTCATCTGGGATTATTTTCCTTTAAGCTAAATGACTTCTTTTTGTATTTCTACTAATGTGAGTTGCTCTGATTTAGGCTTCTACATCATAACCAGAAGCAAAATTCTTAGCTATTGGTCCTTATTTTGAATTCAGTGAATACATATTAGGTATGACTCTTTCTCCAACTGAGAGGGAGGATGAGGAGATGAGAACTGCTTATCAGCAGAGCAAGGATAAGGACCTGCAACCAATGAATTATGTTTAAAGTTGGAATACATACTAAACAGAGACACAAGTACTTTGGGGGAAGTATAAATAGAAGGAGGGATAATAATAAAAGGTAATAGAGGACAAAAATGATGTGTTGATTCTTGTGTCTGCAGACCTAGGTCCAAAGTTTAAGTCATCCCTTATAAGCTTGATGACAATAGGGGCAAACAAGTAACACTTTTCTAAGCTTCCAGTCCCAGTCCTAAAATAAAAAAAAAATACTCCATTTTCTGGGATGGATATAAAGATTAAGAAAAATAATATATTTAACACTTCATACAATGCCTGTTACCTAATAGAAGCTTTATAAGTCATGCAATTATTAAAAATTCAAGAAAGGCTCCATTGACATTATATCATTGATGCTGACTATGAAAAATAAGTAAATTTTCAATAGAAGGAGATCAGATGCAGTAATCTGTGTGGTGAAAGAGCAGCAAGGACAAAAGCTGGAGGTATGAATAAGACTACCATGTTCAGGAAACTGCAAAGAAGTAACATTGCTGAGGTTCTGATGCCCTGAGGTACCCAGTGGGCATGACCCTAGAGGAAGGTGCTTTGGAGCATCATCCTGGAGGGCTTTGGGTGCCATAAGAAGATAATAATTCATGAAATACGCAGATAATCTGCGTTGGAGTTTCGCTAATTGGATTAAGCATCATTATGGATACTTGTGCAGCAATGTACACTTGACCATTTTGCCAAACACATTCAGATTTGCTCAATAAAATGCACAGTATAGAAAGGAGGAATCATCCAAGTCTTCTAGTTCTGTGATTGTCTGCCCAGAACTCACCTCCCATGTCCCTGTCAGCTACCTTGGAAGACTGAATGACATCATAAAAATTTCACCAGGGATAGAGTATTTCATTGTTTTCCCTTAGAAGATTTTAGATCATTCAACCCAAGTTTCCAGTTTTTCTTTCTCAACACTTTTTCTTACTGCACAAACCACAGACATCCCCTCTTTCCCCCCATGTTCCCCTGGCCTCTGAATAAAAAACAAAAACAAACAAACAAACAAAAACCAGTCTTTATCCTTGTTTGTACATGGTATATAAAAAACCCTGCCACAGCTGTTACTATAAATACAAGTTTGCAAACACAAGATTTACCAAGATTATGCTTTCTGTTTTGCCAACCCAGTAGATAGCATTTGCCATGAAGTGACAAATTTATTACCTTTCGGTGCTAAGCCAAATACTGTGGATTCAGAACATGATAATCCAGACACATTGGGTGTGGAGTATAGGTAAAGCCCTAATGTACACAAGGAACTTTTTCAATTTCTCTGCTCCCTCTACCTCTGAGGATCTTCAGGATCCTGACACTCCTTGTTCAGGTACACTTGGAAACCAGTTCTGGGAGTTATTTCAGGCAAGTTAGAATTGGTTACATGATTCTGGATCACACAATTTTGTTTCTGTTTTAAATGAGTTTACTTCTTTCCAAACATGGGGAATGATCTGAAGGAAGCCGCAGAAAACCACTCATTTCTTCAAGCTTGCATTCAGGTTCATTTGCTAGTATTCTGTAAGTACACTTAAGTAAGTAATCAGAACTGTTCTTAGGAAATATTACTCTTATTGTACTCGGAGAAGGGTGTAGCAAATGTGGGTACAAAACATCAGTAACCCTGCTTTCCTGGGAGCATTTAAGAAGGAACTTTCTAAGGCTTATAAATTTCAAAGTACTGTGACCAAGATGGTGAGTGGTTTGGAAACTGCTGAAAGAAGAATATTGGAGGAAGACATCTCTTCAGGTACAAGAAAGGGATGACAGGACACTAACAAGAGATTCATTATCAAATATATATAGGGTGCTATAGGGAGGAAGAAGTTGGCTTGTTTGTTATTGCTAAAAGCCAAAGAGCAGAAGGTATATACTGGTAGATATGGTCAGCTTAAGTGGACAGCCAGAATCATCTACAAACAGACAGTGATGTAAGAAACTATGTGAGAGAATTTCAGCCAACGTTACATGGCCATTCACTTGTGATGTCATAAGTGATATCAATACATTTAATTGGACCAAATCACCTTGGAAGCCCATTCCAACACTAAAGCACTGTTTTAAAACCAAGATGTATTTTGACCTATGTATAAAATCTCTTTTGTATTGTTCCTAATGGTTGAAAATTGAAAGGCTTCTCCAGTAGGATAAGTGGTGAGAGGTCAGATATCTCACTGAATAACAAGAAATCTATTTTAATACCTGTGGTGGTCTCACAAGTCAGTCCTCATCTATAGGTCTGATATTTTCCCACTGACAATACCCTTATTAAAGTATTTCTTGTACCTTCCATCATATATCCCAGCAAATTAATTATGCCACTTTATTTCACACTCAACATGTGTGTGATAAAACATCAATGGTTCAATCTATAAGGAACTCACAACCTTTACCTCCCTAAGCCTTAGTCTCTTCATTTGTAAAATTTGGATAACAGCTACCTCTCAGGACTGTTGTGGGGATTATATGAATCAAAATGCTAAGGTACTCAAAACAGTGCCTGGTGTATGTAAGCTATCCAATACATAGAAGCTAATGATACTGCAATTATTCAAAATGGACATCTAAGTTATGGCTTCTGGGAGAATAATATTAGCAAGATGTTTTACAACTATGGGACACAGTAAAACACTTTCACTTCTATCAGTGTGGTATTTCCAGAGTAGCAGACTGCTGTGCTGAACAAGAATGTTTAGTTTCTCTCCCAGTCCACCAGGATACACCAACTGGAATCCTGATGGAGAGAGGTGCTTGTTCCTTAATTCCCTCACTTCTCTGTAACTAAAGACCAGAACTAAATGTGGAACAACTGTCTTTTTGATTTGCAATTTCAAAGGTGTGATAGCTCCCCAATAGAATCTCAAAGGTTTCTTTTTTTAAGTGCACTGCCTATCAGAACATGCTTTTACCTTTCCCAGCAAATACTTTAGTTTAAATAACCATCCAGGGTAGATATCCGAGTATTCAAGATGTAACCTCAGGAAGAATTTATTCTGCCCAATTCCCTTCTCTGAGGACACAGTGAATAATATGTGAGAGTTAAGGAGTAATTAAGAATAATGGCAGTGTCAACCTTTGGACAAGCGATAAATCTTAGTTTGTTTATTATTTAGAAACTTCATTAATGTTGAGTCAAAAGAGCTGCTTCTGAGTTGTAACTAAAATATGCTAGAGTGATTCCTTAGCTAGCCGCAGGTACTAAAATGAATTTCTTGTTGTTCAGTGAGATATCTGACCTTCCTAACACGTACCCTACTGGGGAAGCCTTTCGATTTTCAAGCCTTGGCACCATGGTGTCTAGTGGAGACTGGACCTATCAGAGAAGCATCCCAGGGCCTAACAAATATTGGTCAAGAGATTCGGCTGATGACTGTTCAAGTGAAAGAGATCTCTCTTTTGTGTGATAGATTGTGCTCTGGGGTTCCAGGCAGAGCACCTTTGTGAATAGCCCCTCAAGACCCCTCTGCTCACCACAAGGAAGCTCGGCTACCATTTCTAATGCTGAGAGCCAGGGAAGAGCATGAATCACATATCTAGGCTAGGACAATCTCTTGGCAGTCACATCAGGGTGGTGGAAGTTCTAAACTCCACGTAGAGTGCCTGAGCTGAAGAACCTTGACTCTGAATGACCCCATAGACAGGGAATTCGTTAAATGGTATGCATCAAGGTGTTTAATTACCACCAGTAACTATGATGTTCCTGCCTTTAATGGCATTTTATCTCCTTTATTTTGTCCACTTATTACCTCTCTTTTGTACTTAAAACCAATATTTTTTCTTCCTTCTCTCTAAGATCCTTCTGACAGTTGTCATTTTTTCTTTCTTTGTCTTCGTTTTATAGTGTTATTATGTGTATTAGTCTACCAGGGCTGCCAGAACAAAATATCACAGACTAGTTGGCTTAAACAATAGAAATGTATTTTCTCATAGTTCTGAAGGCTGGAAGTCCAATATCAAGGTGTCAGAAGGGTTCATTTCTCCAGAGGCTTCTCTCCTTTGCTTGCAAATGGCTACCTTCTCAGTATGTTCTCATGTGACCTTTTCTCTGTGCATGTGCAAACTTTGTGTCTCTTCTTCTTTAAGGACAGCAGTCCTATTGGACAAGGGCCCCATCATTATGATTTAATTAACCTTAATTACCTCTTTAAAGGCTCTGTCTCCAAATGTAGGTACATGGGGAATTAGGGCTCAAAGATATGAACTGTGGAGGAACACAGTTTAGTCTGTAACACTATCTTTGGATTCTCAATTTTGAGGCTTGTGTACTTTGGTCCTATAACTTGAAACATTATATACACAGAAGTACACACACATACAATTTAAGTTGAATATCTAGCCTTAGCTTAATTTCCCATTTGATTTTTTTCCCTAAAGATAAATTCAAAACTAGAAAGTAACTTGAGGCATCAAAAGTATAATTTTGGTCTGTGGATGAAAAATAGGTGAAAGCTTCCTTATTCCACAAGGATAAGTGGAAGGGGGCTGAAAAGGACAGAAGCCACAGAGACAGTGGTGTGGGGGAGTGGAGGGTGAGGATTCACGTTGTTGAAGCAGGGAGTCCTGAGACTGAATCCTGGGTCCACCACTTGCCAGTTGTTTGGCCAGGGCAAGTTATGTTCTCAGTCTCTACTCTCTCATTTGCAAATAGATCATACTGATCCACTTTTAGGGGTTACTGAACAGGCACAAAGGGTATAGGTAAATATACACACATATGTACATTAGCACACATATATTAAAGTGCCTAATACTTCCAGAATAAGAATTTGAACTCAAAGTCTTTGGGTCTTATTTTTTAAAATCTTGTAAAACCATTTAGATGCCAATATCTCAAAGACATGACTTTGACACCTGGCCGACAGGCAATGCACATGCAAGTCTAAAGCCACAGAGGAAATATCAGACTTTCATCTTAAAAATAAAACAGAAATTCAAATACAGAGCATGGTATCTTCTCTATATCTTACTAGGAGCTCAGTAGAGCGAGGGAACTTGGATAAATGGACTTTTGCTCATACTAGACTGAAGGCTCCCTGTGAGCAAGAATCCCATCAGTTTTGTTGGCTATTGCATGCCTGAAACTTAACATAAAGGCTGTTCAGTGTTTATTAATGACTAGATGAAAGTCACGCTCATAAAGTATTGCACTGATAATGGATAGATACATCAGTAGTCCGTAAAATGAGAACGTGGAAAAGGTTTTTCTTGGTCCTTAAACCAAATGGTTCTTAGAGGTTGTTCAAAGTCGCTTTAGAGCTTACTTTACAAATAAAAGACATCCCAAAGGCTTACAATAAAGAATGACTAAGAACTCGAGACAAAAAATATGTTAAAACATAGTTCTTTCACATTCTGTGATGAAAGTAGAAGCAAAGATGCTTCTGAAAATAATCTTAAAAGCAGCGTTGGAGAAAAAAAATTACATTATAAAATAATTTTTGATATATGACACTTACCAGTTTTCTACTAATCAAAAGGAGGTACAGAATTAGTTTCATAATATTTGCTATTCAACTATTTCAGCCTAATATCCTAACAGAAAACACATCTCGGGCATAAGAGATGATTCTTCCTACATTTTATATCACTAAGACGTTGACTTCGACAACATTTCTTACATATAATATGTAGAAAAACAGATTACAGTTTTCAGGATGGGTGTCTAGAATTCAAAAGAGAAAGGAAATCCCTGTAGTTGAAAACTGCATGTAGCTTTCCCAGGTGGGGGAAATCCATCTCTAATTGCAACCGTTAACGTGATTTACAACACTTAAAACACATTTATAAGAGTGAGCCAGCATTTTCATGCCTTTGATTTGTGATAATTATCTTTATAGCTGAAAGATTTCTAATGTCTTTCCTATCACTTTTGACCATAAACATAAGAACTTTTGATTTTCAGCTTCCTCCCTGCTTAAAAAAAAAAAGGTATTCTCCCAAAAATCATTTGCACAGGGAAAATGACTGCCCCAAAATAATTAGGCAAGAGGACAGTTAATTAATGCAGCCTGAGGAAGTAACCCCATATATGACATAAGCCATGGGTTAGAGTCATTTAGACCCACTAGTTCCACCCACAATTATCTCCCAGTGGTTGGCTGGGTGCATTCACAGAGACTACTGCTGGTCTCCCTGCTTCCCTTCATGCTGATGAAATCCATTCTCCACACAACAGCCAAAGTTATCTTTTAAATAAAACCCCTTGCAATGATTTTCCCTGACATATAGAACGAAACCAAAATTTTATCCCATGTTCTATGTGGTCCCCATGATCTAGTTAGGATTACTTTAACCATGAAAATTTATGATAATGTTGAGAAAGAGTGTAAGATTTGGATGTATATATATGGCAATAGTTTAATACTTTTGACATGGAAATGTGACTGACAGGATTCCCAGAAGCCACTATACCAACACCTTTCTGTCTATTTTTTCCCTCTGGCCCTGTATTTAGCCTATTCAGTCCTACTAATCTCTAATAAACCTTATTTTCTTTTCCCTCCCAACTAGAATTGTCCCAAGTACCTATAGCAAAAGCAAATACTCTGCAATAGAAACTGATTTATTCAGGTCTGAGAAATATAAAAGAAGTGTAATTTTCACCCAGATTATATTTGCTTTGGATACTTTCTGGTTTTTATTCCAATATTAAAAATCAACAGTCTAGACCAATATTATTAAACCAGTCTGACCCTTAGAGGCATATCAGTGTGGTCTGGAAGGCAGACTCCAAATGGACACCCCAGAGCTAATCCTAATCTGGTTGCCCACCACCACATGGTACCTCAGAGGCTCCTCTCATAACCTCTCTCTGTGTCTCCCTTTCAGTTTTCCCTTAGATTCATCCATATTATAAGTCTCGTTAAGAAACAAACTTTTTATGTGCTGAGGCAGTTTTTTATTGGTATCCAGAAACTAAAATGAAAACTTATATACATAATATAAGATATTAAATAGAACTGTCTTCCTCCAGAAAAAATGTACGTGTGTTTCTGACATGCAGATAGGCTAACAGCACTACAAATCCCAGATAATCTTAATCCAACTAGGAATTGAGATTATTTAAATTTGGTTTTTATTTAATATAGGGCCTGATCTAATTCCTCTGTACTCTTATTGAGGTCACTACCAAAAATCTGAGGTCTATCAGGCTTTAGTATGGGAAAATTGTGACCATTCCTAAGACTCAGAAGTTTTATTTAGCTTCTCAGCCATTGACTTAGGAAATGGAACTCAGCAACCTCAAATCCCTGGTTAACATCACGGGATTTTCTCCTTCTATAGATGTTGGCCCCATAACTCTTTACTGCCTTGGCAGCTCTTCATTGCATTCAAATATTGTGCATGCATGTACCTATCTATGATCTGTCTGTCTGTCTGTCGGTCGGTCTATCTATGATTTTTCTTGAATAATTTTAATGGTTATTAGAGGTTGCATTGGTCAAAGACAGTACATTAAGCCATTATTAGAAGAGGAAACCATAATACTAATCTTATTAAATATGATAATATGTCCATTTAATACGATATTTCCAGCCTCCTTTAGGTCTTGGCCTATGAAATGTAAATTGAAGTTGTTTTATGCAACTTCTAGAAAGGCTTCTTGAAAGAGTTGAGCCAGGCCATTTTGCCTCGTTCCTTTATGCCTAGAACATAGGCATGATTTCCATAGTTTCAGAAATCATGTTGAAACATAAGGCATCTTTGAAGATAGTTGATATGTGATATGAAAGGAAAGAAATAAAATTATAAAAAGACTGGATTTCCAATGAAAGTGAATCTATGCTTCTGGCTCTTCACTTTCATATTCTTAAAGTTACTATTATTTCCATATAGTGTTATGAACAGCTGAATAAAAGTTAAATCTGACTACAATTTCAGAGAACTATTAATACTTAATCAAACATTTTATTCTTATGAACAGACTTTTGCACATCAGCCAACAAGTGATAATACTAAAACTTAGGACATATTTTTCCACAAAAACATCTGACGAAGTACAAGTCAACTTTCAGGCATCAACAGAGTTGACTGGAAGAATGCTTATGCAAAATCAGGTTTGGTATTATTATATTTCATCTAATGTATTACTTGCTACTTCTCCTACTAATATTTCTATCCATGCCTTTGCTGTCTTCCTTTCATCCTTTTTCTGTCATATTAGGTTTGCTTAGGGTTCTATAAATATTCCTTCTACTAATAATATGAGTTGTGTGACAGCTAACAGCTTACATTATTTATAGTCTTTGCTTTCTAGAGTAAAACAAGAAACCATCAAGTACAGTGATTTACTTAGTTGCAATACGCAAGGTACTCCAGTCTTATTGAAAGAAGAATAATTGTTATGATTATTTAATGATATATACAATGCCTGTTATTAGCTATTTATTGATATATGAATTCTTGAGATCTGCTACTTCTACTGCAAGTGAGAACAACTCATTTTTTCAATCAAATCTAATTGCCAATCCTGTTATGTGGAAAGAAATTTAACTCTTCTCATCAGATTTATTGGATAGCACCATTCTTGGCAGATTTCATATTGATGTAAAATCTATAATAATGTCAAGGTGTTATATTTATAGTTGTGAGAGGAAGCCTAGCCTCTAACATGCTAATCTACAAGAGCAAGAAAATAGCAGGAAAGGAGATATGTTGAAAACAGTAATTTATATATTATTCTGGAATCACACTTCAAAGGAATTAGTAACCTGAGGAGTGCTGCTGCTTGGTAGTTTCAAAGGAACAGTGACCACCAATAAGGTATAAAA
This sequence comes from Camelus ferus, assembly GCF_009834535.1. Taxonomy (NCBI): domain Eukaryota; kingdom Metazoa; phylum Chordata; class Mammalia; order Artiodactyla; family Camelidae; genus Camelus; species Camelus ferus. The sequence continues at coordinate 19,943,447 of NC_045706.1, read as the reverse complement.
CTTAATCTCTGAATGCCTGCATTCAGTCTTTACTGCAGGGTTATCAAATGAAAAAGTGAAAAAATGGAAGGAGGTAGTCTGGCAGAGTATCTAAGCCATCCAGCCTTGATTTCTGGGATTTGGATACATATCTAATCTAGCTGAAGGAGAGCAAAATCCACTAACTACCGATATCCTTTTGTAATTAGTGAGAATTGCATTCTATACTGAATGGTAAAAAAAACACCAAGAAAAAATCAGAATTAGTCAGACTCTAGCATTAAAATTTAGATACTGGGATTCCAGACAACTCCATCCCTCTGTTAGACATGGGTTTGAAATGGTTTGTCTTCTAAAAAAGATTCACTGAAAAGACCTGTGCTACTTTGGGGGTGAACAAAAAACAAAAACCAAAAAACTACAGGAATTTACAAGGCTTGTTGGTGTTATTTTCTTCCACAAAGTCTCAACTATTTCAGTTTAGAGCTTTTGAAAAATTTTTATCACTACTACATCTTCCTTGATATCTACCAACTAGTGAATTAAGGAAAAAATTAACTTTCTTTGGCTTCATTTTCTTTCTATAAAATATGAGATAATAATAGTATTTATTTCAAAGTGTTACTGTGAAGATTAAATGAGTTATATGACATTTACTTAAAACGGAGCCTGAGAGAGAAAAAAAGAAAATCTGAATACTGTGATCACTCCCATTACCATTATCATGCTGATTATCATTAGAATCATCACATATGTATTACCTGTTTTTCGATTGATTGATCAGCATCTTCATCACTGATCCTCAGCCTTAAAATCTGAGTTTGATATAGTTTATATACAAAAGGGGAGGACTTGGGGTATCAGGAAAGCATCCCTGACATGTTTCTTCTTGACTAGGTTGTGGAGGCTTATTATTTCTGCACATATCATGTGGATGAAACTAACCCTGCTGCTCTACTCAAAAATGGTTGGACAAAGAAATGGTCATGAGTTGAAGGTTGAAAGAAATCATAAATTCTGGAAATAGATATATGTATACACAGCGGGGGGGGGGGGCAGAGAGGGAGAGGGAGAAGCCCAGCTTCAGTAGTAACCTTCTACCTCCTTTCTTTTTTCCCTTGAAAAGTCTTTAATCTAATCCTGCCCCTTTCCTGACATTTCTTCTTGTCCTTTGCCTGCTTTATCCATTAGCCTAATTCTACAACCTTGAACCCTGATGCAATGAAGACACCTAGTACAGTGATATCTCCTGGCTCCTAAAGAGGCCCTGCATTTATAGGCTTCTCGTTAGTCCCACCTACTTAGGTTGATAGTCAAATCTTATTTTTTATAAAACAACAAAGCTGCCTCATTAGCCAATTTGTTATCTCTTCCTTGGGACTCTGATTTTTTTTTGTTTTGTTTTGTTTTGTTTTGTTTTAACCCCTGCATTAGTGAAGACAAAACACAGTCCCTAGCTACAACATAAATTTTTAACACCTCGCCTCAAAATTCAATTCAGGTGCTTTCAGTCAGACCTCATTGACTCAATAGAGGAATGCAGATTTTGATTTCTTTATCCAGAAACCTAAAGATGCAATTCTTTAAAGACTTTTTGTCAACCAAACTATTTTGAACTTTAGAGAAAACATGTTTCATATTAAGAGTTAGTTCATGTAAATTATTTTCTCACATACAGAGTCATTTATCTCCATAACCATATAAATTTAATATGGATAAGAAACTTATTTTTAAAAGATATTTCTTGGATACACCCCAATTGGACCTGAATTGGGCTTTACATGATATGTCATTTCTATTTCTTTGCTTATTTAATCTCCTCACTTGGCAGATGCTTTCCAAGGAAGCAGTTACATTTCTCCCAAATGCCTTAAAACTTGAAAGAAAGAGGGTACTAGAATTTTAAGCCAAACTTGGACACCCACACAAGCTGACACAATATGTAACCTTCAAATGTAGCAGAAGAGTGAAAGAATAATATATCAGAGAACAACATATTCAACAGGATGTGGGTTACTGGTGGTTGTATGAACAGGGCAAGATAGGAAGTATCAATCATTTACTAATGGTCAGCCATGCACCATACCTTCACAAAATGGATTGCAGGGACCAGTCAATGACATCAAATGTCAAAATTTAGCTTTCTGTTCATTCACTATCCAGTTGAAAAGATGGAAAAATAGAAAAAATACATAGAAAGGATTCAAGGATTATGTTGTTGCTTCTGTTTAGAAGACTGTGTACAGAGAGAAAGAAACAAAAACAAAAACTGTAGTGCCAGATATCTACAAAAATATCTAGTGAATTAAAGATAAAGAAGTGTTTTTTAAAAACTATTGTGCTTGCTGCACTGTGCTTAGAATACAGAATAGTCTCTATTTTCAAGTATAGGCTAGATGAAGAGGCAAGACCAGACTGTGTAGGGGAAAAAAAAAAATCAGGATTCAGAATTGGGGCCACAGGTAGAAATTTTCAGAAAATATTGCCATCATCCTAAACTAGATCATTAGATCATCTTATATGGAATATAGAAAGTTGGACAGAAGACTGGATTCAGATATAACGAATCTGTTTATCTGAAAACCAGATGCAATGATGTCATTCTCAAACTGCAATCAGCAGTATGCTTAGTTCTACGTCAAAAGAGTTCTCTGGAAAGAAAGATGCCTACATCACTTGCTACATAATTGTAATGACCACATGCTGTGTCTATTGTTGGGTTTTCACACCTGTCACCTATCTGATAGGAACTGTCCTGGTTAAGTCTTCCTTCATATCTTCAGTTGTACAAGTCACCTCACCCGGAATAACTTAAACTTTTTTCCAACAATCCAACTTCTCATCCTTCAGGACACATTCAAGTTTTTCTTCAGTGGAGCTTTTTCCAGTGATAGGCATCTTTATCTCTCATGTGTTTGAGAGCTAATCTTGCCTCCCCCCAAAAAGATTTTTAAAATTTCCTGTTTATCAGATGTTTTAATTGTATGATCACAAAAGAAGTTTGACCTTTTTTTTTATTATGGTAAATCATGCTATAATTTTGGCCAACAGAATGATAAAATGAACATGGAAATAACAGACACATCTCTAGGCGTGGCCCTAGTTAAAAGATAAGATAAAATCCTCTTTATTTCTTCCATTCCAGGGTGATATTGAAAGTCCCTGTAAAGAATATGTAATATGAAGTTCAAAGACTAGAGCTTGGGTCAGTACTGTTAGGAATGCTGCCTAGGAGACCTTTCCAACCATTAACATTAAAGTTAAGTTTTGTGTCAACAATAAGTAAACTCATATTTTAAAACAAAGTTTTAAAATTACAATATCAAGTTAATTACCCTGAGTGGTATACTGCCTCCTCTATTCATTATATGAATTAACACATGCACAGCACTTAAAACCATGCTTGGCACATAGTAAATGCTTAACAATGCTAGTTGTTATTATAATTACTAATACTAATACAGTCCCACTAATGTAACCCTTTCAACTATAATTTAATGAGTACTCACTAGGACTAAGCATGTTCTGAACATTAGCAAAATTCAGTTAGTAAGCACTGTCTTTGTTCTTGAGGAGTTCACAGTCTATTAAAAATAAAATAATATTATAGTAATAAAATAACTAACATCTATTAGAACTTGCCTAAAGTGTGCCACTTTTGTATATCTTTACATATATTAACTCCTTTTTGCCTTAAAATAACTTTATATCACACCCATTGTATAGCTGTGGAGACCAAGACAAAAAAAGATAAGAAAATGCCCAAAGCTGCAAAGCTGATAAAGGACCAACATTTACATCTAACTTACATCTATGTTAGGGGGTCTAACTCTAGTTGCTATACTTTATCTTCCATGCCATGCTGCCCATGAGAATTATGTGAACTGATGAAGCTGTGTACAGAATGTGATGAAGACACTTCACTGAGTAGTTGACACTAGAACAAAGTTTGACAGATCAGTAGAAGTTGGCCAGGTGCACTATAGTGTTAAGGATGAAATTTTTAATTAATAAATTATTTCCTGTGGATTTTGACTGATTGATTAATGAAGTTAATTTTAGGAAGCACTGAGCTAGATAGTCTACAAGATCTTAACTAGAGATGATTTTTGGTTGTAAGGAGAAATCCAGTTTAAACTGTACTTAGAAAAGAGGAGGTGAGCAGTCATAAAGTCATACACAAGGCTCAAATGATATAATCAGGACATTACAATGTTTTTAAAAAAAACCATTCATTTATATGTTTTTATTTGGAAATGTTTCTATCAGTACAGTGAAACTAAATTTTAGAGACACTAGATGTCATCAGTTTGGATACCATTAGTTTATTATAAAAGAGAAATATGGAAATTATTTACATGATGAAAAGATTTCAGAACTTCAGTGGAATGGGCAGCTTCATTTCAATAGTGATATTTAAGTCCATGTATTTTCCAAGAATGTCACCATCTCTAAATAAATAATCCTTTTCATCTAGAACTACTTTGGTGCCTCTGTATTCTGGGAGAGGTACTTTAGCTCCAACTTTCACGCTAACTGGTTGACTCTCCACCCTTTCCTTTAGAGACCAATTCTGTTACCTGCAATACTTTTCCTTGAGATTTTTCTGGAAGCATAATGCCTCCTTTGGTTACAGTTTCAGCTGCCCTCTTCTCAACTAATACATGGTCAAAGAGAGGAATAAACTTTCTAAATGCTCTCCAGCCACTGCCGCAAGAAGAAATCCGCAGTCCAGCCCTCTGGACATGTGAACTTGGGAAAAGCCAATACAATGCTTTTTATTTAGACTGTTTTTTCCATACTGAGTAAAAAAGAAAAAGTGGACACTGTTTACTAAGGGCTTATATTTTATGAGACTATTAACCTCTACAGGAAGAGTACTGAGGTGGAGATATTTTCACCACCTCAATTCTTCCTCCTAGGCACACAGGAAACTCATTGTCTAGACTCATTTCCACATTGTTGGAGCCACATGACTGACCTCTAGCCAATAAGCTGTGGGAAGAAATGATCTACATCCGTTCAGGATTGGCTCTTAGACATTTTTTTTTCTGTATCTTCCAGCCCCATTTCCCCTGGTGCAGTGACCACGAAGGCCACGTGTTTCATATGGCGAAGTCACAAGCAAAAGTGTGGCCCAAACCAAGCTGGATTCTCCATGAACTATAAATATATACAGTTAAAAAATATATATGTTAAGATGCTGGAAATGCCAGGCCCAGGGTTAATTTGTCACTGTAACATATCCTAGCCTATTTTGATTAATATAATACATGATTATGCAAGTCTCAGAGATAACTCTTGGTGGACTAATTTGTTTTGCATGCTAATCTCTGAATTAAATACTATGACAAGAGTTCAGAATAATCTGAAAGGCCAGGCCCAACTTCGAACAACCTGAAAGTAAACTATAGAGAATACCAAGGGAGTCAGAATGTAAAGGAACAGAGATGGAAAAAAAAATTGTCCAAAACATATTCTATATCTTTGTCTTATAGTAGGTAACTCATATAAAACATAGTTGCTAATTTACTAGACCATTGTTAATCACATTCATATTTACCAGTATCTGAAAAGATAATCTTTCAGAATAAAGCTGTGTGGTCCTTTTCCACATATAATCTGTTCAACATTTGAGCTTGATAACCAAACATTTTTTTCCGCCTGAAATTTTCCTTCTCGCTCACATTTTATTTCATGTCTAGGAGTTAATGCTGCTTAATTCAGTCATCTTATTCAGATATAGAAAGGCTTTTCATACATTTCTTATTTTTTGCTAATACTGTCATCTGACTTTGTTTTTATTAAATATTAATACATTTGTCTTCAGGAATAATTAAATTTATTTCCTTGTAAAGCTCATGGAAGTAGAAAGTTAAGTTGAACGGATCATGGTTGGTACTGTACTTGAGGGACTCTCACATACATTAATCCTATTCTGGGGCCAATTTTTATTACAGAAAATATCTGTGCACTTAGGAAACAGGAAGGGAATCCTAGAATTCCAAGTACACCAAGAAATACAGTCCTCCTTTATACTGTGGGTTGTTTAGTACAGTCAGATGCATCTTTAAAGGAATATGACTTTTTCACTACTTCAAATTTCAATCTTTTTAGGAAAACTACTTTTGCAATTGGGCACAATCTTAAAGAGCAATACCAGCCATAGTATAGATTGTTCCTTTCATATTAAGCTATATTTTTCTTTATGCTCTAAAATTGTATTTAGCTTTATTCTTCAAATTAATATGATACTGAATTCTGTGAAGTATTTTAGAGTAGTCAGAGGCAGGAAAACAAGAGGTACACATCTAAATACCCAGATCAGTAATATAAGCAATAAATTAGTTTGTAGAGATTAAGGAAAAAAAATATAATCTCAACTGAGAAGAATGCTCTTGATAAACATGAAAGAAAAGGGATTTAAAATAGCATGAAATACGGGTTTGTGCAAGAATAAAATTTTTAAAATAATAAGGGGGAAGGGGATGAGAAGGGATGAATTTGGGAGTTTGAAACTTACAAATGTTAGCCATTATATATAAAAATAGATTTAGAAAAACAACAAGTTTCTTCTGTATAGCACAGGGAACTATATTAAATATCTTGTAATAACCTTTGGTGAAAAAGAATATGAAAATGATTATGTGTATGTATATTCAAGACTGGGACATTGTGCTGTATACCAGAAATTGACACATTGTAACTGACTATACTTTAATTTAAAAAAATAATAAAATAATATGGTACTCTTATTTGAGTCATTCAAGCAAAAATGGAGAAACCATATAGCATAATTTCTTTAGAAAGATATAGGCATTACGTGGAGGATTGGACTAAATTACTATTAATATCATCATCATCATTATAATTCATTGGAAAATATATTCTCAATATTCTTGTAGCAAAGTTTTCTGTGGCTTTTTTTTTTTAACTTTAAAAAATGTATTTATTTATTTATTTAATAGGGGGAAGCAATCAGGTTTATTTATTTATTCATTCATTTATTTAATGGACGTACTGGGGACTGAACCCAGGACCTCATGCATGCTAGGCATGTGCTTTACCACTGAGCTATACCCTCCCCTCTCTGTCATTTAATATTAACTAATCTGTATTAAATAGCAATAATTTATCAAATATAGTAATAACTTCACATGGACTAGCACATTTAGTGCTCATAACAAGTCTATGAGGTAGAAACTATTATCCCTATGTTATGTATGTATGTATATATTCAGAAACATTTCAGACCAATAAACAAAATTAGGAAATAATTACAAGAAATACCCCCACATTCACTAACTGCTTCTGTCTCTACACTCAGGCACAGTATACCAAATCATCTGAAGATCAGGTGCATCCATAGCAACACTTTCAAATGTGCATCTCAAGGACAAGAATGCTGAAGAATCCATCTCTCAGTATCAAAGACATTCCCCTACACAAGCCCAACACTACTACTATGCATGAAAAATCAACATTAATATCCTAAAATATTCCATCCATTTTCCATCTCCAGTTGCCTGAAAAGTATACTTATGGTTTCCTTTTAAATACAGGATCTGGTAAAACCACATAATTAATTTGGCTGATATATACTTTTAGTCTTCACAATCTAGACTAGACCCTCCACCATAGTATATTTCTCATAATATTGAATATTATGTGACTTTAAGGTAGTTCTCTTTAAAAAAATTCCACATTCTTGATTTGCTGACAATTTCATAATGACATTCAAATAACATATTGTGCATGTTTGGGGGATGCTCTAAAAATTCTACAAGAGCAGCTCAAAGGCCACTTCTGAAAATAAACTTTCTATTATTCCTTCATTAGCTCAAATACTGTTCTTTCTTTCCCTCTTCTATGATTATTCTTCAGCCCACCCTGTGGAAAAGTGCCTTCTTTACCTTGTACAACAGAAATATGCTTAGTCACTAATTGCAGTGCACTGTTGAAGACAGAAATGTACGTCCTATAACATACAGGAAAAATACCAATAATGTTTTTGGAGTAATGAAAGTATGAATGCAAGATACACTGGCCAAATTCATTACCTATTAAGTTCTGCTCTCTTAAGTTTTAAACTAGTAATCTAGTAAGTTTTAAACTTACTGAGAATGAAAAGGTAGATTCCATTATAGCAAGGCTTGGGACACCAAAATAAATTCCAGATGGATTAAAGTTTGAGTGTAAAAAAAATGTAAGACACACACCAACATATAAGTGAATAGTTTTAATAAATATGAAAAGAGATTTTCTAAAAAGACTTTCAATTAAATAAACCAGAAAGGAATTGAAAAACTTAAATGCACATAAAATATTTTCCATATGAAAACACATGAACTAAATTAAAAGGCAAACAAAGCCAAAGAGAATGTTTGCCAAATATCACAAGAAAAAATTGATATTATTCTCTAAAGAGCTTTTATATTAACAAAAATTATACTAAAATCACAACAGGTAAGTAGGAAAAGGGAAAAATGTGATTTATAGAAAAATATGTTTATGAATAAAGTTTATTTTAAATGTTTAATTTAGTGAATTTTTGAAGAAATTAAAATTAATAAAACAATGACATGCTTACCTAGCAAATGTTCAAAAATTTTTTAAAAAATCAAGTATTTGCCAATGTGCAAGCAAATAATACTTTCATTCATCCATAGTGTGAATTTAAATATTCCCATTGCTCTGTAAGAAAAAAATTAGGAATACATTATCAATAGCCTTAAGAAAGTCTATATCAGGAGTTCTGGTCCAGATGGCAGAGTGGTAGGGCCATGAGCTTGCCTCTCCTGGAGGATACAACGAAACCACAACTGAATGCTAAACAACCATCGAAAAAAGACTGGAACCTAGCAAAAAAGATCTTCTGCATATACTTCTAGAAGTATAAAGAGGGAACCACAGCAAGATGGTAGGAGGGGAATGCTCGCGATACAATTGGGTCCCATACCCTCTGGGTGGGTGATATAGAAGTTGAAGATTTGTTAAGTCGCAGAGGCCCTCCCACAGGAGTGAGAGCTCTAAGCCCCACCCAGCACAGGTCCTGGCATTGGGAAGAGGAGACCCCAGGATATCTGCTTTTGAAGGCCAGGGGCACTTGGCTCCGGGAGCCCCACGGGACTGGGGGAAATGGAAACTCCATTCACTTGAGGAGCATACACAGAAACTCATGTGCACCAGGTCCAAGGGCAGAGGCAGTGATTTCATAGGAACATGAGCCAGACCTGCCTGTTGGATTTGGAGGGTCTCCTGGGGACATGGAGGATGGCTGCAGCTCACTCAGGGGACATAAAAGCTTGTGAAGGACATTCCAGGAGTGTTAATCTACATGAGCTTTCATGGAGGCTGACATCTTAACTGGATCATTAGCACAAAGACCCAGCCCCACCCAACAGCCTGTAGGGAAGCCTCAGGCCAAACAACATACAGGGTGGGAGCACAGCCCCATCCATCAGCAGACTTTCTGAGCCACAAAGGTCTCCGACAGAGCCCTACCCACCAGAGGTGTAGGACCAAGCTTCACCCAGCAGTGGGCAGACACTGGCTCCTCCTGCCAGGAAACCTGCATAAGCCTCTAGTCCAGCCTCATCCACCAGGGGCAGACACTAGAAATAAGAAAACAATAATCCCAAAGCCTGTGGAAGGAATCCACAAGCACATAGAAAGATAGACAATATGAGGTGGCAAAGGAATATCTTCTAGGCCAAGGCACAAGATAAAATCCCAGAAGAAATAAATGTTGAGGAGATAGGTAATTTATCTGAGAAAGAGTTTAAAGTAATGATGGCCAAGATGTTCAGAGAACTCAAGAGGAATATAGATGCACAGAGTGAAGTTTTTAGCAAAGAGTTGGAAAATATAGAGAATACCCAAACAGAGTTGAAGAATAAAATCACTGAAATGAACAATACACTAGAAGGAACCAAGAATAGACTAAATGAGACAGAAGAACAGATCACTGAGCTAAAAGACAGATTAGTGTCAATCACTACTTCAAAATAGAAAAAAGAAAAAAGAATTAAATGGAATGAGGATAGTTTAAGAGAACTCTGGGACAACATGAAGCGCTCTAATATTTGCATCATAGGGGTCCCAAAAAGAGTAGACAGAGAGAAAGGACCTGAGAAAATTTTTGGAGAGATAATAACTAAACACTTCCCCAACTTGGGAAAGAAAACAGTCACCCAAGTCCTGGAAGCACGGAGTGTACCAAACAGAATCAACCCAAAGAGGAACACACCGAGACACATACTCATCAAATTGACAACAATTAAGAATAAGGATAAAATATTAAAATTAACAAGAGAAAAGCAAAGAAAAACATACAAGGGAATTCCCATAAGGTTAGCTGATTTTTCAGCAGAAGGGAGTGGCACGATATTTTTAAAGTAATGATAGGGGTAAACTTACAATCAAGAATACTCTATCCAGCAATGCTCTCATTCAGACTTGATGGAGAAATCAAAAGCTTCACAGATAAGCAAAAGCTAAAAGATTTCAGCACCACCAAAACAGCTTTACAACAAATGTTAAAGGAACTTCTCTAGTCATCAAACTGTAAGAAAAGAGAACAAAAAGAAGAGAGAGAGAGAGAATAAAAAGAGAGAGACCTACAAAAGATTGCCTTCACTGTTCAGGGTCTTTTGTGCTTCCTTATAAATTCTGGAATTGTTTGTTCTAGTTCTGTGAGGAATGTCACGAATATTTTGACACGGGTTGGGTTGGATCTGTGGATTGCTTTGGATAGTGTGGTCATTTTGATAGTGTTGATTCTTCCAATCCAAGAGCACAAGAAATCTTCCCATTTCTTTGTGTCATTTTGACTTTCAGAGTATAGGTAACTTCCCTGGTTAAGTTTATTTCTAGGTGTTTTATTGTTTTTGATATAATGGAAATGTCTCTGCCAGTTATAAAATTCTGGTTTTTGAAGTGAAAAAAAAAGTGAATGAAGGGCTACAAATGACAAAATATCTTTCTTTTTTATGGGTGAGTTGTATTCCATTATCTGTTCAACTATTGAAGTGCACTTAGGATGCTTCCATATTTTGGCAATTATAAATAATGTTGCTATTAATAGCAGGGTGTATGTATCTTTTTGAGTTAATTCTTATTTTGTGGGTGGCTTTATTCCTTTGATAACTATGTAAGTTTAAAAAGCTAAAGCTCTAAACATTCTTAGAAACAATGAACAGTACATATATGTAAATTAAAAAATATATGTGCAGAAAAAAAATGATCTATCAAACCATGAAAGAAATAGAAGAAACTTAAAAAGACATATTACTAAATGAAAGAAGCCAGTCTGTAAAGGCTACAAACTGTACAATGTCAACCAAATGACATTCTGGAAAAGGCACAGCTACATAAACAATAAAAAGATTGTGGTTTCCAGGGGTTTGGGGAGAGGGAGGGAAGGAGGAATGAACAGATGCAGCGTGAGGGATTTTTAAGGCGATGAAATTATTCTGTAGGATACCATAGTGGTGGCTGCATGTCATTGTACATTTGTCAAAACCCATAGAACGTACAACCTCAAGAGTGAACCGTCCTGTAAACTATGGACTTTGATGGATAATAACGTGTCCATGTCGGATCATCAGTTTTACCAAATAGGCCACACTGATGAGAGATGTTGAGGGGAGTGGAGGATATATGTGTGGGTGGGGAGGGCTATGTGGGAACTCTGCATTTTCTGCTCAATTCTGCTGTAAACCTGAAACTGCTCTAAAAAAATAAAGTCTATCAAAAAAAAAAAAAAGAATTAAAAAAAAAGATTAAACAAACAAACAAAAAAAGAAAGTCTATACCATTTGACTCATTATTTCATCTTATAGGATCTATCCAAAGAATAAAATCTACCAAAGAATTATATAAAGATTTTATGCAAATCAAAATCAAAACAAGTAATGGCTAAATATATTCCAGTGTAGCTATAGGATAGCATATTTTACTATTAAACATTTTTTAAAAGTATACCTTGAATGGGAAAATGATAACATACTAATAAAAATAAATAACATTTATACACAATAAATGCTACATAGTTTATATAAATACATAGTATGATACTAATGATAAATTATAAACATACTTTCAAGTGAATATTCTGAGTTAACTCTGAAAGTAGGCTTTTGAGGTTTTTTGTTTTTGTTTTCCTTTTTTGTGTCTTCCAAATTATTTCCAATAATCATGTATGCATTACACTTGAGTTTTTTTAATATGCAAATAAACTTAAAAAATATTTAGGTGCTGCTCTTAGTAGTTGGAGAGCAACTTCATGTTGGTTTTTGAAAGAGCAGCAGATGCATCAGATTTTTCTTTCCACTTCTATGTTGTTTAGCTAAGCTGATACTTGAGTGGGTCTCAACCATATGGATGTGCTTACTGGCGCATTAGCTTGGTGTGCTTCTGTCAGCCTCAGCTAAAGCCTCAATAGACAGCTTGAATGATTCTTGACATCCATATTGAGGTCAGTCCAAAGTAGGCAGCCTGTCAGTGATTGATTACCTATCTCTGGGAACCCTGGGGAGTTTTACATTTTATATACACTTTTATCCCCTTGGGAAATTTGGCATTTTCTGTGTTCATATCTATTATCTATTCGGTACAATAAAGGCTTTCTAGATAAATAAATCTTAAAATTTGTTTTCTTTGTAGTGTACACAAAGTTAACATACATAAAACTGAGTTATGTTTTGTTAACTGTAAAGTTTTATAAAACTTGGTTATACTTTCAAAGCTTTAATTTCAAAACTGACACACAAAATACACAATCTGAATAGCTTGAAACTTTTTAAAGAAATTGAGTTTGTATTCAAAAAGCTTCCCACAATTACAATTCCCTGCCTGGATGGCTTCACCAGATTTTGTATTAAATTTTAAAGAAGAAATAATACCAATTAAACATAAACTAATTCAGAAGATAGAGGCAGCATTTCAACTCATTTTATGAGCCCATAATAATCGAATAATTCTGATACCACAATCAGAAAAGAACATTACAAAAAATAAAATTACAAACCAATATTCATCATGAATTTAAATGCAGAATCCTTAACAAAATAGTAGCAAATCAAATGAACATTGTTTAAAAATGGAAAAAAAAAAAAAACCAAGGAAACTACCCCAGGAATGCAAAGTTGAATTAATATTTATAATTAGATAAATACAGTTCACCTCATTAATAATAAAGTCTACATAAAAATATAACCAGCTTAGAAGTAGAAAAGGCAATGGACAATGTCAACACATATTAATAATAAAAATATCTGCACTCTAGGAATAAAAAAAAAACTTCCTCGATATTATAAAGCACACATATGTGAGGCCTACAGCCACCATAATACTTAATGGTAAAACACTGAATCTTTTTCCCTGAGTGGGGATCCAGCAAGGATGTTCATTTTCTTCACATCTTTCGAACATTGTACAGAGGGTTTATCCATAGCAATGTATGTAAATATAAAGCATACAGATTGGATAAAAAACAAGTAAAATATGTTTTTCAGATACAGTTATGTACGTGTAAAACCTTAAGAAATGTACAAAAAAATCCTCAACTTAATAAATGAATTAAGTAAAGGCATAAGAAACAGTCATTAATCAATATAAATTTATCTTTATAGACCAGGAGATTAGCAGTAAGAATTGGGATATTAAATCAAAATATATGATTTTTCATCATTTAGAAAACAAAACACTTAGGAGTCACTGGAATAAAAATGTGCATGTATACATTGGAGAAAAGAGAAAAACACTGATGAACAAAACTAAAGTAGATAGGAATAAAAGGAGAGATAATCCATATTAATGCAACAGAAGACTCCGTATTTTAAGACATCAATTCTTTCCTTTAACATTTCTTTTAAGGACAATTAACTGGTACTAATCTCCTTCAGTTTTTTTCTAGGTAACTCTTTATCTGTCCTTCAATTCTGAATAACTTTACTAGGTAGAGAATTCTTGGTTGTAGGATTTTTCTCCCTTTCAGCACTCATGCATATCAACAAAGAAAAACAAACCACATAATTAAAGTTGGGGGGAAAAAAGTTGAAAAGACCATTCAAAGAGGAATATTTATATATTCCTTCATAAAACTGGCAAAGAAGTACATGAAAAAGTTCTCAACATCACAGTCATCAGTGGAAACACAATGAGATCCCACTGAACATTCACTAGAATGATTCAATGTCTTATACCAAATATTCAAAAGGGTGTAAAGCGTCTAGCTACCTTAGCTGGAATTACAAAGCAGATAGAATTGCCACAAAAAGAGCCAAAGGAGAAAATGCTTATGTAGTCAGGATTGGGAAGGAAGTCACATGATGAGACTGAAAAGAGGTCAGAGAAGGAGGTCAGCAAAATAGTAGCAAATCTCAAGAAAACCATGTGCAAAAAGGCCAATCAATATGCACTCTGATATAACAGTCTTGGGGGTTTCCTTAGGCTCACAGTGTGATATTCAACATATGAATTATCACAGAGGAGTGGGGAGAAAACCTGAAGTGAAACTAAGGGATTCATGTTAAAAGGATGAGAAGAAAATAGTTTAGAAAACTCTCCTGTAAAGTATACACTGTAGGAAAGAAGAGAGCTAAAAGTAAAGCTTGAGGTTATATGCAATTGGAGAAAATCTTTCATAGGAAAAAAAAAAGTCAAATTTGTTTACAGATGTGGGGAAATGGCTAATAAAATGGAGTTGTGAAGATATAGGACATAATATTGACAAATGCTGGAACAAGGTTTCAAAGAAGTCAGAAATAAACAAGACTAGGAGCATACACAAGGAAGTTTAGCAGGTAGTTAACACACAGAAGCAGGATTTTGAGGCATACACAAAAAAAGTTTAACTGTTTTAACTTGATCCCAGAAGAGTAGGAACTGGAATTATTTTGTGAGAATAAAGGAATCAAAAGTGGAACTTACGACTGAAAAATAGTGGGAAACATTTGTAACAGCAATTATAAAGAAACAAAGTTAAGAAAGGAAGAACAAAAGGATGGCAGAGCAGCAATGAGAGGCCAAATAAGTGAATTAATATGAACTTATAAGTAGATATCAAAAAAAGTTTTATGATTTCATGTAGCAATATAGTAGTTTAGGCGTGCTTGTAATGATTTTGCTCCTTGGATATATTTATATTTATATCCCTATCTGTATCCATATCTCTATATCCATCTCTCTCTTTCCACCTATATACATGTTTTCTATTCAGTCTAGACATATATACTTATCTATTTACATTGAACTAGTAAATTTATCATGTATTTATAATAAATAAGAGTGGGGTGGGGATAAAAAGATATAAAGACACATATCAAGGAGTTAAGAGTTCACGAGACAGGAGAAACAAATCAAATGTCAACTCCAATGTGACAGCTTCCTCCAAAACTGGGCATGGTTAATCACTTTTAGCTGGAGGTGGCTAATGAGAGCAAAACATACATTCTCTTTTCAACTACACATTCAGTGACAATGATTTTGGTAGCTTGTTGTCTTCTAGAGAGGGAGTATTTACAAACTGCAATCTGATTTACCAAGATTCCACTGTTTCTGGCTTCCATGACACAATTTCTTTGCTGCAAAGAATAGTTTCTTTGTTGATCTTTTATATTGTCAGATGCAAAAACAAATCAATTTCTTTTTATCAAAACCCAAGTTTCTATCACAATGCCTGATACATATTTTCCTTTCAGAAGCAAGGGGCTAAGGAAGGATGGAAGGAAAGATCCAGAGAGGGAGTGAGGCAGAGAGGGAAGGAAGTTGCATATGGGTGATTCTGAGTTTGAGATTGTGATTTAAAAAAAAAAAAAAAGCTAAGTAAATTGTTTTTGGGGTATAACTGTGAGTTTAATTCACCAAACTAACATGGCTGCTAGATTCTCAAAAACATTGAGAGTTGGTGATGTGAGGGTGGGAGATTATGATGGTCATTGCAGGAAGGAAGAGATTTTCCTTCAAACTGGTGAACAGTAACAAGATGGGAAAGACCATTTAAAAAAATAGGTAACTGATCTTTACTCTGAGAATGAAAGGGATTGGTATCCTGCTCCAAATAGGAGGAATCCTAGCTTTGCAGTTACATGTAAGTACCTGTTTGATCATTTTGCAAATGGAGACAAACTGGTTTTGACTGAAGTACTACCCTTTGTTTTGTTTTGTTTTCATATGAGGCATGTCCCAAAACAGCTTGGCTACAACTCTCTTTGAAAGACAACAGCAGGGTCCCTTATCTAGGCAAATAAAAAACAAGGATGCATTCTCCCATTCCTCTCAGGTAGGTATAACAGTGCTGCTTGGATTTAAATAGCCAGGAGCTGTTGGGAGGCAGGACAAAGCACTCATTAATAAAGCAGTTTCTGTGGTCAGATTACCTGAGATCAGATCATAGCTCTACCACTTATTCTATCTGTGAATGTGTACATGTTGCTTATGTGTAATTTTCTCATCTGAAAAGTGGGATTCAATGGGATTCATTGGGTTGTTTAGAGAGTCAAATAAGTAATAAATAGATCACTCAGTATAGTGCTTGGCATATACTAAGTACTCAATTAAATGTTCATGACACTATTGATGACGAAAATCCTATTAGGAATACAGCTGTCTAAATAGGAAACAGACCTCTAGATCTCTCAGGCTATGTTTTCTGCCCACAGATACTTATAGAAAGATATGGTTGCCTTTAAGAAGGGAAGACCATGCAGGCTTCCTAGGAGCATCAGTGAGAGTCCACTCACATTTCTGTTCTGCCTTTTTCAGTGATCGCTCAAAATACATTTTAGAATTTTGTTCCTTCTAAAAATCTTAAGAGTTCAATTTCTGAGTTTAATGGAAAAATTACCAAAATACCTTTGTACCTGGCCTAAAGTTTCACACTTAAAAAGCAAGAGTATTTTTCATAAGTACTTACTTAGTTTCCCTTGTCAGTCTAAAAGATGCTTGCCTTACTAAATGTAAAAAAAAAAAAAAAAAAAAAACAACCCACTAGATTTATCACACTCTCTATAATGACTGTCTCAGTACTATAAATGTTTAGAATCATTATCCAGGAAATATTACACCCTTTTAATGATTTCTGGCATATCTAGAAGATTTAATTATTAATTTCTATACTAAGTCAACCGAGTTCTTATTGACTTCATACTAAAAAGTTATAAATAACTATACTTCAGAGAAGAGTTTTGTATCCTTTATTCTGATTCTTTTTCTAAAGTTTGAAAGATTTGCCTGAGATTGAAAATTAGTTATGCTTTAACAGACTCTCTGGTGCATGTGGGGTTACAGTAATAATGATGTAAGCAAGTTTCACTGACTCTGACTCCTAATCCTTTGGAAAATCCTTTCCCCTCCCCAGCCAAACATATCTGGGCTCACCAAGATGAATAACTTGTGCTCACAAACAAGCCAATTTTCTGCTGGCTCCCACTGCGACTGCTGCCTGGAATTCCTAAGTACCTATAGGACCCTGGTGAGTTACCAGTTGCCCACCAGGTGCTGCTGTTTCCCCTAAGAACACTGAATTTTGTCCTGCCACAGCTGTGAGTGTAGGGCATATTACCCTGAGAAGGGAAATATTTCCTCTCTTTTCTTGGGCCATATTTTGTGAAAGCAGCACTCAAGAAATGCTGCTTATGCCCCCAAAGTGTTTCAAAGATTTCAGTACAATAATCCCTTCTGCTTTGTTTTATTTTGTTTTTGCTCCTATTTTTAATTTGAAAACCTTTGTTTCATATTCAATTTAGAGATGAACTGTGCAGGGAATGGACCAGGAGCACAGCCAAGTGATGGGCACCATACTCTACATAGAATTACCCTGCCTCTCCCATAGAATAGATTCTCTCCAAGGAACCTCTGGAGCCTTCATGGAAGCAGATGTTGGCAGTTTCAGCCATAGGTTGGGAGGCACATATGATTTAAACTCAGAGGTAATTCTCACTTGTGCTCCCCTCCAACTGCTCCCCACCTCCCACCTTCCAGCACACTTGCTCCCCCACTACCTAATCACCAAGCACTGTTTTCCTTATCATTGTTTTATTATGTAGACCCTAACTTTGCTATTTTAAATCTAAAGCTAGCTAATTGGTTACTATGTGGGGCACCAATGAAACAAATAATCTTCAGTTCAGCTGCATATACTTCAGTCTAGCCTGACCATGGCCCATAGATTAGGTCACATTTCTTATGCAGACAGCATTTATAGAAAATAGTGTTCTTCAGACAGTTCCAAGGATGCCTGATCTTTAATTGAAGCCAATTTTACTCATCATTTGGCATCGCTTTCTCTGCTACTGAGTAGTTTTCAGTTTATTTGGGATGACAGTTTGGTATTCATGAGATTTCAAGCAAGAACTGTGGTTACCACAAAACCAAAGACTTAATTTGTTAGAACAGAGTCTACCATAGGAATTTACTGGGAATGAGAATAGCCATGGAAAAATTCACAAAGAGTAAGCAATAGGGCCGACTCTTCAAATATTAATAGAAATTAGTTAGAGGGAGAGGTGGTTGTTCCAAGTGAGGACATGACGCTTTCATATTACAAATACTTCTCACTGATTCAGATTCTGCTGATGGGTTCTCATCACCAGTGATAAATTTCATATAATAGTAAAAAAGCAGCTTTAAATTAGAATCCAATGAGAATTAAAAGAATGGTTCCCAGGCAAATAAGCCTAAAACTACCTGCCATTTAGAAGCCAGGGATATAAAAAAACTCATCTCTTTCTATTCCATTTCGGCAGCAAATGGTTTCTCTAAATTCCCCATCTTTTCACCCTAGTTCAAGACAAAATTTCTTATCAAAATGTGAACTACCCACATAAAGTGCATGATTTTGCTAAGAATTCTGTGTGAAGCTAAAGCTTTGCTAATTTTAAATCAAATTAGCTTGACTTTAACTAGAAACTCAAGCTTATGAAATGATTTAACATTTCATAACCTATGTACTTTCCTCCATAACCCCGATCCTTTGGCTAAACCAAGAAAAAACACAGCTTATTTTAATAAATTATTGATTTAGCAGGCCTTAAACACACTAATAACTTGCAAGAATAAGTCACTGTTGGACTGAAACCAACAACATAATTAGCCTCCGGAACCATTGGCTTCTTCATTTATAGAATTGTCATTTCATGAGGATTGAGAGAATTTAACACTTCAACATTTCAACAACCAAAAGAGACATTCTGTGGAGAAACAAGATTTTTTTCAGTTTATTATCTCTATTAAAATTTTTATAAAAATTGTAAACATGGCTTTCTTTTGAACACGTGATTATTATGCCATCCTGAGCTTAATACAATTTTGATACAATTTTTCTCTCTTATTACTAATTCCATTTTCTGCTCTTAGTGGTTTAGCATAAGATGAAGGTAGCATAAAGCATGGGGAATTTAATAGTTTTTTTTTTAAATACAGTTACATCTATCATCTATGTATTTTTCTATATATTTATTATTTCATTAATGTTTATTTCATTTATTTTAAGATGGCATTGTGGATGGCAGTTAATAGTTAAAATCATTGAAAAACAAAAAAGCCCTTATCTTTAGAATTTGATTCAATTAAGAATCAAAATGAAGGGGAAAAAAGAAAGGAAAGAAATTTGAGCTGTAAAAGCCTGGTGATTCCTAAAAGAGGTAGTTGCTCCACGAAATTTGTAAAATAGGGAGCCATCAACAATCTGGACACAATGGGAATCATCCTACAAGTTCTTGGGCATTATGCTCTATGATTTTAACCTCCCCCTTGGGGAGAAGGAAAATCACACTTAAAATCCACTTTGTGTTCTAATTGCTTTCATTTATGAGAGCCTATTTCAGATACTAAATGTGGTATATCACCTCACAATAACCTTAGGTGTAGGTGCTAAGATCATCTTCATTGCACTGATGGAATCTAGGTTAAGAACAGTAAATTACCTACATCAAACAGTTTATAAATGGCAGATAAAGGATCTAAAAAACCAGATGGACTTTAAAACCCCACCCCTGAATACTAATTCACAGTTGAGTCATGAGGCTAAATAATTTCATACTACACATTTATCCTCATCTAACTTTTCCCTCTTTCTTCATTTACTTTATGTAAGTGTCTACCTGCCCCATGTAAAGATATTTGAAATCAGATGCCACACCTTAGAGGGAAGAAATCTTACAATGAATATAGGATTTTCCTGATTGGCCAGTGGAGTTGTTGGGTAAGGGGCAGAATCCTGCATTCACTTAGTAGATTAAGCTCTCCATGGAAGCAGATACACTAAAACTTCTAGACAGCTAGGAGGATCTCACAGCCTAAGACATCCAATAATAATCTCACCAATGAGGCCCTTTTGGACTTAGATGCTTGTCACCAGAATAAAGTCCTACAGATGTGATCCAGCAAGGAGGAACTCATTCTACAGAGAAGCATTTTTGATTCTGGATTCTATTCCAGATAAGCACAAAAAGACCAGATTCATACATTTTTATAATCCAGTACTTACTACAGTGCCTGACAGAGTTAACACTTATTGAAACAATAATATAATGACATTGGACAATACATGAACATTAATCACACTTTTTGTAAGTGCTATATTTTCATTTTTTAATACTTACTGCATTATACTAACATAGATACTATCCTTCTTTACATCTTTAAGAAAGAAAAGTGAGGTACAGAAAATACAATAATTTGTTCATATTCACTACTCTTATTAATGACTTAGGTGTCTTAAAAGGTTTGCCTGTTTCCAGAGGTCTTAAACACTAGATTTGTTTTTCTCCTATAATCCCAAGACCTAGCACAACTCTGGCACATAATTACATCTCATTAATTTTTGGATACTGGCCAAATAAATATAGAGCAGATGTCAGAAACAGTAATTACAGCCAAGTATATAGCCACCAGAATCTAGCTCCTACTATTATGGAGAGTTTTGGCTCAGTCTTCCTGGCTTTTTGAGAGATGATGGCAGAGATGGAAACAATTCCTTATTTTGTACTGTAATTACAACAATATTTGTTCCTATTACCCCATCCTTTACGTTAGCTACTTATGAAGATTGAAATCCATATAATAAGTCTTGGTGTGCCTCAGCACTAAAGCTCCACAATGATGTGTTCAAGTCAAAAGGTGAGAACAATGACAAGAGGTGCCCCACCCACTCTATGTGTCCTAGAACTAAATCTACATACTTTATGAGTAATTAATAGGGACATTTCATGTTCTCCAATTTCTCTATACTAATTGCCCTCCTCAGGGTTATTATAGACAATTAGAAAGAATCAGAGACAGTAGAAAAAACTCTCTCACCATCTTGCGTGTCATCAGGGAAATTTAACTCCATCCTTAGGAAGAGACTTCAGATGATACTATAGTCTTATAGAATCTGAAAGTCTATCTCTTATTTTCCTTAATTTTATTCTTATCTTACAGTTTGACAGACATATGCATTCATAGGTCACCAATTCCAGGAACTCCAAGCAAGAGGCTTAATTCTTGCTGCTATGAAATTCAGGTGTCATAAAATATTTGTGAAACAAGAAATGACAAAGAATCAAATCTTTAAAACATTACCTTCAATCATCATGCACAGTGGCTTGGTCCTAAAAAAAAGTGTTGGAATAAATGTGTATCATCCCATAAGATGTACTATTTCCTTTTTTTTTTTTTTAAGAAACATTACTTTGAATACAATGAAAAATCTCCCCTTTTGCTACCAACCAGCATCTGACATTTATCTCATAAACATCATTTATTATGCTTACTAGCACTACTATATATTTTGGTACATGAGGCTGCCAGTAAAAGTAAGTGAGGTAAAAAACACAGCATACTTAACTTTGAAATATATTATTTACAGGGTTACAAAGTAAGTGGTCCCTTCTGCCCTCGTATGTCTACCCAGAAATCCAAAACTGTTTAAGATTTGATGTTCCAGTAGGTCCTCATGTTTAATTCCTACCTACACTACAGAGCATTCTCTTTCCTTGCAACATCTTTTGTCTCAGCCTATCTGTCCTAACCCACTTAATTGGCCCATTTCGCTAAATTATCTGTTAGGAAGGAGTTGGTTTTGAGTTCACACTAGGTTTTGGACATTCAAATTCAAAATACTGAGACATCCTAGAAAACACCTTCAAGAATACTACTACATAGTTACACAAGTAGGTGCTTTAATATTAAATAACAGAAGGGCAATAATAAAACCACTGTAAAGTATTTAAAATAAGACACTGTGACTCAAATGTATTAGTGTGCTCTTAATTACATCTTTATGCAGTATTTGTGATTTTGTCCGACCCCATGCTAGGTAGCTCATCCAAAATTTACAGAAAACTTCAAGGATAGTGGCTAAATATAACTTGTATCAAAAACACATGCAACTTTTAGCAATAATGAGAGCTTCATTGCTTCCCTTATTTTATTTGTGCAGCAGGTGATCTTTAAAATTAAGTCCTTGATAAAATGAAACTGAAGGTAATTCATCTTGGGCTACATCTCACATACAGGGGAAATGACTCATGAATAGTTATAGGGCTCAAGCTTTTGGGATAAAAAAAATGTAGCATTAATGGGAGGATCATAATAATTAAGTGGAAACCAATCCACAGATATCAATAGCCACTCACAGACTCATTGGCAAAGGTAATGAAGGAATTATAACTATCATGAATATTCCATATTAGTCTTTAATTACCAGGGCAGGAGCCTGAGCCTTGATGATTTTTTAATGAAAGGTAGGATGATTTCCTAATTTAGCATTTTTCATTTTTAAAAGCTCATTAGCCCACAAAAAATGTGATGAGATATATATATGCTAATTAGCTTGATTGTAGTAATCCTTTCATTATATGTATATATATCAAAACACCATATTGTACACCTTAATATATACAACTTTTATTTAGAACTTTTAAAAATAAATGAATAAAAACCTGGAAATATTTCAAAAATAAATAAAAATTTATTTTTTCTATTATAGCAATAATATTTGAAAATGCAGTAAGACTTGACCAAAAAACAAACAAAACACGCCAGGTAGAGATATTCAAGCTACAGTTTCAAGAGTAGACCTCTTCAAGATTTACTCTTCTTTTGTTACCCAGTAAATGGTTCTTTGCCAATTTTCTGAGCCCTCATTGCACTATCAAATATTAACTCTCTATTTCCTCCCAAAAAGAGAGGAGAACTCTGTGTTACTTAGTACTAGGGGTAATTTGCATGCAGCAAACTCTGGAAAACCAAATTCAGGTGAGAGAGAGATAAAGCTAGGCCCACTGCTTGAGGACCTCAGAAAAATCCAAATCTTACCCTAGCATCATTACATCAATGGGGCTTTGAAATAGTTACTCACAGAGTCAAAGAGCCAAGACGGTCTTCAAAATTGAGTTCCACAAACCCATCAATGGTCCCAGTTGGTTGATAACTAGCACACAAGAACAAACACACCTCTTACTGGTTTTACAGTAACAATTTACATTGAACTTAGCAAAGGAGAAGAAACATGGATTATCAGAAAGAGAAGAAAATGTTTAGCAGGAGTTTATGATCTAGTTTGTATATTTGGGAAAAGCACTGCCCTGGGGCTCTGCTACATAAGCTTTTGCTCTTTTTAATCCTTCCTTTGAAATTTGCAGGCAGCACTAGGTTTTTAAATTATATTTGTGTGGGCTTTCATTCTTCATGGTGAATACATTAAAGGTAGCCACTATTAAAGTTTCTTTTCATTTATTGAAAAAGAAATGAATTGCCACCTATTAGACCCGTTTTAATGTTCTCTAAGCATATTATTTGCACATTTAATTGTAAGCCATCAGTAAGAAACTTCTGGATTGACTTCTTTTTCAGCGTGAATGAGAGAGGTAGGGGTGTATTTTTAATTATGGTGAAATGCACCCTCTATTTTAAACACTGAAGAGAAGCATAATTTCATAAATCCATGTGATAAGAGGAATGTGAGAATAACTGCTTTTTTCTTATTAATTTCTATTTCTATAAGGGAGATAGATTGAGAATCTTATCTGAAGGTTATACTTTTAAATAGTCAGATTGAAAAGTCGTGAACTAGCTTTTGAAATTTGGATGCAATTGGAGTTCATTCAAGCCCATTTACATCATAATGGGATCTTAGAATTGAGCACAGGGGGAAAAGGACTGATTCAGCCCTGATACAATGTGGGACTGTTCTCTTCAGTAAAATCTGTAAGGTTTTGTCCAGACTGGTAAAACACCCATAACTTATGGCCTTACTATCTTTACTTGAAAACCCATTTCCTAATATTATAGTAGTCCCCCATTATCTATGGGGAATATGTTCCAAGATCCCCACTGGACAGTACCCTAAATATACTATGATTTTTCCTATATACATATGCATACGTATGATAAAGTTTCATTTATAAATTAGCACAATAAGAGATTGACAACAATGACTAATGATATAGAAAAAGTACAATATGCTATAATAAAGCTTATGTGAATGTCCATTCTCTTTCTCTCTCCCCAGAATATCTTATTGTACAAATTTAATGCCTTTTTCATCTTAACTAAGCACTTATTACACACTATAGCCATAACTTTTACAGTTTGAGATGCAACAGCAAAACTAATAGAGATTTCTTTTTCCTTCTTCACAATTTCATGGATAGAAGATTCATTCTTAGCATAGATCTTAACAACCTCAGCATACTTTTTTTCCCTTTCCTTATTAAGTCGAGGACTTTCACTTTTTACTTAAAGGAAGCACTTCATGGCTTCTCTTTGGCATATGTGAACTGCCAGAATCACTACTCTTGCACTCTGGGGCCATTATTAAGTAAACCGAATATGAAGGAAAATTGGCATACAGGTCCTAGCTATAGTATGGCAATCCCTGAGGCAGCACAAATGCCTCTGTTAATCCAATTTAGTGCTACCTAGTGGAACAGGCATTATTTAAAAGTGAAGGTGAGATAATAAGGGGGAACCTGAGAAGTGGCTTGTATGGTCTGTGTGAAAGGTCCTGAAGACACATCAGAATTACAGTGATGTGTGCTTGTCTATGAGGCTTACCTGTGGAAAAGACCACTTCTCGTCAAGAAGGAAATGGAATCACTATCAAGTTCTCCGCCATAGCTTCCACGTATTGTGAGTTAGATTTACTCTCATAAGTTAACCATAATTAACCACTGGAAATTAAATCATTGGGGAAATAAAAACCCAGAAAGTACTATGACAAAAATATCAGAGCTTGATCCAGTGTCTTCTAGCAGGACTTTTAAAATGCCAGCCATGGCCAAAGCACCTTTTGTGAATATTTTCTTACCTCACTTAGTACTTGCTGGTGCTACTTCCAGAAAAGAATAACTTAGTTCAATTGCTTCCATAAACTCCAGCTGATTTTAAACTCCCACTTTCTCACAACTCCAGTGAACACTGATGTGTAAGCTGAGAGCTCTCTGGCCTCCACTGTGCTGTGAAGGACACAGGAGGAAGGGAGGGACAAAAGGGATAAGAGAAATTTGTGTAAGAGGCATCAGGAATCATTGACTTTCTCTCACAAGCAATGCAGAAAGACATCCTCCATGAGTAAGAACACCATTTACAATAGCTGCATTTTGAAATTCTGAGTTTAAAACCTTTTGAATACACCCTTTAAAGTGTTTAAATTGTGCTACAATTCAATGGAGACTGTACAAAGAAATCTTTTTGTGGTACATATGATGAACACCTATAATGGCTTCTAAAATTAATCAAAGTAATTTTTAAGGCAAGAGGGCCTTAATAGAAGAAACAGAAACTAAATAGAGTAATTGTTTTCATTTGCTAACAGCTACTTGTGTAAAAATCACCAGCTCAGTAATGTTTATGGCATTCAGGCTAAGACCTGTACATCTGGAAGAACAAAAGAGATGAAATTCCTTAAATCAAAGAAAAGAACAATAAAAAAAATCGAATAAATGTGATTTGTCATCAATATAAATATCTTGAGGTTGAAGTCAGTCCTAAAAACAAAGCCAGGCAGTTTTCCTAAATATCTGTATATAGGGCCATTATATTATCTGGGTGTTAAAAAAATATCATGAAAAGATAACAAGGACTGGGAATAGTTTAAAAGAATGCATGTATAGACCTTTCCTTTATTTATTTATTTTTATTTTTAGGTGAGGCCTGAGATTCCCAGGACGCCTACTCATGTAACAACAGAGAGCCACTCAATTGCCATTTATAGAGGGTATGTGTGCAGGACTGTATTTTTTGTTTTTGTTTTTTCTTCTACTGAGAAGGGAATGCACATTTGGGACAGAGCTGAACTGTTCAGAATAATGGAGAGATGGCCAGTCCCTAGGTTAAGCCCTCCTCCCTCCACATGCTTGCCCACATAGCACTCCATCTCTCTCCATAAAACACAGTTAAACAAATATTTGAAAAATGTGACATCACAAATTGCTGATCCATATATTTCAGTTGTATTGCACCTAGAGGTGCATAAGTATAGCTAGATAAATGAGGCTAAATGAATTGATGGCCACCAGTCACAAAAGACTTACAGACTGAAAAAAAATAATCAAGGGTGACTTATGCTGTATGGTTCCCAAGCATAGTTAGTAAAAATGAAGCTGTCCTCTTCCTTCACCTCTGGCCTTCTTCACTTGTTTCCTTTTCCTCTCTTCAACAAAATTCCTAAATTAAAGTAAGTCTTGGTATTCACTGCCATTGTTCCCAGAAAAATCAAGAAAAGAATAATGATAAATATAGAAACACATTCATTAGTGACTTTTTGTTATTGTATCTGTTGAAAGAATCAGCTTAGGGACATAGGCTGGTAGAAGCAGCTGCTTCATAACCAAGAGTGACAGCTAAAGTTTTTTAGCAGAGAACTTTATGTATGTGTTGAGGGCGGAGGTGGTAGTTAGGTATAACTGAAAATAGCTGTTACAAGTTGAAAGGTTGCAGATGATTTCACCAAATGATGAGGGCTGCAGTTATATTTAAAGCATGGCCTAGGAAAATGAATCATTCTGATGATGAGGTAGCAGCAGCATCTTTTTAAAAGATGAGTTTAAAATATAAGAAAATGTACCAAATGGTAATTAGTAGTTGCAATTTATCTTCAGGATTTTTAAAACTCTGTTTTCTCCATTCCAGAGAAAATAATCTGGAATGAGAGTCAAAGTGTTCAACAGCCAAAGCGATTGGACTCCACTCCCTCAGAAAGGATACTGGCCCATAAGGTTTGAGTGTAATCATAGGGAATCTTTAGGTAATTGACTGACAGTGCTGTCCCCTAAAAGAGTAAGCAGCTTAGTCAACAACAAATATTTATTATATGATTCCTATGTACTAGGACCTTCACTTGCACAAGAGAAAAAAACACCTGCCCTCATAGAGCTGAAACTGTAATAGGAGAGACAGATAATAAGAAAAATACATAGTATATTGAATATTGATGAGTACAGATATGGGCAAACTTTCATTTTCAGAGATGTCAGACTAACTGAACCTGAATTGCCTTCCTGTTATAACTATAAAAGAGGACAAAATATACAAAGCAACTCATAAATATCACACAACGGGAACCCCAGGATAGTAATCCCTGAAAGTAATAAATGAAGGACAAATGAGTTGACTCCTGCAATTAGGCCTAATATTTTGCTAGGAATTACTGTTCTGACTGCATAAAGGGAAATTTCTGGAGAAAGAACAAGAAGGGAAGTGTACACTTGTTAAAGTCCCACCTGCCAGGGTGGAAACAACCCATAAATCACCCATGATTTTCAGAAAAGACTCCAGAAGTTTCAAATGCTTTTAGCATAGATAAATTAGCTTTAGACTAAAGGTTATATGAAAAAAAAAAAAAAAGCCTTAAAACATCACACTGATTAGCATGAAATTTAGCTGCTAGCCAAAAGACCTAACATTCTTAAAAAAATAAATAAATAAAATCCATCCTAAAACAGTATTCACAATGTTCAACATGCAACAAAAAGTACTAGGTGAGCAAAGAAACCGAAAAAAGCTCTATAACTAGTAGAAAAAAATTTTAAAGAAACCACAAAAAACAGAAATAGTGGCATTAGCAAACAAAGACTTTAAAGGAGCTATTATAAATATGTGCAAGAAATTAAAGGAAAACATAATTAAAAGAAAGACACAGAATAATATAAATGAAACTTCTAGGGTTGAAAAATAACAACATACATACATGGGATGGGCTTTAAAGCAGATTACCTACTACTAAAAAAAGAAATAACTTTCAGCTTTGTAACAGAAACAGATAAATAACTTTAAACTTTGTAACAGAAACCATACAACAGAAAAAATACAAATCAGAAAAAATGTAGCAATATTTTAAAGAGCTGAAAAAATGTTAACTTGTTATTTTATGTTCAGTAAAAAGTCTTTTAAAAATGAATGCAAAAAAGATAATTTCAGGTAAATATGTGTTAAAATAAGATTCATTTTTATCTGGCATTACAAGAAAACACTAAGTTCTACAGGATTAAGTAAAATTATACCAAATGGAAAGTCTCATTGATATAAAGAAATAAATAGCATCAAAATAATAAATGTTCATATATACATAAGATGTCTCTCATTTAAAAATAAGTTATTAAAATAAGCTAAAGTAAAAATAATAGCAATATATTTTGTGGGTTGTTATGGGTTATGGAAAAGAATCTGAAAAAACTATGTATATATAAAATGAATTACCTTACTGAAACTAACACAATATTGTAAATCAACCGTAATACTTTTTTTTAATAAAAAGATGAATTACCTGTTGAAATGAAATTAGTGAACTGTCTTGGCACCTTTATCAAAAAATCAGTTGACCCTTGTCATTTAAGGGAAAACAGGGTAGACATATTTTTCCTATTCTTTATGCTAAGTATTACAAAAAATTTTGGACATTTTGTGTGTATCACAAACATAAAAGACACTAAAAAGTGCAGAGCTGATGAAGATGGCAACTTTAAAACATCAGTAGGTACAGACCAAAAACATCAGCAA
This sequence comes from Camelus ferus, assembly GCF_009834535.1. Lineage (NCBI taxonomy): Eukaryota > Metazoa > Chordata > Mammalia > Artiodactyla > Camelidae > Camelus > Camelus ferus. Next base: position 19,914,482 of record NC_045706.1, on the reverse strand, counting down.
AGCTTTCTCTCTAGCTGAAGGACCAGGAGAAGCGTATCCTAGTAACGTAGAAAACTTTTAGACAACAACTTTACTACACACAAAAACTAGCAGAGAATGAAAGAGAGAGAGAAAAAAAGGAAGGGAAAGGGAGAAAGGCAAGGAAGGGAGGAAGAAAGAAAAGAGAAACTGCAACCCCCTTCCCATTCATCCCAGCAAAGGCTGACTGGGAGCCTAAATTTCTGCACTTGCCAGGCTGTAACAATGCCCCTCAACCTGCTGACAGGAAAGGCATGCAATCAGAGAAGGCCAACTATGGAGAGGGGACTTTCATCCCTACTGATCAGTAACAACCACTCCCCTAGCCTGCTCTGCTTCTTGCCCTCCAAGCCTCCCACCCACTCCCACCGTGCAGGGTCAGTGAAGAACATTTGAGAAGCCTGGATTTCCAAACTTATACAGCATGAATGAGCTATGTTTTGGGCCAAATGAAGTCCTTCAAAGTCCAATGACCGCCATTTCTGGGCTCTCAGACATGCTCCCTCAACAGATAAAGTACTTTCTTCACAGGGCATGTTTCCGCTAACAAATAGCCCTAGGTAATGCCTAATCTCACAGTAGCTCAGGCTGGCTTTTTCAGTTTACCTTATCAGAGTCATAGTCCCCACAGCCCCTCACGGACCCTAAACCTCTTACCTCCCCTACAACCAATCACAGACTTGCGCACAAGCCGTTTAGGCAACTTGTGACCCTACCTTGTTAAAGTCCCCAACAACCGGCCCACCCTCGGTGCTCACACAGGCACCTCCCGTCTGCGTGGCCCGCTGTTGTCTGTGACAGTGTACCCTAATACACTCTATTCTTACACGTAATCTCTGGTAAACTCTTTTACGAACCCGCGTGTCACCATGTCACGGGCAGCCCTATTGTGTCCACAACAGTATGCCTTTCCCTCTGGGCTGAGGCCACGTCAAAGGAAGACGACTAAAACAGGCGGAAGTAAATCCAAGGTCTCCTAACCTAATACTCAAAAGTATTCAGATTTCAAGAGTAACTCATTTATCAAGAACCAGGAAAATCAGAACTTAATTTTTCAAAATTAATAAACATAAGTGAGATGACAGACGGAACAGAATTACCTCACAATTTTAAAGCAGCCCTCACAACCGCCTGAGACAAGCGATAAAAGGAGCTCCCAGCTGCCCTTGCGGTGGGCGATCCCAGCTTTCCCGTGGGCGGGCTGCTCTCGCGAGACCGCAGCGCAGTGCGGGGCAAACACGGCTTGGAGCTCAGACGCTGGCGGCAGAGTTCCAGAGGAGCGCAGTGCCTTCCATAGGACGCGGAACTCCACAACTCTCCGCAGTTTGGAGGTGGCCAGCGGGTTCCAGAGAGAGAGACAGAGAGAGAACGGAGCGAACAGAGACCAGAGCCGTCTCTGCGCGGAGAAGTTGAGCCTTCGCCCTGCGGCTTTCTGAGGTTTGACATTCCTCTTTTCATTGGGGCTTTTACTGGCCGGGTCGTTGGCATTTGGGGGGAATAGTGCGGAGAGTTCACTGGTCGTCGAGTCCCTAGATGGGTCGGTTCTCCCCCAGGGGGGAGGTCGCCCTGGGTGTGCTGCTGGCGTCATGACCTCCCACCTCGGGGCCTACCCTCCTGCTTTGGGCCAGAACATTTCTCTAGACACCCCCACTTAAGTCACCTCCCATAACATAAAACTCCTAGAGTTATCGGACTTCAGAAACGCCATGCTCGCCCTGATGCTCAGCTGTAATCAATCTGTAGGCTGCTTAAAATGCCACAGGTGGCGGTGGTGGGAATCAGGATGAGGTGCTAAACCAGCACTCAGTGGCGGGGGTGGGGAAGAGTCTTGAGAAGGGAGAAAAGAGAAGGCAGACAGTGTTGTCTAGTATCGCTGAAATAAACCAACCCGAGCTTGAGAGCCTGGGATGAAATTGTCACGCTGCTTCAGGGTTGGACAAGACTGAATGTGGTTTGAAGAGAGAGTCTGCCAGGCACGGAAAGCCCCCATTAAAGCCCTTGGAATCCCGTTTCACCGAGTTGCCTCCATCTAGATAGTATTCTATTTTCCTTTTCCTTTCTTTGTGACATAGAAGAGTAGGTCAACTTTGGAAGCCATCTGGACATAATTTTTTCAGTGTGCTGTAAGATGCAGCAAAGCAATCACTATCCCATACCCTTCGTGGCTAGTCTTCCCTTCCACAAACTGAAGCGATCTTTGGTGGTCATCAACTCCCTAATGAGAAACCATGATTGGAAACAGATGTGCCACATTACTTCAGTCAAGCAATTTGTGTCTGTGGTGTTTCTAAGATAGGTTTGTTTGATGGCAGTCTTTTGAATCTACTTCCGGGAATTCCTCTTTTATTTTACTTTTTTTTTGTTTCAAAGTTAGTATGAATTTCAAAATACTGCAAGAGATTGAATATGAAGCTGTTTCCAACAGCTAGTCTCTACAGTGAGTGCTTGAAAAGTTAGAGTGAAAGCAGCTTTGAATACTACAGCTGGGATTAGTGTATGGAATTTTGTGGTGATAACTCCAAAAAGTTAGATTACTCTAAAACCTGTCTGCCTATGATGATAGCGGCAGAGTGGTCATTACTTTGGGGGAATTGACTAACAAGGTGGAGGAGGACGCTTTCTGGGTTCCTCGAAATGGTCGATACCTTGATCTAGTTGATGATTTTAAGGGTTAATATATGTGCAAAAAAGCTTTGTGTGCTTTACTGTATCTCATTTCTAAAAGTTGTTGGGTTTTTGTTTGTTTTTAATTTGAAACACACAGAGGCATTACAACACCATCATATATTGGATCTGGAAACCTGGGTTTGAATCTTAGTGTCACCCACCACTTGACAGTTGTGTGACCTTGAGCAAGACTCTGAGCCGCCTTCATCTATGGGATATGGGTGGTGCTTCCTCACAGGATGGTTGTAAAAATTAAATGAAACTGTGTTTGAAAAATGCTTAGTACAGAGCCTGGTATATTATTATTAGGTGCTCAAGAAACAGTAGTCATTGATATATTATTTTCCTTGCACTCAAATTTACTTAATTCTCCTTGATCTCTTAAATTTATTTTAAGGATTAGTTTGTATCATTGAACTAATAACATTACTTCCTCCTAAAATAACAAAATACAATCAGAGGTATCATGTGTTGGTTTTCAAATTAGTTTAAGAGCAGTGTCAGTGCCTACTGGAATGAACTCACTGCTTTGCTGTTTTGATCATCCAGTATGATTCTACCCAGTCAATTCTCTTCCATATCATTCTGCTGTTAAGCCTTGTTCTTTGCTGCCACACTCTAACTTTGTGGAGAAAACAGTCTGTCTCTGTCAAGGGAAGGGTGAGGTATAGTTAGGGATGGAGAGCAACATTGTAGAGAAAAACCACCTCTGTTCTCAACTCCTCTCCCCTGATTTCCTTTTCTGTCACTAATACCTGAAATCCTGAGAATGCTAAATTCTTTTAACCAACTGAAAAATCCATTCCAGTCAAGATGATAATTTAGTCTATATCTTGAGCTTGGAACCATCACATATACCATGTAAGAGGATCCTGCAGAGAATTGTCCATTAAGTAGCCCAACCTTATTCTTCTCTACCTCCCAACTTTTCATTGTCATCTACACCATTCAGAATGCCCTTTCTTCATCTGTCAGCTCTGCACATTTACCTTTGCATGTATCTTTCCTGGCACTTCTAAGTCTCTTAAGTAAACCATCAAGCCCAACTTTCCAACTCTCTTTCTCTCCTCTAAAGAAACAAACATACAACAATAATAAAATAAAGAGATAAGCCATAACAAATGCTTGTGAGGATGTGGAAGAGAAAAGGGGTCCCTGGTGCACTGTGGGTAGGAATGTAAATTGGTACCACCATTTTGGAAAATAGTATGGAAATTCCTCAAAAAATTGAAAATAGACTTACTGTATATCCAGCAATCCCATTTCTGAGTATATATCCAAAGAAGATGAGATCACTATCTCAAGGAGACAATTGCATGTTCATTGCAGCATTATTTACAATAGCCAAGACATGGACACACCTAAGTGTCTATTAACAAATAAATAGATAAAGAAAATGTGATTCACACATATGTTTTTCCCAGCCATCAAAAATAATATAGTCCTGCCATTTTCAACAACATGGATGGATCTTGAGGGTAATATGCTAAGTGAAATAAGTCAGAGAAAGACAAATACTATATAAACTAACTTTTTGTGGAATTAAAAAAATTTCAACTCATGTAAACAGAATAATGGTAGTTGCCCGGGGATGATGGGTGGAGGAAATGGGGAAATATTGATCAGTGGGCATGAACTTCCAGTTATAAGATGAATAAGTTTTGAAGAGCTAATGTACAGCATGATGACTATAGTTGACAACACTGTATTGTATACTTGAAAATCACTATGAAAATGGAAATTCAATGTTCTCATAACAACAAAATGGTAATTATGTGAGGTAAAGAATGTTAATTAACCTTATGGTTGTAAATATTTCACAGTATATGAGTATCAAATCATCACATTTTACATCTTAAATTTATGCAGTGGTATATGTCAACTATATCTCAGTGACACTGGACAAAAACCAAAGTAGTTAGAAACATACTGGAAACAAATTTTAATAGAAGGTCAAATCTGCCCTTAAAATAGTGTTAAAGGAAGTTCTTTAAACATAAAAGAGTAAAAGAAATAATCATAGATTATCAAGAAGGAGAAATAAAGGAAAGTGAAAAATATTGCTACAGATGATATATTTTCCTTCTCTTCTTGAATTTTCTAAATTGTTTGATGTTTGAGGCAAATATTACACCTTATAATGTCCTGAATATATACATATAGTTATATATGTATAATTCAGCCATAAAAAAAGGGAAATCCTGCCATGCCATTTGCCATAACATGAATGCACCTTGAGGGCATTAACCTAAGAGAAATAAGTCTGACATTGTAAATAATATATTGTACAAATTCTGGGTTTTATTATTATCCTCCAAAGGATGTTAATGTTTTTGTATTAGAAGACGATCAAATTAGTTAGACTCAGGTTGACCAGAGTGGTCCAAATCTCACTTCAGTTTTCAAAGCCTTTTATATACTGACTGGGGCTATCTTGTGAGTTTCAGTAATCAGACTGAAATTGTATGGATCCATACATAGAATTAGGTGTCATCGTCTCTGGCTCTTTCCTCCACTGCAGTTAGGGCTTATATCATCTTCTTTGTATGATTCTGTTGGCCTTAAAGATGGCTTGGTTGCTAATGAAGTTTTAACCATGCTGCTTTGCTCCATTGTTGGGGAATACCCTTGTGATGAAATACAAGTGGGGGGAAAGTAATAAACTCAGTCTAACACCATGTTGATTACTTCTCCTCATTTTAACTTCTCTCTAACAATCTGCCAATTTTTATTTGCTCTTATTAGTTTTTGGTAGTCACTTTTTCTTTTGAATTCTGTCCAGAGTTATACTTGAATTAGCTGGAGAACAGTCTTTAAGAGGATCACAGTGAAATATTAGAACTGGAATGATATTAGTATAGTTTGATGATAAAAGTAAAGCGATTATATTATATATGAAATATTGTGTGTTAAAGAGAAGGTATTCAAGAGTGAATTTGTGGATTTTGACCTGACAACTTGACTAATGCTATTGCTATTAGCTTAAAAGTGGGATGTTTAATAAAGAAAAGATTTGGAGTTGGGGTGTAAACAAGTTCACTTTAAACAAGACTGAGATACCTATTACACATACAGTTGGAAAATTTAAGTAAGAAATTCATTATACAAGTCTATTTCCGTGGAGATGTCGAGACGAGATAATTTTGTGAATCATTATACAGATGATATAAAAAGGCATGGAAGTGAATGAGATCACTGAGGGAGTGGGTGTGGATAGGAAAGAGAAGAGACCAAAAGAGATCCAAAGGCTAAGACCTAACTCACTTAAGAAGCAATCATTAAAATGTGCAGATATGCTCAAAGCATTCTATAAAATAGAATTATGAAAAGGAGTAACTAACCCAGTTTGGGGTGTCAGATAAGTTCCATACAGATACCTCTGAAAATGAGTCTACATATATTAGTAAAAGTTAACCAAGGAAAGGAAAGGATGAAGGGCATTCCCAGGTAATAGGACTACAATGAGCAATTCCATTATCGCTAGAGAAAGAATAGAGCAGGTGTGGTAAATGTGCTGGAGAGGAAAGAATAGAATAAGCCATCACAGACTTCTTTACCATGTTAAGAAAACATGCTTAATCAGAAGGGTTTGTGCTTTTAAACTATTTCTGTAGGTAAACTCTTTTATTTGAATAACCTGAGGTAGAATTTTTATTCACAAAAGAGGAGTTTCTTTGTTGAAATTAGTACATTTAGGAAAAGGTAGGGGCCACTGTTCACCTTATGCTGACTACAGATGGCAGCTCCTAAGGCACCTTGAGAAAAATCTTTAAAACGTGTATTTTGGAATATAGGAGGCTAATGAGGTGCTTTCAGTGACATGGCCAAGATTTCGTTTCAGAATATTATACTATCATTTATATGAGATGGATTTAAAGGAACTAGCATTGGCAAATGCAGTGAAAAAAGGCAGGGGCAGGCAGGTGTGAAGATATAGTGATGGCAGAGATTCAAAAATAGTCTGTCAGGCCACAATCCTTAGTGTGGTCACTTTTGACCACTTCCCTGTGGTATTCATCTCAAGGTTAAAATTCCTCAAAAAAAATTGCTCTCAAATTAAGAAACATGCTTCTAAATAATGCAAGGGTCAAAGAGGACATCACAGTGAAAATTAGAAGGTATTTTAAACAAAAAGTGAGGCATCAGAATCTACTGAATATAGCTAAAAGTGTGTTTAGAGGGATATATTTAAAAATACATTAGGCTGAAAATTATCTAATATTCTATCTCATGGTATAAAAAGAACAATAAATAAACTCAAGGGACTAGAGGGATTAAATAATAATAAAAGCATTAAAAATATTGAAATGGAAAGCAAACATAAAATAAAATCAACAAAGCCAAAATTTGTTCTTGTTTTTGTTCTTATTAAACTCTTGTTAGAATAATAAAACACAAATTATTAATATTAGGAATAGGAAAGAGGATATGCCTCAAATCTGGACATCAAAATACACCATAAAGTTGTATTATTAATAGGTTCATTCTAATTTGACAATTTGGATGAACTAGATAAATTGAAAATACATTAAAGAAATAAAGGAGAAAAATGTATGACTATCTGAATAGTTGCAGAAAAATGTTTACTGAAAGTTAATATTCTACATGATAAATTTCAGCAAATTAAAATTACAAAAGCTTTTTACTTTCTCTTTAAGGTTAGTAACACAGCAAGTATATTTACTCACACCAGTTTTAACTGACATTTTTCTGCATATCAGAGCCACTACAATGTGGTATAAAGGAAAATGGTATAAAGATCATAAATTTTAAAAAATGTGCACATGGAAAAAAGATTTGTTTGCCATAAGGTCATTATATAAAAGTCAATAGCATTTTATATAGTAGCAATAAACAATAGAAAATTAAATATAAATTTTCCTTTAAAATACTAGGAGTATTTAATAGATCCATATAACCATTAATAGAGCCATATAACCATTAATAAACCCAGAAAAAATATATGCAAGGCTTCTCTACTGAAAACTACAAAATATATAGAGAAAATAAAGAAAATATACATAGAAGGATATACTGCAATTATAATGTGCAAGACTCAATATTTTGTTATATCTTCCTCTTCATTGGTCTTTAGAGTAAAAACAATGTTCCAAAGTCCTAGCATTTTATGCATATTGAGAGACTGATGCACTAAATTCTGTATGAAAATACAAACAAATGAAAATAACCAAGATATCTTTAAGAAGAAATCAATACTATGGGTTTTAAACTACCAGATGATAAGGTGAATTATAAAGTTACAGTAATTAAGATGGTGTAAATGTTAGACTAAGTGATAGAAAAGTAGCCCAATATAATATGATTTTTACAAGTCAATAAATAGAACCAATATATGAGATCACTTGATTTGTGACAGAGGTACCACTGTAATTTAATAGGGAAGAGGGAATCTTAACAGATACTGGTTTACACAGTATACACAAAATTTAATTTGAGATTTATCAGTAAATATAAATGTGAGATATAAAACAATAAATCTTCTAGAAGTCAACATAAGAAATTACCTTCATGACTTTTGGAGTAGGTATTTCTCATATAGAACACAAATTATTAGTTAAAGGATAGCCAAGATAAAGTGGACATAGCTAACAGTGAGAACTTCCATTCCTCAAAAGACAACATTGAAGGAGTGAAAATGCAGCCATGAGTTGGGAAGAGATACTTGCAGTGACTGTTTCAGCAATGGACTCATTTCTAAAATACATAACACATTCCTAGAAGTTATTAAGAAAAAGATTGACAATGTAATAAAAACTGTAGGAAATACTTGAACAGATACTTCACAAAAGAAGATATCCAAATGGCAAAAAAATCCTGTGAAAATAACTCAAATAGTCCTCAGGAAAAGAAAATCATGAGATATCACTACTTTCCACTTATGGAAACAATTAAAAAGAAAAACAATACCAAGTATTGGCAGGGATATGGAACAATTTAAATTCTCATTCAAAGATGATAGGAATATAACTTAACCTTTGGAAGTGTTTATTAAAGGTAATTTTCTATACATAATAATCCATGATCAGAAATTCAGCTGCTGATTATGTACTAATGAATGCATTGTCTCATCAAAAGATATGTACCAGAAAGCTCATGTAACTTCTATTTAAAATTTGCAAATCTAGATGTTCACCAATAATAGGATGGATAAAGTACGGTATATTCCTAAAATCAGGTAATACACAGCAATTAAAAACAAAAGACTGCATACAATATGGATGAACCTCAGACATACTGCTGCCAAAAAATGACATAAAAGAGCAAGCATTTTATTATCACATTCATAGAAGCTTCAAAAATACACAAAATCCTATGCTATTAAAAGTCAGAATACTGGTTACTTTGTCAGTAGTTGACTAGGAAGGGACATGAAGCAAGTTTCTGTAGTATTAGGTGAGAGTTCCATAGGTTTGAGTGGTTCCATATCTTTGAGTGGTTCATATACCTGTAAAAATTCACCTGTCTGGACTCAATATTTGTGTGCTCTATTGCATATGAATAACACATTCGATGAAAATAGGTATGCATTTGTTTTTAAGTTACTTGGAATGAAGGTCTGATTGGACTGGATGGGTCTCATGCTTGCCCTTTGGCTTGGGCAAGATAGAGCACCTTGAGTCTGAATATCACAAACTCACATTAAAGAGGAGTTTCCCAAGGAAATTAAAAGAATTATTACTAAGGAAGAAAGAATTATTACCAAGCTGTTTTATAGGCAAAACATCAATTGGCTGCCAAGTATGGTAAAGGCAGGATATTAATAATAACTGGCACTTATGTTTGAGTAAACCTTTAACATTTATATTTCACTTAACCCTAACAATAATTTTATAAGTAAGTATTGCCTTTACTCATATTTTACATTTAAGGTCAGTAAGACACAGAGAGCACTTAGAGGCAAATTTGGGATTTGAATATAGATTATCTGTCTCAGAGATCTACATTATGAACTTCTGTGCTATGCTGACTCTCAGATGTGCACTATATGCCCAACAGTGTTGAAGTAGTCCAGGCAGAATGTAGCAAAGGGAATCAGACATGGATGCATTAAGCTATTTAATTGTTCCATTTTATTCTGCTTATGGAAAAGATTTTCAAACCTTTATTTTTACAAAACAGATGCAAATTTATGGCTGCAAATTCACTAAAGCATGGGAGATTATAAACATGCATGCACACACAAAATGGTTTCAATTTTAATGATTCATCACATACAATTGGAACTTAGGAGTCTTTGTCCTTTCCAAAGCTCAGTATCATCTTTTTCAAAATTAGGGACTTCATTGTGTTACCAAAAGATTCATTTTGCTATTCATTCAAAGATTAGACCTTCTGCTTGGAAGTGGATAAGATAACTGGGAAAATGTCATTCAGGTCTCTCATCATAATATTGAATAGGGTCATATAATTGGAAAGTTATTTAAGCATAGCAGGTGTTATCCTGCAGTGGTATAATCAGATACCATGGTTATCTTCTTGCTTGCAAACCCAGGTCATTTCACAGTGCAAAGGATCCAGTCTTGAAAGGGGCAAAGAAAAAGTTCTTCTGAAAGAAATCATTCTGCAATGGCAGGTATACCAATGCCCTCAGGAAACTGTAGCAGCAATCAGGATTTAATCTAACTAAAGCCAATAGAGCAGGACACAGGAAGGTAATGTCAAATAAGAGGCTTTATTGGATTAGGCCTCTGAAACAGATAAATGTGCAAATGCAAACCTGATGAAAAGAAATAAGTTTGCTACTACCCATTAAGTGGATCAATATCAATCTGCTAACTCTAATCTTTTGATGGTAGTTTTCATTATTAATCATGACCTGTTTGTTTTTGTTTTTTTAACAATCTACCATCAAAATTCTAGCTTTGAGTGAAGTTAAGGGTTACCTGTACATATTATTAATAAACTTGCCCCTGAATATTATCATTTATAATTTATCATTTTTATCATTTCCATCAAAGGCTATTCATCTTTATGGCCTTTCAGGACCCTTATATTTGTATCATTCTATACAGCTTAAAATATTCTGATTTTTTTTAAATGGGCAGTAACCAGTAGCAGAAATTCATGAGCTTTAGTCAATTTTTACAATTCAGATGAACTCTTCTGTATTCCTTTATGTCAAAATAGCTTTTCAAAGTCACTTCCATATTGTTGTCAATATTCTCATTCACATCCACCTCTGGGCAATTTGGAGAACAGGGCCAACAAATGTCCACAAACAGAAACCTCCTAAAAGGAACTACAATGAGTAATAGAAATGAATGAAAACAGAAGGAAGAATTACACTTTATATTGTTTAAATTCTCATTTCAGTAGAATATTGGAAAAGCTTATCTAGTATAATAAAGAGTGGGAATTTTGACAAGATAATTTGATCCATTCTTTTTATTCTCATACATAAGTTTTTCATATATTTTCTCCAAAATAGGGAGCAATAGCTTATCTTATTAGAATCTTTTATGTGTAAGTAAGATATTCCACTGGTGTGGCAAAAGCCAGGATAATCAAATATACCGCTTTTGTATATTTCAACCTGTTGTTCTGAGGCCAAGATAGTTTTTCTTCCCTAACCTTTGAAAATTGTTCCCATGACAGTGCAGACCTACATAACAGAAGCCTTGGGAAGGAAGATTTAGCATTAACCTCCAAACTTGGGAAAGAAGGAGAAAGGAAGAAAATTAATTCTGTAATAAAACAAATTGTTACTAAGCAGACATAAATTAAAAGTACCTAGAACCAAAAAAAGTAATAGAGTTGTGAAACAAAGTTAAGTTGAGGCCAGAGATAAGAAAGAGAGTAAATAGATACTGAAATGATTTTCCAAGGAGGTTTCATAAAGCCTCCAAGCTAGTTATCAGATGTTAACATTAGAGGAGAGAAGTAGTGAACCACCTTTAACGTGAGCCAACATAAGTGGCCTTTTTGAAAGTAAAGGGAGAAAAGAAAGGGATGAGGAGGTGGAGAGAGAAATAAGGAGAGAGAGAATTATCTTGATTATAAAAGTAATAGAAAAAATATTTTGGGATTGCAGAAGTGTTCAGACACACACACACATCTTTTAGCACACATTCAGCAAGTTCATAATGGAATCTTCTGTCTGCTAGACTTTGTGCTAAGTTGGGAAACTCAAAGATAGATAATTACTGTACATGGTCTCGAATTGTAGACCAGTCTCTAATGCTTGCATTGAAAGACAAAAGGTCCAGATCTGGACACATGCAGTCCTAAGGAAAGGATGGGGCATCTGTTTGGGGACATTTAGATGCACATTTGTCTAAAGGTAAAAACTAAGTAGAGAATCCTCAGACTCCCTCTGATTCCATTATACCTTAAGAAGAAGAGTGATTGTAAAAGAGTAGAACATGGGACATTTTACCAATCCAGTCTTTTACAGAGTTTACACATCCTGAATTTAGTATGCTACCTATGGCATTTGAAGATGGTCATATTTAAATAATGCAGTCCTAACATCCCTGCCTGTTCTTCCTGTTCTTATTCATTTTTAATTTAGAAGCAGGCATATTTGAGTAACTCTGTGTATAACATAGATATATGTATTTTAAATTGCATGCAGAATGACATATATTGGAATAGTGAGGGAGAGAATGAGTACATGCTAAAATAAGACAGATCTGAAATTTAATCCAAGCTCTTTATTCAGTACATGATCTTGACCAAGTTGTTTAATTCTCTGCATATTCACTTTTCTTATCTGTAATACGGGGGTAAGAAAACTATGATGACTGGACCAAATATATTAAAGTATGAACAAGCCTAGCCTAGTATCTATGATAGAATATGCCCTCAAAACACTGATATTAGCAAAGCTCTATTAAGCAATTTCTATATTTCAAATATTATGCCAAGTTCTTCATGTGCACTGTCTCTTTTATTCCTTAATAAAAGCCTATAAGATAGTATTATCCCCCCAATTTTATATTGGAAGAAATAGATTCTTCAGAGTTAAGTAAATTGACAAGAGACCACAGACCAAGAAGGAAGCAGCAGTACTGAGATGTGAACCCAAGTCTCTCTGGCTTCAGAGTTAGGGCTTATTTCCAGAATTCTCTTGCCTCCCTTATACTGCTATGTTAGCTGCCTTTCTCCTCCCTTTGTACTTTTTGTTTCTTCCCCTTCTGATATTCCCACTGCACATATACTACCCTATTATTTTCCCAGAGTTCTTGGATATTCTGTTCCATCTTTTTCATTCTTTTTTCTGTTTGGATTTTGGTTATGGAGGTTTTCATTGACACATCTTTAAGGTTGCTGGTTCTTTCTTTGGCCATGCCCAGCCTGCTTACAAGTCCATTAAAGACATTCTTGATTTCTGTTAGAGTGTTTTTATTTATAGCGTTTCCTTTTGAGTCTTCCTCAGAGTTCCCATCCCTCTGATTACATTATTCATCTGCTCTTTTGTTGGTCCACTTTTTCTGTTAAGTCCTTACTCTTATTCACAATTATCTTGAACTCCTGATCTATAATTTCAGAATCTCTTTCATAACTATGTCTGATACTTGTTCTGACTCTTCAAACTATGTCGTTTATTAGTAAGCTTTGTAATTTTTGAATGAAATCTGAACATGATGTATTGGGTAAAATGAACTTAGGTGAATAGGCCTTTATCAAGAAGTCTTATGTTTATCTGACTGTAGGTTAGGCTGTGTTTACTGTTTGCAATAGCTGTAAGTTTCAGAGGCTCATGTTTCCTTTGTTGCTGTTGTCTTTGTATTTCTCTAGGCTTCTTGTCTTTGTATTTCTCTAGGCTTCTTAAATAATTTCTGAGATGTGCAGTTCTTTCAGCTGTAATCTTATACAGAAGCCCCATTGATATGGTGGTAAGATGTGGGAAAGAGGAAAGCATTCTATAGTCCTGTGATTACATTTCAGTTATTTTGTGAGCCTGTGCCCCTTGATTGTGTTCTTCTCAAGTGCTTCTCAGCTCTCTCTCACACACATTCACAAACTTTTAAATGAGACAGGAATACTAGAGGGGGCTGGAGTTGGGTATTTCCCTTCCCCTCAGATTGGTTAGTCTCTGGTTAAACTCAAGGTGGTCAGGCTCTACTAGTGAAATATTTTGCCTTAAAGGCAGGATTTCGTTAAGGCAAAGAGAGTGTATTGGGTATATTTCAAAAAGGCTGTTTTCCTAAACCTAATGCCTGAAGCAGGAGACTTTTTTTTTTTTTTTTTTTTTTCTGATTTTTACTGAGAACCTGATAGGACTTCTGGAGGTAAATCTCAGGAAAGTGTGGAGTCTCCCTAAAACTAGGAATTTTTAACTCTCAAGCACATCCTTAATGAGCTAGTAATTCATTAATTAAAGTTTCAGTTTTTGTACACCATTATTGGCTCAAGTAATGGGCTTCTGATCCTGGAATTCTGTTCCAGTAAGCTGTGTCTATCTATGTATCTGCCTGTCTCTCCAGTTTTGAGGGCAGTGTTTTCCCTTGTTATCTTAATTTTATGATAAATCTTAGAGTTATTGTTTTTAGCTTGTTCAGCTTTTTTCTTGTTGTAAAAGTAGGAGTGACCTCTTCCAAGCTCTTTATATGTCAGACCAGAAACTAAAAATACCTCTTAACTGTTTTATATGTTCAGAGATTCAGAGTCTTCTCTTTCTTTTTTACCTTCATCTTCCTTTTTCCTAAGCTATTATTTATTCCTCAGGAGTCATCCCTGATCCATTGCTTTGTTTCTTCTTCATCAGACCATTAGACATTTTCCTCCCTTTGGTTGTTATTCATGGAGACAAGTCTGTTTTCTAAGGAGAGGATGATTGACACCTCCATTTTCACCCAGGGTAAGGTGAGGGAGCTTCTGTTTTCTGAATTTGGCATAGAATTAATCAGGAAACAAAGCCTTCAGAAAAGTCTGTCTAATGCTGCTCTGGTTATAGTGAAGTGTGGTTATAGTGCAGTGTGGTTATAGTGCTATGTGGTAGGCTTGCATGATATCTAAACAAACAGAGGTAAACAGGGAGCTTGAAGCATTTTCTTGGAATAGAACTGTAAGAATAGATGGACTAGAGATCTGGGGAAATGTAGAAACTCTATCCTGTTTACCTGTACACACAAAACATGTTTGAATAATAATTTCTAAGGGTAGGCGGGTTGAAAACACTGCTGGAATAAAGTGTCCATTTCTGCTGAGCTGTCAAAAGAAACTTCAAATGAGTAGGAGTGAAGAAATACTGTCCTGTAACACAGTGTAAAATATAAACACAGGCTCCTTTGAAGAGTGAAATGAATACTTTGAAATTACACATAACAGAGAAATAACATTTACAGGTTGGCTAGAATCATATAAATCCCAGAAATATAATGGAAAAAAAGAAGGATGTAATGATTAAGGGTCACATCCTCAGCCTGAAGAGGTACCTCCTGTTTACTAACTTTTATTAGACATCAGGCACTATTTAGTACTTTGTACAGAATTTCTATCACTTCATCCTCACAACAACCCTATCAGAGAATTACGATCTTCATTATAAAGATGAAGAAATTGAGCTGCAGAGTATTCAGAAGCAGGGTCATGTTCACCCTGCTACTTCTTTCTATAACCAGGATTTAAACCCAGATCAGCATTGTCTCAAAACCCATGCTTTTAACCCACTTGCTCTCCTCTTAAGAGGCTCCCTTTTGTTATCACTGCTCCTTTGTCAAAATAGTAACTGAATCCTCTAGCAGGGACAGTGCTCTGAGAAGAAATTGAAGGCTCTAATGCCCTGGAGGGGTGGCCTCACTTACCAAACTGAAAAGCAGAGGTTTAGTATTGTTAAATTCAGCAGAGTAAATGTGAAGATCTAATTGGCTTTATTCAAAGATTTATGAATCCGGCAGCATCCTACCTAGCAACTGGAGGGGTCCTCCCAGGGATTGTACAAAGTGGAGAGCTTTTATAGAGAGGAGAATGGGGCAAGGAAGTTACTAGCAAAAGAAACAAAAGGGTTGTTTTGACCCAGAACTTTTTGGAGGGAGGAGGGACTGGCAGAGGTCTTTATCATTCAGCTTTTCTCTGCTTCTTCTCAGGGATGGAGAGAGCCCAAGTGGCAAATTACCTCACTAGTGTTGACCAGAAAATTCCAAACTGCTTGATTAAGGTTACATTTCTGGGGAAGGTGGAAACTGCAGTTAAGCCAGTGTTAAGTCTAGTTTTGGTATAATGGGCTTTAGTGCAGTGTCACTATTTTGGGCCTGTAGTTTTCTCTTTAACAGTATGTTATTATTAATTTTTAATTCAGTTTGCTCTTTATAGACACATGGCTTTTAGCCATGGCCTGTTAAAATCATATCACATCTTTCTGGGTCATGAGGATCCACTTAAATATGCAATTGAGCTTTATTTTTATTTTATTTTTGACTATCAGCTTCACCTGCCACTCACTCTATAGCATTAAGGCAAATCATATTAGGCTTAAGAGTATATGAAAATGTCTCTGTGAGCAGATGAATCTAATTATAATGAACAAAAATGGAGACATTTTCTCTTTTATGTAGTCTCCTTTATTAGCTCAGTCTCTTCCTGGAATGTATTGGAGCATCATGCTTTCTTTGAGCCCTTTAGACTTGTAGAGGAGTGCTGAGAAGGGTAGTCATGGGAAAGGTAATTGCATAACTGTGTATTATTTCCAAGCAAGGCTCACAGTAAAAAAATCCCAAACTTAAAAATCTCACCCTTTTCACTTTGTTTTTCACGAATTGATATCCTTCCACTTTATCCCCACTTTGACTGTTCTCCAGAAATTCTGTGTTGTTTTTTTCACCCCTCAAGGGGTTTTATAATGGTATCTACAAGAGCTTTAGTCTATTCAAGTTATGACACCATTACTAGGATAAAAAATTCCTGAAATATTTTTATAAGGGTAGCATGTTCTTTTTTGTTTGTTTGTTTGTTGGGTTTTGCTTTTTTTGATTTCATCTGGCAAAATTTATGACATATGGTAGGAAATAATTATTGGAAGAGAAAAGCAGGACTCTTAGAGCCTAAAGAGAAGATGAGAGGAAACATGGAGAGAAAGATGAGGCACAGCAGAGGGAATAGAGACAGGAGGCTGGGCACAGAGTCTGTTTCATTCCTAATTTTTATGAAGACCAGTCCTGGATGTGCCTTTGCAGCAGGGGACCACCTTTACCAGTTACCTCAGCTGACGCTTCTAGGACTTAACCTGATCTGATCTCTTACTTCCCCTGGTATCTGCCTTCTCTAATGTACTGCTCACATTTGTTTCAGAGGCTTCCAAACTCAGTTCAGTCAGTGCTCTGATATGGGTGAGACAGAAACCAGTCCCTTGAGCATCTCCCAGTCAAGCCAGAACTTTGGATGCATGGTCTGGTCCATGCTTTTGTTTTTATCTCAAGGATGAGCCCTAATTTGGGGTTCCAGGGTCCTCCCAGTACTGTTTAGCGGGGAGAGGCATGGATGGGCATGCCAAACACTGCACATTTTTCTACCTCTTTTCACTGGAATCCCTTTTTGGTTTTACAGTAGCTTGGGTGCAGTAACTTTTCAGCTGTCTCTAGAATTCTCAAAGAGGTATTCTTTTCTATATATTGTTGTTACTTCTATGTCTTTGTTGAGGAAGGAGGTACCGTAACTTCCTAGTCCACCATCTTGTTGACATCTGGTCACTATAATGCATTCTCAGAGAACTTATTTTTGGTTATTTTTTTCAGTCATTGATTTACAGCTATGTACAGTTGATTTAGAGTAATATTCAATTTATTTTATGCATTCTGAGAACTCAGTTACTGAGAGTGGAGAAAGATGACCTTTATGTTGGATGTTGGAAAGAGATTAACCTGCCACTAATTTTACTATGTGTATTTGAGAATTAACAGTACTTTGAATTGAAATCGTGCTTTTTTCCCTAAGACTCACAAGTACAATCACATGGTAGTTTCATTCAAAATTTCAGGAATTCACTCCTACCTCAAATACTTGTATGAACTACACGTTCTTGGGCAGGTTATTTAAAATGTGCTAGCCTCAGTTCCTCATCTAACATGTATGATGATTATAGTACCTCCCACATAAGATGTTTGTTGAGATTAAGTGAGGAGATGTGTGTGAAGTTTTTAGTATATTACCTGGCACATAATAAGTATTTAATAACTTTTAAAACCACTTCCTTCCTGCTAACTTGGGAGCTACAGGTAATATAGCTAAAGATCATGAGGGTCTTATTTAATACATAAAATAAAGTGTCCTCATATCACTATTATGTAGCATGATGAAATGTAAAAGTGTAAATTCACTTTTCACAAGTAACCAAAGTCATGATAGCATCTGGGTTATGATCTTACTTCTTCCATGGCATCTTGATGAAATTTAAGCATCCAGTTCATTCTTGTCCCTATTTTTTCCCCCAGTGGAAAATTAAGACGCAGAGATAAAGGGAAAAATTGGCCCAATTTGTATAACAATTATATAATTTGTATCAGAGTTGAATCCAGTCTCCAGTCAGATGTGTACCAACTGAAATTGTGATTGGCTAACCCAGGATTTATCTTTAGTCATTTACAAGTGTATAACATACTTAACAGTTTTTCACTCTTTTGCTAAGGATAGATATATAGTATTTTTTAAATAAAGGGAGCTAACTGACAAAAAGGATGATAAAAGAAAATATTTTTAGCAATAAAAACTAGAAGCAAGACCAAATGTCACTTTTGGTCTATCCAAATTTAAAATGTATACAAGTGTGTATTGTGATTGGTAATAACTGCTCTTTGTCATAGAGAAGAAACTTAGGCATTTATCAGTATTCCAAAAGCTAAAATTATTCATGTGCTTTAGCCTAACAGTTCTTCATATAAGAATTTATTATCTTATATATGTAACTACAAATATACAAAAATACTTATAAACATTATGAGTTATGAAAAACTTAAAACATTTAAATTCCCCTAAGAGTGTATTGGCCAACTAAACATCAGTACTTAAGAATGATGGATTAAAAAATACAGTGCCAACAGAAATCAAGTTTTAGGAGAATAATTAATTGCAGGAGAAAACAGTCATAGACCATTGAGGAAGAAAGGTTAAATATCAGATGTTGTATGACCCCATTCTGTAAAGTGTGCATAAAAATCGTTTGTTGAATAAACAAGAAAAGGTCATCTGTTTTCATTCTGGGGCATGAAATTTTAGAACATTTTGACTTTATTATTTGGTACCCTTATTTTCTAAAAACAATTGGCAGGCACAGGCATGGGGAGTGAGAGTGAGGGCAAGAATTATTATTCACCACCTGCTTTGCACAAAATTTCAACACAAATATTCTGAAAACTGAGTCATGAAAAAAGAAGGTATGCTTTTTAGATTTGCCTCTAGCTGTGGAGTTCAAATTAATAAAATTCTTTTCTCTAGCATTTCCTTTCAGGCAGTAAAGGCATCATAATGATAATGTGAAGAAATACATAGAACAGTTAGTGTACTACCTATCTATGACTAAAGTCATTGGGAGATTTAGTATGTGTACAAAATTTAAGTTTCTTAGCACACAAAAGCATACAACTCTTTTATTACTTGGTGAGTTTTTGGATTTTTTTTCTTTGGAGAATTTTTCCAAATTCTTCACAAGCCCTTTCTTCTAGATTGAGCAAGGTAAACTTCAGATTGCATCATCCTTAATAACTTTTCATGAATAATTTACATGGATAAGTGGACTTGTATATTATACTGATATTATGAAAGCTAGACTGATCACAAAGCTTTGCAGGGATTCTGAGGCTCCTTTCACAAACTTACTTCTTGCAGTATCAGTAAAAGGTGTGTCTTCTGGACCCTCCCAGTGTGAGTGAGGTCTTAAACATTCCAGTCTCTCTGTGTCTTTGCATCCCTTACTCTTCATTCAACCAGGACATGTCCAACATTTCCAGTTTGCTGACAATGGTCCACTTTTTGATCCAAGCTTCAGCCAACCAACCAATGAGACTGCTAGAGCCCTTTCTAACTACCAGAGCTACAACATTAAATAACAGAATCTCTATTTTAGTGAGTTCATGTCAATACGCATGGTCTCCAGATATCTATGTATCAATTAGAAAACTCAGGTTGGTTCTTTTGGAGTGTAGGATGCCTGTATATGGTATCTCACATTATACATCACCTTTGGAGGCTTGCTGGGACTTGAGTCTAGTTATAGCTCTAGAGGCAAAGAGGACTTGGGTGGATGCAGAGGAAAATCCATACTGTCTTGCATGGCAACTACCTCAGTAGTGGTTGTAGTTTCTTTAAGAATGCAGGGTTAAATTCCTCAGACGGCTGCAGAAAGTCCAATACTACTGTAGGTGAACAGGCTGATACCACTTGGAATAAGGAAGCCACCTCTGCTGGTGATGAGGAAGCTGCTTCCACCAGGTGTGGGAAAATCTTATTCCTCTAACAAAGATGAATCAGCAGAATTTAGGGGCTTGATGCCTCCAGCTTCATCAGGGTCTTCCCATTGGTCCCTATCCTAATTTACAGTATTACTTTCTTTCCCAATTAGTGCCCTCATTCTACAGAGATGTAGGGTCATATGAATAAGAAATTTACAGAAAATAAATATTTTTGATTTCCTGTTAAACTTTGTGTTAGAAAGGGCCCTATATGGGAAAAGAAGCATCTGTTTCCTGTACATCACAGAAGTTCTGCATCCAAGAGATGTAATGATACATAATGAAAGTTTCTAGATTTAGGAGCATCTGATTCTTGGCTCTTCCTTCACAAGAGAGCTGTGTGATCTTAAGTTGTCACATCACCTCAGCTTACTCATCAGAAATATAGGGATAATATTACCTTTCTGTATTTCCTTTAGGAATATTGTCAAAATACTTATAAAAGGAAAAATGGTATAAAAATATAAGGGATTACAATTAGATATATTTTTCTCTAAGGGAACTGAAAGGAAGATCTGATTCTTGGTTAGTAAATTCATTACTTTTACGTCCTAATCTTCCAAAAGGTAACAGTACTTTTTTACTATCTTACTGATCAACTTGTTCTTAAAATATCACATACTCTGGGCTCAACATCGATGCTTCCTGCATTTACATACATAATATAGTAACTGTTCTAAAGCTTTCTTTCATTAGCTGCTGTTACCCATTATTGGCTTATGTCCTAAAATTTTCCTACAAAATCTGCAAAGTTAATAAACCAATTATGGAAGCCATCTGAAATGAGAAGTGAGATTAAAAAAAAAAAGAAGAAAAGAATAAAACCCTGCTCTCTGAATAACTGGTACTGTAATACTGTAATAGGTCACAGAACAGTGATGTTACAAACCTCACTATCACTAAAGGAAAGGGGAAAGGATTTTACATAAAAGAAATATGGATGGCTTATTGTCAGTCATGGTAGAATCCCATGGTAATTCACTGCTGAAACAGTCTGAGCAACTATATCTGTTGCTTATCTGTCCACAGCATGGGATCCTTAGCTTATTTATCATAGGAACAAGCAGAGCTCGATTGTCTGCATGAATGGGGATACATTTAGTGATACTGGACAAGTTATTTAAATAACGAAGTGCACTTAGGACACTAGACTCCTTGGTAAAAATGAGAAATTTTGCCATTAGCCCACCCTATGGACTTCGCTGGATTACTGGGAGAAAACATGTTGGTTGTTCTAATACTGAACTTTATTATTCATGAGTAGTTGAGAAAACAGAGCAAAAGCTAAACCCACAACTATCAGTGTTATTTTATATTAGTAGGGAGATGTTAAATATGGAGTTAAGTTAAATGCTATGGTGTCTCAACTATCCTGTTTTAAATCCTAATTCTGCAACCTACTGACTCTCTGGTATTGGGGAGTTGTACCACTTCTCCAGGCTTCTTTCTTCTTAAATTCTATGGTGAAAACATCATATGATTTTAGTTAGGCTTCAGTGATGTAATAGGAGTCTGAAAGCACTTTAACGTAATACTTTAGTACTCAGTAAAAGCAAAGTTTTATAATTACATTTTATTTTAACTTAAAAGATTGTATATCTAAGCCAATGAATGAATTTCTTCTCTCTCCTTTCTTGACATATTCTCCCAAATCTTATAACTAACTGTAAAATACTATAAAAATCAGAAGTAATCAATAATAATTTTAAAACAAATGGATAGCAAGGAAAGATGTGTTTTCCCAGTTTTTAGAAAAATCTTGAGACGAGAAGACTTTTCCTCTAAATCTTCCTCTGATACCTACTATTGATTGGATCTTGGGCAAGTCAGGTAATCCCTCTTAGAACATTCAGTTTCTACAAGCAGAAAATAGGGAAGTCATGTTGGACAAGCTCAGTTCACTAGGCATGTGTAAGAATTAAAGACTAATACTTATAGGAAAAATTCTATCAACTTGAAAATCTTATTTATTTTTCAGATCTTTTAACCTAGTAATCCCATTTCTTGGGATTTATTCTTAGAAAATAATTCTAAAGAAGAAAGGAAAATTATGTTCCAAAATGCTTACAGTGACTTTTATCAACAATGTATATATAAACTTTTCTTAAGTTATAGAATATTTGAATACTTATATAATCAGTAAATAATTTCTCCTTTTAATATATGAGCTTTATCACAGATCTCCCTATCTGTTCATCAGTTTATCCAATCATAGATCCACTTTTTTTGATATTTGTATTGAAATGGTTGTATAGTTGTTTGCCCCACTCCCAATTCTCTTAATATGGTATGTTTCACTGATTGATTTTTATATTCCTGGAATAAACTCTACTTGGTAATAATATATTATCCTTTTTATACATTGCTAGATTTATTTTCCTAGTGTTTTGTTAAGACTTTACAACTATGTTCATAAGGGATATTTGTCTGTAATTTTCTTTACTATAACCACCTTTGTCACGGTTTGGTAATAGTCTATTCTGGCCTTACAAAACAAATAGGGAGTTGTTCAGTCTTGTTTTCTAAAAGATTTTGTGTAAAGTGGATTTTATTTCCCCCTTGTATATATGATAGAACTCACCTATGTATACATTTTTTCTAACAAAAAGTTCACTATCAGGTGTATTGTTCTTCTTTCTCTATAATATACTCATTACTATATGATTGCTTTTAAGATTTTCTCTGTTTCCTTGATTTTCATCAGTTTATCTTTGTACTTACTCATTTTGACCTTTTTGACTCCAAGGATTTGGCTGTGTAGTTTGGAAATGTAGTTTGATTTTTCATCAAATTTGAACATTCTGTCTATTTTCCTCAAATAATTTTCCTGCTGTTCTTTCTCTCTTAACTTACTGAGAACCCAGTTATCTAGACTGCTTAATATTGCTGCACTATTTGCTAAGTCTCAAATTTTTAAAAATAATTTTTCTTCTGCAAATTAGATAATTTCTATAGATCTTATTAATAGACCCTTTCCACTGCAGTCTTAAATATGTTGTTTAGTCCATCCAGTGATTTTTTTTTCCCTTTAAAAGAAATTGTGCCTTTTTTTCAAGAATAGAATTACAGATTTTATTTTTTGCTGGAATTCCCTGTCAGTTAACTCATTATTGCCACATTTTCTCCAAGTCCTTGAACATAATTTCAGTTGCTTTATCTTGGATACTTTTTCTAATTGGCTATATTTTTCCCCTTGAGTAAAGGCCATATATTCTTGCTTCTTCCTGTGCTTAGTAATTTTTTTTTTGCATATCACATATTATATATTATAGAGAATCAGAAATGTGCCTTTCTTAATGGGCTTTTAAATTGTTTTATCAAGTAGTTCAATTAATAGTAGATCTGTTGTCATTGATGCCTTTTTAAATTTTTCTCTTGGCTGTTGTGGTTTTATTTTTCTTTCATTCTTTGTCCTAAATCTTCCTCCCTGTTCTGAACATGCTCTTTACTCCTTGTTCAGTCTTTCTGCAGTCTCAGCTAAATGCTTGAAATTCTCAGTGAGGTCTCTTCATATTGTTTTGGCTACAATTTCAATGTCTTCCAGTGTAGCTGAGCCTCTGGAAGTTTTCTCAAGCCTCAGTCACACAGAAACAGCTCTCTGCTAGGCCTCATACTGCCCTCCTAGTATGTCTACAGCCTATCTCCAACCAAGCACTTTCGGGGAACGGTGGTACTGTCTTCTGTCCCTTATTCTGTACTGCTTTCTCTTTTCACTTAGCCCAGTGTATGCTAGCTGCTCTCTAGTCTGTCTCTGCTGCTTCCATTCTGTACAACACCAGTCTGCTCTACCTCATGCTTGCCACTCATCTTAATGTGAAAGCTCACTCAGTGAAGTGGTATACTCAGTTGAGCAGCAGTGCCATCCCTCTCCGTTTACTTCCCTTGAATTGGCTCCCTCCAGTTCACCAATTTCACATCCACTGTTCTCTACATCTGTTTAGCTCCGCCCTTGCTCTTAATATGAAAATTGGGCTAGAGAAGAAAATATTTAAGTTACCCAGCTTTTCTCCTACCACCCACACCTAATTCATTGCATCTTAATTAAGGTTAAGTTATTTCCCTGTGAAGATGATCACAGTATGTTCCTAGTGGTGATACTTTGCACTTCTGCTCTCCTCGGACTCATTCATCACTGCTGCTTTGATCCTGAAATGAATGGCCTGATTCGTCACATTGTTCATAGTGTTCCAGGCCACTCTTTTGTAACTTTTCTGTTCTGCTCATAAGATCCACACACTGAAGCTCTTCAGCTACATTCCCCACATTCCAGTGAAACCCCATTTTCTAGTTCTGAGCTTCTTCTCTGACCTTTTGAGAAATGAGATACTGGCACACTCAGATTTCTAAGCATAGCATTATTTTTTAAGTCTTGAGTCAAGTGGAATGCCTCAGTTCAAACATGTTCATCCTGTAAGTAAGATGTCTAAGTTATATGGCTCTGCAAGCTCCTTGTTAAAAAAAAAATTTTTTTTTGAACTGTGTGTGGCCTAGAAGCAAAGGGGCAATGTCTTTAGTATCCATATAAACCTGATAGTCTATGACTGCAACTTTGGTAGTTTTAAATGGATTCAACAAAACTCAAGATGCTTTTAAATTTTCTTTTTGCTTGACAAAGGAACAATTCAAATATGTTCTATGCTTCCATATAAATGGTTCTATTTCTTTGCTTGGAATGTTGAAGGAAGGCATACATACCATAGTTTCTACCCCTGGGATGATAAACCAGTGTGAGACTCAAGACCGATGCCCCTGAAATAATGGTGCGCTTTCCTAGAAATGCTTTTGGTTATTTAACGTGGCTCTGATTATAAAGGATTCACAGTTTCAGAAGACATACTGCTCTTTAGGTGGCCATTTACTGAGAATAACCTGAAATGAGACAGTTTGTCCATGAAACACTCAATACCTACAAATATCTGCATGTCTATGGTTATAAAATATAAAAGTGTAGTAGTTATGGCAATTACAAATGTATAATCAGTTTTCTCCAAATTCACAAAATGAACCCCACTCTGTTTCAGCAAATTTCAATGTTAAAAGAAATATACAGTGAATAATATCAAACATATATTATAAATGCTGCTTATCACATGTTTTCACATATAGTTTACCTTATTTAAGTGTCACAATAACCTAGAGGCCGAATGGGGCAGATATTTTATTTAACAATGAAAAAAATGAGGTCCAGTGTGGTCAAGCGACTTCCTGAAGGTCATTCAGCTAGTTAATTATCCTACCACTCTAATTTGGCTCCTCCAACATGACTGAGACATCAAGACACTTCAGTAAGTTTAAGTGTTTGATCAATAATTCAAGGAGCTACTAATTGAATGGGTAACACTTATGGATACATTAAAAGTTATCGCTTTTCTAAGAAGCACTATCAAAGGTCATGTGATAGCTGCAACTCAGCCCACCTTTTCATAATCATCCTTCTAAATAAATTATTCAGACTAGGAATTACATGTCCATTAGCTTCAGGTAAAATGCTGATAAGCACATTTATTCTCAAGCTTCTCTCTAAGCACATTATTATGTATTTCTCAAATATAATAAATAAATGTACTTCAGCCGTGAACAGGTAGAGGCATCATGAGAGTCCATTCAAGAATAGGGAAAGAGCAAATTAGTTTGCTGGTTTCAGCAAACCTACACTATTAGGTCTGAGCTTCTAGTATGTCATTTCAGAATAAACATCTTTTGGGAGATGGCTATACATACAGTTGCTTTCACAGCAGAGTGAGTAGTGCCTGATGGTGCTATCAATGAACAGCAGATGTGTGCTGGTGAGCTGGCATCAGTGACTTTAATACCAAGAGTAAAATGATCTTTGAAAAAGAAAAAAGCCCAGTGTTATCAGTCACTTCTGTGAAATCCCTGCACACTGCGTAACTAATTGTGAGAACCAGCTCCATTCTGATGTGGATGTGGGAGGGAGGGACCGCAACATTTGCCTACTTGTGCTGTTCGAATAATTTTACCTGTTCTAGAAAACCTCAAGAAAAGCGAAAAGCCTGCAGTCTTCAAACTCTTAAGAAAATCTTTTAACTTAGTTATGTGGTTATTGGTAGTTGGGGAGTGGAGAAAATGAGAACAAAAATTCTTGAGTGATATGATGCCTTTCTATTTAAAATTAAATTTTAAAATGAATTGAATATATTGATTTAAGTCAACAAAAATTAGTAAAGAATAAATTAACAAAGTGACAATATTATTTTTCAGATCAAGTATCTACAGAGTATTGTTTTTAACTGAGGAATTATGTATCGTTAAAACTGTTTAAGATGTGGAAAGAAACTGTTCCAAATCTTGGAGTCAGTCATTCAGATGCCCAGCAGCTGCTCAAAAGCTGTGTGGACTGTAGAATACACATTAGGTTTCTTTGGTCACAAAAGAAGCCATCCTAAGCAAATAGGGATGGATACTCAAATTAATAAATAACTGGATAATACATTCTTGGGTTGCATCAGAGCCCAGGGAATCTTCAAGGACCTCATCAATAAAAATAGGGGAACTTTTCTCTGAAGCTCTTGACATTAAATGTCCCAGTTTCTGATGAAGATCACAGTAATGTTTATGTGGAGGAGAGGCCAGTATTCTGAACCTCTTGTTAAGTTGAATGTGTTGACATGAAGTTGTTTTATAGATCCATGTTACCTTTGGTCCACATATCCAGAAATGGTAAAAGGTCTACTGCAGGGAGGGGAGCATGCCCACGTGCAGAGCTTCAATATTCTCCTTTTTCCTATATAGCTGATCATGTTTCTCCCCATCAGAACTGTTCTTCAGGTGCCCAGTATGAATCCTTTTTATAAATCATTGTCAATTATCTCCTCTCTTTTTACTGATTTTCAGTCTTGATTCTGACCAAAATACCAAGTAATACCAAATTATCTAATCCCTTCCTCATATTTGTGCAGGAAACTCCAGCTTAAAAAAAAAAACAACCCTCCTCTCTCAATGGGTTGAAGGTGACCAGGGTTCAGCTTGGGAAACTTAAGGTAGAAGCCACAATAAGATCATGTTGTTGTTGTTGTTGTTGTTGTTGTTGTTGTTGTTTTAAAAAGCATTTACCTATAGTGACTTGTGATCAGAGACAGTGTCCCATTGTTTTGTAATTCTCAAAAATAACCAACAAAATATATGTAATGCTGGAATTTCATTTGATTTTAAACCTGTATCGTTTGTGATCTCTATTGTGCCAGGCCATCACCAACCCAAAGAGTGTTTTCGTCTTTTGTAAAATATGAAAGAATCTGTAATAGGGAGTTCCTTCCTCCACACGAAGCAGAGAGAGAAGACACTGAAGTACAGTACTGGGGACACATTGATTCTCTCCTGTGGATCATGAGGCAGCTTAATTTATCTCAACAGAGGGAAAGAAATGACATTGATAATGTACATTTTCACACTGATCATTCATTCTTTCAAAGTAGTAATCTCAGGTTGCAGATGGAAACCTAATGCTAATTACTGCCTGGTATATGCCTTTGAGGAAACCTTTTCTTTTACTTCGAGAGTATTTCTATCATTTCCACAGCAGATACCAACTCAGGAAAAGTTCAGGATTCAGCAAACAAGAAAGCCACAGATAACTCAATTAAAAAAAAATTTTTTTTGTAATACTTTTAAACAAGATTTTTATCCTTCGTCTTTTCCACTATGACACTCTATTACTGGTGCCTGAAAGCCTATTAAGTGCAAGGAAGCAAGGCATTTAAAAGGGTTGTTAGCATGTTTCTGATTTGATAGTTATACAAGTTAAATGGAGTCCTGGTCAGTTCTTTTCCTCTGGTTAATACTGCCTCCCTGAAGTCATCCATTCAGACAAGGTAAGACAAGATGTTGCGATATCAAGTGCCTACTGGTAACGAGGAAGAATGAGGCAGCTTGAGTATAATAAAACAGGAAGGCTGCGGGAGTGTATGACCCTCTACAGGACCAGAAATTCAAGCTCACTGATGCCAGGTCTTCCTATTTTTAAAGGAAGCTGGAGTTTTAATTAGTAACTAAAATATCCTGAGTTTTAAATGTGTACATACTATTTTTACAAGCTTTAAACACTGTCAGTACAACAAAATACAACTTTGATCTAAGTTAGATTCATGCGCTTCAAGTCTGTGATTTCTGTGAGCCAGGAACTCCTTGAAAATAAGAACACGGTTTCTGCTTCCTTTTCATTCCTTGCAGCCTCTGCCAAAATGTGGGTTCCCAGATGCTCTTGCAGAGAAACTGACAGATCAGGAAGCAGACAGCAGCTCCTATCTAGGAACAGATCAAAAAAACCAAAATGGAAATATGCTATTATTACAGTGTCCCCTGGTTCACTCCCTGATTGGGAGTTGATTTGCATTTGCCCTTCCCTCCCTCAGGCAGTGTCAGTACTGAAGGGAAGAACATTCTCCTCATATTTAATTTTCCTGATGTGCATCTCCCTCCTCTTACCTACCACTTGTACTCTTTCACCTCTTTGACCAGACATAAATCCTTTGTGTGTCTGCCTGGGTTCAGTTACCCTTTAAGAGCTGGAAGGCATCAGATTGGTGAAAGGTAAACAATCTGATAGGCCCAAGTTTGGCAAACATGTGTGGTACAGTCTTGAGTATACGTACTCTTGGAATATAATTTGGGACAGCCTCAGAGACAGGCAGTTCAGCAGGGCTAATTTAGATTTTAAATATATGCACTGTATGATTCAGCAATTCTACTTCTTGACACATGCCCTAGACAAATAAGTTACTCATCTCATGAAGAATGTACAGAGGTGTTTGTTGGTGCTAATCGAAGACAAAGGTGTTAGTTGCTGGCCACCCACTACTCCCCCTTCCAAACAGCACTTGAATGTCCTTACTAGTTGTGAATTCTTATTGTGTACAGGCTTATTGAGTTTGTCCGTTGGAAAGTTCAGTCCTTCCATGAGGAAACTGAGTTCCTAGGAGCCCCTGTAAAATCAAATTCCCTCAGGTCCTTTTTTCAGTTACAGTTGTTTGGTCAGAGGGAGGTTTGTTTAATCTTCCCTTTGTTAATAGTACCCTCTCTTGCAGGACTTTGACATTTTACTGTAGTGAAGAGGGGATAAAGAAAATGCTCGAAATTAATTGAGTTCATTGTTGATTATATATATATATTTTTTAATTTTAATTTATTAAATGGAAGTACAGTCAGTTACACTGTGTCAATTTCTGGTGTACAGCACGATGTCCCAGTCATGCATATATATACATATATTCATTTTATATTCTTTTTCATTAAAGGTTATTACAAGATATTGAACATAGTTCCCTGTGCTATACAGAAGAAACTTTTTTAAAATCTATTTTTATATATAGTTGGTAACATTTGAAAATCTCAAACTCCCAAATTTATCCCTTCCCACACCTTTGCCTGGTAACCATAAGATTGTTTACTATGTCTGTGAGTCTGTTTCTGTTTGGTAGATGATTTCATAGTGTTTTTTTTTTTTTTTATTCCACATATGAGTGATATCATATGGTATTTTTCTTTCTCTTTCTGGGTTACTTCACTTAGAAAGATCATCTCTAGTTCCATTCATATTGCTGCAAATGGCATTATTTTATTATTTTTATGGCTGAGTAGTATTCCATCGTATAAATATACCACAACTTCTTTATCTAGTCCTCTGTCGACGGACGTTTGGGTTGCTTCCATATCTTGGCTATTGCATATAGTGCTGCTATGAACATTGGGGTGTGTATATCTTTTCGAATTACAGTTCCCTCCAAATATATACCCAGGAGTGGGATTGCTGGATCATATGGTAAGTCTATTTTTAGATTTTTTCGAAGAATCACCATGCTATTTTCCATAATGGCTGCACCAATCTACATTCCCACCAGTAAGCTAGGAGGGTTCCCTTTTCTCCACACCTTCTCCAGCATTTATCATTTGTGGGCTTTTAAATGATGGACTTTCTGACTGGTGTGAAGTTGATACCTCATTGTAGTTTTGATTTACATTTCTCTAATCGTTAGTGATATTGAGCATATTTTCATGTGCCTGTTGTACACTTGTATGTCTTTATTGGTGAAATGTCTAGTTAGGTCTTCATCCCATTTTTTGATTGGGTTGTTTGTTTTTCTGATATTAAGTTGTATGAGTTGTTTGTATGTTTTGGCAATTAATCCCTTGTCAGCTGTATCATTTGCAAATATTTTCTCCCATTCCATACACTTGTCTTTTAATTTTGTTTATAGTTTCCTTTGCTGTGCAAAAGGTTATAAGTTTAATTGGATCTCATTTGTTTGTTTTTGCTTTTATTTCCATTGCTCTAGGAAATAGATCCAGAAAATATTGCTGCAATTTATGTCAAAGAACATTCTGCCTGTGTTTTCCATCAGGAGTTTTAGCGTATTGGGTCTTACATTTAGGTCTTTAATCTATTTTGAGTTTATTTTTCTATATGTTAGGGTGCATTCTAATTTAATTCTTTCACAAGTAGCTGCCCAGTTTTTTCAACTCCAGTTATTGAAGAGACTGTCTTCTCTCCATTGTATATTCTTGCCTCTTGTGTCATAGACTAATTGACCATAAGTGTATCGGTTTATTTCTGGGGTTTCTATCCTGTTCCATTTATCTATGTGTCTTTTTTTGTGCCAATACCATTCTGTTTTGATTACTGTAGCTTTGTAGTATAATCTTGAAGTCAGGAAGCATGATTCCTCTAGCTCTGTTTTTCCTTCTCAAGATCATTTTGGCTATTTGGAGTCTTTTGTGTCTCCATTCAAATTTAAAAAAAAAAAAATTGTTCCAGTTCTGTGAAAAATGTCATTGATAATTTGATAGGAATTGCATTGGATCTGTATATTGCCTTGGGTAGTATTGCCATTTTAACAATATTGATTCTTCCAATCCAAGAATACTGTATATCTTTCCATCTGTTTTTTGTCATCTTCAGTTTCTTTCATCCATGTTTTAGAGTTTTTGGAGTACAGGCCTTTTGCCTCCTTAGGTAGGTTTATTCCTAGATATTTTATTCTTTTTGATGCAATGATAGATGGGATTATTTTCTTAATTTCTTTTTCTGATATTTTGTTGTTAATGTTTAGGAATACAACAGATTTACCTATATTAATTTTGTATCCTGCAACTTTACCAAATTCATTGATGAGCTCTAGTAGTTTTCTGGTAGCCTCTTTAGGATTTTCTTTGTGAGTATCATGTCATCTGCAAATAGTGACAGGTTTACTTTTCCAATTTGGGTTCCTTTTATTTCTTTTTCTCTGATTGCTATGGCTAGGACTTCCAAAAATATGTTGAATAAAAGTGGCGAGAGTGGGCATCCTTGTCTTTTTCCTGATCTTAGAGGAAATGCTTTCAGCTTTCCACCATTAAGAATAACGTTAGCTGTGTGTTTGTCCTATATGACCTTTTTGTATTGAGGTATGTTCCCTCTTTGGCCACTTTCTAGAGAGTTTTTTTCATAAGTGGCTGTTGAATTTTTATCAGAAGCTTTTCTGCATCTATTGAGATGATCGTACGGTTTTTATTCTCTAATTTGTTATGTGATGTATCACATTGGTTTATTTGCAGATATTGAAAAATCCTTGCATCCTTGGGATAAACCCCACTTGATCATGGTGTATGATCCTTTTAATGTATTATTAGAGTCAGTTTGGAAGTATTTTATTGGGGATTTTTGCATCTATGTTCATCAATGATATTGGCCTGTAATCTTTCTTCTTTTCTTTCTTTCTTTCTGTGTGTGATCTTTGTCTTGTTTTGGTATCAGGGTGATGGTGGCCTCATAGAATGAGTTTGAAAATGTTCATTCCTTTGCAATTTTTTGGAATTGTTTAAGAAGGATACAGGTTGACTCTTCTCTAAATGTTTGGTAGAATTCCTCTGTAAAGCCATCTGATCCTGGACTTTTGTTTGCTGGAACTTTTTAATTACTGATTTAATTTCAGTACTGGTAATTGATATGTTCATGTTTTCTATTACTTCCTGGTTCAGTCTTGGGAGATTATGCCTTTGTAAGAATTTGTCCATTTCTTCTAGGTTATCCGTTTTATTGAGTTACAGTTGCTTGTAGTAACCTCTTATGATCCTTTGTATTTATGTTGTGTTGGTTGTATTTCTCCTTTTTAATTTCTGATTCTATTGATTTGGGTGCGCGCTCTCTCTCTCTATCTTTCTCTCTCTTTTTCTTTATGAGTCTGTATAAAGATTTATCAGTTTTGTTCATCTTTTCAAAGAACCAACTTTTAGTTTCATTGATCTTTTCTGTTTTGTTTTTTTTTTTTTTTATTCTCTATTTCATTTATTTCTGCTCTGATCTTTATGGTCTTTCCTTCTACTAATTTAGGTTTTGCTCTTCTTTCTCTGGTTGCTTTAAATATAAAGTTAGGTTGTTTATGTGAGATTTTTCTTGTTTCCTGATGTAAGCTTGTATTGCTATAAACATCCCTCTTAGAACTGTGTTTGCTGCATACTGTAGGTTTTGGATCATCATGTTTTCATTTTGATTTGTCTCTAGGTATTTTTTCCTTTGATTTCTTCAGTGATCCATTGGTTGTTTAGCAGCATATTGTTTAGTCTCCACATGTTTGTTTGTTTTGCAGGGTTTTTTTTTCCCCTTGTAGTTGATTTCTAATGTCTTGTTCTTGTGATCAGAAAAGATGCTTGATACGATTTCACTTTTCTTTAATTTACTGAGGCTTGCTTTTTGACCCAGCATATGATCTATCCTGGAGAATGTTCCATGTGCACTTGAAAAGAATGTGTATTCTGCTGCTTTCAGATGGAATGCTCTGTAAATATCAGTTAAGTCCATCTGGTCTAATGTGTCCTTTAAGGCCTGTGTTTCCTTATTTATTTTCTGCCTCGATGATCTGTCTGTTGATGTGAGTGAGCTGTTAAAATCCCCCTGAAATGGCTCTTAATTTAAAGTAGCTTTGCCTCAATTATAAGAGACAAGGATTAAAAGGTAATGTGAGTCCACCAGAAAAATTTCTGTCAATGTATTAACCACAGGGCTTTTACTTGGAGTGATGGAAACCTAATTTCAAGCTTGTTGAAAGGAAAAAAAAAATCATTAGATTATGTTACTGATTTTTTTTTTTTTTAAATCAGGTGAATCTAGGGATTCTCATTACGTTAAAAAATACAGAAACACATCTCAAATATATTACTTTTGCTCGCTCTCCTGCTTTCCTCTGGGAAACTTTCATTCTCTTGCAGGTTCTCTCCTCTTGGTGGGAAAGATAATAAACCTTCTAGGTTCACATATTGCTTGTGATCGCAGAAGGACAGAAGTCCTGCCCCTCCCAGTATCTAAGCCTATCTCCCAAAAGAGGCTTCTAATGGCCTTTTTTGGGAAGTGAGGCCCTTTGATTATCTGTACCTTCTGCTTTATCACATTGTATCAGAGAGGCATAGTACCCTAATGAAGGGATGCAGAAGAGACAAAATGAGTAATAAGTCTTTTGCAATGATTGGCATTTGGACTAGTGTATGAATGACATTCTTATCCATTCCTGGGAACAAGTGTAAGTTAAAAACAAAAACAAGGAAAAATAATTCAGTCACTGGGAACTAAAGAAGTTTATAATGGAGTGGTAGCAGGATTAAAGCAGGAAATGAGGAAACATAAGCATTCAGAGGAGAAAATGAAACCAGGTAATCCCTTACTGTGTTTCAGGCACTACAAGTTTCATCATCAAAACAACATTCACATTTTTTTACGTACATGACAGCAACCTCAGGAAACGTGTTTATGATTCTTACTCCTTTTTTATTTGCTTGTTTTTTTCTCTTGTCTTAAATACATCTGTAGGATAGAAAACATCTGCCAGTCATTAACTAGCAGTGAATCTCAGTGTTTTGTGTGTGTGTGTGTGTGTGCACATGCAAATTTTGGGAGGAGGGGTCAAAGTTTTTGCTGTGTAGCAAATCACCTTGAAAGTCAGTGACTTAAATTACAATGATTTTTTATTATTTATGTAAACAATAAAAATGATTTATTAACATTGTTTATGATTCTGTGGGTTGACTAGATGATTCTAGTGTTGGTTTTCCCAGGTCTGACTTAATATGGCTGCATTACAAGAAAGATTGTGTGATGTAGGTGCCTTGTACTTGTTGAGGCAGTTAGCTGGGAATCTCCATTTTCCATGTGGCCTCACATCCTCTGAGACTAGCCCAGCTTTGTGAACTAGTCTCAGGGAAGTGTTCAAGAGTATGAAGGAGGACACTGCACATCCTTTTAATACTTAGCTTTGGAAGTCTCCTAAAGTCACTTCAGGAAAAGTCTGTTAGTCAATGTAAGTCAAAAAGCTGGTAGTTTCAAGGTTGAACAAACAGACTCTACACCTTAATGAAAGGAATTGACAATGTCACATGAAAAACGGGTGCGTATGGGGATGGGATGAATCTATGGCCATATTTTATGATCAGTTGTACACCCTAAATTTCAGGGTTCACCAAAAAGGACTTTAGAAAAGCCTTCCTGGTCAGTATTTATATTTTAGATCTCACCTGGATCTTTAAACCTAATTTTTTCCTGAGGTAATCACCATGTTCTATTCATCAGACAACACTGATGCTCAGTCAGTGACCATCAGTGAGCCATCTAGTGGTCAGCAATTCAACAAACTGTATTTGCAAAAATTCAGCTTTCAATTTGATTTTTTAATCCATTTTAACTTAAACTCTTGGCATATCAGTTAGAGTCATGTTTGAGAGTAAACACAACCATGGTTCATCACTTTGTCAAGTTCAGCAAACACAATGTTGATATAATCAGAACCACAAATGTAGATTCATGAATTAACTCTTAAAGCTATTTGCTAGCTAGGCTGGCTGTGCTTTTGATAGAGATTTTAAGGTGCATAAGAAAAGGATTTTCTAATTCTTGATAAGATCTCACAATCTAGTTATGAGGCTGAAATAAAGGTATTAGTAAAATACTGTGGTAAATTGGATTAACCATTAACCAGAGATTATCCAAGTGGTGAAAAGCAGGCAACATTCCGTGAGAGCTTACTATATTAATTAGCTCATTTTTAAATTTATAACCATCCTGTGAGTTGACTAACTATAGCTTGTGTGCAGGGTCTGAGCACCCAATTCAAATGTGTGTGTATGTGGGGTTTCCCCTATGTATCACCAAGCAATTCTTGGACACCAGTTGGGTGTCCCACAGGTCAAGAGCTCAGTCCTACAAGACTCTTCCTCTCTGCTGCTACTTCAGAGACCAGTTGAAAGTCCAGCTTGTTACTTGTGCTTTTGACCAACCAGCTATAGATTGGAGGTTCCAACAATCCCCTCCTTCAGTTTCAATTCATTTGCCAGAGCAGCTCATAGAACTCAGAGAAACATTTTCCTTGGTAGATTACCAGTTTATTATAAAAGGGTACAACGAACAGCAAAGTGGAAGAGGTGCATAGGGCAAGGTCTGGTGAAAAGGCACAGAACAGCCACTCCAAGCTGCTGCTCTCCTTAAATTGCCATGTGTTTACCAACCCAGAAGCTTTCCATCCTTTCATATTTTTATGGAGGCTTCATTACACAGATAAAATTAGTTAAATCATTGGTCATTGGTGACCGATTCAACTTTCAGCACCTCTCCCCTCCTCAGAGATGGGAGGTGAAGGTAGGACTTAAAATTCCAACCCTCTGATCACGTGGTTGTTTTTCCTGGCAATCACCCCTATCCTCAGGTGTGGTCCAAAAGTTACCTCATTAACAACAAAAGACACTTTAAGGTCCACGTCACTTGGAAATGGCAGGGGTTTTAGGAGCTATGTGCCAGAAATGAGAACAAAGACCAGATGTATATTTCTTATTATAAATCACAATTTCACAGTATGCCTTTTTTTCTTCCCCTTCGCTTTCTCCTTTTTTTTTTTTTCTTAAGTTCAGAAGACCTGAGCTAAGCTCAGAGACATCGAATAAGTTTCTGAAGAACACACAAAGCTAGTAAAGGCTGTAAAAGCTAATATTCAAAACCAAGAAGATCTGACTGCAAACCCCCTTTTTATACAAATTATATAAATTATAACAACCTACTTATAATTTGGTGTCTATTGTATTAGTTATCTGTTGTTGCATAACAAATTACTGCAAATTTGGTGGCTTAAAATAACAGTGTTATTGTCTCATAGATTCTGTGGGCCAAGAATTCAGGCCCACTTTGCTATTATCTCTGCTACAGGGTCTTATCTGACTGCAGTCAAGGAGTTTACCAGGTTGTGTTCTTATTTGGATGCTTGATTGGAGAAGAAATCACTTTCAGGATCACTTAAGTTTTTGTCAAATTTTATTTCCTCGTGGTTGTAGGGCTGAGAGCTTTAGTTTCTTGCTGATTGTCAGCTAGAGGCCACTCAGCTTCTAAAAGTTGCCCACGGTTCCCTCCCATGTGGCCCATTTTACAGGCAGTTCACAAAGTGGCAGCTTGCTTCCTCAAGGCCAACAAGAGAGCAAGACACAAGATGAGATACAGGGTGCATGGAGCCACCCTAAGGTCTTTCTGCCACACTGATGGCAGACATTAGCACTGATTGGAGGTACACTCATGGGCTTCTAAGCTTATGAGTTTTCAAGTGTCATAGGGAATGCACACACACACACATGACACACACAGACACACACACTGCACCATCTTCTCATTCACATACACACACACACACACACACATACATTCCTCCTAAGCTTCACAAACTTTAGCAAAATCATTTCAGTCTTGGCAGCAAACTATTGACTTTTAATCCAAAAGGAAACAAACTTTATCATTACTATATCTTAGCAAAGAATTGGGGTAGGGCAGGAAGAGGACTGCTAAGAAAAAAAAAACATTTAATTATGTTCCTCCAGGATTAAAAAGCCAATAGGAACATCTTTTATCACAGACTTTTGCAGGCCATGAAACAGTCCAAAATACATGTATGACAATTCTATCACGACGGCAGCCTTACAGCGCATTAAAAGTTAACTTGATTGGGCTGGCAAATAATGTATAGTGAAGATTACTTTCAGATGAATCCTTTTGACATGAGTGTGGTGATGAACTTAGGAGCTTGGAAATGTGGTTATGTTTTATGGAATGGAGAATAAAGTTGAAGACACATGGGTCAACACCTCCAGAGTTTCAGTCACTCACAACGGGTAATTCTGGACTTAGAATCTATTTTTTCCACCTTAGAAAA
This sequence comes from Camelus ferus, assembly GCF_009834535.1. Classification (NCBI taxonomy): domain Eukaryota; kingdom Metazoa; phylum Chordata; class Mammalia; order Artiodactyla; family Camelidae; genus Camelus; species Camelus ferus. The sequence continues at coordinate 19,877,227 of NC_045706.1, read as the reverse complement.
GAAGGCTGATCTTTAGAAGTTAGAAAACCTATTCTAGTTTTGGGGCCACACCAGCAATGAACTCCCTAGAATAATAAGAAAAATGATGAGGCCATGAGGAAAAGAATAAGATCACTCAACTCTGTATCCAATACTGCCTCTAGATGACAGAAAAATCAATATAGTGGCAAACTAGTACCTTGGAATATGGACTTTGGGGTCAGGTAGACCTGAATTAAGCACTTAGCTTGCCGCATTCTAGCTGTTTGATCTTGGGCTGATTACTTGTTCCTTTAGCCTCAGTAAAATAATATTAGCAGTAAGAGTGAAGTGAGTTGTTCCTATGTGTGAGATTTTGTACTCCTTAAGCACTTTTCATTTGTTACCTCATTTAATACTCACTGTAACCCTCTCAAGTTGTCCTTAATTAGAGCTCTTCAAGTTATGAGAAAAGTCTAACAACTCAAGGTGGATTAAGCAAAAATGAAAAATAATATTGATATTAAAAATAACTGAATGAGGAGGCTTAACAAAGATTCTGCTGAAATGGATAGATGGGGGCATTATTAGATTCACTTCTTATACATTCCTTCTTCCTTTTTCTACTTTAGCCTTATTTTTCTATGCCATAGACATGTTTTCCCCATATGATAAGGATGACGGACAAATGCAGCTGCAAGAGGCAGCCTACCTATGATTATACAACCAGAGAAGGACTGTGGAACAGCATTGGTTAATCTTTCTTGGGTAGCATATCCATCCTTGTACAAGTTACCACAACAAAGGGGTTATGTGTCTGTTTAGATTGTCCCAGGTCACATGTCAAGCCCTAAGGCCCAGGGTTGAGATCTTCTGATTAGTAGTCCACAATAATAGATATAGGATTGGCTAAACATCAAGTCAGAAATGCTACTTCTCTTAATTAGGTTTAACCCCAAATTATTTTTACCAAAGCTTTAAGTCTAATTTTAAGTTCTGTAAAATTTCAACTGAAGAGAAACTGGTTTGCTTCTCCTCTAGTTGAATTAGGAGTCTAAGGGTTAAAGAGAATCAGGGTAAAGTCCAGGCTTAGCTGCTGACCTCATCTGATTTTGGACAAGTCTTTTACCCTGTGAGTCTCAGGCTCCTCCTCTTCTATAAAGTAAGAAAACTGTTACCTGCTACATTACTTTACAGAGTCTCTTGAGATTCAGATTGGGGATAAAATTTCAAAATGTATTAAAAATCTGAAAACACAATCCAGATGGCATTATATTATAATATGTGCTTCCTTATAGGCATGTTATGTGCCATTGTTTACTGATATCATTTCTAAAAGCAACAAGAAAGTAGGGCTTTATCACTAAAGTGGTTTTATTAATTTGGTAAAAGAAAAGGAACATTTTGAACTAACTAATTTACCTTACAATTTCTATTCTCTTTTTACATATCACTATTTCATATCCAGTAAAAATAACATTCGTAACTAGTCCTGTGGAATAGGATTCTTAGGGATTTAGTGTTGTGCCCAACAAAAAGCTTTACATTTATCCAAATTATTTATTTTTTAGTTGTTAGTCATCAGTGACCAGGGATATCCTATTGGTTTTCTTCATACTGGTTCTCTATTTATATTCCTTGGCACCATTTATTCTTAGATTTTTCCACTACAAGCTAAGAAGTCCTTTTAACTTTTCCTTGTAAGAAATCTTTTCTCGCAGACATCTCCAGTCATCTTCAGGGCTCTCTTCCTATGTAATTGTAGGTAAGAAGAGGGTATTGATTTAGTGAGTCTTCATCTACCACTGTGGAGAAACAAAGCAAAGTGCTACATCTTGTGAATAATTACTTTAGTAAACAAACCCAAAATGCAGCAGAATAAAGCAATGGAATTCATGCTTCATCTCATTCATTTTGACAGTTGCAGGAATTCAGGTCCAATTGTGCTGCTATTTAAACTACAAGCAGAGGCTGGCAAAAAAGGAAAAGACATGTTGTTGTCAAAGCAACTCTTATTGCAGATGAAGGACCATTAAATTTTGCCTGAGTCAGGCACCAAGCTACTTTCTGTGCTCTTGGCAAATTACTGACTAGGAGGGGGATTATGAATGATTTTCCATGTATGTCCACAGAATAAATAACCTACTCAGGGCTCTCTCTGGCCAGGGACATAAATGCTGGAGAGCCCTGGGATGTAGGAAAGGAACAGGGAAAGATTATTCTTGTCTTTTCATTAAGTTTCTCTTTAGGGCACAAATTTGGGATAGAAAAATAATTAGAAGTATTCTGAGAATATGAGATGGAAAACTATAAAAAATAAAGACAAATACATCTGAGTTTAACAAATTAACAGAATTTTAAGAATATTGCTGAAGAACTAAGTTAACTGAGTTAACAACCGAAACACTTAAAAACAGAAATTGTTAAAATAAATATTTTTAGGGAGTTGGGGGTACAGGCAAGAAGCAGTGGAATGAGGAATTGTTGCTTTTCATAATAAATTCATAGATTTTTTTACTATGCCATATGCTACTTTGATAAATGTAATTAATGCAGATACTGTAAAATATTGCTATAAAATATGATTTTGTATAGAACGTGAACCAAGTTAAATAATAATATAAATTTTCACACTTATTTTCTAAATGGGACCTTATAATAATAAAAATATAGGGAGGTTAAAGTTTATTGTTCCATTTGTCACGTGAAAAAACAGATTCAAAAATAGTGAGGAAATCCTCCAGGATTACTCAGGAGTCAGGGACCTGATGATGAGGAGAGAACCCAGGTGCCTGACTGGGATGTCAGCATTCTTCCCATCTCTTCACCTGACAAAAAGGATGTTCACAAGGACCATTCAGGAGAGCTAAATGATTATAAGGCAAGTGGCAAGAAAAGAAAGTGATCTTTACCCACAGAGACACTGACCTAAGATTTCAAACAGATTGAAGATACAAACTGAAAATTGTTTTAAATAATACATAAGTGAGCTATTGAACCTCAAGATTACAAGATATTAGACATCAGTGGGACACAACCCTAATGCTGTAAGGTTGATGAATATTCCATTCCATTTATTATCTCTGAAGGAAAGAGAATTCTGGAATTAGTGGACCATAAGTCCAGTGTAGTGTGGCAATGCTGAGATTTAGGGAAAAGCAGAGCCAAGGAATATATTTGTCTCAGTTAAGTGGGGCGAGAGGAAAGGAGTAAAAAGGATGTAGTCTGGAACATAACTTGAACAGATAAACAGCAGGGCAGACCTGGCAGCCTGGCCCACTCTTCTGTCATTCATCATGGCATTCCTGCTGGAGAAGAGGGGGGCATCTATTCCATTCAGAACTTTTCTAGCTGTCTTGATCACTGAAGTGTAGAGCCTGTTGCATCAAGCTGTCTGCAGTGATGCTTGAACAGCTTCTCCTTGGAGATGAATTCAGAATGCATCTGTGTATTACTTATTTTTTCTCTCAATGGAAATGAGTCTTTTGGGGAAAAGATCAGAGTCTGGACCCTTTGTGCTTTGTGTCTGACCCCTATCTTGCCTCTGCATTTCTGCATAGGCTGTGTCCTGCGTTTATAAATCTCCGTGCAGTTTATATTTTTTAAAATAATTTTATCATAATGTCTTTCGGTGAAAAGTGACATGGAGGTAGAAACAGAGTTTAGGTAAGCCAAGGTTCTCTCATTCCTCTGCAATCCATTCGAAACCCTGTTGTCGAATACAGGAAAGGAAGGAAGCTGGGGAGCTGTTCTGGAAAAAAGATTCCATAGGTTAAAAAAAGAAAGAAACAGTGCCTTTTCATTACCAAAATGGTACTTAAACACACACCCACCCCATCATGTCTCATTCCCAAAGTCCTCATGTCAAGTGAAGTGGCCTGACTCTCCTTCCCAATAGAAAATTCAGTTAATCATCCATATTACAAAAGCCCATCTGCCCTCATGTGTTATCTATAATTGTGCTTTGGTCTAAATTCCAAAACATAAGAGGGACTGTGTTACTTGTGTTGGGAGTAGTGAGGGAGATAAATGCACTTCAGTTTAAAGTAACATTCTTCTGTGATACTGGTTGTCATCCCTTTGTATTTTCATATAGCCTCTGTCAGCATCCACTCACTTTTAATCAACACTAAAAATTAAAGAAGGCTGGGAGAAATTTCAGGAGTTTCAGGGGAAAAGTCAGAGGTGGTAAATAATGCAAGCAATTATGAACTTTTCATTGGGGATCTATCTGGAACAGGAAGAAAGCAGTACTTTCTCCTATCCCCAGGCATCATGTGGGTGATAGTTATGCATAGACAGAGTCTGAGATGCACCAAGGTGTGGAGGTGCAAGATGGGGCCACAGACAAAGTATAGGCCAGAAAGAGAGGCAGGCATGGAGCACACAGGGAGGGGCAGATACCAACAACATTGCTGCAGACAAAGAGAAAGCTAGACCCGAGCTCAGGGATGTACAGAGGCCTCAGAATTAGGGGTGTCTTTTCACTCACCTCAGTTATTCTTGCAGGACCTTCCTCGTTTCTGCAATATCCTTGATCCATCTACATTATTATTATGCTTATATTTTCTTTAAATCAGATCATTTAAAATAGTTTTTATGTATACATTTTAGTAGAACCACCTATGAAAAGCCAGTATCACTTTTAAAATTTAAAAAGCAAAATAACAACACTACAAATTATATGATGGCATTTCAGCTAAGTATTGCTGCCCAGAGGAGGCTTTGAGCTTCAAGTTTCTTGTTCATGTTATCAAAAAAAAAAAAAAAAAAAAAAAAAAAGGTGAGAGAAGGATGGTGGAGGGAAGAAGAGAGAAATTAACAACGTAACAAGTGTTGAAATATATATAGCAGCAAAAAATGAGACCTGTTCCTTGATAAAAATCACAGGAATAAACAAATGGAATCAGAAGTAAGTGAAAATGTTTTCTCTGTGAGATGTAATTCAGTGTTACGTGCTATTGTGGCTCTGTACTTTGTAAAACCGTTTCAAGTTCCACCTGAAATTGCCTGCAAGCTACATGCGTAACACACTTAGAAAATCCCCAGTGCAGTAGTTAAGAGCGTGGGTGGGCTCTGGGCACAGAACTGGACTTAATATTGACTCATGCATTCTAAAACGTGTGCTAAGCACCTACTCTGTGTACCAGATAATACACAGGGGTGTAATGGTGAAAGAATAAAAAACCTTCCTTCATGGCCTTTTTTATTATGATATACAAATTTTATATACATAAAAATGTACCATTTTAGCTATTTTAACTGTACAATTTAGTGGCATTAAGTACATTCACAATGTTATGTAACCATTTAATCTGTTTCCAAAATGTTTTTACCATCCCAAACAGAAACTCTGTGCCTATTAAACAGTAGCTTCCCATATGTCTTTCCCCCAGCCCCTGGTAATCTCTATTTTACTTTCTGTCTCTATGAATTTACCTATTTTAGTTGCCTAAGAAAAGTGGACTGATAAAATATTTGTATGTTTGTATCTGGTTTATTTCACTTACCATAATGTTTTCAAGGTTCATCCATGTTGCAACATAGATCAGAATTCCATTTCTTTTTATGGCTAAATAATATTCCATTGTATGTATCTACTACATTTTATTTATCCATTTGTCTGTTGATGGGCATAGGTTGTTTTCACCTTTTGGCTATTGTGAATAATACTCATTATCACTGGTGTACAAGCATCTGTCTGAAACTCTGCTTTCAGTTCTTTTGGGTATGTGTCTATTTCCTTCATGGATCATACTCTTTAACAGGAAATAGAAAGCAGATAAATGACAACCATTGAATATAATGTTACTGGGACATACATCTCACAGCATAGGAGCAAAAAAACAGCCAGACACAACTTAAGTGTAGGGAAGAACTTTGGTAGGAAAAAAAGAGAATAGTACAGGTGAAAATTCTAAATTAAGAGAATGCATAGCCCATTTGGAAATAGGGAAATTCAGGAATACTTAGAACAAGGGATAGAATAGGGGACACTGAGATTGCAGGGAAGGGCAAGGAAGTAATCATACAGGGACTTTTTGGCTACATTAAGATTCTCAACTCTTCTAAACACCCACATGATCCACTCCTTCACGTCATTCAGTTCCCTTAGTTCAGATGTCACTGCCACTTTCTCATAAACACCTACTCTGGTCACTATATCCAAACTAACACAACACCCTCATCAGCATCTAATCTTTATGTTGCTTTATTTTTCATCCATGCTATATTCATAGTCTATATATATGCATTTGTGTTTGTGTGCATGTGCACATGTGTGTTTCTCTCCCTTAGAATGAAAGTTCCATGAAGCAGAGACTGCCCTTTATTTCAATGCCACATCCCAGGACCAAGGACAGCAGCACATAATAAATGAGCTATAAATATGGGTGGAATTAATGAATGAATTCTTTCATTTACTAGCTTTATGACCTTGAGTAAATTGTTTCCTTTTCTAAATTCAGGTACCTCTCCTGGGTAGTTATGTGGACGAAGTACAGTGTGCATAAAGCAACATAGTACAGGGTCTGGAATATACCAAATGTCCAATAAACATTATTAGTTGATAGAATTTAGAGAAAGGGAGATAGGCATCAAGAAAAAGGTGGTAGGGACTAAATATAGGAAGACAAAATACAAAACTATCCATCCATTAGGTCCATTTTGGTGAATGCTTCTTCCCTGTTTTAGGCAAACAAAACCAACAACAAATCTTGGACTTTTGACCGACTCTCAGGAAAAAATAAGGACATAATGAGACTTAGGCTGATGCTGAGCACAATAAGAGTTTAGTTTTTTATTTCATAAAACGAAGTATCAGATAGTCCAGTAGGAAATTTTGTTTTCTTATAACACTCTACCAGTTGCCATACATTCTGGAGTGAGTGAGGATGTGCGTTTGTGTTTATTTGTACTATGAATGTAAAAACATATGTGCATCAAAGCACGGAAAAGGTAATGATGCATATAGAAGTGAGCATGAGCAACATGACTTAGGTGCGTATACTAGTTGAAAATTTATTTTTAGAGTATAGTGATGCTTGTTCCTAATTTAGTGAAAAACAAAAATCAATAATACATCTCTGTTCAACATGAACCCTGGGAATGAAAGAGAATCACACATCATTCAGATGTTAAAACACATATTAAAGTGGGGATAATAAATAAGATATTTAAACTGTAGCTTTTGGCTTAGAACTGATAAGAGATAATATTTTCCCACAGGGAAAGGCTTTCATTTCACGCCTACTTTATGGAGCTTGTGATAATTCCAAGGCAGGTTGCAAGAATTGTGACTAACTGCCAATTTCATAAGCTACTCTTGAATCTGAGGAATAGAGGCCCAAGGCTTCTTCTAGAGCTTACTGGGTTGTTGTTGATTTTCTAACTTATTTATTCATAATGTATACCTTTCTACTTGCAAGAGGAATTTGTAATGGTTTAAAGCACACTTGATTCTGTACCTTCCAGGGCTGTGTTTTACCACTGTCCTGGCTCTGAGGGAAGAATGAAAGCTACTTCTGCTGAGTTCCAGCAAAAGAGGGCTTTGAATATGGATTTGGTTAGGGGAAGAAAAAAGGGGTTTTCATTAATATATCAGAAGGGAAAAAACACTTATTTTGAGAATTTGATTTATTTGCACCCATTTAAAACTACCACTGCAGTAGATATAGAGTAAGGTCAGTGGTTCTTGTACTTATATGATTGCCAGGATTACCTGGGAATCTTGTTTTTAAAGCAGTTTCCCAGGCCCTACCTCTAGATCTTCTTTCTATAAGTCTAGGAATCTCAATATTTAAGGAGGTGACTCTGCTAGACTGGGAACCATATATTGAAAAATCACATGATAATCAAAATTCATTGACCTACTTATTAATTATGCTGTGCATGACTTGGTCAGTTCCTGTTCCTTTTTCCCACAAACCCTGCCTCCTATTCCCATAGTCCATTTGGGGATGTTAAGCCGGTCACTGGTTGAAAAGTACCCCCTGTAAGAAAAAAACATTGGTTCCTACTTCTCTCAGCAGTTAAGTGACAGTGATAGAAGTAACAGACACAGACTTAGAAAAAGAGACAATATTGTTTAATCATCCAGATGATTTGAGACAATCCATACTGAAGTTTATTACAAATGCCCTTTTAACAGTTGAGGAAACTATTTGGAAAGAAAAATGGACAAAACAATATAGCAGAGGAGTGAGAGAAGTAGGAAAAGAGCAGAATGTGTGGGTTCTATTCCAGTGGTTGTTTTTCAAGGAAAAAAACATGATCATTATAAGAAACTGTGTTACATCACATGCCATTGGGAAAAAAATAACATCATAAAGAGGCACAAAGTTAGGTTTTGTCATCAAAGTCACAATGGGAAAGCCATTAGGATGTAAAGCATGAATTAGTCAATGTGAAAACACGAAGATTTGGTTTCTCTTTTACCACAGGCTATGTGAGAGAAGTGTGTGTGTGTGTGAGAGAGAGAGAGAGGGAGAGGGAGAGGGAGAGGGAGAGGGAGGGAGGGAGGGAGAGAGAGAGAGAGAGAGAGAGAGAGAGAGAGAGAGTCAGAGTCAGAGTCAGAGTCAGAGTCAGAGTCAGAGTCAGAGTCAGAAAAGGAGACTAGGGACTTCTCCATGAAGAGAACAAGCTGAGTCTGTGTTGACCAAAGGTTGATATCAAACATATGACCTTCATAATTAAACCTGCTGTTCCTAAATCCTCATTAGAAGGCACCAAGGATCATTATGAGTTTCTAGGGTCACATGTATTAACTCCATGTCATTCTAATTTCCAGTCCTCAGTAACTTTCTGCCACATCTCAAACAGTAACTTTCTGCTGCATCCTAAAATCAATTTGCAATTTAATGTTGTGGGATCTGCCAAAGAAGTTAGATTCTGTCACCAAAGTTGCGGGTAAAAGTCATCAGTGTGTGAAGCACTGAAAATCAAGGTGAAGCTTGAGGGTCTGATTTCATTTTTATCCACAGTCAGGCTATGTGGGAGAGAGGGCCCAACCCAAGAGTGTATGTGTTTGTGTGTGTAATAAACCTCCAGGAAAGGAGATTAATGTCTTCTCCATAGAGAGAATAAATTCAGTTGGAGCTGATCAAAAGCTGATACCAGACATCCAGCCTCAATAATGAAACCTACTCTCTGTAAACCCCCTCTCGAGAAGAGGAAGGTTTACTATGAGTTTCGCAGGAACATGTGTAAACTCCATGTAGTTCTGATTTCCAACTCTCAGTTGCTCTCCAACACATCCTTTCTCTGACATCTCAAATTCAATTTGCAATTTAATACCATGAGGTCTGCCAGAATGCAGTCTTCTGTGTCCTCAGTCCCATGGAAAAACAGAGCATTCTGTGCAGGAACCTTGTCCATAAAACACCAGTGGCATTAAGCCATCAGATTGAAAGAAAATCACATTTCATAAATTCTAAGTTTAATCTATATGTAAATTTAGGCAACATTCTTAAAAGAATAATAATTCATAAGTATTGATGTTTACACTGCTTGGCAGTGTTTTTTTTATTACTTTAAGTAATGATCCACATACAAACAACATTGTTTTATGTTACAAAAACAAGTACTTGGTTGTCTGAAGAGATGCAGACCCATCTCTTACTTTCAGACAGAAACAAAAAACTAAACAAAAATAACTAGACTGTTTCTTGAGTTAACAAGAATAGTGATACTAAACAGAAAGCTACCAATTGTCAGTAATTTATATTCAAATTCTATTAAGAAAAATGTGAAAGTTTTCTCTGTACCTTTTTCCCTAATAACTGTTCTCTAAATCAATAAGAAATAAAAGCAGCTAGTGACACTTGAAACATTGAGATTGTTCAGATGTACAGTTATGTTCCAAGGACCAAACAAGAGATCATTTTATTCTTTGTATCATAAGAGTCTAGCATATTGATTGTAAAGGAGTGATATCATTCATCAAGGAACTTTTGATAAATACTACCTTATAGGAGAAATCTCATGTTCAAGAGCAGTTACTAGGGTAACACCAACTACTATAAGAAGTAATTGCCAGTATTTCCCTAACATAACATAATATAAAATTAGAAACTTTTTTCTCATTTGTGTAATCTTTTTTTCTTACTTAACAACAGACTACTGTCATCAATTCAGTACCCTAGATTCCATTCATTTTATGGCTCTAGCATCACCTAGGGCTTGTTACTCTCTCTGTAGGTGAGCCAAAGGGCAAAGAGAATGTGGAAACAACATGACTGCTTCCTAGAAGCCTTGGTCCAACCGTGGCAGCAACACTTCCATTTACAATCTGTTGGTCATGTATTCGTACCTGGCATGCAGTGTGCTCACTGGCTGGCCAGTCACTTTCCAGCAAAATAATATCTGCTGTAAAAAGGGGGACTGCACATTGTGGTGGACATCCAGCCCTGACAAAATGAGAATTGCAAGATATGTAATTATATGTCTAATATAATCCCTTTCAAGCATGGCTGTAGATCAGCATCACTGAGACTGTGTGTGTGTATTTAAAAGTACAGAGTTCCTGGCTTGTGAATGAAGACACTAATTTAGTAAGTGTGGTAGGGTCCAGAATAATCCTGGCCAGAACTACTAAATTCCGATTCATCCTCAATTTCCAAATCCAAGCACAACCAAATCCACAGGGAAGTACCCAGACTATTTGGTAACTTGACATTTACATCAAAATCCAGAGTTGAGGGTCCGTGAATGTGCATTTTAATAAATTATCTGGGAGATAATAATGGCTAACAGCCTTTTTTGACTGTCTGCTAAGTGATGCTTAGTGTTACTCAGTGTTCTAGAGGCTTTATGTAAACCAACTTATTTTCTTATGTAATCTTTGAGAAACCCAGTGAGGTAAGCATTATCTCCATTTTACAGAGAAAAAAAAAAGTGAGGCACAGAGGTTGAGTTGCTCAAGTTTATTCTACAAAGTGTCCAAGTTGCTTTGAACTAAAGCAGTGGGAATCTAGAGCTTTCAGCTTCCTCACTACACTGTACCTAGGTAATTCTGATGTATATTAAAGCCTGGAAACCACTGAGTTATGAGATAGATATGCTAAGGTTTCTGAGTTGCACGATCTGAAGAACTGTGAGAAACACTGAATTTTTAAAATGTTCCTTCCTTTGCTTTCAAACTTATAATCCCAGTCCAAACATCTCTGAACTCCATATCTGTATGTTCAGTACCTTTTCTACTGTCTCAGTTCATCGCTTCACATCCTAGAACAAATGTGGAAAATTATCTACTCATTTCTCTTTCTCCAATGCCTTCTGCCACCTTCCACACAGTTGAGCAGTTCTAAAAACCTGACAATCATTCTGACATCTCTCTTTCCCTCATCATCAACCTTCCCTGCCATAAATGAGTGAGCCCCATTACACTTTCTTATTAAATCACTCACAATCGACCTCTCCCCTTCTGCACCCCATACTATCATTGTCATAATCATCATCTTCTCCCCAGGACTTCTGCAGTTGCTTTGAATCTTTTAACCCATCCATCTCCTCCAAGCTGTTCTTCAGTGTGGCAAGGGTGATATTTTCAAAACACAATGCCTGAAGCCCTGGATTCTTAACATTTCCTAGAAAATCCTGCATGTGCCATCCTCCCTACCTCATGGGTTTCAGCTCAGACCACTTTTCCCCAGTCCTCACAAACCAGGCAGGGATTTGTTCCCCCCTACATTCCTTTGGCTTATTTCTACATGTATCCCTCTTCCTGGAATGCTCCCATTAGAGGAGCATAAATCACGGAGTAACTCCTAGTTGTTCCACCTATAAAATGGGAATAAAACAACTTTAGATTAGACTTGTTAAAACTATGAAATACAAGTATTGTATATTCAAATTTTAGTTACCCTTAAATACATTCAAACAATTTAGATTCCCTCTAATACTGTTCATATGAAAACATGTTAAATGATATATTTATTTCCACCATTTCATGGAATTTCAAGGTTAGACATATCCTTTAAAGAATCTGTTTTATCTTATTTCAGAAATTCATTAAAATTATCACAAATCTTGGTGAGAAGCATTCTCTTTGCAATTTTTAATTACTGTCTAGTTAATGGTATCCTTTAGAATATTGCAACTTTTTCACATGTAGGTGTTGAATAGCTATAATTTTTAAAATTATTACTCTGTTCTACAGTCTATTTAGTGAGTTAGCAAAAACAGCTAATGGAATTTACATACTTTCATTGGTCCTGACGGGAAAAAGATTTCAAATAAATGAACGAGTAAAGGAGCATTAATTAGCATCTAATTTGTAATAGCAGAGTGCAGTGCTCAATAATTTGAAAATTAATTGAACTTTTATATTGACGTATAAGGTAAAAGCATAGCCAAGTTCTTAGTGAGATAACCCTAATAAAAAAATCTGAAGAATACTAATTTGTCGAAGAAACAAATGTATATTATTTAAGGGTTATCAGTAGTATAATTTTGCAAGAAAGATGTTATAGTATCATGTGTGTGAAATATTGAACTGCAGAGAAAGAGAGAAGGGAAAGATTGTGAGCTGATTCTGACAAATGAATGATAGGGAATTCTGGATTAAGAAGATACATGACTTTTTGTATTTTTTCTGCAAATTCTTTATACATTTGAATTTATTTCAGAAAGACATTTGTGGATTCTGGATGCAGAGTATTTTTCAATATTCCCATAAGTATAAAATTATTTCATATGATTTTTAAAACTTGCATCTCACTCTTTGAACACCTTCATCCCTGTCCCATTTTTTTCTCTACAGCACTGCCTATTGTTTAATATGTTATATAGTGTTTTAATTTATTGTACTCTGTTTTCTCCTACTAGAATGTAAGCTTGTGAGGCTAGGGATTTTTTCCCATTTTGTTGGCAGTGGTATCCCAGTACCTTGAATAAAGCTTCATAATAACAGGCATTCAAAAACTGTTTTGAGTAAATGAATGATTGAATTAATGGATAAATGAATCCATGATATGGTGGTAATAAGAGGACCAGCATAATTTATTTACACTATGCATACATGTGAAGCACTTAGCAGAGTGCCTTAAGCTCTTGATAAATGAGTTATTTTTACCAAGTAGTTCAGCATAGCTAGAATCCCTGCTGTGCAGTGTAAGAGACAGGCTGAGACCAGTGATGAGGGCCACGTCAAGAAGGGACTTGTTCCTCATAACAAGAAACTTATACATTATTCCATAGCCTGTGAGGAGTGGTTTATTCAGTGAATTTCCCTGTTAGGGATTGAATTTTTTCCCCCAAAATTCATGTGTTGGAGTTTTCATTAATCCCTAGTACCTCAGAATGAGACTTTATGTGGAGATAGGGTCTTTACAGAGTTAATGTTAAAATGATGTCATTAGGTGGGCTGTAATTAAATATGACTAATGTCCTTATAAAAAGGATATTTGGAGACAGAATTGTATACAAGGATTACATCCTTGTACACATCATGTGAACATGAAGAGGGCCATCTACATCCCAAGGAGACAGATCTGGAATGGGTCCTACCCCACAGTCCACAGATGGAACCAATCCTGCCAACACCTTGATTTCACACTCTCGCCTCCAGACCCATAAAATAATAAATTTCTGTTTTTATAAGCCACCTATCTAGTGGTACTTTGGGTACTTTGTTAGGGCAGCCCTAGGAAACTAACGCAGTCCTTCTGGCTGTCATGTGGGGGATAAATGGGAGGAGTGAGTGACTAAAGCAGGGTAAGTCACTTAACCCTTGTGAAGTCCAGTTTCCTCATCTATAAAATGGAGATAATACCTGATAAAACTTATGATTCTACATGATAGAGAAAATGTGATGATAAATATAAAAGAGTATAAAGAATAAGGCACATAGGGCACAAAATGGTAAATATAAGAGTACTTTTATTTATTAGAACTTCTTAGAATGTTCATCACAAGTAAGCTGCTCTGATCCAGAGGAAAATGTTGTCAATAGCAAATTACTCACCCTTTTCCTAAAGAGAATTTCCCTCCTGGGTGTCATTTCCAGAGGCTAAGGGACCCATCAGTGAGATGTGATGTGGACAAAGAATGATATCTCTGTGGTCAAAATGGCATTTTTCTTCCATAGAACCTGTGAAATGTGAAAAAAAAATCTTTCCTAAAAATGACTGGCAGTGAAAGTGGGGCCAACCAGTTACCCTGCTCTCAAGTGGCCACAAATGATTGAAGGGATTGGTAAATGGAGACATCTTTGAGAAACTATACTGGCCCTTGACAGTCTGAGAGTCAATTAACTTGGTTGTTTTATATAAATGAATGAGCATGGTATTTACAGTCTGAGCTAGCACAAACAAATCAGTACTTTAATATCCATTTTTAAATTTAATGGAGGCCTTCCCTTCCCCAAATCTATTGGCACCTTACAATTAAGTCCTTGTCAGAGGTTCAATAGCTAAATACTCCATCTTTTAAAGAAAATAAATTGTTGACAGTTCACTTTTAGGTTGAATGTTGTTACCCTTTCACCTAAATTGTGACCTTGCATGACTGAGTACTTAAAAATTCTTGAACTGTTCTGTATGTGTCTGTATGATGTAGGATGAAACAAGGTGACATCAGCAAGAAAAGTCCTGGGCTGTGAAAGGATCACAAGACCCTGAACTTCTTAATGTGAAGGACTGAGTCTTATTTTGATATTCTCTCAAAAGACATTAAATGTGGGGGATTCTTAATATCTTATTGCTGAATTAGATAATGAAAACATACATGTGAATCAACAGGAAATGTTAGAATATAAAGAGAAGGGCAGAGGGAAAATACTAAGAAAGGGAGATTAGCCTTTGTCACTCCAAGTATTTGCTGTCATTATTTTTATGTCTGAAACCTCCCTGTCCCATATTGCTCACAGGTCTTTCACAATTTCTTTTCCTCTCATCACTATTTCATTAACATTTGTTCTCAAGATGGAATCTGATACTCAAGCCGAAAAAAGTGTAACTGACTGATGAACTAACTTAATGACCATCCTAGAATCTTAAGAATAGAATTCTTAATTGAGCTAGACAATTTTTGTTGTCACAACCTACAAATGGTGATTGGTGGGTAGGAGGTTCCTGCAACACTGAGAAGAGGCCAGTGAGGCTGTTAAACACCCTACAATTCACAGGGCAGCCCCCCAAAAAAGGAGGAGAGGGGAGGGAAGAGAGGAAAGAGGAGGAAGAGAGTAAGAATTACATGAGTGCAAATGTTAATAATGATGGGGTTGATGCGGTTGAGAAATCCTGGGCTAGGGTAATAAAGCACTAAGCAGTATAATTGTCAGCAAACTTGGCAGTGAGAAGAGTTAATAAAGAATATTTGTTGAGAAGAAGTCAAAGCCCTTTACAAGAATCACGGTGTGTAGACAGTGGCATTCTGTTAGAGAGGCAGTCTAAGTAAGCAGCAGAACACAGCCAGACCCTCGCCTTCAGAGGGAAGAGTCAGCATGGTAGAGCAAAGATTGTCAGTGGCTGACTTCTGTGGCTATCAAAACCTGATGTCAGAGTATAGCATTGGTGTTGTTTCCAATCCTGGGACCTTTGGCTTTGGAATTATATATCTTTCCCCTCTATTTTTATAGAGCAAGTCCTAGGTCCTCCCCACCTCCATACTCTCTACTGTTAATCGTTCATGGGGTTATGTAAGTCTTCTGTATCTTTTTAAGCCTAACTTGTCTCATCTGTAAAATAGGAATAAGCTAACAACAATAAAAGCAATTTAAAGAGTAGATTTTTGTAAACAAACCTGAGACTTGCTTGGATTAGAGAAACTAGAAATTGCATCTCATACCTAGCATTTACTACCTATTTCATTTTGAGCTAATTGCTCAAACTTCAGTGCTCTTATTTGTAGGATCAATCTCATCTACATTAACAGGGCATTCTGAGGATTTGATGGGAAAAGGAAAAAGAGCACTGAGCTCAGGCCCTGCCACATTGTAAATGTCTAATAAACAATATTGCTGGTGGTAGTCTTGTTGTTACCACCGATAACCTTCTCTGGTCAATTTTCTTTTCTATGCATTCATTGGTTGGTTTTTTCATTCATTTATTCTCTTGTGCATTTACTTGACTAACATCTGGTAAAAACTTGCCATACTCTAGGTGTTACAGTACACAAGTGCCTCAGAATGCCTGTCTCTTTGCCAGAAATACTTTCTGATGCTCTAAACTTGTGACAAACAGAAGAGCCAGCCAATGTGGAGAATGAAGAGAACCTGTGCCTGCACCTTATCCACTCTCAGATAGCAAATCAAACCTTTCTAATCCATACTAGCTTTCTCTTAGCGCTACCTTTTTGTCTTGCTGCCTTGGTTGTTCCTTCTGGGACTTAATTCAGCATAGTGTGACATTCTTTATTGCAAAAAACTTCACCATGCTAGCTCACCTTAATATACCCATTAAACTTTATGTAGGCCAAAGAAAAAGGCTAGAGAAAGAAAAAGGAAATATAATGAAAAGAGAAAATGACACTATGCCTTGGGATAAACAAGCTGTGATGATTGAAATTTTTTTTTAAAATTGAAGTGTAGTCAGTTTACAATGTTGTGTCAACTTCTGGTGTGTAGCATAAAGTTTCAATCATACATATACATACATATATTTGTTTTGATACTCTTTTGCATTATAGGTTACCACAAGATATTGAATATAGCTGCCTGTGCTATATAATATAAACTTGTTATTTATCTATTTTATGTATAGTAGTTCTTATCTACAGATCTCGAATTCCATTTGCTGAAGAGACTGTCTTTACTCTATAGTGTATTCTTGCCTCCTTTGTCAAAGATTAATTGACCAAAAGTCTGTGGGTTTATTTCTGGGCTCTCTATTCTATTCCATTGATCCATATGTCTGTTTTTGTACTATCAATACCATGCTGTTTTGATTACTGTAGCTCTGTAGTATTGTCTGAAGTTTGAGAGGGTTATTCCTCCAGCTTCACTCTTTTTCTTCAGTATTGCTTTGGCAACTCTGGGTCTTTTGTGATTCCATATAAATTTTATGATTGTTTGTTCTAGTTCTGTGAAAAATGTCCTGGGTAACTTGATAGGGATCACATTAAATCTGTAGATTGCCTTGGGCAGTATGCCCATTTTAACGATATTGATTCTTCCAATCCAAGAGCATGGGATATCTTCCCATTTCTTTAGGTCATCTTTAATTTCCTTAATCAGTGTTTTGTTGTTCTCCATGTATAAGTCTTTCACCTTTTAAGTCAGATTTATTCCTAAGTATTTTATTGTTTCTGATGCAATTTAAAAAGGGATTATTTCTTTCCTTTCCTTTCCTGCTAATTCATTGTTACTGTAAAGAAATGCAACTGATTTTTGTATGTTGCTCTTGTAACCTGATATGTTGCTGAATTCTTTTACCAGCTCTAGTAATTTTTGTATGGAGCTTTTAGGGTTTTCTATGTATAGTATTATGTCATCCACATATAGTGACAGTTTTACCTCTTCTTTTCCAATTTGGATCCCTTTTATCTCTTCTTGCCTGATTGCTGTGTCTCGGACTTCCAAGACTATGTTGAATAGAAGTGTTGAGAGTGGGCATCCTTGTCTTGTTCTAGATTTTAGTGAGATGGCTTTCAGTTTTTCATTGTAGAGTATTATACTGGCTTTAGGTTTGTCATAAATAGCTTTTATTATGTTGTGATATGTTCCCTCTATACCCACTTAGGTAAGAATTTTTTATCATAAATGGGTGTTGAATTTTATCAAATGCTTTTTCTGCATCTATTGAGATGATCATGTGATTTTTGTCCTAGCTTTTGTTGATGTGGTGTATCACATTGATTGATTTATGTATGTTGAGCCATCCTTGTGTCTCTGGGATGAACTCAACTTGATCATGGTGTATGATCTTTTTTATGTGCTGTTTGATTCTGTTTGCTAATATTTTGTTGAGGATTTTCACAACTATGTTCATCAGTCATATTGGCCTGTAATTTTCTTTTTTTGTTAGTGTCTTTGTCTGGTTTTGGTCAGGTTGATGGTAGCTTCATAGAATGAGTTTGGGAATACTCCCTCCTTTCCAATCTTCTGGAAGAGTTTGAGATGGACTGGTATCAGTTCTTCTGTGTATATTTGATAGAATTCCTTGGTGAAGCCATCTGGTCCTGGACTTCTGTTTGCATGGATGTTTTTTTATTGCAAATTCTGTTTCCTTTCTAGTGATCATTCTGGTCAAGTGGTCCACTTCTTCTTGATCCAGTCTTGGTGGACTGTATGTTTCCAGAAACTTGTTCATTTCTTCTAGGTTGACCAATTTGTTTCTATATAGTTGTTCATAGTATTATCTTATGATATTTTGTATTTCTGTGGTATTGATTGTAATTTCTCCATTTTCCTGTCTTATTTTGTTTGTGTTCTCTCTGTTTTCTTCTTAGTGAACCTGGCCAGAAGTTTTTCAATTTTGTTTATTCTTTCAAAAAACCAGCTCTTGATTTGATTGTTTTTTTTCCCCTATTTTTTAATCTCTGTTTTATTTATTTCCTCCCTGATATTTATTGTTTCCTTCCTTTTGCTGACTTTTGGTTTTGTTTGCTCTTATTTTTCTGATTCTTTTAGGTGATAGGTAAGGTTGTTTGCTTTAGATTGTCCTCTTTTGAGGAAGGCCTGTATTGCTGTGAACTTCTCTCTTAGGACTGCTTTTGCTGCAACCCATAGATTTTGTGTAGTTGTGTTTTCATTGTCATTTATCTCAAAGTACTTTTTAATTTCTTGTTTGATATCATCATTGACTGTTTTGTTTTGGTTTTTTTTGTTTTTATTAGCATGTTGTTCAATCTCCATGCTGTCATTTTTTTCCTCCTTTGTTTTTCTATGGTTCATTTCTAGTTTCATGGCATTGTGCTCTGAAAAGATACTTGAAATAATTTATATCTTCTTAAATTTGTTGAGGGTTCTTTAGTGCCTGAGTACATGATCTGTCCTGGAGAATGTTCCATGTACACTTGAAAAGAATACATATTCTATTTTCCTAAAAATATCAACCAAGTCCAACTGTTCTATTGTGTCATTAATTTCTAGCATTGCCTTATTGATTTTCTGTCTGAAGCATCTGACCGGTGACGTTCATGGGGTGTTAAAGTCTCCTACTATGATTGTTTTCCCATCAATTTCTCCCTTTATGTCTCTTAGTATTTGCTTTATGTATTTAGATGCTCCTATATTGGGTGCATATATGTTGAGTGTAATATCCTCATCTTATATTGCTTCTTTAATCATTATACAGAGTCCTTCTATATCTTTATGGCCCTTGTTTTAAAGTCTATTTTGTTTGAAATCAGTATTGCTACTCCTGCATTATTGTCATTTTCATTTGCATGAAATATCTTTCTCCATTCTCTCACTTTCAATCTATGTGTGTCCTTCTCCCTAAAATGAGTCTCTTGTATGCAGCATATTGTCGGTTTTTGTTTTATCATCCAATGTGCCACTGTGTCTCTTTTGATTGAAGCATTTAGTCCATTGACATTTATGGTAACTTTTGATAGATGCGTGTTTATTGCCATTTTGAACTTAGCTTTCTAGTTTATGTGGTATTTCCTCTTTGTTCCTTTCTTTTTCTTTTTCTTTCTTTTTTTTTGGGGGGGGGTTGATTATTTTCTTTTATGTTATCTTGGTTTCTTTTTGGTTTTTGTGACTCTGCTTTATTCTTTTCACTGTGGTCACCCTGTTTTTCAAGTATATTAACCCATTACTATATCTGTTTGCTTTAAACTGATAGTCATATAAGTTCAAACATATCCTAAAAAGAATGAAAAAAAGAAGAAAAATATGTATTTTATTGCTCCCCTCTCCCACCTTTAATGATTTTGATGTCCTCTTTTACATTTTCATGTTTATTCTGTTGCAACTCTGTTGCAGTTGGGTGACTTCTATTATCCTGTCTTCTAAGTCACTTATTCATTCCTCTGCATTGTCTATTCTGCTTTTGACTGCCTTTAGCTCGACTCTTATCTCAGGCATTGAGTTTTCTGTTTTTAATTGGCTCTTTATAGTTTCAATTTTCTTTTAAAAGTATTCTCTGTCTCTATTCATTGTCTCTTTTAGTTCCTTCAGTACTTTGATCACTCTCTTTTTGAAGTAATGACTTAGTAGACTATTGAAGTCTATTTCATTGATCATTCTTTCAGAGGATTTCTCTTGTTCTTTTAATTGGGAGTATTTCCTTTGGATCTTCATTTTACTTATATCTCTCTGGCATTATGAGTATTAGTTATCTACTGTGGTCTTGAAGGGATTTTTTTTTTTTTTTAAAGAGGATGCATTCCTGTGTAGACTGTGCACTCCTTAATAATTTTGTCACGAGGTGTGTTGTTAGTATGGATGGTTGCCACGTCTTCCCTGTATGTTGGCTGTTATCCCTTTGGTTGTAGGGTGGTCAGTGCTGTCGTGACCAGATCCTGCCCTGGTTGTTGAACAGGGCCTCTTTTTTGTTCTGTGGTTGTCACAGACCTGACTGGGGCTGGGTCTGTCCCCCTTTTGTTGGAAAGGAGGCTTCCAGACCTGTTTCTGAACTGTGGTACATAGTAGATGGAGTTGGAGCACTTTAAGCACTTTTTGTTGACTCTGTCCTTTTCCCTGCTTTGGCTGGGGAAATCTCAGTGCGCTCCTCTTGTGTCCTCAAGGTTCTCTGCCCTCAGAGACACCAGTGCAGTTCTGCTGACTTCTGGGTCACACACCCTGATCTTGGCATACTATTGGATCAGTGCTGTCCCCATCACCAAATGCCACCTCTGCACTCACCCCAATGTGTAAACTCTGCTCGCTTATCTTAGAGGCCTAAGGTAGGGTCCCCAGCCCTCAGTGACTGCAAGTTCCTGCTACCAGTTCAGTACTGTCCCCAGCACCAAATATCACCCCTGCACTCACCCAGCTGTGCGAACTCCCCTCGCTGGTTCCAGAGGCCTGTGGGTTACATCACTGGGTCAGTGGCATACCCAGTGTAGTGTCCATGAATGGTAAGTGAGCTCGCCAAAAATGGCCACACCAGCCCTCACCCCCACTGTGTGCCAGAACTCCGCTCCTTACTTCTTTGTTTTAGAGGCATGGGTCCCCAAAGGCACCCATAGAGCAAAAGGATCCTTTCTGCCTGGGGCTATGAACAAATCTTAGTCCCACCTATGAAACTGTGGAGCCACTGGGTATGTATTCAGGTTTCAACCCCATCTCCTCCTGGGAGCAGCTCATCAGGGAATATGGTGGCTGTGGTCCAGCCCTGCCTCTTCTCCTGAGAACACGCTAGGGATGGTGCTGCGGGTCTTCAGAGACAAAGGCTAAGGCCCTGTGGTATTGCATCCTTCCCTGCGATGTGCACCAGCAGTGTTGTTTTTGTTCCTTCTTCTTTTTCTTTTTTGATGGGGGACCCAGGCTATTCTGTTCTACATACTACTCCCAGCCATGGCACCTGAGGCTGCCTCTGTGAAGTCGGCCCCAGTTGGCTATTTGGTTTAGTTAACTTACTTAATACTTCTTTGCTGTAATTTTTCATCTGTGTCATGGCTGATGTGATATCACCCACCTCATTCGTCATGGCTTGAGTATGCATAAAGACTTTCTAATAATGACTGGCAGTTAGTGAGTGCTATATAGACACTATCATTAGTGCTATTCTAATGATAGTGCTATTATCACTATCATTAGAAGTAGTTCCTGTGTTTTCTTTCGTCTTCTGCATGCTACTTTCATACCACTATGTGGCAGAATGTGAAGACAAACTGATGCATCAGTGCATCAGTCTGAACATCAGACTGTGGGATACGGCCATGGCAATGGTATCATTAGTCTCATAGTTAATAAAATAATTCTATTTGCAATAATAGTAAAGATAATAGTTCCATTTGCACATTACTGAATATGTACCAGGCACTGTGTTAGTTTCTATGTGTTAGTTTACAATCCATTTGTAGACTTTTATTTTTTTTAATTTTTTAACATTTTTTATTGAGTTATAGTCATTTTACAATGTTGTGTCAAATTCCAGTGTAGAGCACAATTTTTCAGTTATAGATGAACGTACATATATTCATTGTCACATTTTTTTTCACTATGAGCTATGACAAGATCTTGTATAGACTGTTAAGAGCAGTGTTTTTATCCTTACTTTACAGTTGAGCAAACTCAGGGTCTGATAGATTAAGTCAGTTACCCGAGGTCCCCAGGACACTGTGTAGCTCATATTCAAACTCAGATGTTTCTGGTTCCAGAGCTTGTGATTCTTCTTCTACATCAAGTTTCTTACCCTAGAAAGAGTTTCTCGCAGCCAGGTAATTATATGATAATATCCTCTCTTCAAGATGTTACAGGAGAGAAGTTAAAAGTCCAGGCTTGGGAGATAGGCTTTAGTTGAAAATTTTTGTTATTTTCCTCATAGTTCAAGAATGGACCAATTATAAAACTTTGAAAGCGTCCACTTCCTCAACTCTATATGTTGCCTCAGGGCAGCTTGCCTTGCAATGTTCTCATAAGCAAAAAATAGTGGAAATAAAAATGTTTAACTCTTCCAATATTAAGTCAACACTTAACAGTTGTTTTGAATAGCAGGTACTATTTTGAGATCCTATTACGGAAGTGAGGAAGTGTGAGGCCATGTTCCTGTATGTCTGAAGTATACACAGGAAATAGTGCCAGTGGATGGATTTGAATATGTCAAGGCACAGTCATAAAGGACGCTTCATATAAAAGAAGTTCATCCTCATATAGACAATAAGAATTCTTGGGAGTCCATTAACACTTCTTTCTTTATACTGTCTGAAAGATTCAGCAGTGGTCTTCCCATAACATCTCCATTTTATTCTACATTCTGGCCCTTACAAAAGCCAAATGTATTCTGGAAAAAAAATATTAATGGGTTACCACAAACTCAGCCAAATAGTAACCTCAGTTCCATTTGCAGTAGTAACGTAGTATGTTTGCTGGAGCAGGTTAACATGAACTCAGAATACATATTTGAAGGCTATCAGTCTGGAGACTGCATCCCAGAAACCATTTTGATTCTTGTGAAATGAACAGTAGGATTAATTTACATCTTCCCCATGAGCTATGCTAACTTTATTGCCTTCTGTCATAACACAGTCCAAAGAGACCTAGGCTACCTGACCATGCTTGGAACATTACACTAGTGCACTTTATGGATGATGTTGTGCTGTCATTTGGAATGTTGAAGAAATAACAGTATATTGGAGAATTTAGTAATACACATGTGCTCCAGAGAGAATAAACTTTACCAAGATTGAAGGACGTTCCACATCAGTGACATTTGCAGTAGTTCAATAGTTCGTGGTACACTAAGACATTGCTCCCAAATAGGGGACACATTATTACTTTTTCCATCTCCTTCCACAGTGAAAGCAGCAAAACACCACATAGGGTTCTTGAGGGTTTATAGGCAGCACATTTCACTCCCAAGGACACTGTAGCATTCTGTACTAGATAACCCAGGAGGCTGCAAACTTTGCAGGAGGCCCAGACCACAGAAAGCTGTGAAGCAGAGTTATACTGTAGTTTAACCAGCACTGCCACTTGTACCATATGACCTAGCAGGGTCTGTTACTGGAGTTGTCTAGATGTCATGTGGAATTTATGCAAAACTCCAAAGAGAGACTTAAATTTAGATTCCTGGAGTTCAGGATGAGGGCCACGCCAAATGCAGTGTAGAACTGTACACTTCTCTGAAAAGAGTGCATTATTAGACCTTGGTAAAAATGCAGCATCACAAGAATGGGATCTGCCCTACCTCTCAACCAAATGAAAGGAAGAACTGGCAGCTGTTTATTGTGAGATGGAAGTGTTATGTCCAGGATTGGACCCAAGTGAGCTGCACAGGCAGATGTGCCTGACCTCACATCATCCAGCACAGTTTCACCCTTGTCTTTCCCTCACCTGACACCTATGTGACCAGCTGAGAAGGAAAAACTCTGTTTCTTCGAAATTGAAATGGCCTGATGCATACAAAGTGCTTAACACAGAAACAGGCAAATAATAAAAGTTCCAAAGTTCTACCCACTCATTGCTATTGTTTGCTTCAGCCTACAAGATTGGATCTCTCCTCCTACTTTCAAAGTTAACTTACTTTGTTTTTACATCTTTCCCCCTCAGTTAATTGTACTGTGTTTCTTCTCCATACTGTGTCAGAACACATTGCTCAGGGCAGAAAGCCGGTGCATTGCTTTTGTGGCTGATGAGAGGCTGGGATTGAGCCAAGAAGTTCTCCTGGGCCATGGGCTGGACCAGTGTTGCACATTACTCATAAGAGAACTGGATCCTTCTGCCACCCCCCTCAGACTTTACTGATGTGGCTTAGAGTTGGTGGAACTTGACATTCATGGAAAAGTTTCCTTTTTTCTTTAGGTTATTTCTCTTTAAAAAATGAAAGCACCTGTTAGTGTTATATTTCCTTTTCAAAGCTAGAATAATTAATTTTGCATGAAAAAAATGTTACCTTTATATTCTGATTTGATTTTCTTGTTCTTGTCTTACAACAACTGACTTTCAGTGAGGTTTTTACTTCCCACGGAGACCCTACAGCCTTCCCAGATTCCTGTTGTGGTTTGTTCAGCATTGATTGACCCACGAAGGCTTTCAGAAAACTCTTTAAATTGTGTGGTAGTTGATCCCAATGGAAGATTGTTTGCTCAGAGATTTCCAGAAAACAGTGTGGTTAAGACACTGACTTTGAATAGTACTTTGCACTTTGGATATAGAAGCTTTTTGAGACTATCCAAAGTTAAGGGGCTGAGGGATACTTCAGCTACATTCCCAGGGAGCTTCAGTATTTATATTAAGACACTCCCTCAACAGCTTCTTCAGTTCATGTGCATGTGGAGCTGTGAGCTCAAGTACAATTTCTACTTGCACATCTCCAAAGAAGCTTGATGAGTATGTTGGCTTCATTGACAGTAACATCACAAATTCCCTCAGGAGTTGGAAAGGCTGGAAGTCTGGGGGACTCTGTCTTTAGGGGGGAGAAAAAACAACTGACCACATAGCAGTTTAATTTCTCATAGATCATCTTTCTTAGAACAGAAGGTGCATATATGTTAACCTTTCAAATCCAAGCCGCACGGCCCTCAAGAGCATGATCAGCCCTTCCAAAATGTTAGAGATGGCTTTTTCTTTTCTATTATAAAACCTATCCTGGGACCTTGGATACGACTGTCTTCTTTTCAGTGCTGTCAACATCTTCAGAGTTGGACAGTTTTGATATGTACATTGTTTTCCCCAGGTCACAACTGTCTGGTGCTTCAAAATGAACAAAACCATTCCTCTATTTTTACCTTGTACCCTAACAGTTTGGTGTGAACACTGTAGTAACCTTCCATGTCCACTAGTTATGTCTGAAAGTCTCTTTTTAAGCAGATAAATGAGAATAGGGAGACTGGCTGTGTGTGCACAATAATAAGAGAGTGGCCCATGGGCACTTTTATTGCCATGTGTTGTTGATGACATTATCTGGTAATATTACATATTTCTACAGCTTCATGGGTGGGGAAACACTGCTGCTGTCTAATGAACATAGGGAGACTCTTGATGTCCGTGCCATCTGGCTCTCCATTCAGACCATCAACCCTGTGATCCTGCCAGGAGAACTATGTCATGCTCCCCGCTATGTCAAAATCTTTCTCCCATCTGAGTTTCCTGCCTTTACCCAGAACACTCCTCCCCTTCCCCTTTATTGTTTCATTCTTAAAAATTCTTGTTTTAGCTCCAGTTATTTCTTCCATAAGGCTTCACAGGTACCCTTGCTTGAATGTGTTCTCTATACTTTGCCTCTAAGGACTTGTATCTCTACTATAAATTTCTGCTTAATTGTTTCCATTTCTGGGTGATGAACTCTTTTAAGACAAAATACAGTGTTACATATCTCTGTGCTTGGCAGGGTGCTCAAGATGTAATAAATCCACACAGTGCACCTGTGCTGCATGAATAAATTAAGCACTTCTTACTCCAGTTCATTGTGAGTTCTGATTGCACAATAATTTTTTTTTGGCCATTACAAAAAAAAAAAAAAAAAAAAAAGAGAGAGAGAGAGAGATTTCAAGATTCCAATGAGAGAACTTACCAACCCTTCAAATGTAAATCGAAATGAGGTGAATTGTGAATGTGGTTAACTCTCGATTAACTAGACTCATGGATTACGCAGGAGAGATTATAGTGGGAAGAGCAGCATTTGTGGTCCTAAGACTTGCAGTCAACTTTCAGATAACTTCTCATTGAGAATTCAAATGGGAATGGCATCCTTTATCACTTCAGCCATCTTCTTTATGAAGTGTGGTGTTAATCATAGCTATCACTCAGGATTATAGTTGAGATCAAATGAGAATATTGAAAATCCTATGTAAATGGTGGTTATCTTTCCTATTGACATGATAGGGATTGCTACTTGAAGTCTCATATAGTTATTTTAAAGACAAACAGAACTTTTCTTGTCATGTACCCTCTTTCCATAAGTTAATTTGCCCTTAACCATGAACAAAATGACTGGAGAAATGGCTAGAACCAAAGAAATTCGACTTGAAAATTCAAGGCTGTGATTTAATCAATGGTGGAGGGTAGTAGGGTTCATCATTCAAGGGAAGATAGAATGAGTGTTCTTGTACTGATGACAATATATGGTATTTTCCTGCTATTATGCGTTTAGTCAAGGGAGTGATGAGTGGGGTAGTCGTGTATAAGATGCCAGTATCACTACTGTTGATGAAGTGTTAGTAGTAGCAGCAGCAGTAGCAGGAGTAATAGTACTTGAGTTCCTTCTGTAAGCCAGGTACTATGGTAAACTCTTTATATGCATAAGCTTCTCTAAACTCCAAAAAAAAAAAAAATGATGGGGACACTATTATTCTTCTTATTTTATAAATCAGAAAATTTTGGATCAGGAAAAGAAATACATTGTGTAAGTTCACACAACTGATTAATTTTGGATGGAATCTGAACCCAGAACACTGATTTCAAACCTTATATTATCATCTAACTTATTTTTGCTGCTTCTTAAATATTTACTTTAGAGAAACTGAGACAGCTTGCTTAACAGAATAATAATATTCCTGTTAATAAGTGGAACCAATTTATTCAAACAAGAATAAGCCAACATTCTTGAAAACTTCAGAACTTTGAGAATATCTTAGGGCTAGATGGCATTTTCAAAGTCTTTTTTTTTTTTTTTTTTCCTACTTGATTCTGGGACAGATGTAAGGTCATAGCTTTATGTTTTTTTTCTTTATTTGAATGGACTAATAATGCTTTCTTTTGGCTACAGCTTTGTCTGCTGCTCTACCTCCATGATTTTTTTTTAATGTCCACTTTGTGAGCCATTAATTTTCCTCCATCTTTTCTTTCTTTGTAAGCTCAGTTTCAGTTGAAGTTCTTTCATTTGTTCTTGTCATACTTCCTATTTAAATATATCCACCTTCCAACTTCAAGTCTATGAATTCCCCAATGCCATTCAATTTACTGGTCCTTTAGCTGGGAATAGAACTTTTTCTTCCTTAAGATCCCAACATAGAATTGATGACATCATGCTTCCTGAACTTACCTTTTGAGCATTGCCATTTTGATTTTAATCCTGGACAGTTTACCTCTTTTAATCATATTCAGATCAAGGATTATGACAAATTTTCATATTTGATAATAAACAGTCTCAGTAATTCAAATACACACACACACACACACACACACACACACACACACACACACGCACACCAGTGCCTCTGTGGGGCCTCAGAAATGTGATGGGTTTTCACAATCTGCACTCTAACCTGCCAGAAATGGACCTGGACCTTGACCCTGTCTCAGGAGGTGCTCAGACAAATTGTCCATCGCTGCAAATGCCTGTGGTCTCAGCATCTTCTCCTCTTTTGTTGGGCATGCCAAAAAAGCACATTCATGGGAACTTTCAATAGCTTTCTGGCATGGTGATATATTTGTCCTGCAGGGACTTCCTGCAGTTCTTGGCCTAACTCTGTCAGCTCTAGTGACACATATTATATGTCCTTATTGTGGATTTTAATATTTTTTAAATAGGAGTATATTAAGTCATCTGAAAGCATTTATGTTTGAAGCCTCATTTTAAACTTCACTTTGTTGGGTTTGGTTTTGCTGAGACCAAGTTTTCTTTACCTATCTTCAGCAGATCCATTATATTTTCCTGATTAATTGTAATAGCTTTATTTCATGATTCAGTACATTTATAATAGCATTTCACATTCATGATCATTCATCACTCAAGCGAGATGGGACTGCTTCCTTTTTCTAGTTTGTACTTTATCAATTTAACATAGTAAATAACTTGATATTCTTTCACCTTCAGATATATCTAGATAAGAAGTTGGATTCACAAAGTCCTTCCTCCACATTTCTACTGAGACAAGTAGGAAGACTGCATTAAATATTAGGATTCTTTGTGGGGTGAAACTTTTTTCTGATTGGTAAATATATTTATAAAAAACATTTAGAAATAAGTCTTTTAACTTAACATTTAATATAACCTCTTATAAGAACTCATGAAATAATCTTAAATTGTGGCAAGTCATAGATACTTAATTTGTTTAATTTGGCTTGTGTTTTGACATATTTCCTTACAGTGTTCATTTCTGTGTATTTTTTTTTGTAAACATTAGTAAAATGTTGTGGTTGGAAAGACTAGAGAAAAATGCAAGATGGATATAAGATAATTAAACTGAATTGAATTCTCTACAGACTATCAAAATGAATGGTCCAAACACCGGTTATACTTAGTTTTAGGATACATTGCCCTATGCAAGTTCCATAATCTGATGACATGGACTTTAGTAGGTCTTTGAGACCCCTGAAATTTTATATATACATACATTTTCTCCTAATAAGTTTATAGATTTATCAGATTTTCAGTAGTGCACATGACCAAAAATGTTAAGTATCACTAACATAATAGTTTCTTTATCTGTAAAATGGAAGGCCTTTGATTTTATTTTCTCTAAAGCTCATTTTCTAACTAGGTTTCTGACCTTTCTTCCTGTGTGATAGTGTATCTGCTGTTTCAAGATAGAAACCATGGAAAATGATTCTCAGAAAGTCATGCAACTTTGATGAATCCAGAGTAGGGAAAAGAAACTGCCCAAACACCCCTCCAATTTTGGGGATACTGAATTTTAAGGTGTGTGAAAGTGATTTATTTCTAAGGAGATACATCATCTTAAACTATGAGGGTAATGGGGTAAGGGGTAAGTGTGTGTACACACTTGAAACCAAGGTAGTCTACAGGTATTCACCTGCAACTGCAAATTGACTAAGGCAGAGGGGCGGAGGTGATGCTTGCTTGCCAGGAAAGGGTTGCGAGGAATAATAGCAGCCTAGGAAGTGAAGTCAGGAATTTTAGAATCATAGAAATGAGAAGGGGGAATGGAACAAAGCACAGCTCAGTTGTCTAGGAGAAACGGTGTGGTCTGACACACCAGTGCTTTCGTGTGTGAAAGCTAGCTGAATTGAATGGACACTTCAGCTGAGTCGGGGTCTCTTGCTTCTGTGATTTTCTCTACTATCTTATTTCTTACATACATAGGACACTCTTTGTAAAAGAGAAAATTCAGAAACCATTTTAGAAGTTGAGGCTGCTGAAATGAATTGGATGAAATAGAAATAATTTTCTGAAGAAAATCAAGGAGGGCAGTTGGAGGGCTTTAGCAATGTCAATGCAGTGGGGCACCAGCCACACCAAGTAGAGAGAGAGAACATATCACAAGTTATCAGTCAATACTCAGCCATAAAAACATAAAATAATGCCATTTGCAGCAACAATGAATGGACCTGGAAATCATCATTCTAAGTGAAGTAAGCCAGAAAGAGAAAGAAAAATACCATATGATATCACTTATATGTGGAATTTAAAACACAGACACAAATGAACTTATTTACAAAGCAGAAACAGACTCACAGACATAGAAAACAAACTTACGGTTACAGGGAAGGGGAAGGAGGTGGGAAGGGACAAATTGGGAGTTCAACATTTGCAAATATTAACTACTATATATGAGGTAGATAAACAAGTTTCTACTGTATAGCACAGGGAACTATATTCAGTATTTTGTAGTAACCTATAAAGAAAACAGTGAAAAGGAATAAATTTATGTATATGTATGACTGAAACATGCGGTACATCAGAAATTGACACCACATTGTAAACTGACTATACTTGAATTTTAAAAAAATGGAGGGAAAAGAAAACAAGTTACCAGTCAAGAACACAAAATATTATTCACTTATTATGAGACTAATTTCTATGCATCGTTACAATAAGAAGTGACACATATATGTGAGTGGTTGATGTCTTCTCCACTGTAATGTGTTTATCATGGAAGAAACTACACTGTAAAGCAAGGGCCATTCTCAGCATGAGCACATGGAATTTTGAGTTTTATGGTCTCTGTGTGCTTTCTTCAGATTTCTGCCACCACTGATTGAAAAATTACACTAAGATCTTTGAGCGAGAGGCAGATTGGCATGGAACCTTGAAAGCAGAAGGTTGAACTTCAAGGTCTTGGTTCTACCATTCAGGATTATATGGTTAAGTCAGTTTCTTCACATGACAAATAAGCCATCTCTTGGGGTGTGTTCAAGGTTTAATGAGATGGTGAATATAGCAGAACTTCGTAAAATATTTCATGAATCTTTAATCTAAAATTCATTCAAAAATAAACAATCTGCCCCTGGAATTTGCAAAATGTAGAGACCATTAAGAGGGAATGTTTGCATTAAGTGATCAGATTGATCGTCAAATGGGGTGCAGTGGTTCTCTTCCTTGGCCGTTTTCCCACGGCAGTAACTGGAGGCAGTCACATCTCCAGCTCCCAGTATGAGGCCCATCAGAAAACCGCAGGGCCTGACTCTTGCCCAGTGTGCCGATTATTTCCCTAGTGTTCCTGTGATAGCTTCTCTGGGTCAGACTGGCTGAGAGCAGGGAGCAGAAAATTATGAATTTTGAAATGCTGCAGCCGTGCCCAGAGCCTGGCTATGGAGAAACCATCCATCCTTATGATCTACTGTCTTGGGTGAAGGAGGCAGTTTCACTTATTTAGGGGAAAAAAATTCTTAATGGCAAAATATTTTCCCACTTCTGACCAGGTAGATGTAGTAAAGTGTATTCCAGCCCTGAAGGAAGGTCTGGTTTCCAGGCTGATTCCACCACTAGTTCCTCTCTTGAACGTGAGTCACTAGGTTCCTTTGTCTCTTTTCAGGAGTACAACACATTGCGAGAAATGCGTGTTTCTGATACTGATTCTATTTGGCGGAGAAATCCACCCTTCTCTTTTTTTTTTGGTTTATGAGACCTGAGTTGGTAACATCTTCTCAAAATCTTTATTAAATGAGAATCACAAGAGTTAACTTGACAGAAAGAATTCTTGCATTGGAGTCATGTGGTGGGAATGAAAGAACATGACCTTTAGAAACAGAGAGACCAGGGTTTAAATCCATCTCCATGCTGGGTTACTTACTTGCTAGGTTATCCTGAAAGTTAATTCAGTAAGCCCTCGGCTTCTGAGAAAATAATGGTCTCAGTTTCATCATTTGTATGATTTGTATCTCTCTCTTTACAAGGCTATAATCACCTGAAAAAGAGGGTTCGATTCAGCATAAATAGTATAAAGCCACCTCTCTTGATTCAGTTTCATAGTTCATTCTTGGGATTTTCTGAAATAAGAAAGCATAGGAAATGTGTGGTACATACGGATTTTAAAGAAAACTTAACAACATTTATGTGAGGACAGGAGCTTTTTCATTGTGAGGTCTGATTCCTTTTTGGATTTAAACAAATATCAAATGAGTTAAGTTGAAAGATAAGCAAGTTTCCAACAGGACAAATAAGAAGATTACCAGTGGAGATCTGGTCTGTTTTTTTCCCTCTGAGCAATGTGAACTTGGCCCAAACACGTAATAACACTGGGCGTTGATTCCCTTCCTCCTAAGTTGATTGCAAGATGTCATTTCTAAACCTTTGTCTTGGATGATAAATGTACCCCTTCAAGAGGGTACAGATTGGATTCTAAATCCTAGTTGGCTGTGTGACTTATTGACCATTGGTCCAGCCTCACCTCTTTTCTCACTGAAATACACACCTGCTAGTGGTCACACTTCCTCAGGCCTTGCTAAATGAATCACTGAAGGTGC
Organism: Camelus ferus; assembly: GCF_009834535.1. NCBI lineage: Eukaryota > Metazoa > Chordata > Mammalia > Artiodactyla > Camelidae > Camelus > Camelus ferus. The sequence goes on along the minus strand of NC_045706.1, from coordinate 19,845,126 downwards.
ATCTCAGCAACCAGCTAATGCTCTTCCTGTGGGGTGCTCCTCCTCAAAGGGGTGCTTTTCTCTTAGTTGGAAATAATCATTTGGAAACTTGTATACACCTAGTGACCAGGAACAGTACACCACAAAAACAAGAGCAACAACACACCTCTCTATCACCCAGAACATCAGACTAAAATTAGCCTGTGGCATGAACAATTCTATAGAATCCTGGCTCAAAAATGGCAAGAGTTAATAAAAAGGATTTCTTTATGCACAAACAGGTTTTTTTTTTCTTATTTTTTGACAGTGGAAAATCAGTCACTTTCCTCTAAGAGAGAAGAGCCTAGAGTATGGGTGGTGTAGTGAGAAAAGAAATCTGTACTCTTCCAGGCAAAGTTGAAATTTGAGTTCACCGTGGGGGTGGACCATGGTACCCATGCTTTTTACCACCAGCTGGCTTCCTCATGCCACCATGTGGAAAGAGCCTTCCAGAGCAGGAGAGAACAGGCCAACACGCAAAGAGGTGCTAAGTGACGTATAGCCAAGAAACAAAGATAGATGTGTAGCTAAATACGTGGATGAAAAGACAGCAAGGGAGAGCCAGTCCTGGTGTCATCATTGGAGCACTTTATCATGCTGAGCCTGAGCTAGGAAGAATAAGCTTAAGTAGAACTGAATTTCTGTCACTTGAAACAAATACACAAAAAGAAGTCCTAAAGCAACCACACATTATAATGACCCATTTCTTAGTAGTAGTCAACATGTAAATATAGTCATCCCTTTTACTGACCAAGATGGTTTGCAAATTCCTATCATCTTGAGTCGATTTTAGACAGTTTTATTCCTGACCACAGGACCCTGACCTCCCTTTTCTTAGAGCATTTAACTTTAGAAAACTTGTAAATTCTTTCTTTGCCCCTTTGAGATATAAATATTCTATAACCCAGAAATGTATTTTTCCAGGACTCAGAAGCTCTCTTGGAAATGTAATTATCCAGAAAGACCTTAGCCCAAACTCCCAATGTCTGTGGGGAGGTGGAACCTAGCAAGGATACTCATCACTTACAAACACAGCTGGTCCAATCACACTGACCAGCCTTCCTGCTAATGTCCTTCCTGCGAATTTTCCACCAGCTCAAGCCAGCACTTAAAAACCTTCCTGCTTTTTGTTTCAGTGGAGATGAGTTTAGTCTCTTCCCCTTTGCAATACTCTAGAATAAAGGGGGAAAACGTGCTTCTTGCCTTTATAACTAGCGGGGTACAATTTTTCTTTTGCAATACTTCATTACCTTTGTGGTCAGAAGAGACAAAAGAGTTTAAATAGAGTCAGAAGATTTGGATTTCTGCCTGACTATTTAGAATCTACTCCTTAAACAATTCGGTTAAATTCAGCACATCTTTATTTCCTCATAAAATGGGATCCTCAAAGATTCTTGACGAGATTATATAGGATGAAGGATGTAGAAAGTAATGTAAATCTTAAGTACATCTAAAAAAAGAAATGAAGGGAGGATTTGTAGATATAACTATAAATAAAAATACTATATCTCAGACATCCAAAAAAGAAAAAAACCCTTAAATAAATAATGGAGACATCATCCAGAATATACAGTGAACTACTATAAATCAATACAACTTTTAAAAAAGGTAATGATAAAGGATATGTGCAGTCAATTGATGGGAATAGAAATGAGTAGTGAACATATGAAAAATTCTTAGCCTCATTAGGAATCAGGGTAATTTTCAATTGAAAAATGACAGTAAGTCCTTGTGTACAGTGACCTGGCATCCTGTATTTATTTAACTCAATGCTGACTTTAGAAGCTAGCATAAGGAACTTCCACTTCTGCTTTCTTACCGTGCCATGTCACTTCAAAGATCTCGAGGTCAGTGCTAAAATACAAAGGTAGTAGCCCTTATTGTTATAACAAGAGAAGGTACTAGCTTTGAAAACAAGAAAGAGTTAGTGTGCTTTTCAAAAAACATTGGACATGTAGGTTTCATAGAACAAAATTTAGATTTAAAATTTGAAAAAAAAAATTGAGCTCTTCTAAGTATCAAAACTGTGTTAGTACTTTCACATATTCTTAATCATCTCAGTAATCTTCTGGTAGAACTCTAACATAAAGCAAAATGGTATAAATCTTATAACCAAACATGAATATTTTATTAAAATTCCCTACCCATCCCTCTCTCATACTCAGTATTTGATAATTATCTTAAAAGCAGAATAATCTGATTCTTAGACATCAGTGTCTTAATCTGTTTAGGCTGTTATAACCAAACACCATAGATCGGGTGGCTTATAAGCAACAGAAATGTATGTCCCCGTGGTCTGAGAGACTGGGGAGTCCATGGTCAAAGCTCTAGCAGATTTGGTGTCTGGTAAGAACCTGCTTCCTGGTTCATAGACAGCTGTCTTGTCACTGCATCCTCACATGGCAGAGGGGGCAATCAAGGGAGAAATCTGGAGCCACTTTTATAAAGATGCTAATCTCATGACAGCTACACCCTCATGACGTAAGACTTCACCTCTAAATACCATCACACAGGGGATAGGCTTCAACATGAGAGGTTTGGAGGATATAGACATTCCATCTATACCAGTGATCATACAAACTTTTCTTCCGTTTTGTTTTCCCTCTGTTCTGGCTCAGTGCCTCTTACATCTCAGAGTACATAAGAATTATCATCAAGGATTGCCTTCCCCAAAATAACATAATATTTATGGCTTTATAATTTTAACTATATACAATTTATATGTTACATACTGACTTTAGAAACTAATCTTACTTAAAACACAGCCCCATTGTATCATTTGTCATGTGACAGGTTAGCAAATCTTTTTTTTTTAACATTTTTTATTGATTTATAATCATTTTACAATGTTGTGTCAAATTCCAGTGTTCAGCACAATTTTTCAGTTATTCATGGACATATACACACTCATTGTCACATTTTTTTCTCTGTGAGTTATCATAACATTTTGTGTATATTTCCCTGTGCTATACAGTGTAGTCTATTCTACAATTTTGAAATCCCAGTCTATCCCTTCCCACCCTCCACCCCCCTGGTAACCACAAGTCTGTATTCTCTGTCTGTGAGTCTATTTCTGTCCTTTATTTACGCTTTGTTTTTGTTTGTTTGTTTGTTTTTGTTTTTGTTTTTTAGATTCCACATATGAGCGATCTCATATGGTATTTTTCTTTCTCTTTCTGGCTTACTTCACTTAGAATGACATTCTCCAGGAGCATCCATGTTGCTGCAAATGGCATTATGTTGTCGGTTTTTATGGCTGAGTAGTATTCCATTGTATAAATACACCACTTCTTCTTTATCCAGTCACCTGTTGATGGACATTTAGGCTGTTTCCATGTTTTGGCTATTGTAAATAGTGCTGCTATGAACATTGGGGTGCAGGTGTCATCCTGAAGTAGATTTCCTTCTGGATACAAGCCCAGGAGTGGGATTCCTGGGTCACATGGTAAGTCTATTCATAGTCTTTTGAGGAATCTCCACTCTGTTTTCCATAGTGGCTGCACCAAACTGCATTCCCACCAGCAGTGTAGGAGGGTTCCCCTTTCTCCACAGCTCTCCAGCATTTGTCATTTGTGGATTTTTGAATGACGGCCATTCTGACTGGTGTGAGGTGATACCTCATTGTAGTTTTGATTTGCATTTCTCTGATAATTAGTGATATTGAGCATTTTTTCATGTGCTTTTTGATCATTTGTATGTCTTCCTTGGAGAATTGCTTGTTTAGGTCTTCTGCCCATTTTTGGATTGGGTTGTTTATTTTTTTCTTATTGAGTCGTATGAGCTGCTTATATATTCTGGAGATCAAGCCTTTGTCGGTTTCATTTGCAAAAATTTTCTCCCATTCCATAGGTTTTCTTCTTGTTTTATTTCTGGTTTCCTTTGCTGTGCAGAAGCTTGTAAGTTTCATTAGGTCCCATTTGTTTATTCTTGCTTTTATTTCTTCTAGGAGAAAATTTTTGAGATGTATGTCAGATAATGTTTTGCCTATGTTTTCCTCTAGGAGGTTTATTGTATCTTGTCTTATGTTTAAGTCTTTAATCCATTTTGAGTTGATTTTTGTATATGGTGTAAGGGAGTGTTCTAGCTTCATTGTTTTACATGCTGCTGTCCAGTTTTCCCAACACCATTTGCTGAAGAGACTGTCTTTATTCCAATGTATATTCTTGCCTCCTTTGTCAAAGATGAGTTGACCAAAAGTTTGTGGGTTCATTTCTGGGCTCTCTATTCTGTTCCATTGGTCTATATGTCTGTTTTGGTACCAATACCATGCTGTCGTGATGACTGTAGCTCTATAGTATTGTCTGAAGTCTGGGAGAGTTATTCCTCCAGCCTCTTTCTTTCTCTTCAGTAATGCTTTGGCAATTCTAGGTCTTTGATGGTTCCATATGAATTTTATTATGATTTTTTCTAGTTCTGTGAAATATGTCCTGGGTAATTGGATAGGGATTGCATTAAATCTGTAGATTGCCTTGGGCAGTGTGACCATTTTAACAATATTGATTCTTCCGATCCAAGAGCATGGAATATCTTTCCATTTTTTAAAGTCTTCTTTAATTTCCTTCATCAATGGTTTATAGTTTTCTGTGTATAATTCTTTCACCTCCTTGGTTAGATTTATTCCCAGATATTTTATTACTTTGGGTGCTATTTTAAAGGGGATTGTTTCTTTACTTTCTTCTTCTGTTGATTTATCGTTAGTGTAAAGAAATGCAACTGATTTTTGAAGGTTAATTTTGTAACCTGCTACCTTGCTGAATTCTTCAATCAGCTCTAGTAGCTTTTGTGTGGACCTTTTAGGGTTTTCTATATATAGTAACATGTCATCAGCATATAATGACACTTTTACCTCTTCTTTTCCAATTTGGATCCCTTTTATTTCTTTCTCTTGCCTGACTGCTGTGGCTAGGACTTCCAGGACTATGTTGAATAGGAGTGGTGATAGTGGGCATCCTTGTCTTGTCCCAGATTTTAGTGGGAAGCTTTTGAGTTTTTCACCGTTGAGTACTATGCTGGCTGTAGGTTTGTCATATATACCTTTAATTATGTTGAGATATGTTCCCTCTATACCCACTTTGGCGAGAGTTTTTATCATAAATGGGTGTTGAATTTTATCAAATGCTTTTTCTGCATCGATTGAGATGATCATGTGGTTTATGTCCTTTCTCTTGTTGATGTGATGTATTACACTGATTGATTTGCGTATGTTGAACCAGCCTTGTGTCCCTGGGATGAACCCCACTTGGTCATGATGTATAATCTTTTTTATGTGTTGTTGGATTCTATTTGCTAAAATTTTGGTGAGGATTTTGGCGTCTATGTTCATCAGTGATATTGGCCTATAATTCTCTTTTTTGTAGTGTCTTTGCCTGGTTTTGGTATCAGGGTGATGGTGGCTTCATAGAATGAGTTTGGGAGTATTCCCTCCTTTTCAATCGTCTGGAAGAGTTTGAGAAGGACTGGTATGAGTTCTTCTTTGTATGTTTGGTAGAATTCCCCGGTGAAGCCGTCCGGTCCTGGACTTTTATTTGTAGGGAGGTTTTTAATTGCTATTTCTATTTCCTTTCTAGTGATCAGATTGTTCAAGTGTTCAGATTCTTCTTGATTCACTTTTGGTGGACAGTATGTTTCCAGAAACTTGTCCATCTCCTCTAGGTTATCCAGTTTGGTTCCATATAGTTTTTCATAATATTCTCGTATGATATTCTGTATTTCTATTTTGTTTGTTGTAATTTCTCCATTTTCCTTTCTTATTTTGCTAATTTGTGCTCTCTCTTTTTTCTTCTTTGTGAGTTTGGTCAGAGGTTTGTCGATTTTATTTACTTTTTCAAAAAACCAGCTTTTGGTTTGGTTGATTTTTTCTATGGTCTTGTTAATCTCTATTGTATTTAATTCCTCTCTGATCTTTATTATTTCCTTCCTTCTGCTGCTTTTTGGGGCTTTTTGTTCTTCTTTTTCTAATTCATTCAGGTGGTAGGTTAAATTGTTTATTTGAGATTGTTCTTCTTTTTTGAGGAAGGCCTGTATCGCTATAAACTTCCCTCTTAGCACTGCCTTTGCTGTGTCCCATAGGTTTTGAGTGGTTGTGCTTTCATTATCATTTGTCTCAAGGTATTTTTTAATTTCAGCTTTGATTTCCTCATTGATCCTTTGTTTTTTCAATAACATATTGTTTAATCTCCATGCTTTCCTTTTTTTCTCCTTTGTTTCTCTGTTGTTGATTTCCAGTTTCATGGCATTGTGGTCAGTAAAGATGCTTGAGATAATTTCTATCTTCTTAAAATTGTTGAGGTTTCTTTTGTGCCCAAGTACATGATCGATCCTGGAAAATGTTCCATGTGCACTTGAAAAGAATGTATATCCTATTTTTGGGGGGTGTAATGCTCTGAAAATATCCACCAAATCTAGTTTTTCTATTGTAGTATTTAATTTCTCTGTTGCCTTGTTTATTTTCTGTCTGGAAGATCTGTCTAGTGATGTTAATGCAGTGTTAAAATCTCCAACTATGATTGTATTCCCATCAATATCCCCCTTTATCTCTGTTAGTAATTCTTGTATGTACTTAGGTGCTCCTATATTGGGTGCATATATATTAACGAGTGTAATATCCTCATCTTGTATCACTCCTTTAATCATTATAAAATGTCCTTCTTTATCTTTCTTTATGGCCTTTGTTTTAAAGTCTATTTTGTCTGAAATCAGTACTGCAACACCTGCTTTTTTGGCTTTTCCATTTGCATGGAATATCCTTTTCCATCCATTCACTCTCAATCTATATGTGTCCTTCTCCCTAAAGTGGGTCTCTTGTATGCAGCATATTGAAGGTTCTTGCTTTATTATCCAGTCTGCCACTCTGTGTCTTTTGACTGGAGCATTTAGTCCATTAACATTTACAGTAATTAATGATAGATGTGTGTTTATTGCCATTTTGAACTTATCTTTGCAGTTGAATTGGTATATCATGTTTGTCCCTTTCTTCTTCCTTTTGTGATTTGGTAATTTTCCTTTGTATTATCATGGATTTTATTTAATTTTTGTGACTCCTTTGTAAATTTTTGGCTTGTGGTTACCCTTTTTTTGTAAATCAACCCATTACTATAACTGTTTTTATTAAACTGATAGTAACATGATCTCAAACCCATCCTACTGTTAAAAAAAATTTTAAAAAGAAAGAAGAAAATATTCTATATTTCCCTGCCTCCCTCTCCCACTCTCAGTGATTTGTATGTCTTTTATAATTTCATGTTTACTTTATTTGTAATTCATGAGTTATCACCTTTCCAGTTGTGTGTTTCTCATTTCTGTAGCATCCTGCTGCTTTTCTATTTAGAATAGCCCTTTCAATATTTCTTTTAGCATGAGTTTAGTGTTGCTAAACTCCTGCAGCTTTTTTTTGTCTGTGAAACTCTTTATTTCTCCTTCTATCCTCAAGGATAGCCTTGCTGGATAAAGGATCCTAGGCTGCATCTTTTTTTCATTCATCCTAGGCTGTTGAATATATCTTGCCACTCCCTTCTGGCCTGTAGTGTTTGTGTAGAGAAATCAGCTGAGAGCCTTATGGGGGTTCCCTTGTAACTTACTCTTTGCTTTTCTCTTGCTGCTTTTAGAATCATTTCTTTATCCTTGACTCTGGCCATCTTGATTATGATATGTCTTGGTGTGGGTCTATTTGGGTTCTTCCTGTTTGGGACCCTCTGAGCTTCCTGTACTTGGATATCTGATTCCTTCTTTAAGTTTGGGAAGTTTTCAGTCATGATTTCTTCAAAAACCTTTTCAATCCCCTTTGATCTTTCTTCTCCTTCTGGGACCCCTATTATGCGAAGATTGGGACGCTTTATATTATCCCATAGGTCCCTTATGCTATTTTCATTATTTTTTATTTGCTTATCTTGTAGTTCTTCTGAATGGGTGCTTTCTATTGCCCTGTCTTCTAGATCACTAATTCGTTCCTCTGCGTTATCTAGTCGGCTTTGCACAGCTATTAGATCATTCCTCATCTCTGTCAATGAGTTTACCCATTCTACTTGGCTCTTCTTTATAGCTTCAATTTCATTTTTGACATATTTTATATCTCTAAACACTATCTCTTTTAATTCCTTCAGCAATTCGATCACTCCTTTTTTGAAATCTTGATCTAGTAGGCTATCGATGTCTATTTCATTGATCTTTCTTTCAGGGGATTTCTCTTGTTCTTTTAATTGGGAAAGGTTTTTCTGCTTCTTCATCTTGCTCATACCTCTTTGGCACTGTGGTTTATGGAGTATCAGTTGTTTATTTTGGTCCTTAAGGATTTTATCTATCTAATGCCTATTTAGGAATAGAACTTAGGAAAAAAAGAAAAAAAAGAGAGAGAGAAAGAATTTTAAAAGAAGGGAGAAAGAGGGTTTGAAAACAGTGTATAATGAATAATAGAAGAGTGAGTTGAAGCAGAGTATTAATCGGGTTGAGACGTCCTTTTAAAACCTTTACAAAAAAAGGGGGGGGGGGAGAGATGAATAGATGTATTTGAAACCTGTGTCTAATCAATATCAGGGCATCAAAACCCAAGAGAAATAGAAATGAATTAAGAAGTAAAAATTAAGAGAGTAATAGAAAATAGAACAGGTAAAAACAGATTTAAAAAAAAAAGGGGGGCGGGGTTTGTCGGTGTTCTCCTGGCGTCTGTGTGCTTTTACTGTGAAGTCTTTCTGTCTTCGTCCTGTTCTGGAAGCTCAGCTTGCTGTTTTCAGAGGCCCTCCGTTGGCGCCCTCTTCTGTGCTGCTCCCAGCACCTGTCGGCAAGCAGATCGCACCTCCTCCTAACACTGGGTCAGGTGCAGCTCTCTGCTGTGGGCGGGCAGGTCGCTGCCCTCCGGATGCCGCAGTCAGATGTTGCAGACTGGCCAGGTAGGAGGGCGGGTCGTGCCCCCTCCCAGCACCTCGGTCAGGGGCTGTGTTCCTGCCTGAAAGGCGGGGGGCCGCTCTCGCTCTACCTGCTCTGCCGTCGGTAGCTCCGCTGCTCTGTGGGGCTGCGCGCTCCGCCCTGGTCGGCGCTCCGCAGGTGGGCTTGGTTGGGGAAGACCGAGGGACAGCCCTGTCCCTGCTCCGAGCCAAAACCCAGCTCCTTGTTTGTCTTTGTGGAGCAAGTTCTCTGAGGGACCAGGATGGAAGGATCCTATCTGCCCCGGGCTGCAGGCCACTCTCAGTCTGGCCTTTGAGGCTGCTAAGCCCTTCGGTGCGGATGCAGGTTTCGCGCCCCCCCCCCCCCCCCCCCCCCGCCTGGGTGCTCAGCGCAGGAGGATATCGCGATATGGAGGCTGTGCTTGAGCCCCACCTCTCTTCCCCCGAAAACTTTCCGCGGGTTTTCAGAGATGGGGGTGTGCACCCTTCCCCCGAGAGCACATCAACCGTGCTGTTTTATGGAGGGCCCAGGTTGTTCTGCCCTGTGCACCCACAGCCACGGCGCGCAGCCCCTTGCGTTCCCCCGGGGCTGCCTCCGTGCAGCCACTTCCGTCCTCCGCCCGGCTTGTGCAGCCTGGCCCTGCCCGCCGCTGCCGGCCCGCGTCTCAGGCTGGGTGTCGGGGGGACGCTCTGTGCCCGTTTAACTTAGTTCTGTTAGTCAAGGGCTGCTCTGTACAGATCGGAGCCTCGGAGGCTCCCCCTCCGTCCCGCTGGCCTCTCAGTTGGAGAGGGGAGACCCAGCGAGCGAGCGCCAGTCCTCCTTTGCGGCTCCCTCCCCGCGAGACCCGTCCCGCGCTGCTTTGCCTTTTGTTTTTTCTTTTTTCCTTTTCTCCTACCAGATTTTTGGCGTCTTTATCTTTTGAAGAGGGCGATGTTCTGTCGGAGTTCCACAGGTGTTCTGGTTGGCTGAGTGGGTCTGTAGATGTGGGTCTTGGTGTATTTGTGGGAGAGGGTGACCTGCGAGCGTCCTTCTACTCCGCCATCTTCCCAGGTCCGCCTCCAGGTTAGCAAATCTTAAGAGTTTGCCAAATGACATCAGCTTCAGTACTGCTGGTATTGAACTATATATTTTTAGGGCGTTTTGCTAATATATCAGCATGTTACATGTGCAGAACTTTCAAACTGATAATGCCACTTCTATCAAATTGTCAATCAGAACGATTTATAATATATGCAACAAGATTTAGGTACAAGAAGTTAAAGGCAACAACAGTACAGTAGAAAGATCTGATGTTGATGAGCATATTGCTTAAAACCCTTACTTACTTCTATAGCCCAGTGCTGTTTTTCTAACCCCTGGGCTCACCATACTCCATCCTATAGCCTCTTTCTGGTGACCTAGACATTCATCAGTCAGAATTGTTTAAAAAAAAAAAAATCACATCTGAACAGCTTAGTACTCCAGAGCAATTAACAAGTTTGACATAGATCTTTAAGTTCAATACAGAAAGATCTCCACGACAGTATTTATCATGGCATTCCATTTGTCTGTGTTTACTTACAGGTAAGGCTCTCCACCAGTTATGTGGTTTTACTGTGGCCATGCTCTTTTTTCAAATGGAATCCAGAAAGATGGATGAAACTAATCAAAATACTCACTCTCCCCTACCCACCAATGATTTCCTCCAACTCTTCTCAAATAAAAAGGCCCATTTTTATTTCTTTCTCCCCTGCTCCTGGAAAAATACCCTGATGGCCTCTAACTTCCATCCTGAATATTTTAAAATTATTAATAAGAAGAATTACAAGCATTTAGAAAGCATTTATTTTAAAGGCACAGTGTTAAGGAGTGTACATGTATTATCCATTTTATTTTCACTACAATGAGTAATATTATGATCACCATTTTATGGTGAGGATCACAGAAGTTAAGTTACTTTTCAAAACCCATATAACTTGTAAGTGGCAAAATCAGTCTTCACATCCTATTGGGATGATCATAGTTTCCACTTCATCCTCAAAAGTGCCCTGGTTTGGGTGATAAAATAGTCATCCTAGCAATGAAGAGGGATACATACCTCAAAGAGCTGACATGAGGAGGAAATAATGCAGTACTTTGTAGAGATTGCCAGCACAGACTGCTGAGGTTTGGGAACTGACTGTGGTGCTTAATAGCTGTGTGACTGTCAATGGGTTACTTAAACTCTTGCACACGAGATGTAGTAAGTAGAGGTTTCTCTTCCAGGGGCTATGGGAAGTTCAGGAAGGAACAGAGATGACTAAAACTACATCAGCCTGTAGTGGTCTCTGTCTAAACTTTCCTGTTAGATCTGGAGCCAAGTTCTGTGGGATTTTGAATCATAAATAACATGTAAATTGGGGCCTGACAAAAGATTAATTTATTGAACACTTCTAATTAAAGTTTTTTTTTAACTGCCTAAAAAGGAAGAAAATGTAGTATACTTTTTTTTTTTTTAGCAAAATTGCTTTAACTCTGTTAGCCCATGACTAGTAGAATTAGTATTTGATTCATTTTTTTTTTCTAATAAGTGGGGTTCATGTGCTTGGATTCATCCAGTTTCTGGTATAGTCCTCTATGTGATGCTGTCTGGAACCTGGATGGAATTGGATGCTGTCGAAGCACAGGAGGACGCTGAGTTGTCCATACAGGAATCATGTTTAGAATACTGACTTTATAAGCATCTTTATTTTTGCCAGCAGGTAAGGAAACTAATGCAGCTCATGGACTATTAAGTGTCACAAATAAGAAAGCTTCTGTTACAAGTAAGAAAGTTTCTTAGCTCTGTTATAGAGTTTGCTAAAAATGTCCCCAGCTAGACCCACTTGACTCTATCCTTGCAGCTGGTCCTGGACACAGCCATTTTCCAAGCTTGGATAATGGAGCTTCTTGTGTTTGATGGTGAATTGGTGAATATCTAATTATTAGCTTTATCTGTGGGAGAGGCAGGCTAGGACTTCCTTTGGTCTGCTGAACTGGCTAGTGGATTTACAGTTAATGATAGGGTAGAGACCATACTCGTCTTTATCCTTTGTAGCCTCCAAACTTGCCCCACACAGCAGCCAGCTGTTCAGGTGGCTGGCATGCAGAGCTGCTCAGTGACCACCTTCTACAGTCCTACCTTCTTCCACTGCCAGGCGGGGAATAGAGGGAGCCAACTGTCACTTGTTCTTGTGCCCCTCTGCTTTAGGATGACTTGGAGCAGTTGACTGTTGTCTTCTTCATAAGTGAACTAGTGGCAGGGGGCTAAATAAGAAAATGGTTAGTTGTTAAGCATAGGTAAGTCACAAAGAAAAAGGCTTATCTCAAATATATAAAAGGAGTAATTGCATTCTTAGTTCAGGCCAGGGGAGTGAGAAGAAATAAGCTTTGCACTCCCTGTGCAGACTCTAGCCCAAATTCTGTCTCTTTAACAGCTAGCTGTGAGATCTCAGACAATTTATTTAATCTCCTTGAACCTCAGTTTTCTTCTTTTTAGAACTGAGGATTATAATAAATGTTGTTCAGAAGTGCTGTTAGGAGGATAAAGACTGAGTTGTGGCTTCATCTAATAGAGTGAGTGATTGGGAGCCAAGAGCTGGAGTATTTGGTTTTGCTGTGTTCAGTATCACTCACTCAGTCTTTGGCATGAGCTTTGGTTTTCTTAAAAACCCTCTATATTTCAGATGATCTACCTAATTACTGGGGTGATTTACTTTTTCATCATAAGGTCATGGACTTTTAATCATCTATGTTTACAGAATACTTACAGCAGCAGAAGAAAAGACTTAACTGTTTATCTTTATATTTAAAGTGAAATTTTTTAAGCAATAATTCTATCTGAAAATGCATCCTTGGAAATAACAGTATTGTATAGAGCAAGACTTTTTTCTTCAAAGTTTAAAATAGTTTCAGAATTCCTTTTCACTCCACCTCTTTCATTTACACTTTTCAATTTATGATCTTCAAAGCACAGAGTATTTATTACTTATTCGATTCTTATTCAACAGCATTATTATTTCTACTTTTCAGATGAGGAAAAGTCAGTTTGATGAGGTTGTGACTTACCAATCAGAGTTCATGGTAGGATGTGTCTCTACTGAATTCCAACTTTATATTCAACTTTCTGTATTGAGCTCCATTAATGATATTACGTCTTATGATTTGGTGGTAATAATGTTGGTAATAACAGTGAGATGTCTTCAAAATTCTTTATTCCCAACATTTTTCTGGTATTTTCAAAATAACAACAGCAATAAAAATTTAGAAAGCTCTTTTTCTCTCTTAAATAAGTCAGGGATCATATGTCACATTTCCTCATCTAAAACAAATGAATTTTCTCTAAGAATTCTCCTTGCTATTCCATGTAGTATTTTTAGATACATTTTCTTCCAATACGTTTATAAGAAGTAATATTCTGCCAAGTGAACTGTAATTCCTTACTAACATAATCCAGTAATCTCATTTCACTTGTGTTGTTAGAGGAGTTAATTGGACCTGCACAGCCACCAGCTAAATAATACTGGTTTATGCAAACAGTAAATCCAATTTCCTCTATGAATATATCTCTTCAGGAGGAGTACAAAAGATACTTGATGCAAATTAAAAATATCAATTAAATCCAATTATCTGCTTTCATTAGGTAGATAATTAAGAAACTACTATTAATTTATTTAAATAAATATAAATTATTGTGCACATATGGTACAAATATATATTTATATAATCATACATAATATATGTGAATTACACATACATATGTAGACACATGTTTGTGCAAATTTGTGTATAAATATATGTGCATCATTACTTTTCAATTGTAATATGTAAAAAAAAAAAAAAGAGGGGGACGTGGTATAGCACAATTGAGTTCAGCCCAAATCAGCAGGATGGACTTCATTTCCTCCTGGCCCATAATACCTTGTACATTTTATCCCTAAGAACTTAGGGAATTAGTCTAAGAGTGAAGGGAGATGATTTGTGCTTGTTTGATTTGTTGGATATATTTATGTATGTGTATACATGTATATTTTTAATTCTGTCTCTGAAGTATAAGGTAACGTATTCAGTTATTAATGCCTTAAAATGGTGCAGTTCAGACCAGTGGTTACTTGGTATGTTAGAGTGAACTTGAGTCTATTGATTTGTGATCCCATCCCATGCATGACTCACTGGCCTTAGATTTTGGGAAAGCCATGAAATGTCTTGAAACCTAGTATCTTCATTTGTGGAAGGCTAACAATTTTGCTTACTTATCTGATCAATAGATCATGCAAGATTTCAATGAGAACATGCTTTTGAACTGCAAAATATTACATATAAAGAAGAAACCATTTTGAGGTTAAATTAAAATAATGTAATGAGTATAAAAGAATATGTTAATTAATTTAGTGAAAAAGCTGTTTTCCATCATAATGGAAAATTGCACCCTAACAATAAATATGCTAATAAATCTTCATGAAGAGTTCATTAAACAATGTACTTTCTATGTACTTTTTAAAGATCAGATTCTACTTGTGCCTTTTAAATATACCTCAAAAAATTGTCTTTCCACCAATTCAAAATGATTTTCACTTTAATCCAAATTAGTGAGCTAGTATTCTAATCACATCAGTGCCTGACTTGACAAGCTTCAGATTTGGAAATCTGTGTTGAAATACAAACTCCTCTGCCTTCTAGAAACAACAAAAAAAGTACTACTTCTGTAAGTTTCATGAATTTCTTTTTTCTCTAACAAATTAAGTAGAAAGTTAAAGAGATGAAATAATGGTCTTTCACTTGACGCTTATTTACAGCAATATATGGGGGTGCAAATCCCTGTCACTTACGTTATAAACCTTGTGTCTACAACTTGCTGCTTGGAATCATTCTTTGGCATTTATATCAGTGAGTCTAAGTTAAGAGGAGGTTCCCTGGCACTCATCTAGTTAGTTTCTGGAGCTATTCCATGTTCTACACATAAGTGATGCTAAATCCCATCTTTCCAAGATCTGTTCCAAAATGTGTTTACCAAGAGTGCATCAAGCACTGTGGCTCAAACTGCAGGTAATAGAAACAAGGTTATTGTTAATTAATAGTATGAACATCATCATTATTATGAAGGTTTTAAGGATTTTTAAAATCTAGTAAATAAAAGATATAAAATAGTGTACGATCAAAGGAAGTAATGAGTGAATTAGGCTGTCAGTGCCTTGGAAGTGGACAGAAGAGAGAATTTAGTGAAGAATTTGATACTAGGGAAAGCTTATTGGAGGAGATATATTGAGCCTTGGTGGTTAGTAGAATTTAAACAGTTTAAAATATAAGAGAACCACTCAGGTTGGAATTGAGGAGTAGGACTGTTGGTAACTTTGGCTAAGTATGTATATTTTGCTTCTCCCTTTCTTTAATGCCTTGTTTTGTAGAAAGTTAACTCTAAATCTGTGATAAGTGCAGGGCCTTACCTTGTTTATGTAGCTGCAGTGGCACTTAATTGTGCAGACTGACCTTCGGATCACCTTCTTCTGGTCATGTATTTCTCTTTGTCCAGGAAGACAGCCCCTTCTTCACCCCATCTGTATGGTTCCTGAATACATGAAACATTTTCATAGACAAGCATACTGCTGGCCAAGTTCGATTATCAGACCCAAACTGGGGCTGTTCTGTTTCCTAGGGTTATTAGACTTGGCACCAGGGATACTATTATGAGTAGTTTTTCTCTGGGACAAAATCTGTGAGATGTAAAACTGGGGTTCTCTTTACAGTGGTTGTTTTGGCCATGTGGAGAAAGCTGCTCTGAGGTACAAGAAAAGAATGAGGCTCACACAGGAAAGGGGAAAGGATATCTTGATGGTTCTCTTGTTTCTGAAGGTTAGCCACAAGGTGATTCTCAGGTTCCATTGTTCTTTTAGTCAATTCCCTTTCTGATTACATAAGTTCAAGGTTTCATTTGTTACCTCTGTTTGCAACAAAAAAAGTCACGATTTATACTTTTGCAAGTTAGTAATTGTGCAGCAAACTTAAAAGCTCCAGGGCCTAGTCTAGTCTGTATAGTGACATATAGTGACTTTGATGGAATTAGAGAAAGTCGCCCCCTCTGGCTAGGTGCAGCCTCTTGGGGGCTGTGTTGGTGAGTGGACCACAGGCTGGATTCCAGCCCCTGCCAGCCTCAAAGCTGAGTGCATGGCCATATGCAACAGTCCTCAGTGGCCCACAGCCTTGAGCCTGGGTCATAAGAATCACTGTGGTTGAAGTTTCTCTCAATTTCCCACATAACATGTTCTTTCTTTACTGTGACTTTGTAATTATAGACAGCACCTTTGGATGGTTACAAAGAAAATCGGTCAATGACCATCATAATCACCTAAAAAAAAGGGAGCTTAGGGTGAGGCCAATGGTTGATGCTGAAATGAGTGGGCTAAGGGGAGCAAGGGCTTATCTGCTTTTGGTCTTATTTAAATCTTCTGGTAGAAAAAAAATATAAGTTGATTCCTGGCTCATTAATACTGTTTTACAGTTACACTGTGCTTGGACACCAAATAATGCACTCAGGGAAAATCCTAACTGATAAGTACAAACTATATTACAGAAGTAAGTCAAGCTATATGCAACGAAAATACAGTGATTAAAGCTCTGGTTTTGCTTTACAACTTGCAAAATCATAACTCTATGGATAGAAGATGTTCTTCCCTAGGCCAGGTCTGGATTTGTGGAATTTCTGAAATTTTCAAAAACAAAGAGTCATTTTCCTCTGAGTTTTAAAAAATTGACCATTTTTCCATGGGGCAACAAACTTCAGCAAAAATATGTAATCATTGTTGTACAACATTCCTTAAAGAGGAGTATAATGTAGGTTGTTTATTAAGAAAAGGATGAATGGAAGCATTTAACTCTTTGAGTTTACTCAGGACTGAAGGTTTCTCTGCACAGAGCATTTTCAGTGCTAAAACCAGAAAAGCCCCAGACAAACCAGAATGAGTTGATCATGCTACGTATGGAAGGGTTTCCTGCCATGCTGAAGCTAGAGCTAAGATGGGAAGAAGGAGCTTACTTTAGATCTGAACATTTCCCAGGCCATGCATTTTTATAGCCTTATTGCTCTAATTTGGAGTTATAGGAAAAAGTATGTAGAAAGTGGGAAGCTTGTAACTCAACAAAACCATGCTTATGAGCTAAACAGATCATAGATTAATTGGCCATAAATGCATACATTTATTCTTGGGCTCTCTAGCTTGTCCCATAGATCCATATGTTGTTCACTCTTTGTGCCAATACCATACTGTTTTACTGTAGCTTTATAGTATAGTCTGAAGCCAGGGAGTGTGATTCCTCCAGGTCTGTTCTTCTTTCTTGAGATTTTTTTTTTTCTTTTCTTTTTTTGTTTTTGTTTTTGTTTTTTTCTTTTTTTTTTTTATTATTTGTGCTTCTCTACAAATTATAAAATTATTTGTTCTAATTCTGTGAAGTGCCATTGGTATTTTGATAGGGATTGCATTAAATCTGTAGATTTGTAGATTGCCTCAGGTACTATGATTATTTGAACAATATTAATTCTTTCCATCCATGGACATAATATATCTATCCATCTGTTTGTATCATCTTCAATTTTTTTCATCAGTGTCTTACAGTTTTCCAAGTACAGATCTTTTGTCCCCTTAGGTAGGTTTGTTCCTAGGTGTTTTATCCTTTTTGATGCAATGGTAAATAACATTGTTTCCTTAATTTCTCTTTCTGATAGTTTGTTATTAGTGTATAAAAATGTAACATATTTCTGTATATTAATTTTGTATCCTGGAAGATTACTAAATTTATTGATGAGCTCTAGTAATTTTCTGGTTATATCTTTAAGATTTTCTGTTTAGTATCATGTCTTCTACAAACAGTGACCCATTTTCTTCTTCCTTCCAAATTTGAATTTTTTAAATGATTTTTTCTTGTCTGATTACTATGGCTAGAAATTCCGACACTATGTTGAGTGTCTTGTTCCTGACCTGGAGAAATACTTTCAGCTTTTCACCATTAAGGATGATGTTAGCTGTGTGCTTGTTATATGAGGCCTTAATTTTGTTAATATATGTTCCCTCCATGTTCACTTTTTGAAGAGTTTTTACATAATTCTTAAAAATACTAATTGTTATAGGCTAAATCAATGTTAAAGTCTGACTCACAACACTTTAGAATGTGACCTTATTTGGAGATAGGGCTTTTGCAGACTTAATGAGTTAAAACAATACAATACTGGAGTATGATATTTTACTGAGCTTCTGATCCAGTATGATTGATACCCTTGTAAGAAGATGGCCAAGTGAAGACAGAGACAGGCACAGGAGACAGGAAGAACACCATGCTACGATGAAGACAGAGATTAGATTTATGAGCCAGGGGATGCCATAGATTGCCAGCATACCACTAGAAGCTGGAAAGTGGCAAAGAAGGATTTCCCTATAGTTTCGTAGGGGCATGAACCTTCCAACACCTTGATTTTGAATTTCTAGCCTCCAGAACATGAGATAATGAATTTCTGTTGTTATAAATCACCCAGATTGTAGCACTTAGTTATAGCAGCCCCTGGAAGCTAATACATTAATAGGATGTTCTTAATATTTAAGTAGTGAGACAGGCTGGGAAGTCACGGATAAACCCAAATCATAGTCAGGACAAAATTGGTCAAACTGTTGTACAAAATGGGTTAAGCATGAATGTATTTAGTTAAGGTTGCATCAGATACTTAGTATGCTGCCTTTTGTTTCCGAGCAGCCTTCTGTGTGCTTCCTTACCAGTCTACTGGATGGTCCAAATTTCAAACCCAGGACCAGACTGTGTTAGTGCATGCCAGCAGCAGCAACAGAGACATCAAACTGGAAAATGGTATACACACAAAATAAGAGTATTTTTGCTTAGATGATAGTCCAAAGTGTGTGTTTCTGATCAGCTAATGGCTTTCTTCCCTGCAATGATTCAGGAATCCAGAACTTTCCATCATGCAATTTTACTATCCCTTAGGGTCTAATTTTCATGTACATCTAATCAGTGGATGAGGAAAGAACATGGAGATCATCATGGGAGGATTTCTATTAATCATGTCTAAAGGTAGGGCACATAATTTCTGGTCTGTTCATTGTCCAGAACTCAGTTGCATGGTCACACCTAATTTAACAGGGCCTGGAAATGAAGTTTAGCTTTATGTCTAGGAAAAAGGGGAAATAAAGGGTTTTGCTGACAGCTGGAGCCTCTGCAACTCATGACATTTTGTTTTTGTCAGGGATTCCTTTCATCTCATTCTAATAGTCCTTTTCTTTTTCTGCTCCAAATGAGCATACAAAGTTGCTGTCATCATTCCAGGTCTAGAACACTACCTTTTAGACACACAATCAAAACATTAAATGTATTATTTTCATCAACGTAGTTTCTCCTAAGAGTAAAACTGATTGCATGAGCTAATATAGTTATCTGCTCATCTGAGACTGAACTTTGTCATATTTCAAAGAATTGTCATCTTATCTAGGAATAGTTTAACTAATTTGCAATAAGTTTGTATTTTTCTGAAAATGCAATACCTATTGATAGTAGTTGTGCTTAAGTACTGTTAACAAGTCCCTGAATAACAGTGATCTGACAATAATCTGATTATTTATTAATTGCATTCCTTGTGCTTCACTGGCACTTCATTTTACACATAAATCTTAAACCAATGAGCATGTACTGCTATCACATTATTTTAATGGTCCAGTGGCCCAGGGATTTGAATTCATTTTTTTTTTAGCTTTATAGATCACACTATTGTAGATAATAATTAATTCCTTTCATATCTTAGTAAAGAGGGTTTTTTAAAATGTCATATTGTAATTATGAGATTTCTTGAACCACACTAGACATGCATTCTGCTTATTTTTGCTGAACTGAACAGCCATTGTATTGAAGGTCAGGATTCATATATATCAATATTATATGGGGCAGTGAGATTTTACACTTAAGCCTTCTGGAAATGAAAAGCATGTTTTTTGCATGATTATTTGGCCTGCTTTAATAATGAGATATTTGTGATTCATAATTGGCATACAGTATCAGTTCCAAGACAGAAAAGAGGAAGCTGGTGATTTTCCTGGATAAATAATTAAGATTTTTTTGTAACTCCAGAGATGAGTTGTGTTATTGGTCTTTGAAATGGTAATAGAAATTATTTTAAGGAGTCAGAAAATAGTATTTCCATTCTTCCTTCTATTTCTGTGAGTCCTTATGGATTCTATGGTGGCTTATCATGAAAGTAGGGTGGCATCTAACTATTGTCAAATTATTTGTGGATTATTTTAAATCTAAACTGTATTGCACATTAAGATGTATAGATATCTTAATTGAATTGATAGAATACGTTCATTCATCAACTTAAATACTTAAATTACTAAAAAACATTTTGTGTTAGTCCTAAAATTCTTTTGAATAGGACCATTGCATTAGGATATTTGGTGTGTATCTGAGTGTGTGTAAAAAGTATTACCTGTAAAATGTGAATACATAGAGCATGCCACAATTTGTAAACTTACCCTGGCATTCACAGAAAGTGGAGTTAGTCCAAGCTTACTCTGACCACTGAGAAGTCCTGGTTTTATTTGCAGATACTTGGAGATACTGAAAGGTTTTTATGTGTGACTGTTTATCAGATGTAGGTGTGGTCTGGATGCCCTGGAAACAACAGCACAGGCTGCACGCCTGTTCCTGGGCTGTGATTTACTTACGAGCTGGGCCACTTGGTGAACTTCCTGTATCCTCAGAGAATCTTGCTTTGAGAGGAGAGGAATCTGTTAACCTGTAAGGATCACACAACATTGTGAGGGAAAAACATGGGACCCTGAAGATGAAGTGAAAAAAGCTCTAATATATTATTTGACTTTTAAAATTTATCTATTCTAATACCCAGTCGGCTTTGAAAAATATTCTTCTAACGCTCCCCTAAGATAAACTATTTTTAAAGAACTACTGTAAACATACATCTGTTTTTATTACCATCATTTCATTTTCCGGGACTTCATCAGAGGAGTCTTGGGGCCACAGTAAATATTTGAATTTCCAAATGGCTAAATATATGTTAAGGCCATCATTTGGGGCCCTGCATGAAGATGTCACAGTGGTGCAGTAGATACCTCTCCTAGTGAATTACTGTACTCTTAAAATTATGATTAATATATTTAATTATCCTTTGGGGAAAAGTAAATTCCTGCCATGCACTTAACATCAATATCAATAGTTCCTCAATGAAATACAGAACTTCTAAGATCCTACCAAAGAAAATTTCCTGTAAGTCTCACTTGAAGGCAGGAGTTATCTGTCTTTCTGGAACGAATCTGGAAACTTACCCACTGTTATTTATCACTTTTCATCTGAAAGTATCTTGAGACTCTTTCGTATGGAGATCTCAGGATCAGCCACAGTCATAAATTAATTTATCCTTGTGTCCTATTTTGAGTATGGTCGTTAATGGTAATTAATGTTCAGTAATGCCCATAAATACTCAAGCTATTTTCTCTATTAAATCTGTCATCAAAAATCAGAAGTTTTCACAGCAAATTAGTGTCAAGTTTGGAAAGGAGAGGCAGGACTCTAATGGCTAAGATCTAAGATCTGTGCTATAATAATAAGAAATTGTTGTTACTGTCAATACTTCTGTTTTGTTTCTTTTACCAGTTTTCATTACAGGAGAAAAGGTAACATTTGTTTCTTGCTTATGTTTCAGTTGTTTTGATGTTCCTCATGTATCAGTTGTTTTGTATACTCTCCGTTATTCTCAGAGAAATCATGAAATCTAGATAATGTTATTCTCATTTTGGGAAAATGTGTAACTAAGGCTGAAAAATATCAAATCACATCTTGAAGGTCATCCTTATTAACATAGCAGAGTCACAATTCAAAGCGACACTGAGATATCAGAGCCCCTCTCTTGCCTTTTGGCCTAGTTATGATTGATGATTGCCCACTTGGTGTGAAACTCTGAATTCATGTTAGGATACAGGATGGCTGAGAGAGAAGGAAAAAGTGGAGCTGAGGAAGAAATAAAATAACATATCCAGATGGTGATAGTGGGCAGAGTAGAGGGGGCAGAATGCAAGAGGGATGAAAATAAGGGCCAGTGGCCACATAAGGTCTACTTTTCTTATTTACTGAAGGCTGCCTTGAGCAATGACCTGGGGAAGGAAAACTTATTTGATGCAAGTGCTACTTGTTCCAAACCCTCCTGTACATTCCTGTATTCTCTCCTGTTCTGTATTTAGTGGCTTATGTTAACACAAGAAAATGGGGATGAATGAATGTCAACAAATAAAAAAATGCTTTGGACAGAGTTAAACAGATGAGGAAGATGTTATTCATGGCTATCACAGAAGGCAAGAGAGATTGGACTCAACTTCACTGAAACAAAAGGCGGAAGGGTTTTTAAGTGCGGGATGAGCTAATGGAAAAGTACCAGACGACATTAGGTGAGAGGTTGGTCAATGTGATTAGACCATCTGTGTTTGCTAGTTGGTACTTATCAAAGTTATTAGATTCCAGTCCTCCTCTAGACACTGGGAGATAGGGGCCATATCTTTCTCAATGATGATAATTCAAAGGCTAAGTGTCAGGTCCTTGAGAATGAAATTCCTGGGTTGTAAAACTGGGAAGAGGCTCTCAGTCGCAGAGGAGCACAGAAAGGATTTATAATTCCAAGTTTTCTAAAGTAAATGCTCTAAGAAAAGAGAGGCCGGGGGCCTACTGTCAAGGAGAAATCCGTCTAAAATTTTGTCAAGCTGAGGAGAAAGTTAGGTTGACATGGTCTACATAGTCCAGCACAGTACTATTCTTTTCTTGAAGATTGGGAGGACAGATGGTAATCAGAGGTATATTTTATTTTAAATAGTTAAAAACAAAACAAAAAACAACAAACAACTTACTTGAGTTGACAGTCGCTAACTCTGTCTTGGGCACCAAAGTGTGAGGTGGAGAGAGGTGGAAATGGAAATGGCTGAGGCTGTAATTGTTTTGGTTAATAAAATTGAAACAATATACCATTTTAAGATAAATGCTTGAAGTAATTTGATAAAATTATATTAATAATAAAGAAAAACAACTGTTAGACAGTTAAAATATGAATACAGAACACTGTCAAAGGGAAGAGACAGAAGCAGGAAGAGCTGGCTATTCCTGCCTCGACAGGTCAGCTCCTGTATGATGATCAAAGACCACATACTAGCTGACCATTCTGAGATGCATCCCAGCTCTTGTCACACAGTGGATTCTCAAGATGTGGCTGTTGGGCTTATCTTACTCTCCTATAGCAGTAGGTAATGGCCAGGCTAGTTCTCCCCACCATCTAATACATTTTTGGTTAGACTTCAGTCATTTCAGTCACATGTCGATGTCTAGGAATAAGAATTGATTTCACATTAGCTACAATGAAACCTAATTAGGAAAGTAAATCATTTATAAATAAAGTAAATCAAATCAAAAGGATGCCCCTGAACTTTACAGTTCCCGCCAAGTAGATGTAGGTCTGTGGCACCATGGTTGTCAGATTTGGAGCCACTGAATCACCCAGAAAAAGAATGAAATAATGCCATTTGCAGCAACATGGATGGACCTAGAGATTATCATATTAACTGAAGTAAGTCAGACAGAGAAAGACAAATATATCACTTATATGTTGTATCCAAAAAATGATATAAATTCTATTTACAAACCAAAAACAGACTCATGGACATAGAAAACAAACTATGGTTACCAAAGGGGAAAGGGAGGAGAGGGGTAAATGAGGGCTTTGGGGTTAACATATGCACACTACTATATATAAAGTAGATAACCAGGAACCTACTGTATAGCACAGGGAACTATATTCTATTTCTTGTAATAACATAATGGAAAGGAATCTGAAAAGAAAATATTTATGTATGTGTATGTATAACTGTATCACTTTGCTGTACACATGAAACTAACATTATAAATCAACTATACTTCAATAAAATTTTTTTTAAAAAACGAATCCCCTTCTAACTCCTTGAAGGAAAGTGGTGCAGGATAATGCAAGCATGAATATTGATGAAGAACACAAAAGGCACTGATTTGGAGCTGGTTATCTGAGTTCATAATATATATCCTATTTGGGTTACTCAGAAGCACACTTTGGCAAAAACTTTAGTGCAGGGTGTTTATATGGAATATTGAACACAGTCAGGGGATTTGGTAAATGAGATAGGGAAGAGAAGACATCTATAAAGGCTTATTGTCTTTGGATAGGTGTCCAGAAGCAGACCCTGAGATGAGGATGCTTGTGGAAGTGTTTTATTGCCAAGTATTTCCAGGGAAAGAACAAATCAAATCAACAATAAAACTCCCCTAGGTGGTAGGGAAGTAGGACAAGGAAGGGAACAAAACCAAGCCTGTGTGTGATGTTCCTGTCTGTTTCTGCCTCTTACTTTCATGCTCCATCTTCATTAGGCATCCCTGCATGATAGATCTCTCATTTATTTGTATTTCTGTAGATATGCACATTCACACGGGGAAAATGCAGAATAGTATTGAGTCACTAAAATCCTTAGGACAATCATAAATTTCTCAAATAAAACCACCAATCATTGGTAGGCACCTTTAATTGCTTTTGCTTATTTTAATCAAAGTTGTTCTCAAAGCCTTGACTACTTATACTCCCCACCATTATACATTCCTTATTATGAAAGATAACCAGCAAAAAAAACAAGAACCTTGGGATGACCTGTGGCCTGAGTTGTTGGTTGGGATATGAATGAGAAGAGACAGATTCTAGAAAGGAGCTTCCTCTTACTGAGATGTTAGGTTCTAAAGGCAGTATATCAGGACCAACTTAAAATTACTCCTGAAATCTGCTCAGAAAGGTGCCACAGTGGAGAACAAGGTACAACCTCTCAGAGAGACCACTGGTCTTCCACCAGAGTAGTGAAGGTTCTTTTGTTTTTAAGGCTGATGATTACTTGGCTTGTGTTTAAAGGCCATATGAATGGATAATTAATGTCTTTAAATATTAAGACAATACCCAGAGCAGCAACATGCTGACAATATAAGAAGCATTTGTGAAAGTTCCCTAAGGAAGTGGATAGCTAAGCTAGGTCTTATTTCCTTCTAGAGTCAGAAAAAGCAGCAGTGAGATGCAGGACAGTGCACTATTTCAACGTTTGAATAATTCTGTCTTTGTCTCTCTCTCCATTTATGCAAATGGTTAAAAGTTAGACATACTGTGTCTTAATTCAGGCTTCCTGACTGTCTTGCCATATCACCTTAGGCAAGCTCCTTAGCCTCTCCAAGCCTCAGTTTTCTCCTCCAGCAGGTTGTTGGAAGATTGAATAGGATAGCACCTAGCAGAGTTCATCCAGATTAGTAAGTGTTCAATAAACATCTGCAGCTGTTATAATTGGCTTCTGGTGGTGCATTGGTAAAGGTCTCTGCGTCCATTGGAATCTTGAATTCAAGAGCCTCTCTGGCTCTTATATCTCCTTAGACTGTATATTTCAGTGAATCCTTGTATCTGTCATGGCCCAGGACTTGGCATAGGTGATTGCTTAAAGAATTGGTTACTTCTATTTAGCTTGACATTTTGTGCTAGTAGATTTTGATGATATCTACTCAGTGTTCAAAGAGTTATATTTTATGAAAATTATCTGTGGTCTGGGCTGGCATTTACATTCATGTTTAAGGTGGGTCTATTCCATTTTCAATTGGCTTATGTTGGTAAAAACAAAGTAGCAAATGAGGAAGTAAGAACCTTAAAGACATTTCTGAGGACATAGCTATTGCCAGCTGATACTGTTTCTTTTTCTTAATATTTCATATTTCTGGCCCTTTCCTCTGTATTTTTCTCCTGGTGAATGGGCAGCGGGGCATGGCAAGCTGTAAAGCTGGAGGAAATTTGAACTGAGTACGCACAGCCATTGTAACATCGTGCTGTGCGCTAATCAAATAATTCCTCTGGGTAAATGCTGTTACCTTGAAAATATTATGTTGGGAGATAGGTATTTGAAAAATGAGCACACTGTAAGGATATGAGCAGTGGAAATGAACTTTAGGTATTATAGAAATATTAGAGGAGAAAGCAAACATCCCAGCAACTTGGAAGCCAATATTGATATCTATCAAGAGGCAATGCTATCCATCTTAGTATATTAAGCAGAAGTGTAAATACTGAAACATTCATGAAGGGAAATGAGAGCAGGAAAGCTGAGTTATAGCTTAGGGCTCTAGCTTGTCTGTATACTATGCTGACAGGATAAAAAGGCAAATGGCAAAGAATACATTTAAGTACAGTTTTCCATGTTTAAGTTTGTTTTTCTGTGTTTATAAATTTTCACTTATAACATGATATGCAAGGAAATAAATATAGTTATATTTTTATGAAGTCCAGGAGGAAGCTTGTGCAAACAGACAGTGGCTTGACCAGATCTTCCTGGAATTTCAGTCTCCCAAGAATGTTGCTGGGTGATATTTACCTGCATATCTTGGTGGTGGTGGACTCAGTAAGAGAGGGAGTAGAGTTGTCTTGAGGTTAGTGGTTGAAGTCTCAGCAGAGCCCATACTTGATGATTTTGACTCCTCTCTTACATGCAGAAAAAACTAGAAATTCAGTAAGCTCTACACTTAGACAGCATTACCCTGGTGGGAATGAAGACAAATGAGACACATCTTTCACAAAATGTATGCCAGCAGTGCCAGTAGGGGAAGCCTGGTGAGGGGCCAGTCTGCAGGGTCCACAGGGATGAGGCGCTCTGTTTACCAAGTTCTCTGTGACCGCCTACACTTGGCCTCTGCTATGATTAAAGTAAAATCATTTATTTTTCTGACTTACATGAAAAGAAATGTATTTATAGAAAGAGTGCTAATGTTATGGAGGACTATACATATACATATGGAGGACTATGGAGAGAATGTGAATCTATTGATCAAATCAGCCAATGACGCAGTTGCAAACTTTGCTCATGAAGGTGCCCAAAGAAAGATAAAAATCTTGCTCAGGCATGTAAATTACCTTGAATGCTAGAACTTCTAACAGCATTTGTTTAGCAATCATATGGAAACAATACAAGCTGCCCTTCACTAAATCTACCTTACTTTTATATTCTGCCATTGGGCAGTATGAATTACCTTAAAAAACTTTGATTTAGGGAAAGATTGTCCAGTTCACTTTTTAGCTAGGGGTTGCAAAATGTTGTTAAGATGACAATAGCTACTGTCTGTGGGAGAGGAAAAACATTTAAAAACTGATAAACTAAGGATCAAAATAATATTTGCAAGTTGAATTATGGGATTGCATCCATTTCTATTGTGAACAATAATTAATTTAAATGGAAAAATAACAACTAGATTCTTGATGTAAAACAGTAAAATGTATGACATTAAAATACAAGTGTGGAAATAGAAATGTGACACTAGTCTCTGTAGTTAAAACAGGTCTTCTCCCTAAGAAGTTATGATTGACCTTGAGTGATGGAAATGTGAGTACTGAATTTGCTTGTTATTTTAATTTGCTCTAGACTTGAGGTGGGTCTCTGGTTGTGGCATACATTTGTGATGTATGTGTTATTGGTCTGTTTGAGAATCATGCTGCTGGTTACTATCTGTGTCAGCAGATGCAAGGTCCTGTCAAACTGTCTTTTTCCTTCCATACTGTTACTGTGTTTCAGTAAGAACTACTGCTTTAAGAGACTGGTTTTAGACAACTTTGACACTTTGTTTGCTGTTTGAAGCAAAGCTCTTTGAGACTCAACACATCATGCCCCTTAATATCATGTTACCTGAACCAGGTTATTGCTTTGCTTTCCTGAATGTCTTCTGCTATGCCTCCATAGCGGCACATTGGCATCAAAATACCTTTTTCCTGTAGCCCACACCGAAGCCCTTTGTACATATATGGAACAGAACTTACAACCTTAGCCCATAATACTACTGTGAATTTTGTAACTACCAAAGTTTCCCTTTTTGCACTGGATGCAGGGGCGACTGAGAACTGGCATTGCCACCCACCTATCACAATGGCATCACACTCCATGGCTGTCCTTTCTGGATAAAAGTGGGATGTTAAACAAGTATGTAGCTAAATGTAATAGTACAGTGACCTTTGTCTTTGTATCCTTTAAGCTTTGTGTGTGTGTTCACTGCAGAATTTATTAGGAATACCTGTTTCCCTCTGCCCCACAAGCAGGTTAACAACCAGCTAACAAGGCAAATGTGGGTGAGACTAGCTGCTCTCAGTTGTCTAATTTGGTGGTTATGTGAATTTTTAGCTAACTGCTGCACTGTCAGGCTGTTTGAAAAACCCACAAAATGACTGAAAGCTCATAACTGTGGTTGAGTGTCGAGGATTCTGGCTTCCATTTACTTGCCCCCTAGTCATTTTAGTTTATTGTGACCTGCTTCTAACATTAACTTTAACCATAAGAATAGCGGGATTCCTATTAAGAGTGCATTTGTTTCCTTGCAGGGACTTTTTTTCTGGCAATTTTGCTGGATTCTTTCCAAATAAATTAGATGAGAAAAGATTCAAGCTTAAATGGTGTCATCTGCTAAGGCAGCTGAATTTCTGTGTTCTGTTTGAATGCTGACCATGGGAATGTTTTAAGCAGATTCAGGCACAAATTCTGTCCACAGTTGGTAGTGTCCATTGGTTGCCAGGGGTTCCTTTATCAGCAATTGCACACTTCATTATGGAAGTTTCTGTATGACGCTCTGTCCTAGTGTGGTGTGGTCAGATTAGGATAGAGATGGAGGATGGCCTGGAGTGAGGTTCAGGATGGTCAAAACATGGTCCATATGTTAGTTATAATTGAAGTATAGTTGATTTACAACAATTATATTAGTTTCAGGTGTGCAACATAGTGATTTGATACTTCTGTAGATTAGATTCCATGTAACTTTACGACAAAACAATGGCTGTATTTCTTTTTGTTTCCCTATATATCCTTGTTGCCTATTATATACATAGTAGTTTGTAGCTTTTAATCCCACACCCCTATCGTGCCTCTCTCCTCCCTAGTAACCATTAGTTTGTTCCCTATATCTGTGAGTCTGTTTCTGTTTTGTTGTATACCTTTGCTTGTTTTGTTTTTTAGATTCTACATATGAGTGATAACATAGAGTGTCTTTCTCTGTCTGATTTATTTCACAAAGTATAATATTCTCTAGATCCATCCATGTTGTTGCAAATGGCAGAATTAAAATATTTTTTATGGCTGAGTAATATTCTAAGTTCTAGTGATCTATGTGTCTGTTTTGTGCCATTACCATACTGTTTTGATTATTATAACTTTGTAATATGGTCTGAGGTCAGGGAACATGATAACCACCACCTTTCTTCTTTTTTTCTCAAGATTTCTTTGGGTATTTAGGTCTTTCGTGGTTTCATATAAATTTTAGGAGTATTTGTTCTAGTTCTGTGAAAAATGTCATGGGTATTTTGATAGGAATAACATTAAACATGTAGATTGCTTTCTGTATTATGGACATTTTACAGTATTAATTCTTCTAATTTAAGAACACAAGGTATCTTTACATTTCTTTGTACCATAAATTCCTTAACTGGTGTTTTATAGTTTTCGGAGTTTAGGTCTTCCACCTCCTTGGTTAAGTTTATACCTATATTTTTAATTCTTTTTGATGTGCTTTTATATAGGGCTGTTCTCTTGCTTTCTCTTTCTGATAGTTTATTAGTATATAGATAAGCAACAGATTCATGTGTATTAATTTTGTATCTTGCAATATTACTGAATTATTTTGTTCTAATAGTTTTGGGGTGGGGAATTTAGGGTTTTTTTTTATATATATATGGCATCATTTCATCTGCAAACAGTGACAGTTTTAGTTCTCTTCCAAATTGGATGTATTTTATTTCTTTTCTTGTCTGATTGCTATAGCCAGGACTTCAAACGCTATGTTAAATAGAAGTGTAGATAATGGACATCCTTGTTCTTGTTTCAGATTTTACAGAAGAGGTTTTCATTTTTTCACCATTGAGTATGATGTTAGCTGTGGGTTTGTCATATGTAACATTTATTATGTTAATATGTTTCCCCTATACCAACTTTGATGAGAGTTTTCATCATGGATGGATGTTGAATTTTATGAAATGTTTTTTCTACACCTATTGAGATGATTATGTGATTTTTATCCTTTTGTTAATGTGGTGTATCATGTTGATTGGTTTGCAAATAGTGAAACAGCTTTGTATCCCTGGAGTAAATCCCATTTTGATAATGGTGTTTGATCCATTTTGTATAATTTTGGATTCAATTTGCCAATATTTTGTTGAATATTTTTGTCTGTATTCATCAGAGACACTAGCCTATAATTTTCTTTTTTTGTAGTGTTTTTGTCTAATTTTGGTAGCAAGGTAATTGTGGCCTCTTAAAATGAATTTGGCAGTGGTCCATACTGTTCAACTTTTTGGAATAGTTTAAGAAAGATATGTACCAGCTCTCCTTTATATTCTTTATATGCTTGGTAGATAGAATTCTCCCTCTACAGCCATCTTTTGTTTACTGGGAGTTCTTTTACTTATTACAAATTAAATTTTACCACTAGTGATCGATCTGTTCAGATTGTCTGTTTCTTCCTGATTCAGTCTTTGTAGGTTGAGTGTTATGTTTCTGATTACAGTTACACAGATGTATGTATTTGTCAAGATTTATCACATTTTATATTTTAAATTGATCAGTTTTAATGTGTGAAAATTATACCATAATAAAATAATAATAAAAAGAACTAATAGTATATGTGTCAAGAAGGGAGACAGATAAATGGTAGTATTTGGGGAAAAGTAGTTAATTGAAGAGATTATTTGAGCAATATTAGATTGTTTTCCTTTTACCATATTTCTTCTTCACCTACTAGGCCTTGTTGCCTGAATCCAACTATTAAAATTTGTTTCTTAATTACTATACAGGAAACTTTGAATCTATTAGATTAGATATTATGGGATATATACTATCAACTATGTATCTCTGTATATATAACTATATGGATAAATACAGATATGACAATACCTTCTGTTATGCTGTTGATCAGACTGTGGGGAGAAAAGCATTCTGGTCTGTTAGATATTGCTGGTGGAAAGAAACATTTTACAGTACTATGAGGAGATCTGGTGATACAATACAAAACTGCATCTGTATTTACCTGATGACCCATTGATTCTACTTCTAGGAATTTACTCTACAAATACATAGTAAGCAATGCTGTATACACACACACACATTCATTGCAGCATTGCTTGTACATAGTGGAAACATATTAAATGTTTATATATAGGAGAGTAGTTTAATAAAGTATGTAAACCCAGTGGAGTCCTATCCAGCTTTCTAAAAATGGGGAAAGATCTCCATGAACTGATGAGGACTTATTTCCTGGATGTGTTTCTCGTTGCAGAAAGCAAACTGCAAATGAGTATCTTTTGTATAAAAAATTATGAATAAAAACTATATACACACACATGCACGCGCGCGCACACACACACACACTCTCATTTGTGCGAACAGAAATACGGGAAGGCCAAATTAGAAATCCATGATATTGGCTATCAACGAGGGTGTGGGGGAACTGGATGGAAAAGATGGCAGAAAGGGTACATGGAGAGCTGGATGGAGGAGAGGACTGAGATACAAGAGACTGGAGTGGTAACACTTCTAATAAGTACACCATTTTTTAAAGTAACTGATTTTAGAACCGTGTTCTATTTCAGATACTTGAACATGCAAATAATAAATAGAAACACCAAGGATTTGAAGGAAATGGAATATGAACAGAAACACATGAATCTAACTGTATTTCAAATGAATAATACAAGTATTTTGGGTATGGGGAAATAATTCTTGAACACAGTACTTCGAGTGTATGCCCACAGGCTAAAGAAAAAAGAATGTGTGTGTGTTTAATGACTCTAGTTAGTAGGTTTATTTTTCATAATTGTATGCATTAGTCATTCTGAAATGACTTGATGTATATTTTTAAACTGAACATCTAAGTGAATCTGTTGTGAATAAGGAGAGTTAGTGTCTTTTTGTCAGAGAAGTCAAAATTGTGGAAGTTCAGAAGCTTGAATAAATACTATGGTGTTGGAATGAAACTGAAAGTAATAGTGTGAATATGTGGTTTTGAATATCTAGATATAGATAAGGATATATATATAAATGTAGATTTAGATTTAAATTTATGAATAAGTGAACAGATACAGAAATATAGGTGTGTGTATATATACATATACAGTTTAATATTTATCTGATTATCTTTTCAGTCTTATTAACATTAGTACACAAACCTCAATATTTAAAATAAAATTTCTAAAGTCTCTGTGTTCCTCTACTTACGTATTCTCACAGACATTTTGTTTCATTTTTTTCCCCCTTGAGTCCCCCTAAATTTCTCTCAACTGCAAATTTAACAGTTCTTAAGGCAGCCTTAGCATTCTGAAGACACACAGTAAAAATTTATAAACTCATAGAAAACCAATGGGTAAGGCAGAATAAAACAAAGGAAATTTTCATTACATTAATTATTTCTACTTGACCCTTATCAGTAGGTGTTTCTAAAGTTACATGCACACAGGGTAGGAGGGGAGGACAGAAGACGAGAAAGAATTGATAGTATTTGAAGTATTTGATGGACTATGTGACACACAGTGGAAGGGGAGCTTATGAACTGAGTGTGTTGACTGTGGAGGAACACAGCCTGCTCCCTTGATGAAGCCTTATTGTTTGTTTTTATTCTGAAGGTCACATATAAGATTATAATCATCCAAGAATGGTCTTCTCATATTTTTTTTCTGTAAATCTTTGACAAGTCTACATGTGCAGAAAACTATTTAGCAAAATGCCAACATAGGCTTTACAGTTTGTAATTTTAAAAAGCAATAACAAAGATCTGCTGCAACATGTAAAATAGTCAATAGAGGGTTTTGAATAAGATTGAAAAATTGAAGGAAAATAGGTGTTCCCAGCAGGCAAAATATTACTGACATTTTTAATAATAATGAAACATAAGACCTAGGTAGGGCAAGACAGGAATCCATTTTGCATGTCAAAGACTTGTTTGCAACAAATTTGTTTGGGTTACTTTGTTAGATTCTGTAACTCTAATAGAATAAGTTCAAGGTTAAGAAAAGTAAAATAAATGTCTAAATGATTGTACAGAGACTAACTTTTCCAACAAACCTCTGAAAGAAAAAAATCTCTATGCAAGAAATGACTCCACCTTTGCTTCATTGATGCACGTTTGTTTCACTTTCCAGACAAAAAGAAAATCAAAATATCTGCCAAATTGGCTTTACATAACCTATGTTCTCCTGGCCGTGCTTAAATTTAAGGATTTCAACCCATTTTCTTGTTGTATCTGGTAAGAGTATGAGTCACATTTTCCAACTCTACTTGTGAAAATCACAATACTTCAGGTGCCCTAAAATTTAACTATCTGATAGT
The DNA here is from genome assembly GCF_009834535.1 of Camelus ferus. Classification (NCBI taxonomy): domain Eukaryota; kingdom Metazoa; phylum Chordata; class Mammalia; order Artiodactyla; family Camelidae; genus Camelus; species Camelus ferus. The sequence goes on along the minus strand of NC_045706.1, from coordinate 19,811,806 downwards.
TTATTAACACATTAAATCCTCCTCCGGGAAGAAGGAGAAATTAAGAGCAGGGGTGACAGTTGAGGAAACATGCTGATGAAATTTAGTTGGCTTGAAATAATGCAATTTAAAGTTATTTTTAAAACCTTTCATGTATAAATGAAAGTACTAATCTTCTATTTATAACTAGTTTATATCAGTTACCAGTGAAGAGCCTTTTGATAATTTGGTAACTGATATGAGGGAGAAAAATATCTATCATTAATGTTCATTTCCAATTACTTCCAGATTCTTTTTGATTTAAAGAAGATTTTTGGGAGAATGTGATTGATGCTTAAAACACTTCTATTTAATGTTTAATAAACATAGCACGTAAGCATACTTAATGTAAGCATGAGTTCCTTTGGAAAAATGATTCAGTTGGTTGTGATAGACTAAATAAGGAAGAAATGAGTTTTACATTAGCCTATGCCTTACAGACAAATAATCTCCAACAATTGATCTTGGTTCCATAAGGGGAAAAAAAAAAACTATTTACATTTTTATCAGGGTTACTTTGAATCTATAAATCAAATAAGGTAAATGAATAAATACCTTGATAGTATTGATTTTTCCAGTCAGAGAACATGACATAACACAGTTCTTTGTTTTTTTCTTAATAATACTTTGCAATTTTCAGCAAAGGGTCTTGCATTTCTTTTGCTATATCTATTATAAATGCTTTTTCAAATTGATATTTTAAATTTCCAGTTATTCAGTGCTAATATATAGAAATGCAATTGCTTTTGGTACATTGACCATGTATATTATACTTACTGTACAATTTAGTGTATAATAGAAATAGGGAAAATAAGCACTCTTTGTGGTTTCCTGTTTTAGTGGGAAAATAATCACTGTTTCTCCCTTAAGTTTGATCTTAATTATAGGTTTTTACAAGTAAAGCTTTATAAGTCTGAGGAAGTTTACTCCTACCTCTAATTTGCTGACATCTTTTATCATGAACATCTATTAAATTTGGTCAAATGCTTTTTCTGCCCTTATGTGATGGTCTCTCTTATCTCCCTCCCTTTCTCTGTCCTTCTCTCACTATTTGATTTTATAATTGTGATACAGTATATTGATTAATTGTTAAATATTAAAACAAACTTGCATTCCTGCAATGAATCCTACTTATTCAAGATGCATTCTCATTTCAGTCTATTTCTGGACAATTTGTTAGGATTTTATTAAGGATTTTTAAGTCTATGTTCATGATGGTAATTATTTTGTAATTTTATTTTCTGGTAAGGTCTTTGTCAAGTTTTGGTACCAATATTAATACCAAAAGTATTACTCAAGAGTCATGAAATGCGTCAGGGATGGTTTCTTCCTATCTGTTTTCTGAAATATTTTATATAAAGTCAGTATTATTTAACATAAATGGCTAGTAGAATTTACAAATGTAACCTAAATGGTTTGTAGAGTTTAAGAATGAAACCATGTGAGACTAGAAAGTTATTTTTTGGGCAGAGGGGGGATTACAAATTATGATTTTCACAGGTAAGTGGTATTCGGATTTTCTACTTATGTCAGTTTTGTTAATTTGTATGTTGCAAGGACATTGTCCATTTCATCAAAGCTATCAGGTTGTTATTTTAATATCTAAAAGATCTGAGTTACTATCCTCTCTTACATTTCTGATACTGATCATTTCTGTCTTCTCTTTTTTTATTGCATAGTCTAGCTAGGGATTGATCAATTTTAATGATATTTTTATCTTTAAACCAGAACTGCTTCTGGTTTAAAAAACTTTCAATAACTGTTTTTATTTTCTACTGCTGCCTCTTTATTATTTCCCTTTCTACTTAATTTGGGTTTAATTTTATCTTCTAATTCTAATTCTAGATACTTAAGGTAGAAATGTACATCACAGTATATCTATTCTTTTCTAATATATGCATTTATAGCTATATATTTCTGTCTATGTATTTCCTTTTGTGCATTCCAGAAATTTTGTTGAATAAATACCTTTATCATTGATTTTAATATATTTTAACATGTTTATAATCTCTTCTTTGATCTATCAATTATTATAAAATCTGTTGCTTTATTTCATATTGAAATACTTTCTAGGTGCCCTACTGTTACTGATTTGTAATGTAGTTCTAATTCTATTATGATGAGATAATTTACTATGTGATATTTCAATTTTAAAACAATATTAGGAAGTTATTTTGTCTCGAAATATATTTTGGTGATTGTTTTATGCACAGTTGAAAAATATTATTTTATCTGAGTTACTGACTCCTGAGTTAGTGGCTCTATCAGTGTAAATAAGGCCAGATTGTTGACAAAATTCAAATCTTATGTGTGTGTGTGTGTGTGTGTATGTGTAAGTTTTAGCTGTTTCATCAAACACTTCCTGAGAAGTGTCAAAATCTTCAATGACATTTGTGGATTTATCTACTTCTCTTTAATCCTATCAGGCTTTTCTGTATATGTTTCAGTTCTTTTGTAAGTGGTAAACATTATAAGCCTTGCTGATAGATTAACCCTTTTAGCTTGATACTAATATAGGCAATATTTTATTGTGTTTATTTTCTACATAGCATATCTTTTACCATTTTTGACCTATCTAAGTCTTTCTCATCTATCTCTTGTACATATAACATAATTTGGTCTTTCTTTTTATCTAGTTTGAAAATACATTTCTAAAAATTGGAATGTTTAGTTCATTTATATTTATTATATCTATCAGTATGGCAGGATTAGAAATTCAGTGGTACTATTTATGTTTCATTTGTGTTCCTAAGTATTTTTTCTTCTATTTTGTCTTTGTGTTCCTCCTTTATTAACTTCTTTTAGGTTATTATTTCTTTCTTTAATGTTTTTTTTAATTTCAGTGCCTCAGTTGGCTTTTTAACTATACCTTTTTGTATTATTTTTATAGTTGTTGTAGCAACTATAGTAAACACCCTTAAGTTGTCACAGTCCATAGTTAGTAATGCACCATTTCACAAAAACTGTAAGAACCTTAAAAGAGTAAAATTACATTTATTGCCCACATGTGTCACTGTGACATATTTTACTATATATGTAGTAAGTCTTAAAATTTCATGCTATTATTTTTGCTTTAGGAGTTGTGTTTCAAGTAAGTTAAAATAATTTTATTTTTGTGATAATTTCTGATATAGTTCATTATTTCCTATAAAATCAAGTTTTTGTCTGATTCTATTTTCCTTTATGCTAGTGAGACTCCTTTAACATTGTTGTAGTTAAAAAAAAAACCCGTTGGTATGAGTTTCTTAAGGACTTTTATTTGTTTGAAAGTGTCTCTATTTTACCTTTTTTTTTAACACATATTTTTCTGTACAGATGTAGAATTATTCTTGTTTCATGTTTGCTTTACTTGCACTAGTGTCTTCTGGCCACCATTGTTCCTTACGGTAGGCCAGGTATACAATGGATAATTTTTTCTCAGTATGAAATCTATTTTCTTCTTGTCTGCACCCAAGATTTCTGTGTTTCTTTGATTTTCTGCAGATTGAAAATTGTATGAGTCTGGTTGTTTCCTTTGTTTTTATCCTCCTGGTGGGTCACTGGGGTGTGGGCTCAACATTGAGGACAACAGACACTGGGGTGTCTGGTTATGCAGTCGTTCCTTCAGAGGTGTTTTGTTTTGTTCTATCATACATTTAGGTTTCTGCTACATCCTCAAGGTTCTGTGACATGTGGTTTTATTCTTTGATGAGTCCATTTTGGTTTGGAACTTTTTGGTGATGACACATACTGTAGGTCTATAACACAAAACTTTGTCATTGCCAGGGCCTTTACTTAATGCTCAAAACTTTTATCAAGGTGCCTCTAATGTAGCTAATTCAGCATTCCAATCTCTCCGTGCACAGTGTAACCTTTGATGTCACCAATCAGATCTCAGCCCTTAAGAAGTCAATCTCTACTACGACTTATGGAGTTTTGCCCTTCCAACAGTAACCAATAGAACCTCAATCAGCCATCAGAATGCATGGGCAAGATAACTAAGAACTGACAAATAAGAGGCCTTTATCCTAACTGGGTTACTTTGAAAATGTCAGTGTTCAGAAATTCCAGTTAGTCATTTTTTTTCCTTATCTTATAGGATAGTAACTTATGCCAACTTCTTAAGTTACTGAAATATTCCACACAGCAGCCAGTATAGAAATGCCTTAGCCATAGCTAGTTTTCATTATATGATGATATCTTTCCTTCCATGGCTCTTCCTTCATACTCTCTAATTTAAAAAAAAAAAAAAAAAAGGAATGGTTTAGGAAAAATCAAACAGTGGTAGAGGATGATTTGAATTGTCATCTTCCCAGCCATTTTCCTAACATCAACTACTAGTAGTAGTTAGTTTTGACTCAGATTTAAACTTCTATTGAGAAGCAGAGATCTACACAAAAGGCCATTTTCTATGGGCAGATCTTGTCTCAAATTCTAGTGAAGTTTATCTTTCTGGTCTTTCTAATCTGTTTTGTGGAGCTGTGAGCAATAAAAATATGGTATAATTTAGATTGATTGATTTTTTTGCTATTTACAACTGTAGAGAAAAACCTGTATTTCTCCCATATTAATTTCTATCCCCAAAATATGGCCCTCACTGGACATATTCTCATAGGAAGAACAGATTAAACTCCATGCCATAAACAATCAGGGCTGGCAGCATTCATTGTCACAATTAACCAGTACTTACTAAGCACCTACCATAGGACAGCACAGAATGAAGTCACAGATTGTCCTTATGGCTAGACCTTGAAGTAGGCAAAGAATACTAAATTAAAAGTTAAGTTTTGGGGACATTTTGTGTTTGACTCTGTCATGAATAAGCTTTGTGGCTTAGGCATGTTACTTACTACTATTGAGTCTCAGCTTTTATATCTGTACTTAAACAAATAAAAGGTTTTAAGAGAATGGGGGAAAATTATGTATAGAAGCCTCCTAGAAACATTTCTTAGTTCAAGCTAATCACCATAATCTTATTATTCACATTAGTGATTGGTTTAAGAGTGTTCATGCAGCTGACCAAAGAGACATGAGGGGCTTTAGTGAAGTTAATAAACTAGACAAATAAATAAAAAATAATGGAAATACCAAAATAGTCTAGTTGGCACCAACATGGTCCTAGTTAATAACCAATTGGCATGCAGGCTTTTGGTAGTAACAGTGATATATTCATATATATTTGCATACATATGAGAAGTAAATTACATTGCATCATCTCATTTTTAAAGTTGACCGTGTATATGAAAACCCAACAAAGTGTTAGCAAATTTTCTCTATATGATAAGAGTATATATTTTATTTCTGTGTTTATTTGAATAATTTATATAACTTTTATACTTAAACATAGGTATTGGGTAATTTTTAAAAAATGGCAATAAAGATATTTAAAATTTGAGTTTCACAGCCTCATTCACCCCAAATAATTTTGAATATTTTTTCTTGATTGGTGACTGAAAAAAGGTAAAGTTTCTTGAACAAGGAAGTTCAAAATAAAAATCATGGAAATATGAAAGTAATTATTGTTACCTTTCTTTGCAATACCATATGCTATCTCGTGGTAAGATGATTATAACAAGTCATGGGGTAAATTTTGTATGATTGTATTTAATTAATTCCAAAGGCTGTTGTCTGTATCAACCTTCACCTCTGAATAATATTAGCACAGAGATTTTGTCTGGAGATGTATCTTGTGTGACTTGTTCACCGCTTATTGGAATTGCCACTGAGAGAATAGATTATTGTTTCACCTATTATAAGATATACTATTTTTCCTGTGTATGTAAAGTCCTAATAAAGGTAAATCTCAATAGTATGTTAAGATAAAATAGAAATTATTAATGAGCGGGAGAGACCATCATAGCCATGAGATTACATGTATGCTAGAAAATTTGAGAGCACAGTCTTAGGCCACTCATTTATTGTCTATCATGGGTAAATAGCTTAACCTCTCTAACTTGCTGTTCCTCTGGTATGTAAAATGGGTAATAACAAATTAATAGTACTATCATGAGTATTAAATTACTAATACAAAAGAGCCCTTTGGACAATGCTTGACAAACAGTAGTGATTTCATAAACGTTGTTTGAGTGAATTCCTGAGTGTAGATGGCAGATATTGTTCTTTTCATTTTACAGGTAAGGAAGTGGAGGCTCAGAGGGCAAAGAAAGTTAGTAGAGATCTCATAGTCTGTGACAGAGCTGGATTTCTAACCACAGCAGTCTGACTCAAAGCCCACAAGCATAACACCTTCCCCTCTTGCTATGGGTTTTAGAAAATCCCACCTAACACGACACAGATTTCCCTTTGCCATTCTCGTGACAGGGAACACTCATGATCCTCTCCTCCCTTCTTATATCTAAATGCATTGCACCCACCGGTAGAATAACTTTATTTTTAGTGAAGTAATTGAAAACCATCTATGTGAAAACCACCATACTAGGCATTGTACAAGACAGAACAATAAATCATACAAAACAGTCTCCTAACAGGCAAGTGCATGTTCTATGCATGTATGTGATTTTTCTTTCTATAGATTTATAGGCATTTGTTAGAAGTATTTATTTGTCAAGAGGTTTCAAAAAAGATTTCTGGGAACATAAATAAAATGAAGAGATACCAAAGCCAACCAATCCTCCCCCAAATTAATAACAATAAAAGCCTTCAAACAATAAAAAGTAAAAAAACAAAGAAAAAGAAAGAAAGAATTACATAACAATGATAAAGAGAAAGGCAAATTAGTATAACTATGTCACAAAATCTAGACTTTTGGAAGTATATGGGGCAGAAAACCTAGCTATGAGCAAACTAATTACCAATGTAAAAATTAATGCAAGATATACAACATAGTTCTTACTGTCCAGTTACAGTAATTTAATCTAAGTTTTAACAGTCCTACACTCAGATATTTCTCATTCTGTTTTTGCAGAGGATATTGGACAGCTTAAATATAATATTTCATAGCACATATTTGTTCAAAATTTAAATACCTTACTTTGACATCTAAGAACTCATTAAAAATAATTTTATATTTACACAAATCCAGGACCCATAACAGAACAAGAACTTTGAAAAGTTTTTTTTCCTTGTCAGCAGAAGTTAAGGTTTTTCAGACGTTAACCAAGTTGAAGCCTCAGAAAGGGAACTAGACCTCTGAATAAGACTGCTGTTGTCTCTGCCTCGGGAAGTTTGTGATCTATCAGGGAGGACAGATATTGACAAATTGTTAGAAATGTGCAGCAGAAATGGAGGGTTACAGATATGTGTGACAATTACACTCAGTCTTTTTAAAGGCAGGAATGTTTTGAAAAATACAAGAGAACTAGTAGAAATGTACTAGGAATTTACTACACAGAGAAATGGAAGGGGGGTGAGGGTTGTTGTGTAATGGTGTAGAGAGATACACTTTAGGTAAATGAAGATCAGCAACAAAAAACATGGGCAGGTATCCCTTGATGGGAAAGAGCAAGGTATGTACAGGAAAGTTAAGGAAGGTCCAGTGTGGTTAGCTGTAAAGACTGAGGAGGAAAATGAGACTAGAGAATTGGGCGGGGGTTATTAGGAAATTAGACAGAGCTAATAAAGGGTTTAATAGGGTATAACAATGTGAATGTTCAATCATATTGTTATTATTGGAGTTATTATTATTAATTCTACCATAGACTTAAAATTATGTGGTAGAGTAAGAAAGGAAAATAATTACTCTGACTTGGTTTTATAAGGAGTAAAAAAAGGATTCCTGCTGTGCTAGAGGAGTTCTCTCAGAACTCCGTCAAAGGTTGAGACTTCCCAGCCTGTTCTGTGCAGGGAAGAAAGGCAGTCTCTTCTGGAGAAGGGGTTGAGCTATTTTTTTAAGAATGTAAAATACTGTTTTCAAATATTATTATGCAATGTCTTTGAGAAGTAAAGCTTGTTTTGCATCAGTTTCATTTGACTGAGGTGAGACAATAAACATAGGAATCTGTGATACATGATCAGAACTATTTTCAAATATTGATCTATTTTATACTTTCTTTTCTGGGGAACAGTGCCTATTTAAAGTACGTATTTATTCATCTTATTCAGGACTCAAGGAGGTGATTGTCAAGTGCAATGCCTCCGCAGGAAAGAATGATACTCTGAGTTAAAGAAAACTCAAGGTAGTTGGGAAGAGTTAGGTATATGGATTGCATGTTTCTAAATGAAAGATTGTAAAATAATGGCAATAAAATAGCAACAGAAAAATAACTGCCATGCCTATAATTGGCAAAGAATGAACTGGAGAGATTTGGAAGCAATCTTACTTGTGAATCAATAATAAGGGAAAGGAAGCTGGAGAAAGTGTGTGTTTTTGTTAAACTATAACAAAAATCTCTGGCTTCCATTGTTTGTAATTTTTTGTTTGCTTATTTCTTTGAGATGGGAATCTCACTTTAACACACAGTATCATCATAAGAGCTACGCATGCAATTTGCATGCAGTTGTCTGGCCAACTTGTTTAGGAAATCCATTGGTAGTCAGGAATGACAGAAGTAGTCCCTAGGAAGACCTAGAGAGCAAAATTACTTGCACTCAGTGGAGATGAATACTGAGAGTCAAAAACTGCCTTTAAATGAAAGGGCAGGTAGAGAGGAGACTGGAATTAATGTGCAGATTAGAAACCTGTGAGCATCCCTGGCTCCATTCCAGGCCTCCACCTACTATCTCAAGTCATAGTGATTATTTCTGTATGATAAAACTAACTAGTGGCACCGTTGTTGTAATACAGCTTTAATTGCCTTATATTTTTATCATTTTATGAGTATTACTGTATTTCACCTAGATATATAGAGGTTGTAACTTTCCCAAATTAATAACATCCTTAGAAACAAAAGACCTCGTCTGAGGTCCCCATAATGTTTTGCAGTTCTGTGGAGGCAATTAAATATGTGCCTTAATGAAAGTCCTCTGAGGTGGGATTTTATAATGTCTTCATTTTAAAGATGAAGATACAAAGGACAAGGGTGATGCTTACAATAGCTTCTAAATCTACATTATTTTATTCTATAGTTTCTTCTATACTTTTTAATTATCTTTTTTTTTCAGTCAAACACAGGAACTACCTCCAATAGAAATGGTTATGAGTGAATGCATAAATATGGATATAACCTGTGCTTGATAAGTATGTGCTGCTTGCTAGGGTTCCAAAGATTTGAACAAAACACATATATCTCTCCAGCTTTCAAAATTTTAGAGTCTCTTCGGGTCATATAAATAGACATATATAACATAATATATGTTAAATAAATTCATGAAATAAAAAGAGTGCTAAGGGTTGTTGATAAGTGTGTCAGTTAATTCTTTTCAGGGTTTGTAAAGACTTTACCAAGGAGATCTCAGTTTCAGAGTACTGTAGGATGAGTTGACTTTGCTGGGTGAACAAATAGGAATAGACATCATATACAGAAAAAAAGTATGTTCCTGAAGACACAGAGTTATAAAAAGGCATGGCTATGTACTCTGTAAGGGTGAGAATTGCAACTTGCCTCGAGCCTAAGGACCTCGTTGGGAATTACAATATAAGGAGATAAGGCTGGAGAAATAAGTTTGGGCAAAGTGGTAAAATGATTTATGTCCCAAGCAAAGGAGCTGATCCTGTAAAATCCTGTTTTGAAACCTCTTTATTTTTTTAAACCAGGGGAGCTACAAAATCCATATTTAAGGTCTTACAAGAAGAACTTCTAGTCAGAGAGTGCTTCTTAAATCCCTTGGCCTTTTTGTAGGAGCTTTACTGTTGTAATCTTCTAAAATTAATGCTTCAGAACTACACAGTGAAGTAGGTAACATGAATCTCATTTTGCATGTGACCAATCTAAGCACAAGAGAAATTAAGATACCTGCCTCTGTTCACAAATTTGGTAGGCAGTGGATTTTCTTTTGGATCAAAACCCTAAGCTTCCCATCAGGACTTCGTGAGGGGAAGAGGGCAGGCATTGTAACTATGATGACTAGAGTGTGAAAAGTTTAAATATAAAGAGACCATGGTTCTCAGAGTCTTACAAGTGCTGACCCTATGCTAGCATGACCCTGAGAGTGAGTGCCTCCCTAATTTTGCTTCAGTCCTGCTTCCCCTAAGTCTGTTGGCAATGAGGAACCCTCCATTCTCCATAGTAACACAGAAGATACTGGGAAACTTCTGCATCCAAAAAATTCCAGAGGGATAATTCACTGTAGACTTGTAACCCCTGGGCCTGTCTCCACTCAACTCCTCTAATCCACTCTCTGCAAACCTCTCCCAGAATATGTTGAAAAGCCATATCATATGTCTCTTTCCTGCTTAAGGGGTTTTTTTGTTTTGTTTTATTTTTAGTTATCTATTCATTTGGTGTAGGAATGAGCCTAAAATCCTTCATACTGCCATCAAATTTCTGTCTCTCAGGCCTACTTTTCTCATTCTCTGCCACTTCCACTCCCTTTATCCACATCCTGTCAGCATTAGTTTTTATCCAATTCTGCCAGTAATGAGCTCTTTCAACTCAGTGCCTCTACATTAGCTGCTCCTCTTCCTGGACTATTCTTCCCTTCTTGTTATATTCCACCAAGACTCAACACTGAGGTCTTAGCATCTGGATCTCTTCATTAGAGATGCTTTTTCTTCTTTTATGAAAATAGCTCTTTTGAGAGAGAACTCAGAGAAGATACAGTTCACCTATTTAAGGTGTTCAGGATTTTGTGGTATCTTCACATGTATATGTAATCCCTATCTTCCCACCTCCACCCGCAGCCCTAAGCAACCATTAATCTATAGATTTCCCTATTACGGACTTTCATCTCAATAGAATCATATAATGTATGGGCTTTTATAGTCAGTTTCACTTACCATAATGTTTTCAAGATTCATCCGTGTTATGGCATGTATTGGTAATTCATCCTTTTTTATAATGTGAATAATAATTCATTTTATTGATATATCACATTTTGGTTGTTCATTGATACTTTTGAGATGTTTCCACCTTTTTGCTATTATGAGTAATGCTGTTACAAATATTCATGTACAAGTGTTTGTGTACATGTATTTTTATTTCTCTTAAGTATACCTAGTAGTGAAGTTAGCTGTTTGTGTGTCTTCCTTGGAGAAATGTCCATTCAGATCATTTGCCCATTTTTTTTTAAAAATTGAGTTATTTGTTCTATTATTATTTAGTATTTAAGGCTTCTTTATATATTCTAGATACAAGTCCCTTTTCAGATACATGATTTGCAAAACTTTGTCCCATTATATGGGTTGTACTGTCACTTTCTTTGTACTATCATTTGAAGTACACATTTAAAAAATTAATGGAGTTCACTGTATCTATTTTTTTGTTGTTGTTGTTTGCTTGTGCTTTTGATAATATTTCTAAGAATTATTTGCCAAATCAAAGGTGGGAAGGCTGTGAAAGAATTAAAAAAAAAAACATACTTAGCATTATACAGGAAGCAGATTATGTGAAAGAGGAAGTTTCCAACACTGATGAAACTGGCTTGTTTTATAAGCATTCTGGGGAGCAAACATATATAATGCAATCTATAAAATCGTTGTGGTTGACCAAATGCTATAACCAGAGGCTCATGGGAATCTAAACTTGTATTTCCTCTAGGAGCAGTCATTCAGTATTTGTTAATTCATTGTTTACGGTGATTTTATAGAGCATAACTACCATGAATTAGAATTAATTTACGTTATCCTCAGCACTCTGCCTTTATTATTTCCATTGAGAAGTCAGCTGTTAATCTTAACTGTGGTTCTTTTGTAAATGAGGAGTCCTTTTTCAGTTGGTGCTTTCAAGATTTTCTCGTTTTTTGACTTTCAACATTTTTACTAAAATGTATTTGTTTGTGGATTGCTTTGTGTTTATCTTTCTTGGAGTTTTTTTGTTTTTTTAGCTTCCTGGATGTGTAGGAAGTTATTTAGGAATAAATTTGGGGAATTTTCTACCATTATTACGTATTTCTATTTTTGTATATTTTTATTCTCTTTTCTCTACGTCTCTGAGTCTCCCATTATGCATATATTAATGTTTTTACTGGTGTCACACATTTCTCTGAGGCTGTTCTCTGGCTTCAGTAGTCTCTTTTAATCACCTTCAGTTTCACTAATTCTTGTGGCAATTCAAATCTACTGAATCGAGCCCTTCTAGGGATTTTTTTAAAAATTGCAGTTGTTTCACTTTTCAGCTCCAGAAATTCCATTTTTTAATCATTTCTTTATCTTTATTGACATTTTCTATTTGTTGTGACATTGCCACTATATCTCCCTTCACTTCTTTAGTTATGCTTTCCTTTAGTTCTATGAATGTATTTATAATGACAATTTTGAACCCTTTTTCTGTAAAATCTGACATCTGATTGCTATCACAGGCAGTTTGTGTTGCCTTCTTTTCCAATGTAGGTTGTATTGTCCTATTTTTTTTCCCCATGCCTAATATGTTTTGTTTAAAACAAAATGATAATTTTAAATAATATATTGTAGTATGGTGCTTCACTCACCCTCGACTAAGGACTGCTATCATTGTTTCCTTGTTTGTTTTTTGGGACTGATTTAATTTTTTGAGTGAATTATATTCCTCTCTTCATAGAGCTTTTGATGTTTCTTTTCAGGGAGGCACAGCTTTGCGTATACTCACAGTCACCCTGGGTTGACAATGGTGTTTGTAGGGCTATTTTTCTCTTTCTAATCACACATAGTTTTTAAACTCTACTAATTTCCTGTTGATGGCTGTACTGTTTCAACAATGCCTTGGAGCATCAAACTCCTTACAAACTGATCTAATCAAATTGCACCTTCTTTGAAGGAAAGTTTCTGAGGTCCATGTTATGTATTTATTCTAATCCCAGGTGGGCTCTTCTCAGCTGTGTCATTCCCCAATTCTCTCGTGCACGCTAGCTGGCCTACAGACTAGGCTGGATTTTCATCAAATCTATTAATCCCCTTCCAATTGCCTTTCATTGCAACCCCTCTGTTCTTGATAGCACCCTTAGGTTTGTATTTGTCCAAGCTCCTTTGCAAATGAAATCAATTATTGGGAAGAGATTAGGAGCTATTTCTTTTGCTACTTGCTTTTTCTTCCAGATACCCTTACTCTAGTAACTGAGAATTCAGTGGAGGGTGGGGCAGCAGCCTGAGGTCCTTTCTGCTTGCCTCTCAGAATAAAGTCACTCACAAGCCAGCGGGCAAAGACTATAGGCATCCCAGATTTCTCAAATTGTCATGTCCAAGGTAGAATTTCTCTCTGTTTCACGAGTGGGACTGGAACAAAGACGGGAGCTCTCACCTTTTTAATTCATTAACCCAGGGCTTGGTCTCAGTAGCAGGTAGTTGGGGACAGGATGAAGAATTCTGAAGTCTTGCTTCTCCTGGGAAGAAAACTCTCTTGACTTGGAGCTGGGGGAAGAGGATGTGCTAGGTTCTTGGCTCCAGTAATCTGGAGCAGTCTCTACCTTGCTGAGCTAAAGGAAGGGTGAAGAGAGAGTAGTCTTCGTTCAGATACCACAGACTCTTGTCTTTCTTACTGAATTTGCACAGATTTTCTTGAGCAAATTTCTTCATTTGCTCTTTACCTTTACTACTGTTTCCAGAGGCTTTCAGTTTTTAAAAAAATAATTTTTACTAGTTTTACTGAGATATGAATAAGGAGAGCTATTCATGTCAGGTGCTGATAGTCAGTCAAACCTCTTCTGAACTCCTGTTCTAAATTAGAGCCCTTTGTAAGGTTATCTCATTTATCCTGGTTAAATTTCCTATCTGTATATTATTATCATAACATAATTATAAATGCCAATTAAAGTGATAAATGTATATTTTTAATAGCTTTCTTTTAATGGTAACCTCCTTAATTAACCCTGAATTCTTGAGGTCAGAGACTATGTGTTTTGTTCCACAACTATATTCCCATTGACTAAACTAGTTCCTGGCTTCTCAAATACGTGTTGAGTAAATAGCTGGACACACCTAAATAGAGTTGACTAGACTGTATTGGTTAAACAAACATGTGTATATGGCAGAGGTGGGGAGGAGGGATTTTAAAATGAGTCCAGACCTTCAAACCTGGTAAGAGGTCAGTCTCTACCCTGTCTAACTGTGATGGAGAATATTGAAGATAGATCCCATTAGTGGTGAACTTAACTTTAAGTCTTAACAATGGGAGGCATTTTGCAATATTTGTGTACAGGCTTTACTTTCAAAAAGTTCTTATTCACAAGAGACCAGGGTGAAACATCAGTTTTCAGAAAGCCCTGGTTGGGGTTAAAGAAATCATTCATTGCCCTAGCTTGAGGGAGTCGTCGCAGGGTAAGCGCCCTCTCAAGAATTGAAATTCCCTACTTCCTTAGCTTACACAGTCCCCATGCCATTTAGAGATTTAGAGATCTTCATTTTTCAGTTTGGACAGGGGACCAGAGCTGAGGGACAAAAATCAGCAATCTGTGTAAGAATGGGAACTAGAATGCAGGAATGGTGTCTTAATCTAGAGTTAAATCAGATGTCTTGAATTAGTGTGAAATGAAAGTATGGTTAAGAATGTCAACAGTTTCTGAATACAGAGAGTTTGGAAGCACAAAATAATAAGAATTCTGTCTTATTTTGGTCTCAAATCCATTGGAGTTCTTAACAGAACAAAAAGACAGAGTAAGGAGGGTTTGCTCTCTCTGCCTGACTGTCTTTGATCTGGGACAATGTAAGTCTTCTCTTGCCTTCAGACTTGGATTCAGACTGGAAATTACTGGTTTTCAGGACTCCAGACTGGGTCTGGACTAAACCATCAGCCACCCTGGGTCTTCAGCTTTCTGATTGCAGACTGTGGGACTCTCATCTTCCATAACTCTGTGTGTGTGTGTGTGTGTGTGTGTGTGTGTGTGTGTGTGTGTGTAAAATTGATCCTTGAACAACAGAGGTTTTGAACTGCATGAGTCCACTTATACATAGATTTTTTTCAATAAATATGTACTGCAGTACTATAGAATTCCCAGTTGCTTGAGTCTGTGGATATGGGGGGCCGACTATAAAGTTTTATGCAAATTTTTGTTCGCAGGATTGGTGCCCCTGATCCCTGCTTGTTCAAGGGTCAATTCTATCTTTTTTTTTGCAGGGGGAGGTAGGTAATTAGGGTTATTTATTTAATGGAGGTCCTGGGGATTGACCATTCCCCAGGACCTCGTGCATACTAAGCATGTGCTCTAGCACTTGAGCTGTATCCTCCCATCTTGGGTCAACTCTATCTTTTTTTGATTCTGTGTCTTTGGAGAATCCAGACTAAAACAGATTTTACTTGACTACAGGTTGCGACTGTTCATTATCAAATGACTTTACTGTTAACTGGCCCACTAGACACATGGCCCTGGAGGATGTGCAAAGCAGTCATTTATCTGCAGGATTGAATTATACCTCATGGCCCTATGTATAGTTACAGTTTCAAAAGGGGCATCTCCTGCCATCCCTAATAAGAATGATGTAAACAACAATAATAACACATCAATAAAAACAGTAATTTTATGGTCAATTGATGTTTCCGTAATCTCATGTGGCATTGATATTGCTATTTTAATTGAGCTAAAATAATTCAGAGAGCATTCGGTTATAGGAGCTAGGGCTCATCTGTCAGGGGTTGCCAAGACCACCCTCGGTGATTCACTAGAATGACCCACAGGACTCAAAAATTATTATACTCACTGTATGGTTTATTACAGTGAATGGATACAGATGAAAATCAGCAAAGGGAAAAGGCAGGAGGGGCCATGTCTGGAATATGTGAGGTACAAAATACCAGTGGAATCACATGGGACACACTGTATAATTTTTCCTGCAAAGATGTGTAATAGTACATACAGATTGTTGCAAAAAAGAGGAGCTCACCTGAACATTGCTGTCCAGGATTTTTATTGGAAGCCAGTCATGTGAACATTCAGTACTTGTGGGAATGACCTCAGCTCTCAAAGAAAAATCTAGGTATTCACCATAAATCATATCGTTAGCATAATCTGTCTGATCAAACTTCTACAGCATGGTCCAACGCCTCAGGCATACAAAACCCATCATCAGATAGAATATTCATAGTGCTCAGAGTTCAGTGGCTAGGAACTGACCAAGAGCTATTCCTAAAAATAGACTTTTGTGGGGGAGGGATGAGCAGGATTTGAGAACATTACACTGAATTATCACTTTCCTTTATATGCTTTGTCTATTTTGGTTACCTACCCAGATCTTTAACTCTTCTAGTATCCTTGAACTAGAGTCCCTGGCAGCCACACGGCTATCCCTCTCTGGGTCTAGAAGGCAAAAAATAAAACCTTAAGTTCCACTTGGTTACTTCTCCCCCGAGTCTTTTCATCTTGTGCTCTTCCCATTTCTGCTTGGTAAGGATCAGGATTCTGTGACTAACACTTACTGAGCAGATATTTTGTGATGCGTTTGCTTCTAAGAGCCTTACTTTATTATCATAATCTTAAGTTACCCTGGCAACTTCTGAGATGTCTGTGTGATGTTTGTGTATGTTGAGGGGACAGAGAGGTGAATGCATGGGATGGAAGCATGAAGAAGGAAGAAAATCATTGTTCTTCCACACATCTGAAATGATAGTACTAAAATGCTGTTTAAAATAGATCAGGTACAGATTTTAGTTCACTATTAAGAAACACTTTTTAAGAGCAAGATCCAGTCACAGTGGAAGAGGCAGACTTGCATAGCAGTGAGCCCCTTGCAACTAGGAGTATTTGACCAGAAATTGAGTCAGGGGTCCATTCTTTTTCCATGGGTGGGAGATAGGAATAGATGACTTCTAAACTTTCTTATATTTTAATAGTATTATGCTCCGTTTTGGAAGAAAAGGGCACAAGGTGGGTTTTGGTTTCTCCCAAGATTATCCAACTAATTAATGACAAAGCCAGGTCAGGATTTGTCTCACCTATGCTGCCTCCTGGCTTAATGCTTATGGAAGCCCATAATAGTTAGGGATTAAACAAAAGGTAAGATGGTTACTGATTTTGGCTTTTTAAAAGCTAACGTGTTTAGCAGAATGGGACCTACAGATGATTTATTTGTTTCCCAATGGATTTTTTTTTTTAATGCAGTCACAAAAGGCCTTTGGAAATTTATCTGTAAACTTTTCCTTCCTTTTTAGTCTTCTTTTTTTTAGTATACTTGATCTTTTAGATGTTTGAAATTTGACTATGGAGTCGGACTTTAACCAATAAATATTGATTGTGTCTCCTCTTCTCAAAACATATTTAGGCACATAAAGAATCAACAGGATGGACCTTCATGTTTCAGTCTGCAAACGAAAATGGGCCATGGGAAGAAAATAGCTAATGTTTTAAGAGCAGATACCATCCGTATCTACTGAGGCATTAAGACATAAGTGCTGTGGAGCCTAGAGCAAGGAATCCAGCTCGTGTATTACTTTAACAAACATAAATTAGTCACACTTCCCTGGGCTCGGTGCTAGGTGCAACAGATACATTAATGCAGAAACAAACCAAAACACACATTTTGTCCCTGATCTTTTGAAAGTTCCAGTCACCTGAGAGAGACAACAGTAATACAAACAAAAATACATCCATGAACAATTATGCAGTTGTTATGAAGCAAATTAGAAGCTCCTAAGAAAGAAAGGCTGCAGGATAGAATTTATTTTAGGATCATGAATGTCCCTTCAGGAGAAATGGAGTTTAATGTCAAGGATATGAAGGCGCCTGTTTGATGAAAGTAAAGTTGTGATTTTGAAACGAGAGGTCAGAAGGAATACCTTGAACATAGTAACTGAAGTGAAAATATGTTTGGTGCATTCAAATAACCGAAAGAAGGGGATTCTGTCTGGTATAGGACAGAGAGAGATGAGGAGGGAGAGAGAGAGAGAGAGAAACTGTGAATATGAGCATCAGGGAAGCAGGACGAGGTTGGGGTGGGGTTTTGCGGAAGAAACAGGGTGTGAGGTTTGATGCTGTATTGAATGTTGTCCTTAATATTATGAGGTTGGAGAAACTTGACTGCCTCTCACCCTTGGGATGAGGCATTAAATTGTTTTCTCTTGTAACTGGGAGCTCAGCAGTAGCATATTAAGCCAGGCAAATTTTATTCATGAGTTATATTCTACCCATCCTGAGAAAATTTCAAAGCCTCTTGGCAAAGGCAGAATATGAAAGAGATTAAATCAAAATGTTTCTCAGAGAAGGTCAGGTATGTGCTTATAAATCTTCCCAAGCTTCCCACATGAAAGAATATTTCAAACCATTTCCCTTCAAAGTCTCTTGTTCAGGGCAATATTGTTCTTGGTGAAAGAAAGGCCTGTGGGGGTTACAGAAGTTGATTTTTGCAATATCCAGTTTTTCAGACCTCATGTAAAACTGTCAGTGAGTTGATTCAAACTTCCTATTTCTGGGCACCAGGACTCACAAGTGGAGAAAGAGGTTTACATGGACTAATTTATTATTCAGCGGCTCCCACCCTGCCTCTCCAGGAAAGAGCAAATAGGAATGTCGGCATATGTAGCTGGAGAACTTTCCTCCTGGAGCTCTTTGCAAACAGCCCGTTATCTTTGGCAACCCTGAGAGCACCTTAGTTGCCCTTGCCTGCCTGAAAGTGACAAGTTTTGCCTCCAAACAATCTGCTTGAATTACTTTTACAGTCTTTTTTTCCTCTCAAGTACAGTTCATAAGTTCTGCAGTAGGAATATTTTTACTTTGGAAGAAACTCTACCCTGAACCAGCCTAGGCTTTCTCCAATTAGGATATTGATGGTTTCCTTTTTTGGAAATAAATGAGAGTTTACATTTAATGTTGGCTCCTGTTAACTGTGCAATGAGCTATTTTTAGTTCAGATAAGGGATTGCCTCCCTGACCACAAGAGAAGAACGCATAAACTGTTAATGTAGTCCCCTGGCTCACTTAGATGCTATTTATTAAAGAATTTCCTACCATTGCTCCATTCACATTTCTCCAGAAAGTTCAAGGCTTTCTCCAGAGTTTCAACAATTATTTCATGTTTGAGTGGACTGTGAACCTTGCAGGAAGGAGTGATGCTTTTACTGTGGTATTGATGCTGGAGTGTAGGTAGGACTTACAGGTTCTGGTTAATCTCATCACAGGAGATGGACACAGTTACAGCTGTCTCAGTCTTCTTCCTATAAGCAACCTTACTCTCCAACAAGTATCTGCACCCAGCATCCATGATACAGCATCATCTCACGAGGCAGTCACCTATGTCTCACAGATTCTAAGTGTGAACTTTTAATACAGTCTGCTTTGAGGTTTTAAATCAGTTTTTTTCCAGAGAAATAACAATAACAATTATTTTTGAGCATTTAATTTTTATGAGGTACTGTACTAAGTACTTTGTGTGCAATATTGTATTAAATTTTATAAGAATCTTATGACATGGATAATATCATTACCTCTATTATGTATGTTAAGATATTGAGGTTTTTGAGACCAGTAAACCTTCCCAAAGTCTCTCAGATAGTGTTTGGTAAAATGAATATTTAAAACTAGTCTGTTATATCTACAGAACCTAAGCTGTCAGTGCACCTATGGAAAGACTGGTAAGAGGTGAGAAATATTTGTGGACTTGAGTTAGAAGGACTGAGTGTGAACCCGTTTTCCCATTTATCCATGTGACTCTGAGCAACCTCTCTTTGATTGTGGTTTCCTTATGTGCAAAGAGGGGTAAATAATTCCTTGGTGAGAATGTAGTATATATAAATGAGGGTATTGGACTTATTAGGAAACTTTGGCTCTGCTGGAGGATATCTACTAGGTCCAACAATAGGCCATTATTTTAGCTCACATGAGATTTGCATTCATGGAAATAACTTTTTTGAGTCATTAAATGTACTTCAAGTAATTGAATAGGACTGATGATCACTCTAATGAAATGATATCTTAAAAAAAAAAAAAGTACATATCAAAGCGAGTTGACTTACCTCAATACTGACGATACAGAGTATTTGTAGTCACCAGTCATACCTCTTACTGGGCATATTGTCAGAGATGCAGTTCTTGACTTTACTGAAATTTCCTTCTGTTCTCCTTGGTTAAAATCTATTTCACTGTCTTCACCTCTCCCCTGACACTCAGTGCCTCCTATCTCTCTTTCTGCATTCTCTGCTTGTGTTTGTATGCTTTGATTTATGGTAGAGCCCTCACTGTCTTTTCTTGAATTTGAATATTGATTGATATCTGAGGGCACAGAGGAAAGAAAATATGTAGGGTTTCTGTCTCTGTCTTGGCCTTTTGTTGTTTCAGACTTCCCTTAGAACCAAGATAAGAAGAGAAAACAAATTCTGTTACTTTAAAAACCCCAAAACTTAGGAACTTAAAAATAAATATGTGAAAGTCTAAGGAATCCTCATTGCACTTTCAAATAGCTTAGACATTTTGGCAATTGTGGCTTTGATTCAGGAGGTTTTTCTCCTTCCTCAAGATTGAAGTAAAGAGATGAAGAGAACAAAATTGTTGACCAAGATAGTATTAAAATTCCCCTCAGTTTGACTAAATTTCAGAGAAATTTTTTTTCCTGATTATAGAAACATTTACTTTAGAAAAGTTGCAAGTTATTCTCTGCCTCCTTTGAAATATGCATAAATCTCCTTAAAAGCCTCTTGCCAGTTTTAGGACCCAAGGAATGTCTTTATCAAGGACCTTGGAGTCATTCCTTTGTAAAATAGTCAAGGAAGACAGCACTCCTATTTCCCAATTTATATGGGGAAATAGAAGCCTAATTTTTAGGTGAGTGCCTTGCTCAAAGCTGTAAACTACCTCCTGTCTTGAAGATACGAATAAGTTTACTTTTCCTACAGGTAAGGCCAAACACCTGTGATCTCTCCATCCAGCTCTTAACTCTCAAGCCCCATGTTTCGAAAGAGTTAATTCTTTCCTCCATATAAAATGATACAATTATTCTTTGCAAAACTGAAAACACACTTTATCCCCAAAGAAAGCACAGAAACTATCATTTGTCATGTTTTTAATATTAATCCATCTGTGGGTATTTTCCTTCCTCATGTTAGTTTATTCACAGTCCTCCTATATTCCAGTGTACTTTGGAGATACTGTGGGTTATACATACCACAATAAATGAGTGGCATGAGGTTTTTTTTGTTTGTTTGTTTTTTGGTTTCCATTGCATATAAAAGTTATGTTTACATTATACTGTAGTATATTGCGTGCAATAGCATTGTTTTTAGACATAATATACATACCTTAATCTAAAAATTACTTTATTGCTAAAAAAATGCTAACCCTCACCTGACAATGCAGGGTTGCCATGAACCTTCAATTTGGAAAAAAAAAAAAAAAGTATTACCTGTGAAGTGCAGTGAAGCTCAGTAAAACCAAGTATACCTATATTCTGAACTTGAAACACTGAGATTTAAGTTTAATCATTATTACTCATTTTTAGCACCAGTTACTTTTAGATGTTTGATAAATAGGAGAATATTTTTTACATTGAGTTGTACATACAAAAATATTCTTGTCGAAACATAGATATACTCATAAACACTAAAGTGTTCATTTATGCAATTTCTCACATACTAGTACCTAGTTTCAAATCTTCCTTCCAGAGTCATACCATATACCCTTTGCCTTCAGAAAGCACCTCATCTGGTCATGAATCCGTATGTGGTGGGATGACCTGAACTTTTATTCCTAAAATATCTGTGCCATTAGAAGTTCTGCCTGTATTTTGTTTTTGATGTTTAACATTAACGTTTTAATAGGACATAGAAGTACTAAGTGGCACACTAGAATACATGCTACATCCAGTTGTGTTTTTCAATATCTCTTTTTTTTTTTTTTAAGAAAAAATCCAATATTTCCTTGGTAATCGGGATCAGTCACTCCAACCAGTACAGTTACTCTATTCATCGCTATTGATTTGTTAGCATGAAAAGCCCAAAGGTGTTAAGTGGCAGCCTCAGCATCCAGTTAATAGGATAATTCCATTTTGTCATCTGTTGGAAGTATTCCTCCACTGGGGGATGAAATTCCCTAAAGCAGAATAACCCAGATTTGTTTATTAGTCTGGAAAAACAACTTTTTTAATGGGCCATTGGGGCCATAGTTGGTATATCACCCACCATTTGCATGCCTTGATCCCTGGACCCATGAATTCTAGAAGTAGGAGAATGATTGCTGTATGTTTATCACACATTCAGAGAATATAACACTTCCTGAGGGATACAACCTCAAGAGTCTTAGAGTGTTGTCATCCTCTGGTGCTATCAGTGCATCTTTTAAATGTCCTCCTCTAATCTGTCAAGCCAGCTGCTTCATGGTGATGGGAAATGTGGTAAGAGCAATGACTTGCATTGGTTTGAAACTACCTTGTTTACATATTTTACATAAAATGAGTTGCCTGGTCAGAAGCAACACTAAGTGGTATGCATGGCAGTTAGTCTTCAGTTGGGGGTTTTGGCAAAATCATTGTAGTCAGGAAAGAAAATATATATCCAAAATAAGTGCCTCTTTCAATGAGAATAAAGTACTGTCTCTTTCATAATGGAAATAGTACAGTGTAATCAACTAGGCACTTAGTGGCTGGTTGTCCCCCTGGCTAATTGCAGGCTCACTGTTAATCTGTGCTGTTGGCAAGTTAGAGTTCTCGTCAGTCACTGTAGCCATATTAAATACCCTTGATGAAGTGAAATCCAAGTTTCTGAGCCCATGTATAAGTTCTAGCCCTGCCACTATGGCCAACTAGTTCATGAGCCCATTGGGCAAGGACAGGGAGGCCTGGGGAGAGAGTGTAACAACATCCATTAACTATTTTAACTTATGTACTTGATTACTGATATTTTACAGTCTCTCAGCTGAAGTTACTCTTCAGTGAGCATTGGAGCATGGGGCATACCTCTTCCCCAGACTCACTGGTCACTAGTTTTCCTATTACCTTCCATCTAAATACTTGAGCATCCAGACAAACCATTAGTCACTGACACAAATTAGAGTAGTTCCCTGTCTTTGGCCATTTCTTCTTAAAGGCAAAATTCACTGTCCTCTGGGTTGAGCATATATTTTATTGTAAATTAACTCGAGTATTCTGATATCTAACTTCTGGGAAATCTCCTCTGTAACACACCATGTACATTCCGACATCTCAGCTTGATGTAGTGCAGACCACCTCTGAGTTCAGCGTTCAGACATCTGACTGCGAAGACTGTCAGACCCACTCCTCACTGTTCCACTTTACTAAATCCAGGAATTTTGGCAGCTGTACGCATTTGAAACAGTTGCTTTAACTCAACAATATATTTTTTCCATTCTGATCCAAAATCCTTATAATTCCTTCCCATACGTATTCCAGTTCTGATCAAGTAAATTAGCGAAATGTTAAATTCTGTTGACCTACAGCTCCTCCTCAGGGCTCACACCTCAGATCCACTTTTCTGGGGCCTGTTGATGCTAAATTTGGTTATAAACATAGAGGTACTGAGATATTATGTGGATATGTGTTGAGCAGGATCCCTATTCACAAGGCAAGTCTCTCAGGAGAACCTCTTAAAGTTCTTCAGGAAAGGTATAAAGAATCCACTCATACTGGGCAGAATGAGCTGCTTCTACTGGTAGAGATTTGGCAGAATTTGGAGCTTAAAGCATTCGGTCTCGTCTGAATTTCCCATTGTGTTTTTATTACAATTTTCAATGTGTCTCGCTTTCCCAGCAATATTCTAATATTAACATAAGCAAACTATAAGGTTTATTAGTCTTGGGATTTTCAGCAATCTTAACACTGTGACTAGAGGACATACGGGTTACTTTCAGGGCGAAATAGAAGTATTCTGGTTCTTATTCAAATGTTTATCTGGGAATTTGAAGTCCTGAGCTCAGCCTTTTTCTGCACAAGTGAATCAGCAACTCTTAGAAGCAACTACACGGTCTTCCAATTACTATACTCTTAATTTCCATTAAATTGTTATTTGGCTCTGTGCGGTAACAGCTAGTTGAACACCCAAAGCCTTGCCTCTGAAAACACTTTACTCAAGTGGCTAAAGGTCTCAATTTTAGTAATTCTGGCCAATCCCTAACAGATGCTAGGAATGTCCTATTTATCCCTAGTAGTGGTGCCATTAGTTCAGCTAAATCTTGTCAGATCAATAAACCCATTCTACATTTCTATCCTTAAGTTTCTCTTTCCATGGAACCACTTCTGATACCAAAACTTCAATATCTGAGCCTTTAGTCACGGAGCAAGGGTGGAGTATTTGGAGATTAAAGAATTTATTTTAGATATTAAATCTGAGGCGAGAGCTGGAGAGATACAGGTCAGAATCTAAGAATCAGAAGATTAGAGAAAGTATCCCTAGTTGTTCCTCTCAAGCACTGGCACAGTTGAACAAGTCAGAGCCTTGGATGAAATCTGAAAAGCCAAGTAAAATCCAGCTGCTAAAGTAGATCTGTAAGGTGAGCTCATAGGGAGATTGACAGCAAGGTGTGCTGGTATGTTATTACCACCTCTGTGCTTCTGCTATTCATTTGATAGAGGGCTCATAGGAAGCTAGGTTTGCAGTCTGGAAAATAATCAAGATACAAATCAGAGGACATCGAAAAACAAACTAGACATGCCTATCTGTATCTGTATGTAAGCATATCTGCCCAAGACAGCCTTCTGATATTAATAGCAATTGCTGCATTTCCTCCTTCCAACTGTCATGTAATTTCCCCTTTTTGTCAACCTAAGACCGGTACTATACAGAGGTGGGCAATTTGGGATATACAGCTCCAGTTTTGCTAAGGTCTCACCTTAATCAAGTTAACCTGGAGACATTCAGCACATATAGAACAGTGTTTACTTAAATAACTAGTCACTGTTTACCTTGGTATGGTACTGTAGGCACCACTCAGTTCAAAGTACAGCTTTCTGTGAACTACACCTGACCTCTCATATGCCAGTCAATATTTCTCTTTCCAAATTCGGAACTGTATCTCAGACTCCATTGATTGCAATTGTGTTCTCTGGGAAATCCACTTTCGGGAGTCTTCTGACCTCCTACTGAAAAATAGATTGCATTCTTTATGTTTTGTATCTGCGAGTGTGGCTGTTGTTTCCTGGATTTTGCTGTCTTGATCTTTATCAGTTTGTTGGTTTTGTTTAATCTATGTGGTTAGATACCTTCTAGGTCAGTAGCTTCATGAGGAAAAGTGTGGGGGTAACGGCAGAGGGGCGAAGGAGGAAGAAGAGGAGATGGAGGAAAATAAAGATTATGCATGTCTAAAAATTCTATTTTATTGCCACACTGGATTGGGAGATTTGCTGAACATACAGTATTAGGTTGAAAGTAATGTTTTTCTCATAATGTTACTGAATGCATATATCTTATGTTTTCTGTCATTGATAAGCCCACTGAGATTCCTGATGCCGTCCTATTTTCCATACTATTTTAGCTCTCTGGAAATGCTCATGATCTCTTTACTTTTTGAATTCTGAAATTTAGCAAGGTATGACTTGTTGGTTCTCTTTTTATTTGCTGTATGGGATACTCAGCCTCTGACTTACTCAATCTGGAAATTATTCATTAATTTTTTTCTCAAGCTAGTATTCTAAATAGGAAATCCAGATTAAAGTTTTTTTTTTTCTAAATTCTCATTATTTGTTAATATGAAACAGACTCAATAGTCATTCAAGCCTTCTTTTCATTGTTTGATGTTCTGGGGACCATACTCAGTATGATTACAATAGTTACCAAACCTGCTGCCAAGTGCCTCCTACCCTAGACCATGTTCGTTACAATTTGCACAAGTGTTTTCTTTCTTCTTTTTTTTCCTTTCATTCCACTCATCCAAATTGTACTACTGTAATAAATTTCAGTGCATGGTCCATATTCTTTGGGGAGACTTCTGAGTATTCTATTTATTTTCTGTTTTTCTCTGAACCCTTGAACCCCACACTAGCAATTTTGTATGCATGATAGTAGGCAGAAGGCATCATAATGTGTCCTAGGTAATGTTTTTTGAACTCAGGATAGATTGGTCATTCTAAGTATATTTATGTAAATATTTCAGAAAGTTTTCTGATAGATTGCTTTTTTTTCTTCTAATTTTATTAAAGACTATTTTTAGAGCAGTTGTAGGTTTACCATAAGATTGAGAGGAGGGTACAGAGATTTGACATGTATCTCCCTGACCCAGCGTGTGTACACCCTCCTCCATTATCAACATTACTCAACAGAATGGTATGTGGTTTTTTTTCTTTGTTTTGTGTTTTTTAACTGAGGACAAATTTAACTTTGACACATCATAATCACCAAAATCTTTAGTTTACCTTAGGGCTGACTCTTGGTTTTGCACATTCTGTAGGTTTGGATAAATTTATAATGACATATGTCTATCATTATAATATCATACAGAGCATTTTCACTGCCCTTAATGTCCACTATTTCCTGCCTGTTTATCCCCCAGCCACCGAGCCTTGGAACCAGTAGATCTCTTTATTGTCTCCATAGTTTGGCCTTTTACAAAAAGTTATGTACTTGGAATCATATAGTGTGAGGACTTCTCAGATTGGCTTATTTCACTTAGTAATATGCATTTAAGTTTCCCCCGTATCTTTTAATGGCTTGATAGTTCATTTCTTTTTAGAGATGAATAGTGTTCCATTACCTGGATGTAACACTATTTACCTAGTAACCTGCTGAAGGACATCTTGGTTGCTTCCATGGCTTGACAAGTATGTATGAAGCTGCTGTAAACATCCTTGTGCAGGTTTTTGTGTAGTCGTAAGTTTTCAACTCCTTGGGGTTAATGCCAAAGAGCATAACTGCTGGATCATATTGTAAGAGTGTGTTTAGTTTTGTAAGTAATCACCAAACTGTTTTCCAGAGTGGCTCTACCGTTTTGTATTCCCAGCAACAATGTATGAGAGTTGCTATTGCTCCTCATCCTTGCCATAATTTGATGTTATTAACTTTGTCCATTCTAATGGGTACATAGTAGTATCTTATTTTAATTTGCATTTCCCTGATGACATATGTAGATCATCTTTTCATATGCTTATTTTCCATCTGTCCATCTTCTTTGGTGAGGTACCTGTTAAAGTTTCTGGGCCATTGCTTAATTGGGTTGTTCGTGTTCTTATTTTTGAGTTTGTCTTTTGCAGATATTTTTCTCCTGATATTTATCTTACGAGTTTTAAAGTTTTGCATTTGCATTTGGGCCTATGATCCATTTTGAGTTATTTTTGGGGGGAACAGTGTAAAATTTGTATCTAGATGATTATTACTTATTTTTTGCATATGGATTTCCAGCAACAATTTTTTTGAAAATACTATATTTTCTCCATTGTATTGCCTTTGCTATTTTATCAAACATTAATTCACTATATTTATGCAGGCTTCTTTCTGGGTTCTTTATTCTGTTACATTCATCTATTTTTCTGTTCACCAATACTTCACTTTCTTGGTTCCCATAGCATTCTAGTGAGTCTTAAAGTTGGGAAGCATCAGTCCTCCAACTTAATTCTTCAATATTGTTTTGGCTATTCTGAGTCTTTTGACTCCTGATATAAACTTTAAGGAATCAGTTATTCTATACCCATAAAATAACATGATGGCATTTTGATTGGGATTGCATTGAATCTATAGATCAACTTGGGAAAAACTGACATCTTGACAATATTGAGTGTTTTTGTCTATAAGAATGAAATATCTCTCCATTTATTTGATTTGTTCTTGATTTCATTCATCAGACTTTTGTAGTTTTCCTTATATAGATGTTGTAGATATTTGTTAAATTTATACCTAAGTATTTCATTTGGAAAAGGTCTAATATAAATGGTACTGTGTTTTTAATTTTGAATTCTGCTTGTTTGTTTTTGGTATATAAAAAAGAGATCAACTTTTGTATGTTAACATTGTGTAACCTTGTTATAATTGCTTATTAGTTCTAGGGTTATGCTTTTTGTTTTTAGTGTTTCTTTGACTTGTATAGTTTCTTGCTTTTCCAGCTCTGCCTTACTTATTAATTTTGACAGAGGGATTATAAACAGTTGAGTATATAATGTCATATTATTTCATATATGCTAGACTTACATTTTAAGCTGTGTTATTTATTTATGATTCTATATTGCCTTAGTACATGACTTTAAGAACATAAAAGGGATTACAAAAATTCCTGATTTACTCTCACTTTTTTTTATTACTTTCATCTTATTCCAGAAAGAATTAAAAATTTAAAATATCATGCAAATTACTTCTGAAGACAATATTGATCATAATAATTTAAGTGTGTTTTATAGCCCAGAATGTGATTTATTTTGGTGAATTTTCCATGTGAGCTTGAAAAGAATGGATAGTCTGCCCTTGTTGGGTTAAATAGACTGTCAATGACCATTATATCCAGTTAATTGATCATGTTGTTGAGTTCTACTATGTTCTTACTGATTATCTGTGTAACTAATACATTTTTGATAGAGAGCTCTTCATTCTCCTAATATAAAAGTGGATCTGTCTATTTCTTCTTGTAGTTGTATCAGTTTTTACCTTGTGTACTTTTGACACCTTATTTTTAGGTGTGTACATATTGAGAATTATTATGTTTTCTTGGAGTATTGACCCCTTTATCATGGCCTTCTTTATCTCTGATTACTTTGCTTGTTCTGCAGTCTGCTCTGGTGGGAATTGGTATAGCTGCTCCTTTCTTTTGATTAATTTAATGTGGAATATCTTTGTTTCCTTCTCTTTTTAATCTCTGTGACTTTATGTTTAAAGTGGTTTCTTCTAGACAACATTTAATCGGGTCTTTTGTTTTCATCCATTCTGACAATCTCTGTTGTTTAATTGGTATCTTTAGACCGTTACCATTTAAAGGGATTATTGGTATAATTGAATTAATAGCTACCTTTTTTTCCTACCATTTTCTAGTTGTTACCCTTGTTCTCCCTGTTTTTGTTTTCTCCAGTTTTTTTTTTTTTTGGCCTTTGGGGTTTTGTGTGGGTATAATATATTCTATTTTCTTTCCTTTATTATCATATCAATTAGACTTCTTTAAAAAAGACTAGTGATTATCTCAGAGTTTGAATTATATATGTATGACTAATCCAAATCCACTTTCTAATAACACTTTACCACTTTATGATAGTGAAAGTGCCTTATAACAGAAATCTAATTGCCCCTCCCATCTGTGGTATCATTGCTGTCCTTCATTTAACTTATTCATAAATATATGTGTGTATATATATGTATACATGTATGTATACATATATACACACAAGGGTATGTAATTGAATACAGTGTTGAAATTTTTAAACAAACTGTTACCTTTAGATCAATTAAGAATAAGAAAAATGAAAGTTTTTATTTTATCTTTACTTATTCCATCTCCAGGATGCCTCTTTTTTTATGTAGATCCAAGTTTTTGAACTATGTAATTTTCCACCTTTTTGAAAAACTTGCTGTAACATTTCTTACAAGGCAGATCTACTGGAAACAACATTTCTACATTTTTGCTTCTCTGAGAGATACTTTAATTCTCCTTCACTTTTGAAAGAAAATTTTGCAGACTAGAGTTTTAAGTCGGTGGAGGTCTTTCTGTTTGTTGTTGTTGTGTTTTTTTTGGTGTGTGTGTGTTTTTCTCTCAACACTTTAAATTTTCATTCTGCTCACTTCTTGCTTGTTTGCTTTATGAGAAGAAGGTGGTTGTAATTCTTATCTTTGCTCATCTGTCAGTATTGTCTTTTTTTCTCTAATATTTTTCAATATTTTTCCTTATTTTTGAATTTCTAACTTTTGAATATAATATACCTAGATGTCATTTATTTTATATTTATTATTTTTATTGTTCTTTGAGCTTCCTGAATCTGTTATTTGGTGTCTGCCATTAATGGGGGAGGGCTCTCAGTCTTTATTGTTTCAAATATTTCTTCTGTCCCTTTCCCTCTTTCTTCTTACTATTCCCATTATATGTATTTTACACCTTTTGTAATTTGCCTACAGCTCTTGGATACTCTTTCTTTTTTTTCCCAGTACTTTTTTTCTTTCTGCTTTTCACTTCTGGAAATGTATATTGTAATCTCCTCAAACTCAGTGAATTGTTTCTCAACAGTGTTTAGTCTACCAATGAGGCCATCAAGGATATTCTTCATTTTTGTTACAGTGTTTTTGATCTCCAGCATTTCTTTTTGATTATTTCTTAGAATTTCCATCTTCCCACTTATCCATCTTTTCTGGCATGTTGTCTACTTTTTCTGATAATCCTTAGTATGTTAATCATAGTTTTTATGAATTATTCACCTGATAATTCAAATATGCCTGCTAAGTCTGCCTCTGGTCATGATGTTTGTTCAATCTCTTCCAAATTTGTGGGGTTTTTTTTCCTTTTAGTATGCTTTGTAGTGTTTTATTCAAAGGCAGACATAATGCATTGGGTAAAAGAAACTGTGGTGACTAGGTCTTCAGTAATGTACTGAGGTGGGCAGGAGAAAGCATTCTGTGGTCCTATGATTAAGTCTCAGTCTTTTGGTGAGTTTATCCCCTAGACTGTGAACATCATCAGTGATCTTAGTAACCCCCTGTCCCTTAAGTAGAAAGGATAGCTGAGAGGGAGGTTGGAGTTGTGTATTTCCCTTCTGCTATGTATAAGGCTTGAGAGGTTAGAGTTGGGTAGTTCTCTTTCCTCATGTGGAAAGTTAAAGATGACTAGAGTTAGGTATTGCCCACTCCGCCCACCCCCAGTCCAGTCAGGTTAGTCTGTGATAAAACCCCAGCAGGCTAGGCTCCAGTAAAATAGTTTCTCCTGAGAGTAAGCCCTGTTAAGAACAGAATGCTCTGAGGTATTTCAAAGTGGTTCCTTTCCTCCTCTCCTCACTGAAAGTGAGAGGAGATTTTTATCTGATATTCTCTGTGAGGACCTGTTAGAACTCCTCTAGGTAAAACTCAGGAAAATGTAAAGGCCTCTCTTTTATTAGATTCCCCTGGAATTTTTAACTCTGAGTTATTCTTGCTAAGCCTCCAGCAATTTGTCAGTTATAATTCAGATTTTCCTACCTGCCTCTGATTGCCGCAGAGGTTTTTGTTCCTCGGTTTCTGTGCCAGTAGATTGTGATTCTCTGTATCTGCCTGTGTCACTCCAATTTGGAGGCAGCAGTTTGCCCTGAGACATCACTTCTCCGCCAAATCTAAGAAAGCTTGTAGATTTTTCAGTTTGTTTATCTTTTTCCTTGTTTTTAGCGTGGAGTGGCAACTGCTAAGCTTCTTAGATTCTACACCAGAAAGCGTAAGTCCATGTACCTTAGTACTTTCATTTTTATAAAATATTGAAGATTTTTTTCAAAGCTTTTCCCATTGTAATGATCTTCAGCAATTTCATTTCCATTTTTTAAGAAAATGCATCTAACTTCTTAAATGAAAAAAATGGAACCATTTTTAATGACTTGAAATTATCCTTTGTAGAGAAGGCAAACAGGTTTTTTTTAATGCTAATAAAAATCTCATTAGAAAATTAAACTCTTACTTGCTCAAGATGAATGTAATAAATTTTGCTCCAGTGAAAAGAAGTTTAAATCAATTTTGGTATTCTCATTGAGCTGCAGACATTGTTATTTTTCCTCCAGCATAATATGGACGCGATAAGCTATGCCTAAATGTGCAGAATACGTTTCCTTCGAGTAGGTTTTTCTGAGCCAGATGAGGCTTTATAAGTGACTGTATTACTTAACCTATACCTACATTTTAATTTAAATGTATTTTAAATATAGTTTTAAACTCCTTCCTAGCTGACCAAAGTAGTTTAATTTCTAAAGTAATAAAATACTTTAAAAATCTCTTTAAATGCTTTTAGAGTCTTTAAATATTCTTCTCCTATTATGTTTAAGCTTACTTAATTACACCGTAAAATTATGAAATTTTAGAGTATTTAAACATAGGTTTATGTTTATACATTTTCCTGGCCTCATTTCTAGGCTCATTATCAAAAGATTTCATGAATTAATAGGTTGTTTTCCAGAGAAAAGATCTGTAAGAGACCAAACAGGGAAAAGCCAGTATATAAAACATCTGAAAGTTAAGGGACAGAAACATAAGTTTAATCATATGTAAGAACACTGGGAATGTGGAGTGGAACAACAGATGAGAAATTCTGATTTGTATACAGTATACCAGAGGAAAGTAAATCTGCTGAGGTTTCATATAAGCTTCTTAATTTTTGTATTAAAGGTAAATTGTCACTTGCAGTGACTTCTTCTGAAGGACTGGGTAGTGTACTATTGAAAAGAGAAGATAATTATTTTCTGAGTACAAGATATATAAATAAAGCATCGGATTTATTACCGTTTCTTATCCTAAGGAAGAGTAAACTGATTAATTCCCTCAAAATCTGTGGTGAGCAAGAATGTGACCAGTTCTATCTGGGGAAACAAATCTCTTATCTGGGCATCTCTAAGATGAGAATACAACCATTTTCTATAAAATCAAAACAGTATTTCAAATCTAAACATTCCATTTGAAAAGACAACATGGACATTATCAAAAGGAAAGGGATGATCAAAGATGAGAGTTAATGCAGATAGCTTAGAAAAAATAAAATGAATAAAAATCAGATGAATAATAATATCAGATGCTTAAATAGTACTTACTATGTGTGTGTGTGTGTGTATGTGCCAGTGGCTATTCTTTGTATTTTATAGATACTAACTTATTAAGTCCTCATAGTAGTCCAATGATGTAGATTTTAGATTCTCCTATCATACTGTTACCAACTCCAAGCTCATACTGCTAGCCACATGACAGGCCAAAAAACTGAGGGACAAATTGTTGGGGCAAGGAATAGCAACTTTATTTGGAAAGCCAGCAGATGGAGAAGATGGCGGACTAACGAGGCAAAAAAACATCTTGCTTGAGTTAAAATTCACGCTGCTTTTATACTAAAAGGGAAGGGAGTAAAGTGAAACATTTCCTGGTTCTGGTCAGCCTCTGGAGAGGATGTTTAATTTCTTCTTGCCTGCAGTCATTCACAGGTGGGCCTGGTCAGGATGTTTCCTGTGAGCTAAACAAAGGTATTTTAGCTTAACTCTCAATACCTGGAAGGCAGGGTTCCCAGAGATGGGCCATTATGTATAATTTAAGCTCATAGGCCACATTCCTTTAGTGATTACCTTGTAATAGAATACAAAGGTTCTTCCCTACTACAGTATTTTAAAAATCAAACAAACAAAAAAAGAGGAAATTGGGGCACTGAGAGTTTGTGATCTGTTCATAAAGTGCTCAGCCTTGGGCAAGAAAGCAAAGTGTGAAACCAGGCAGCCTGGCTCCAGAATATTAACTATTAACTATCGTAAGAAACTTGACCCTGTGTTATGGGACAGGTTTCAAGTAGTTTGTAAAAATTATAATTTGTTTAAAAAGTCTTGATTTCTACTTCATTCATAACAAAGTCCCAGTTCCTGGATTAGCTCTATGATTTCTACAATTTCTATTTGTTGTTGTTGTTGTTGTTGTTGTTGTTGTTTGGGGGTTTTTTTGAGCATAGTAGTTACCTGTGCCTAATATTTATAGCTAGTCATATAGACAGTTAAAAGAGTAAATATTCTGTTTCAGTATATAAAAACAATGCCCTGGAGAGTGAGAAAACATATTTTCCCCACAAAATATTATTGTGTAATTTTCTGGTTTCCTC
The DNA here is from genome assembly GCF_009834535.1 of Camelus ferus. Lineage (NCBI taxonomy): Eukaryota > Metazoa > Chordata > Mammalia > Artiodactyla > Camelidae > Camelus > Camelus ferus. The sequence goes on along the minus strand of NC_045706.1, from coordinate 19,778,224 downwards.
TAATCTTGACATCTTGAAACACTATTTATGTGGTGACAGAATTGCTAAATTAAACGGGATAGCTCTTAGTTACCTAGTTACCAAATAGGATCCATGATAAGATCTCAGGAAAACTAGGAAGACCCTTTCTGGCTGTAGCCAAAGAATTCTTAGATGTTCTTCTTGGAATAGACCTTAATAATAATTTCTATAATAATTTATTCTTAAACTTCATTTTAGCAACTAGTCTTTTTTAAATCATCAGTATTTATTTCAATATATTTCAGTATTCTTGAAATATATATACCAAAAAACTAGCTGCTTTGATTATTCTTTTGTTTATTGGTTTCTTTGATTTTACTTTTTAAAACTTTTAAATCTTAGATTAGTAATATTGACGCTTGCCTTGTTTTACCTCATATAGTTGCTGTAAGATCAAAAAAAATAAGTATGAAAGAATTATGTAAATTATACAGTATCATATGTACATGGTAATACATGGTGAAGTGACAGATGGATACTAGATATTCTAAAGTAGTGAAAGGAACATTTCAGGTTTTCAGGTAGTTTGTGAAAATGAAAGCTGTTTTCTTTTAAAACTCACTTTTAATGTTACCTCCATACTGACATATTATATTGGGGCTCAGAATGTAAGATAAAACTATTATGTTTACAGATCAGAGATTACACATAGAATTCTTTTTTTGAAAGGTTGGGAATGTATGCTTAAGGGTTTTATGTTGCAGAAGTTTCTGAGATGTTTTCAGTACTTTGTATAAAAGAGTGTTTCTGGTAGATTAGTAATGTCTTAGGGTAAAAGATGGGACCTGCTATACACTTTCCATTCATATCATAGGTTATATTTACTCCCTGGACTATTTATCCCCTTTCCTCAACCTGCATTCTTGGTGTTTTGGCCCTTATTATTTCATGAGACATAGAATCCATCATTCCCAAAATTGCTGATTAGAGTAAATTATCAGGTTTTCTCTTGGCACAGTATCTTCTGAGCCTCTCTGCTTTTAAATTATGGCCAGTTGCCAGTCTCCCAGTTCATTAGTGGCTTTTTCTTTTTAGTGCATGCTGTCCTTCAGTATCACAACAGTTTTAGAAACTTGCTAAAATTCTTAAGTTTTATTGAGGTCTATAACACTTAGGGACTGAATAGTTTATTATTACAGTATTATAAATGCCTCTTCCCTATTTCCAGTACATTATGAATACAACATAAAGGTACCCTGTATAGGAAAAAGAGAAAGACTTTTGAGGAGATATTCAGTAGAGGAAGGAATAAGGTAATAGTCAGGGTTCCTCTGGGAAGATGACTCAAATGTCCTCAGCTCCATTTTGAGCTATGACTTTCATCCTCATCCCATGAGCTTTGCTCATGAGACCTTTTGCCACTGAGAGAAGAGGCCAGGGATGAAGAGACCACCTCCAGAAGTCTCCCATGAATTTGGTAACAAAGCAAGCTCCCTGCTCCCAAGAGTCAGTATTGCTCATTTCCACTGTTAAACATTCAGCATTGCAATATGTGCTTCTGATTTGTTCTGAAGCCTTAATAATATCCCTGATCATGGCTATAAAGAAACATGGCAATGGAAGTGCTGCCTTTTTATCGCCCCACTCTAATTGTGATAGATCATGAAGGTAACTGGACTTACGTCTGCTTTTGGTATCTGCAGGAAACAGTGTGTTCTTTTCTGGAACAGGAACAGTGAGTGATTGGAGTCGAGATAAAAATCACTCTGTGCTTTATGATGTGTGAATTAATGAAGGTATTAAACTATTCTAATGATAGATAAGGAAATTATATCTGCTGTTGCTGAAAGAAATAAAACTGTTTCATCATAAATTAAAGAGGTCTAAAATGTTGCAAGCTCATCAATAGTGCATGGGCAACAAAGGAGTACAGTTTTATAACCCATTATGAGGCACCTTAATTTCTTAACATCCATCATTTTTTCTGCTTCATATCTGTTGATTTTATTCCCTAAAACTTATGGAAAACACCAATTTTTGCAGATAGTAGGTATAAATGTGGGTCGGAATTTTATGTTTTTAAGAGGAATGCTGGGATTTCCCCCATTTTGTTATTATGTTACATTGGTAATTTTTATTTCATTGTCACTCCTTTAGATAGCAGCTGTTCCCTAAGTTTGAATGGAATGATTGCTACTCAAAGATTAAATCTGAATTTATAATAAATGGTTGGATATATTTTTAAACTGTCACACTAGGAGTGCTATTCCCTCATAATGGTAAATCTTACGGAATTTGTTGTTTCACCAGCACAGGGTACTGCAGAGTATAATGTCATAAATTGTGGGTAGTGGAATATCTCTATTGAACTTCTCTTGCCTATGACTTTCTGTCATCTCCATAGCTATGGTGACCACTATTTTGGCAAACTTTCTGATGATGGAACCTGGTAGTACCTTGCCTCAGGCCTTGCAGCATATATTTCTCCCTTCTTGCCTTGGTGCTTCTCCATTGCCAAGATATAAGATATCTGCAGGACATCATATATGTCCTATCTGGGAGTATAGGAGAATTGGCATACTACAGCCTCTATTGCCAATTTCAAGATGAGAGCCATTGAATAATTGCTTCCCTCTTTCATCCCTGAGATAATATCCCTCTCAATCCTTTTTCAGGAATGGCAAGTAAAAGGCACGCCTGCTAATCCTTTGCAGTCTCTTACCCATTGATGAAAGATGGAGTTACTCCACACAACATGGCTTCACAAACTCACATAAAACAATGTTCCGGGCAGGTATTATCAACTGATGAGAGTTAGTATCTTTGTCCTAGCTCTTTTTTCACTGCTCCAAAGCAAATTAGTTTCATGGGTTCTCATGGATTCTCTGTCTTTCATCCATTAATTACTGATTGCAATTATATCTGAAGAACTAAGACTACCCACATGGGACAAATAATACATTCACTGCTGCAACGTGGGGGCAGGAGAGTTGGCAGGGCTTTCCCATATACTAATTTTGTGAAATCGATAAAGAAATTTGTGTCTCAGTATAATTATAATCACTCATCATGAAGATAAATTGAAAATAGTTGAAAACACAAATGTTGATTTTTCTAATTACATAAATCACATTAATCCACCATATAAAAGATACTGAAGGACAATCATGTGAAATAAGATCTGGCTCTATGTTTTTGCTCCCTCGATGGGCCAGACCTTTTGAATTCAGAATTGCTTTGCATGATTGACTGCTGTATTTCTCCTGTTTACACAATTTTGTAAAAGTGTACAATTTTGTAAAAGTGATTCAATAGTGATTATCCTATGTTTACTCTACCATTATGTATCAGGTGTATGGCTAGAAGCTAGTGTCCTATTCCATTTTTTGGATGAACAGTACCAGAATGTGCCTAGCAGCATTGATGACCATTTGTCCATCATAATGGTAAACTCTGTAACCTTAATTAGCATTCCCTAATACCCTGTTACTACCTAGTTCCCATATTCATTCATTGAGATTATTTCCTAAGATAAATTAACTATACTCAAGGCTATACAAGGGCTTATTTGTCAACTTCTGTATTTTAAGAGAAATTGAGACACATGTCTAAAAATTTGCATATATAATGACTATGCTGAAGAAAAATAACCTAAACTAATTTTAAGCAAAAATGATTACTTATTTGGGCCTATATATTAATAATGTTGGGGAACTAGATAGGGGCTCAAAAGGTCTATTAGTAATTGGCCTCTCTTCATCTTTCAGATCTGCATACATATGTGTGTGTAAGCACACTTCTGTGTGTGTGTCCACTTATGTTTATGTGTGTATGTTAGCTTCATTCTTAAACAGGCTTCCCCATCATGGTAACCTTCTAGAGCCACAGGTTTTTACCTTTCTAATTTTTGAGTCTAGCAGAAAAATATTTTCCTTTCCCAAAGGTTTTTCAACAGAAGGCATAGAATTGAGTATCATTTTTCCCTGGTTGGGCTGACTCTATTTACACGTTGTAGCCAGTAAGATGTGATATTCTGTTAGCTATAGAGATTATATGTAGCTCAGAAATATCTAATGCCTACTTACCTTAAAAACATGGTTTGTTCACCAAGTAAAATCAGAAAGATAATACCATAATAAGTGAACATGAATTTTGGGCAGACAAAAATAGAAAATGACACTACACAGTTCCGTCATCTCATTCATACTTCATAGCCCCTTTGACAGGCAGAAAGTTTATGAATTTGTACTTCCCTAACCCTACCCTAGTACCCTAAAGACCCTCCATAAATTTACTACTTATTCTGTTGCCTGATTTATCCTGTTTTCCCTGGTGAATATGTGTTCTGTCATAAGCACATTATTAGTTTTGATATTTGGCTTAGTGCTTTGGTGTATTTGAGAAGTTTGTTTATGGTCAGATGACATCTCCCAAATGATCATGGTGAGACACCTCAGTTTTCCCACATGGCCAATACTCTAAAAAATGTACTTGCATTATCAACATTATATTTCATGACTGTCTTTATCATGACATTTAGGCACTGAAGGGGAGCTCCTGAGGTCATCAGACTCTTCTTGATGTTTTATCTACTAGGGAATTTTCGTGATAAACAGAAGGGCAAAATGTGGCATTCTGGGAGCTCAGTTCATCAAGGAACTAACAAGACAGATATGATTGGATGATGGTAGAGATGTAATGAGAGGGAAGGAAAAAGTTGTTCAATATCCCAAGCTTACTCTTTTACTCATTATCTCCATGAAAGAATATGAATACCTATTCAGGAAATTGTATAGTCATTTTAGATTGAATTTCAAGTTACAAGTGAATATATAAAGCATCCAGGGTCCATCAGGTAACCCTTCATCTGTGAATGAGTGTATTTTCATATATCCTTGATTGTCTCAGATAATTCTCTACTGACTCAAATCAAAGGAATTGGAAAATTATGTCCCAACAATACTATTAAAAATTATGTTGACCATTGATAATGTATACTGTGGGGTCCACCAGGATGTATCCAGTTCCTAGGCAGCATAATTGACTTTAGCTTTTCCCACATCAACAGGGTTTAGCTCAACTTTTTACCATTTAGATTTCAATCTGGTGTAACATTGTTGGCACAAAAATGGAAGGACAGAACACATTGGACTCAGAGCGCTAGGATCTCTTATGGTAAGAAAACTGTTTGGCAAGTATGTTTTATAGAAGATTAATTAGGAGAGACATTTTCAAATGCACAAAAAAATTAGATGGTGGATTAAGTTTCAGTATGGACACATGGTCAGCTTTGACCAAATCCTAGCCATTGGCCAGAATGTTCCATCCTTCTATGTTGCAACAGGAAGAAAACAGATTTCCGAGGGATTCTGATAGATTATTTTCTTTGTCTACTTTCTAGAAAGGCCTTTGTTAATTACTCCATCAAAAGCATCACACCTTTTTGCAAATCATACTAAAGAAATGATTCTTCCAAATTGTAAGTCTCTAAATGCTGTGTATTGTGCATTAATATTGGGCAGTTGATCTAAAATTAATTCCTTCAACCGTGAAGTGTTAAATTTTTTGCTTTGAAGGCTTATATATACCCTCCACAGAATTAATCATACAAGAATAACTGTGGACCTTTCATATAAAGACATGAGTGTCATACTTGTTTGTGCCTTTGATCTTCCTTTGTGGGATCCAAAAATTTGATGGATGGTCACTCCAAAAGAGCAAGCTGTCTCTACTTTAGAAGTTAATTTGGACTGGTAAAGCTAGAGAAAATTAATATTAGCAAGATGAAAAGATTAAATCATTAGTAAACAGCTTTGTAAACATAAAGAGAGCTATTTCATACTACATCACTCACAAAAATATACATTTGATAGCCAAGAGATCTCTTTATCCTTAAAAAAATTTTTTCCCCAAATAGAAGGATTCACATGCCTGTAATTTTCTGGAGTGTGGCTGTGAGCATTTCACAGTGGCGTGAGGAAATTGCCCAAATAAACTTAAATGATATTTTCACAGAAGATGATGCCCATTAAATTGAGTAAGCAAAGGATCTGAAGATTATTGCTTATCTGTAAGGAAGAGGGAGAAAAAGAACGGTGCCCTGTAAATAACTTTGTGATTCCTGGCCATCCTGGGTTAACATTCCAAATAGGGCACTTACTAGTTACTAAGCATTGAACTTATTTCTTAATATCTGGGTTTATATTCATCCATCTGTAAAATATATGTATTATTGTTTATCTCATGGTTGTTGTAGGGGTACAAGAAAGTATTCATGGTAAAATGTATGTATTAATCATATATCTCCTGTTGGCTTTGGAAAGATTGGTATAATTGCATGTTAGTCCAGGAGAAAAAGCTAATCTCATGTGCTAACCAGAACACAGAATGTATGTGAATCTGCTTGTTAGTTTTAATAAACAATTTTCATTAAAAAGTTGGGTTCATGTCTTAGCAATAGATCTAGTGTAGGACAGAGTGTCTTGATAAAGTTTAGAAGCCACTTGAAGACTCACCAACACAGTAGTCTTGAAAAAGGGCAAGGCATGTTTCAAAAGAACCAGACGAATAATGATCTTAACAAGCTGTGATTTCTTCTAACTAGCTTTCCTATAACCAGTGTTACTGAAGAATAATGTAGCGAAGCATTAGAAACAGGCTGGATACTGGGGGAATATTTGTGTTTTTCTGATGTCTTTGGATATATCTTCTCATTGTCCTTATCCATGTCCATCACCTTCCTCTTTCACTCTTTCCAGACTAACTCTGTCTACCTGTAAATTCTGAAATGTACATATTGACAGTCCAGTCATGTCCAGATCTGTATACAGATTTGCTCTGTCACCATCGCATAGGAATTTCTTTTATGAGAGCAGGTAGTTGTCTCAACTTGAGTTTAGCACTTACCTGTGGTCCAATTAACTGTGGTGGGTTCAGGATCAAAACAGTAACTTCTAGGTCTTCAATCCTGTGGATCAGGGGTCAATTCTGAGATGAACAGATACTTTAAAATATTAACAAATAAAAAATTAACTTCATGGACGTAAGTTACAAAAAGTCTACCCTTTTCAGCTGTTCAAAGCTGTTCAAAGAACTGTTAAGGAGTACCTGGCAAGTTTTCACCCTTACTGGCTTATTTCAAATCAAGTGGGTTTAGTTGGAAATGCTGAAATACTGAACGCAAACTGGAGAGAATCATTATCAAAAAGTCACCTAGTACTCTTTCTTCCATATTTAATTAGGACAGAGTAACATAGACCTTTCCATCATTTGTACTTTAATTTCATATCTCAGTAGTCAATTTTTAACTTAGAGTAAACACAAGATAATATTTTTTCTTCTCCTTGTTTTCAAATCAAAGGTTTTACCCAAAGGTTATGCCCCCAAATGAAGTTACCTAAAATACAATATGATTATTTCCTTTTTCTATAATTATTGCATTGAGTGTTTAATAATCTCCCCATAAATGGTTGAAGAGATGGAGTAGCATTTCTCCATTTATAAGGGAAAATGCCAACTCTCACTTTCTTCATTCTTCCCTCAACCATTCCAATTTTAAAGATAAATTCTGTCAGTTTTACTTCAGCACCTGTACGAGTTTAAATATTTTATTATTTGAGCTTTTACACTGACAAATTTTGAAAATGAGCTGACTTTATGTTCTTACAAGTCATCTTGCTGTGATAATGAAGATGAGTGTTCATAACAAGGATTAGCCTTTGCAGATGCTACGAGGAGACATCAGTCATTCTTTGTTCTCTTCCTACCCAGTTTGTCATCTTGACTTCATCAATTCCACTACTTCTGAGTCTCATATGCTGGTTCTTATCAATTCATTATGGTTGTGATAGCCTGCATAATAGTCTCCAAAGATATCCAGATTCTACTTTCTGGAACCTGTTCCAATGTTACCTTATTTGGCAAAAGAACCTTTTCAGATGAGATAAAATTAAGGGTTTGAGATAGAGAGATTATTCTGGATTATCTGGGTGAGAACAAAATACAATCACAAGTATCCTTAAAGTGAGGATAGAAGGAAAAGGAAGTAGGAGACAAGACAATAGAAGCAAGATATTGGAGTAGGGCTCAGCCAAGGGATGCCAGCAGCCACTAGGAGCTGAAGGAGGCAAGGAACAAATTCTCCCTTGGAACCTTCAGGGGTATCAACTCTGATTAAACCGTGATTTTAGTCTCATGAAATTTGAACTTCTTGTCTCTGGAATTGTAAAAGGATAAATTTGTTATTTTAAGCCAACAGTTTTATAGTAATTTGATAGAGCAGCAACAGTAATATAGTCATCATCCAGATTTGTGTAGAGAAGTATTATAAGAACTTTCCAGAACTCAAAAATAGTTTTGGAATTTATTGGTCTTGGTTGTCATGAGTTAGCAATAAGTATAGCAACATTTGTTCCAGTTATGTCTAATTTCTGCATGTTTTGAAAGACACTGCAAGATGGGCAATAGTATAAAAGTAATTCTAGAAATTAGATTTCATGAAATCTGGAGCCTGTTGTCACCATGCTGGCATTTACTACATGAATGGTTGACTCTTAGCTTTCTCCAGAGATGTATTCAGATGTTTCTGAAAGCCATTGGTCTTGATAATACTACTCATATTTTCCTAAACCCTTTTTATCTATCATTCACTATTAATACTTTACACACGTGCTCTCTCGCTCTCTTAATTTTCACAGCAGTCCCATGAACTTGGTGTAATTATTATAACCCAGTTAACCTTTAAGAAATCTGAGGCTTACAGAAGTTAAATAATGTGTTGACATTTACACAGGTAGCAGTTAGTGGAGCTGGGATTCAAACCCAGAGAGTCTGACAAGTCTTAACCTCTATGGTCTAGGATCTCCAATGTGTAGGAGAACTACAAGTAACTGAGATGGGAAGGTAGGAGCACTGGGTGGCCTCACTCATTAGCTGCTTAATTTGCTCCTTAACAGCAGTCTCATGATTGTTTTTATTCATCCTTGGCCGGGCATTCTATGTACATTGTCTTACTTAATCTCCACAGCAATCTTACAGCATAGTTGTGATGTTTCCTGGTGTTCACTTTCAGGGTCTCTAGAAAATATTAAAGACTACAGCTGTGAATAACAGTGGACTATTGTAGCACAAAGTATCTTTCACCACTTAATTTAAAGATTAGAAGATCAGCCCTTGACAACAGAGCAGTGAAGACTAGTAGGCAAAGTCTTTATTATTTCCAATAATGGAAAATTTCAGTAAACAAAAACAGATCAAAATACAGAGGATGTGGATGTATGTTGTAGTACCAGGTGTATCTACCCTTATGCTCACATAGCACCATGTTACACTTCACATACATAAGTCGCCTGTGTTTACATTACATTGTATGTACCTCACTTCTCTTATATAAGTTATTCATTGACTAAAGGATCAAATACTTAAGCAAGGGGAAAACCATGAAAATAGGGGAAGAAAAGGTGCACAAGGGGTCCAGAACTGGACTCAGGTGGCAACACCAGGGCCTGAGTCACATCATTCTCTGTGTAGAAATAGATCGATATGTTTGTGGGACATGTAAATGCTCCTTCTGGTTGTAGCATGGGATAATACAGAGAAAAGAGGAGGAGAAGATTGCTTATGGAACAGTAAGATTTATCTTTAAAGTTTAAATTGTCTCTATATTAACCACTTTCTAATTCATAATTCAGATATGAACTCAGTCAGCTTTAAATTGGTAGTTGGATGTGGGCCACTGTGATTTGTTCATTGCTATAGTCTAAGAGAACTAAGCATTAGCATTTGTCTGTTTATTATGTTCTTTTTGTTATTTTTACACCTTTTTTTTTTGAGAGGGAAGATGGAATACTAAATTAATGATAAGGTGATTAGTTTTTAATCCTGTTTCATCCTTTAGTTTTATAATCTGTGATTATTTATTTAGCTTCTCTGCCTCAACAACAACCAGAAAGACTGGAAATAAATTGGCCATGTTTATATAGGGGAGATATATATGTGTGTATATATATATATGTATATATATATATATATATATAGAGAGAGAGAGAGAGAGAGAGAGAGAGAGAGAGAGAGAGAGAGAGAGACTGGCTGTAAGCATTTTATGGGATGATGAGATGTTTGCTCCCTATTCTAAGTTCAAATTATACTTTTCCTCTGCCTTTTTTTTTTTTTTTTGCCACAGACACAGTCTATGATTTTGTCATTTTTTTTTCTCTATAGGGTTTTACTGTTCCTTCATGTCCCTTTAAGATGGAATGGAATCTTTTTTGTTGTATTTTCAACTGGGTTTGTCACAAAGTAGGTGATTGATAAATGTGCTTGGAAAGGAGTATAAAGGAAGCAAAGATAATGATTTTCTCACTCCATTATATATTAAAACATCTTACATATTTTATATATTGTCAAAAACATGTATGAATATGCATGATACATGTACACACACACATGCCATATCATGTAAAAGCCAGCTATCCTTACGATTTTTCACCTACTAAGTTTACATGACTTGGACTTCATCAGTCCCAGAATAAGCATTTTGGCTTCATAACTGAACCTTGGACTTTGTCCTGGGTGAGCAAGCCTCTGTTAATGGCTTCTATAGGAGGAGTCAAGGAATCATTTAGGAAGAACATCCTACCTATTCTTCAAAGAAAAGGAAAGCAAGGTTGGAGGTGTTAAGTTTTTTCCACAGAGGCTCTGGGCATTTTATTTCTGTCAGCAGCATGGAGACTGTGGTAGACAGAATAATTGTCCCTCACACTAAGGATACCCATGCCCTAAATCCCTGATATTTGACTATGTGACCATACATAACAAAAGATACTTTGCAGATGTGATTAAGTTAAGGATTTTGAGATGAGGGAGTTATCTTGGGTTGTCCAGGTAGATCAAGGGTCCTTATGAAAGGAGGCTAGAGAGTCAAGTTAGAGGAGATGTGACAATGGAAGCGGAAGTCTGAGTGATGAGGCCAAGAGCCAAGGATTGTGGGCAGTTTCTAACAGCTGAAAAGGACAGGGTTCCCTTGAGACTCTAGATAGAACACGTCTCTGCTGACAACTTGATTTTAGCCTGTAAGACCCATAAGGCTCCCTGACCTCTAGAACTGTAAGATCACACATTTGTGTTGTTTCTAAGCACAACTTTGTGGTAATCTGTTACAGCAGCAATAAGAAAATAATACAGAGAGGAACCTATAAGTTAGAGAAACTCAGGTATGTGGAGAAAGTAAATGCCCATGAAAGGTGTCATTCTGGCAGAAAATATTCCTTTATGCCCCAATTACCAGCTAATAACATTTTTGTAGTTTGGACAATGCTGTCCTAAGTTTGGTCCTTAAAACTGAGTTTCCTGGAGCAAGGAATTGCACTCAAAAGGTTTCCTTAAACTTGACATTTCAGTCCTAATTTTGTAGAACCACAAAATGATTTCAAATAACTCCCTATATCCTTGATATGAATTTAAATTTCTCTAAAACTGCAAAAGAAATGTCTTACATTGTTGTATTATTTATATTACTTTTTCCCTCTACAGTTGTAATATAGCAAAAATTAAATACCTAATAAGATTGTACTTAAATTGGTACTCTGCAGTAGTTTGCCACAGGATACACTAAGACACAAGATAAATATGATTTATTAGTATTCTGGGAATGTGTTATTATGTTAAAGTATACATGAGTAATATCAGTCAGATGCTCATAGATTCATATATTATGTGCCAAATTATAGCACAATCCTCCTTGTGCTTTTGAAGAAAAAGTACAAGGCTTCAGAGGAGTGTTATACTTTCCAAATCAATTCAAGTGAAACCTCTGCTTCCACCAAGAAATTCCCTAGGCCATTGTGGAGGGAGTAATTCCATTTGGATTAATATATTTTATCCACAATATATTTATTTCCTTATTTATGCACATTTAGGAAATGTCTGATACTCCGCTATCAGATTTGCATCCCTGTAATGCTAGGATTTTGCGTACACTACCCCTTTATACACCTTTGATCTACTCAGACCTGATTATTCACTATTCTTCAGACTCAGTCTCAAATTTCACATCTCAGGGCCTTTTATTCATTTTGGTCCATATTCCATGAAATCCCTTCCGTTGTCTCAATTCCTAATTTGTGTCTGTCTGTTATTTAAAACAAGACTCAAATCCCCCTTCTTTCATAAGGCTTTCACACTCTTTTCAGGGCTCTGGTTCATAATAAAAAGGGGAGAAATTAACAGTAGATGGGAAAAGCTGAGGTACCATTTACTGGATACTTTCATGAAACATTGAAGTACAATCAGGGGGAAATGCTAATTAGAAAAATTACATCCCAAGAAAGTGAAATGATTTGAGGGAGATATAATTTGAAAAATTCATTTGGGAGTTCTAATTAAATCTAGAGAATTAAAAGTCACAGATTCCTTCTCATACTCCATAGCTTAGAAAAGTTGGGAGGACTTTCAATTAATGAGAAACTATGACATCGGAAAAGCAAAAGGAAATAGATTGATGAGGAAAATCCCAATCACAACATGCACATGGTGGAGCTGCTGTGGACTGAGAAGCTTCATGAAGATTTCCTCATGCCTGGAGATGGTGGATCCCAAAAGGAGAGAGTACAGCGACTTTGACCTCTTCAAACCTTTTGAGAGTGTCAGTTATCACCATAACCTTTGCTTTACTGGGCTAACCTCCTTGTCTCCTGCTTCTGTCTTGAGGCTGCTCAATTCAGCCTTCTTGTATTTTGAAACTATGCCTCCTATTCCAATGGTCAGCCTTCTTCTGGCCACTAGACCAACATTTAGGATAAAGGCTGACAGTACTTTTTCACTACCTATGGAAAAAGGCCCTTCTCATAAGACATAGACAGAGTATAGCTACTGGAATCCTCTCATGTAACACATGCTCCACTTGCATTAACATGTAAACAATTTCTTCAGCAGATAAATATGCATGTGTGTCCGTGTATCAGGGCCTCTAGTGCCATGTCACTACTGATTGCAATTCCAGAACCCTGTGAATGATTGGACTGACCTCATTAGGAGATGGGAAAAGAAAAGATGAAAACTTTATTTCTCTGACTGTATGAAACAGAAAACTCAAGACAATGTGTTGATCTTGTGTGGATTTCCTAAGTTACTTAGAATTTAGCATGAGAATTACTAAATGTAACCCCAAATCCTCACAAAATAGTGTAATTCCACATTTTAGAGTTTATTAAAAAGAATGACTATTCCAGTTATCATCGCAACAACATTTCACTACATAAAGTGTTGTGGGTTGATATCCTTTCACATATATACTTCCACCGAGGTGACCCCTCTGATTCCCAGCTAGAGAAGCAAAGGTAGATGTTCTGCTTTATCACTCTGCCCTGTGCTTAGTGGAGATTCTGGTTGCCGTCTCAAGGGCTTCATTATGTCTTGTCTCAATTTCCCACTGCTTTAGATTCAAAGTAAAACTGATCCATTAGGAAGGAGGAGACTTTGTGGGTCAAATATCTTAGTCGGTTTCACACTGGGTACACTGTAAGTTGGATTGGAGGTTTGCATTGATAATGGGAGACTACAATACAATACAAAAAGTATTCCTGACATGAGTATTTTTGGAAAAAGGATACATTTTCTTAGTCTATTTATTCCCATTTATTCCGATCTTTATCACTCCAAAATAACATATTATTCATATCTCCCTCTATTTATCCATATTATCTGTCTCTACCTGGAAAATCCTGTCTTCTTCTGTTCATCCTTTAATGTCCTAACCAGATTTTAAGACCTATCTCAAATCATGCCACCTCCCTTTCCAGATTATTCTGTTTATTATTAGATCTCCATCACTGAATTCAATATGGCACTTACTGTCTGCATTACCCACTTTATTACTTAATCATTAGCATCTGCTTTCATTACGCATAAAGAAGTTAAGTAAAGTGCATGCTCCTAATGGGTTGGTTCCATAATTTTGAAGTCAAATGTTCCATCATTTGAAGTCCAAATGATGCATGGTAAGATCTGTTGCTGGAATGATGCTAGTAGTTCATTTCCTTAAATCTCAAACAGTTCTCTTCAAGCTATTATTGGCTTATTTGTTTTTTGGTTTATTGATTCAATTGCTCAGAAATTCTCATATTTCTGTGTACATCAGTTTCCTCAGAGGTGTATGTTACAAAGGCAAATTCCTGGGCTTTTCTCTCCAAAGACTCTGAAGTTTGTTTCACTATGAACTTAAAATATTTCTCTCCTCTCCTCTCTTCTCTCTCATTTTCTTATGTATTCCCTTCTTATTATGGTGTTATTTTTGTTGTTGTATTTATAATTACAATGGGTAATTCTGAGACAGGTGAGCCAAGAAACAAACTCTAAAAAATGCTGTCATTCATGCTTCAGACTCTTTTATCCATGAAGTTTTAGAGGCTTTAGGAAATGCCACTTCAAAAAAAACAAAAACAAAAATCTGCCCATTGAGTCTGAATTTTCATATGCAATATTTCATTTGGTCATAGTACTGTTAACGGTATATTGAAAAATTCAGGTCAAATGCCTAAAACTAGAGAAAGAAGAAAGAACACTGAGAATGTAATGTCTGGCTGGCTACAAAATCTGTCCCCAGTTGTGGGATTGAGTACTCTGGATTTGGGGTACAGGTAAAGCTTTTACATTATTGATTTAACAGAGGTAAAGCTGCCCTCTTAGATGTCCAATGAATTGTGCAAGGCTCTTAGGAACATTTGAAAAGGACATCAGCTGTACTTGCACAGCCATTGATTTACCTACTGAAGCATGAAATTTGATTATTCTCGTTTTTGCTCCAACAGTCATGGATAATTGGACATAAAATCATCTAGTCCTATTCAGGATCAAACTAAATATATGACTCAGTAAGCCCCACCCACACAGGGCAAGCATGAGATTCACATATAAAAATCTTTGAGGGTGGATTTGGTTAACACAGGATGTTGAAAAATGTTCGCTTGCTCATTAAATGCTTGGATATGAGATGTTTCAGAATCTCCCCATTCTGCAAAACTTTTACTTTGCAAAGCAGCAGAGATTAGGAACTAGGAAGGCACCTAAGAAATGATAGGTGTGACAGGGGGCCATAGTAGGAAAATTTCTGCACTAGAAGTTAGAAGATCTTGGTTCCAGTTCCTTGCCTGCAATAAATTTCAATAATGAACATTTATTGGGCATTTTCTTAAAACTTCTCATTCTTTTTTTAATTTTTTCCAAAAAATGCTTTCATGTTCTTCATACAAATGAGTAAACCATATCTCAGTAGGTTTAAGTGACTATCCCAAGGTTATGTAAGCTACTAAGTGTTGTAAACTACTAAGAAATTTAGATTCTTGTTAAAAAAAAAAAAAGTCATGGTCTTAAACCTGATTACAATGAGGAGATAGAAAACTCATTGATAAAAATGACAGGAGGAACATTCTGTGGCACCTTATAGACAAGAGTGTCTTCTGTACTCAGCACTCAAGGGAAAGAGTAACTAATTAAACTTTGCAACATTCAAAAGGTAGGCTGGATATCAGAATAGGAAGCATGAACCACAGTCTAATGGTGGGAGCAAATTCGGCAAGCATTTAGTAATCAAGAGGCTGATACTTTAGTATGGGATATATCATCCTATAGAGAGAGGACTCAAGGGAAAGTGATAAGTGTTTTAAAACAACTGTAAGGCTTTCAAAGGGAATGGAAGTTAAATTTGTCACTTGAGGCCCAAGAAACATCGCTGCGTGAATAGTGCAAGAGACAGCTTGGTTAGGTATATATGAGAAGTTTGCTCCAAAGGGAGTGAGTTCACTATACTGAAGGTATTTAGGCTAGCTCTGTTATCTTTACCTGTGCTCATTTATTTGTTTGTGTGGATTCACTTTACTCTCTAGTTTGCTTTAATTTCATCCTTAAGGACTCCCTGTAGTATTTATTTCTTGGGCATGTCTAATAGCAGTGAATTCTCTCAGTTTTTTGTATATTGTGAATGTCTGATTTCACTTTCACTTTTGATAGTTTTTTTTTCTTTTTTTATTGGATATAGGATTCTTAATTAAGAGCATTTTATTTTCATCACTTTGAATATGTCATTCTGTTGTCTCCTGGCCTGCATGGATTCTGATGATGACAGTTTATGATGTATCTAGGTGAGGGTTTATTTAACTTTGTCCCACCTGAAGTTTGCTGAACTTCTTGGTTGTTGATACTAATATTTCTTCAGCAGATTTGAGAAGCTGTTGGCCATTAGATCCTCAAGTGTTTTTCCTGCCTCTTTCTCTCCTCTCCTCCTGGGAATCTCTCGTGCAAATACGCGTATGCTCACTGATGCCTTGTAGGTCTCTGAGGTTCTTTTCACTTTCCTTCATTCTTTTTTCCTTTTTGTTCCTTGAACTGAATCTCAATTAAGCTATCTTCAAGTTCACTGATTTTTATTTTCCTGCCTGTTTAAATCTGTCTTTGAGCTTCTCTATTGAATTTTTCATTTCATTATTGCCTTTTCAACTCCAGAATTTCTATTTGGTTCTTTTTTTAAAAGTTCTGCCTATATAGTGATAGTCTCTATTTGCTAAAACATCATTCTCATACTAAATTAAACTCATACTAAACTAAAATATTTCCAGTTCTTTAGATGTGATTTTATTTAAAATAGCTGATTTGTCTAGTAAGTCCAGTGTCTGTGGTTCCTCTGGGTTAGTTTCTGTTGAGTATTTTTATTTTTCTGTGCCTTGGCCATACTTTGTAATTTATTTGCATATCTCGTACTTTGTTGTTGAAAGCTGGTCATTTTGCCTAATAAAATATGGCAGCTCTGGAAATCAAATTATCTTTCCTCTCCGGAGTTGGTTGCTGTTGCTGTTTATTCTTATAGTTGTTGTTTATTTGGTGACTCTTGTGATCTAAATATGAAAACTCTGTGCTGTGTTGTGTGTGACAACTAAGTCTCTGTTAGGTTAGCTTTAGTGGTCAACTAATAATTTAATGAATATTCCCTTAAATATCTGAAACCAGTAAGTCTCCCAGATGAAACAAAGTCTGATGTTGGACATTTCCATTTCCCAGAGGTTGGAGTACCTGGCAACTCAGTTCTGTTCTCCTATTTAGTTTACTTATTTCTTCAATGTAAGAAAATAGAAATGCGAAATCCTTTTTTTTTTTTTTTTTTTTTTTTTTTTGGTGTTAAGGACATCAAATTTTGCTACATCAAAATGTACTCTGGATATGTAAAGCTCAGCCTGGCACTTTTTCTTCATTATCAACAAATCAACATATAACTACTATTGCTTTCAGCTCTTTTATCAAACAGGGAAACTTGGAAATGCCATCAGAAGGGTTCAGTAATGCATATATTATGTTACAGAATTGTACAGTTTTGAGGGAAAAGTCAATTACATAGAACATACACAGAGAGGGAGAGAGAGATAGGTGTATAGATGTATTTGACATGGTGGCATAATAAATATACTTAATTGAGTAAAATATCACAACATTAAATCTAGAGATGTAATACTTATGGAAAGAGTAGAACCATTGTGTTAAACAAGTCTGCTAATTTGGATATTTTGAGTCCATCAATTATAGGCAAATTAAAATCAAATTAAGTCAGATGGCATCTAAGACAGGGTGTATGGTAGTTCTTTATCGTAATATTGGGCTAAGTTAATGTCTTTTTATGTTACAAATTTTATATAGGCTTTCTAGAGATAACAGTTTAGAATTCTGCCAACAAGCATAACCTTTTTTTTAAAAAAAAAGACAGAGAGAGAGAAATGAGGCACAAAGACCAGTAAGGAGAGTAAGATGGAATAGAAAGAATGGATAGGGGTAAATGAGCATGAAGTTTGCCTCAGTGGCAGGATTTGTGTCTAGCACCTATACTGGACACATCGTGAGTCCCAAAATCTTTGCTGAACTAAATTGAATTTGGCAACTAATTTGATAAATGAGAAGTTAAACCTGGTGGGAGACACAAGAAAAGGTACAGATTTAGAGTAGGTGGAAACTGTTATGTTTGGTTTAAAGTTATTGGCCTTGGCAATAGCAGGTGTCACTGCAAATTGAAGGGGAAAAGAAAAAATATGTGAAAGAAGGCAGTAAACTATATACTGTGAGCTGTATTTATATCAAAATATGACCTCTGCATTGAGAAATATGGCAGCTTTTAAGCAAATGTTCTATTATGTTTTATTAGAGAAGCATAGTGTTAAAAATGAATTATAGTGGATTATGACCATTATCAAAGTTTCCTCTCCCTAGTTCATTATAGTTTAAGGAGAATAAGAAGGTGTATTCAAATATTTTATCAGTCACAGTCCACTCAGAAAAATAGAAATCATCTTAGTGTTTAGCAAAGTGAATTTAACATAGAGAATTAATGAAGTTATTACAAAGGTTCAATTAATTCATAATTAGTGTCCTCAGAGATGGGAGGGCAAGCTGATTCCATTGGCAAGAGACACTGAGAACTTGTAGTCTTAAGATTTTCTTCTTCTAAATTGACCCAGATGTTTCTATTCCAAGATTCAGTCTCCTTCTTTCCAGTTCCCTAACAGTCACATAAGAGGGTTTATGTCTGTAAATCTCATTATCTAGAAATTATGCAACACATATAATAAGATTTGAATTTATTTTTCAGAGATGTTTTCCTATGGCTGCAAGAAATAAGATATTAGTTTCTAGCCACCACTGAAGCCAGAAGCTGTTCCTTTGATATTAAGTTGATCTCAGAGATTGGAGCCTCAAACTTACTATTTCTCTCGGAAAGCACTCCAGTGCAAGATGATATTGGCCATCTTACTCACAGCCCTCACAGTTTTTATTGCTACCATAACTGTCAAACACAGTCACTACTTGTGCCCAAGGCATTTGCTCTAGTAGGATCTTTGCCTACAGCTGGTATTATACTTAAATGTGATGAAACTGTATGCCACAGGTTGCCAATTTCCCATGTAATTTTAGTAAAAGGCTCAGCATCATGTTCAGGACCAAGTAACCACCCAGCCATCTCCAGACACCTTACTCAGGTGGTTCTGCTGTCTTTAAAGAGGCACAGGAAGGATATTTTGGGGAATAATAAGAGAAACTGGAGCCTGTTACCCTGCTGATTCTAGGGTAAAAAACTGTTGTTGATAGAAACAGCAAACAAAATAGGAAGAATCAATTCCTTATCTTTTTCACTTGTCCTCCTTTGTGCCTTTTATGGGACCTAACAGGAAACCATCTAAGGAAGGAGAAATGCAGTTTGCAGTCTCAGTTCCAGCATTATAAAGCAGAGCACAGAGGATAAATTTGGGGGGAAGTGGAGTAGCATAATGATTGGTAGGTAGAGCTTTGCTGGCAGCAATGAGTCATTCTTCAAAGTAAGCTTTTTTCAGGTTTTAACTATATTTTTGTATAAAATAGGGACTGAATCTCCAAATTCAAGTTCAAAGATGTGTATACACATACACATACATACATACACACATACATATTTATCCATGTAAAATTATATATACAGTTGTATGTAAATATATAACTCCATATGTTAATAACATATAAAATACGTCACAGACTTTCAATTTTCCAGAAAGATACTAAGGAAAAATCTGATATATCTATGTTGTATGTGTGTGCATGTGTGTGTCTTGAGTTCTTACCTTTCTAGGTAATGTTGAACCTAACTAGAATTAAATTTGCAGGCGGGGTGGGGATGGTGAGGGAGGATACAGCTCAGTGGTAGAGGGCATGCTTAGCATGCCTGAGGTCATGGGTCCAATCCCTAGTACCTCCATTAAAAAATAAATAAAATTGATTACCTCCCCCCAGAAAAACAAAAACAAAACAAAAAAAATTTTCATACATGCTTACTTTAAATTCTGTCCCTGTTTTTTGAAAAATTGTTCTTACTGAGTTAAATATAATGCTCTGCAATATAGCAAATCAGTAAACAAAAAAATCAGATGTAAAAACAAAATGAGAATATTGAGTGAACTTAAATTTATAACACATCTTTTCTAAAAGTGTTCCTCATTTACAATAAAATAGTATAATGAAACTCAAATACAATAAGCCATCCAGTTTGTCTGTAAATAAAGGAACAAGCAATTTTGGACCTCTCACTTGGGTGTTTCATTGAATTTCTTGTTTTGAGCCATTGAAATATACTGATGGCCATGATATATTTTTCCATGAACAGTAGTTCCATTCTCATCCTCTAGGAAGTGAATAGAATCTTAAGGACTGTGCATAGTGCATGCCTTATAGAACCTAGACAGTGTAAAAGGAGGTCTGTTATGAAGGTGTTTAAAGTAGATGAAAAAGAAAGAAGCAAATAGTGCGGAAGAGGTGAATTTTTAAAGCCAAATCACATAGTGGCACGCAAAAAATTCTAGATTGTACTCAAACTGTTATTTCTACAAAGTTCCACCAAATATTGTCAGGTAAATGGAGGAACAGGAGGGAAATATTCTGGAGTTGTCTGGTTGTGAGAGCAAGGGTTTCAGAAAGGAAGTCTTGATGTGCTGAGCAGTTCTGGAACACTTGAAAGCCGAATATAATTTTAAAGATTTGGTCTCTCAAGTGCATTCCAAGATTGTTGAGCAAGTTCAGGTATCACAGAAGAAATACCAGAGAGAAAAGATCCTTGTAAACAGGGAATGAGCTTTAAAACTGCAAGTGACACTTCACGTTGAAAGAGCACATTTGTAGTACCGGAAATAGTGACCTCTCTAGAAAGAGGAATGTGTTCAAAACAGCGAGGGTTGGGTTGAATTTCTAGATGGAAAAATGGAACCTAGTTCTTGCTTTTTATTTGTAACTTTCAGAACAATAGAATAAAAGTGGCAGAGGCAATAAAGGTAAGGCCACTACATTATCATCATCATTTTGACAAAGGAAGCCACTTTGTCTAAAATCTTTATACAAATCTTCATAATTAATGAGTACTTGGCACTTTTTTGCCCATGCAGGATTCCTTGTGCTACAGTGGATTTGGAACCAACAAAATGGGCTAGAAACAAACTGACTTGATGAAAAGTGAGGCTTGGCTGCATCAGTTTTTGTATTTGCAGTTTTCATCGGGTATCTGAAGTACCAGCTCCTCATGCTAGTCAGAACTTCACTGGCAGGATTATACATCCAACTACCTATTTTTATGTTTACGTCAAAAAGCTCCACTGATTCGAGGAAGTCAGTCCAGTAGGAGCTTCTCCTTCTGTGTCTACCCATCCTTATCTAGTTACACGTAGGTTAATATACCTGGG
This sequence comes from Camelus ferus, assembly GCF_009834535.1. Lineage (NCBI taxonomy): Eukaryota > Metazoa > Chordata > Mammalia > Artiodactyla > Camelidae > Camelus > Camelus ferus. Next base: position 19,757,036 of record NC_045706.1, on the reverse strand, counting down.
TGTTATTTTACCTATCAATAATGATGCCATGTGATAGAATTAACAATGTTTATGGCACATGATAGAGAAAGTGAACTATGGCCACTCTATAGATTGATTTTGTATTCAAATGGAAAAAAATGAAACAGCAAAAATTCCTCAGTAGTTTAAAATACATGTTCAATTTTCAAATAGGCACATGCCATTTTTGAACATTATTAAGCAGATATATATTCCATATTCACATAGTTAACATGTTTGACTTACATAGAGGAATAATATCACTTGGTTTCAAAAAGTGTTGGACTAAAAGCAAACTGTTTTCTGGTATCAGAAGTTCTTATCACTTAGAACAAATGATAGCCATTTAGAACATTGAAGGAGACTGCTTCAGGTTAGGGAGAGGCTCCCCATTGTTTTGCTGTGTACGTTTTTTCTCCTTTGACCCAGTGAGATGCTTGTTTCTTTGCTTTTCTCTTAGTATCTTACTATAAGAAGCACAACAATAAAAAAAAAAATAATGATGACACTCCATGAAAACAAAAAAAAGTTCTGTCTCTTCACTCCAGCCTCATCACCATTTCTGCCCACTCCCCTTAATAAGATTCCTAATCAGAGGCTACAGTGATCACCCAGGAATTTATTGGCCCAACAGTCAGAAAAAGAGAACCTCAGATTGCAGCTCCTGAATGGTTTCCATGGCCTTGGTTCAGAAGTGGATTTTCTAAATCTTATTGACAGAAAAGATGGGAAGTTGAATTGCCTTAATGAATATTTTGCCATCAAAGTTTTCAAACCCAGAGAAGTTTATCAGGTAATCAATTTGGAGCCCATCCCAGTTCCTGTGGGGGGAAATTAGAGAAAGAAATTTAGAGAAATTGATAACCAAGGTTTTTACCTCAAACAGCTGCATGAAGACCCATCAGGCAGGATTTAGAGCATTTGAGCTGGACTAGACCTTAAATAGTGCTGCCACCCTGGCACCTGTCTTAGACTCTGAGCATCCTCTGGCCCAGACAGCTGATCATTATTTCCTGAAATAACATAATTGTCTTCCTTCCTGGAGACTGGCTCTGACACAATCCTGCCTATAATTTTAGCTTTCCTGATGAAGACTTGGGGTTGACATTCTGTTTTTTCTGACCCCCTGCCATTGTTTGGACTCCCATTACCAGCTTCCTTTTGGAGTCACTGCCTATTCCCAGAATTTACCTTCACAGTCCTAGGACCATGTGGTAGACAGAGTTTGAAAATAGCCCCAAGTGTTCCCTACCTCTTGATGTTTATGGCCTTCTGCAGTCACCTCCCTAACCAAATGACTATGATAGCATTGAGAGATACACTTCCATGAATAGATTAAAATATTGTGACATCTGTCTTGCTCTCTTGACTGATCTGCTTTCATGAACACAGCTGCTATTTTGAAGAGGATTACATAGCAAGGAATGGAAAGCAGCCTGCAGCCAACAGCCAGTTAGGAAGTGAAGCCCTCAGAACAACAGCCCTTGAGGTACAGATTCAGCAAACAGTTACAGGAGCTTGAAGGTAGATCCTTCTGCAGTCAGTTCTTAAGATGAGACCCTAGTCCTAGCTGTCACCTTGTTTGAAGCTTTGTGAGAGACCTTAAACAGTGGACCCAGTTTTATCACTTGTACATTTCTGGCTCACAAAAACTGTAAGGTGTAGTTAGGGTGTGTGTGTGAATGTATAGTGGTAAAATATACATAACATAAAATTTACTATTTCAGCCATCTTTAAATGTAGAATTCCATGGCATTAAGTACATTCACATTGTTGTATAACCATCACTACCATCCCCCTTCAGAACCTTCTCATCTTCCCAAGCTGAAACTCAGTACCCTTCTACACTAACTTCCCATTATGCCTCACCTCCCAGCCTCTGGCCAACTGCAGTTCTACTTTCCATCTCTAATTTTGACTACTCTAGGTACCTCATACAAGTTGAATCATACACTGTTTGTTCTTTTGTGACTGAGTTATTTCACTTAGCATCACTACTTCAAGTTTCATCCATATTGTAACATATGTCAGAATTTCCTTCCTTTTTAAGGCTGAATAATATTCCATTGTATGTGTATACCACATTTTGTTTATTCCTTTATTCTTGATGGACACTTGGATTCCCTCCACTTTTTGGCTATTATGATAATGCTGCTGTGAACATGGCTATACATCTGTTCAAGTCCTTGTTTTCAATTTCTTTGACATACACCTAGAAGTAGTAATTTTATGGTAATATTTTTGAGTAATTGTCATACTGGTTTCCACTATTTGTACCATTTTACTAGGTATGTGTTGTTTTAAGTCACTAGGGTTTATGGCAATTTGATACACAGCAATAGAGAACTAAAAGGAATTGCTGCTAGGATACACAGAAATGAGAAAAATACAGGAGTCTTGTGTTCACGGTGCTTGCAGTCTAGTAGAGGAGAAAGAAATAGTCAAACATTCATGGAATTGAGTGTATATTCACAACTTCTATGTGTATTTAAAAGAGAAGTACACAGTATAATAGGATTTTGTAAAAATTGATTTCACCCAGGCCAGGGAGTCAGGATATATGCAAGCAGCAGGAGAAGCTTCCAATGAACTAGCTGGCTAACAGCCTGTGGCCCAGGTTCAACAAAGGAAAGCTCTTTGCTTTGAGATTCCATCCTTCCCTTGCAGCAGAGGATTCAGACCATGTAAGGAGAGAGAAAAGCATGTTATCAAGGCCTCATCTGTAACCAACACTAATGCCTATGATTAACCGTCTCTTCATGTTTGCAGGTTGTTAAGAAGAGGCAGATATTTATTGTATCTTTATAAAAGGTTTTTCTGGCTCATGTCCTACAATTTTGTTTGCTTTAGTTTAATTTGTTTTAAAACAAACAGTTTATTTTTTGATTTGTTAAGCTTTAATTAAACAGATGCAGGTCTTAGTATCCCTCAAAGCAAAGATCTATAAAGATTCAGTATTACATGAGTCTAATGCGGAACTGTGAGCAGGCACTCCTAGAACCTCCTGCTACTGAGACAACTTGAAGTTTGTGATTTTGGACTCTGCATTTTCCTCAAGTGAGCCTGAAGAAATTGTATCCTATTTTGGTTGTGATTCTAGATGTATATCTGCTAAGCTCTAAAATAAGGAAACTAAAATATTTGCACGTACTCTCTAGAAGTTTGCTCTACATATATTCTTATTCTAGACTTAAGTACAGTCATTCAGAAATGACAGTTCTCCTGAAAAGTTTTATGTTTATATCTTTCCCACCATAAATAAGTAATGAAAACGAAAAAAGATTATCAAGAAAAAATGTTTTTCATAGTTAGTTATGATTCTCCACATTGGTATTTTTTTTGCTTTTCCCCAAAGCATGAGCAACCTCTCTCTTCTCACAGCTGAGACTGGGCTATTACTAACGATGTGGTAGGACAGTTTTGATTCTTTTTCTTTCCACCTGTTAGGTTGTCACAAGTCTATGCTAATTGGCTTCATAATTTGGAACAGTGCATTTCCCATCTCTTATATTTAGAACAACAATATTAGGGATGACAAACTAAAGGATTGATTTTAGGGGAAAAAAAGACTTAAAAGCCACAGAATGAAATTAACTTTCACTGTTTAAAATGAAATGCACCCATAAATAATGACGAGAAGAGCGAAGTACAAGTAAGCTATAGGTAATCCAACCCAATTATAAAAACTCAGCTCACATAATCAAATTAACATAGTTTTGAGAGCCATGGATTTTCACAGGGTAAAGGAAATGTATGAATTTCCATAGGATTCATTGCAAAGCAACTTCAATATTGAGTTACTCTAATGCATTATAAATGGGATTGTTTGTAAATTCTAACCTGACTATGCAGGAATGGGCTGTTACTCTTATATAAAGGGAGGATGTGCAGAATTGGAAGTGGGCTGATTATAGGACTCCTTATGGCTCAATGGGGTCTCTTGTTCAAAAAAGGTCCATAAATCTTCTAAGAATTATTCATAATCACTCGCTATTCAAGTATAAAGTTAGTATTTAGGCCAGAAAAGTTTCACTGCAGTTACTTCCCTGGAAGTCAACTTTTTACATCTGAAATTCTACCTCTAACAGCTCTGAACTGAGGCAGGATTACTGGACATCACAAGTACAATCAAGAGTGGTGGGGGTAAGGTGCATTTTTTTTTCTTATTTTTCTTCTCCCGAGCAAGATGTTTTCTGAAGTTATCCGTGCCTTATTTTCTTTGCTTGCCTGCCATTTCCTGAAAATAATCGAAGTCATTGCTTATCAAATATTGAGATTTTATATCAGTCCATTATCCCTAAAGGAAAAAAAAAGGCAGCATGATCATACTGGGGAAGCTAGTGGAAGATGAAAAGCATATTAATAGGTCCTTTCACAACTCAACCTGCTGTGGCTTATAGAGGGTTTAACTTCACTTTCAACCTATGCACTGGAAGGTCCGTCATCTTATCTCTGTCAAGAATAGAAGCAAGGGAAGAGATAACAGATCTTTCCTTTAAAGTTGCCGAGGAAAGTTTGGCTTTAGTTAACAGTGGGATTGAAAGGATCTTGATTTTTTTCTTTATTGTAAAGCTTTCCAACTTAACTTAATGCCATATTTATTTAGGCATTAAGCCATGTTCTGTGTTGTGGGAGATATGGAAAGTAAAGGGACTTGGTGGTTCAGTATACCATTACACCCAACAATGAGGAAATCATCTCTGCCCTAGAATGTCTAACTATTGCTATTTTCTCATATCAGGGGTTTGGGGTCTAAGTGCCTTGGTCACCAGATTTATACTTGACTCGCTCTTCAAATATCAGACCACCAATCTAGTGTTGATATAGAATCATAAAACACTGCCTCCTCCCCAAAGAGTTTATAGTCTATGTTGGGAGAATATGTATATAGTATCTCTTAATATATGTATATATATATACTATATACATATGTATGTACATAATTTCATATTATCTCAACATAGACTTATCTACGTATCATCTATATAGAGAGAGAGAGAAAAATAAATGTGTATGTATATATGTATAAGTGTATGTATAGTATGAAGGAGTTAGTGGTGGAGGGGAGCATTTTAAAGAAATGTAGTGATTTCATTGTATAAAAAGCTGAGTTTGAAACTAGACTGACTAGAGGGGGGAATACAGAGTAGGACCACTGCTTTCTTTAATTCTCAATTTCTTAATCTGAAAAATGGAAACGAGAGATGATGTTTATATTTCAGTTTCCTTGCTCAAACTTTAGGAGACTGAGAACACTTCTTAAAGGATTTATTCCCAAAAGTTTGGTCCCTCTAGTGGATGAGATTGTATTGTATATATATAAATTTCAGTAACAAAAGGCAGATACTTCTTTGTTGAAGGCACCATAGTTCATGGCAGAGCTGTAACTGGACAGAAACCTTTTAGTTTATATGTATTCATTGTATTCAATTGATTGAGCATCCACTGTGATAAGTAGGGGTTGTAATAGAATAAGCATAAATTATTTTTGCCCTCCTGGAGCCTACACTCTCAAAGCTAGCACTTTGAGGGGAGACAGGCAGACACACACACACTCACACAAATGCAGAACACCATACAAATTAAAATTATACCTTCAGAGGTATATTGTATTAGAAGACTAAAATAGAATAGGTTGACTTTGGGAGATGTGAGTATACTCGAGGAAGTGAAAAATGACCTGGAACATCGAGGATGAGTTGGAATTTCTAGATATAGTTGGATGGGAGGGAGAAGAGAGAATCAAGCAGGAAGTATGCCAAATGTAAGGGACATAAAGCAGATGGGTATGGTTGGTATGCTTGGGTAGAAATCAGATTATTTACTACATAGTAACATTCATAGTTTTCCAGGTATTAGGACATAGATACCTTTTTTGGTTTTTGGTTGGGGGATAGACATTATTTTGTCTACTACATGGATATGTATTTACTCATCAAATTCTTATTTGTTGCCCATTATATCTACATTGTCTCCACGTAGGTGGAGATATCTGAATTGGAGTTAAGATGTATAGGAGAGTAGAAGAGATGATGATGTATTGGATATGGTATATAAAGGAAAATGAGGTGATAATGTTTACTCTGGTATTTCTGGCTTCAAAAAATGGAATGGAGGTAGTGGAGCTGGAGGGAGACCAGGTTTGGGGAGAAAGATTATGTATTTGATCCTGGACATGTTAAGTTTGCAGGTTTTTATTATTTTTTTTCCTTTTTCAGTTTTATTAGGTAGAATTATTATAGTTCGATTGCACATACACATTATTTTGCATGTACATACATATATACAGTATACTGCAATTTTTTTAGTTTACATATATGTACTAATTATTGTTTCTAAGATTAGATCTCTAGCTTTTTAAACTTACATAGTCATCAAAGGAATAAAGCCAACTACAAAATAAGAATCAACAGAATGCAATAATCCAATCATAAAGGACAGTCAAATGTGATTACACATATTCAGGAAATCAAAATAATAATGAGTTCATTTGTGCCAACCACTGTGCTTGAACAGAAGTTAGACACAGATGTCATTCTAACCTGGAAAGAGATACTCAAAAATATGCTTATGATGCACTGCAACTAGGGCAATGGGTGAGGTCTGTGTATGATTCTCAGGAGGAAGATACAGGACACACAATGATAGGGAAGAGTTAGCTGAAAGGGTCAGAAAAGGCTGTGTCACACGTATGGAGAAATGGGAAACATTTATTTTACCTTACATGTTGGGTAAAGTTGAGGAGTATAGTTAGAGAAAAGGATTAAGTTGGGTTCAGATCTTGAATGTTGAAGAAATACAATTCAGGGAGAGACAGAGGGAGAGTGAGTGAAGTCATCTATAGCAGTGCAAGTCGTTATGGGAAAGATGGACAAAGAAGTTTGTAAGGTGCCTCTTTTTCCAACTTTGTACCCAGGACAGATTCTGTGCTGTGAATATCAAATCTTGCATCAACACAGCCTGAGACAATATACCAGACATTTTCACTGGAATAAGTTCATCAAATCCTCACATAAAGATACTTGGGTGGGAATCATGGTCACAGATAGAGTGAAGGACCTGCCTGTGGTCATGGGTGAAGGGGACTGAAATAGGGCAAGGGCCAGAAATCACCTCATTCCTTTCATCATTTCAGTTGCACAGTTCCCCATTGCAAGCATAACAGTCATGGATATCACTGTGAGAAAGAATATTAAGTCTTCCACCTGTTTCCCAACTGATGTGGGAGCTCTATAGTACTTTCTGAGCTGGCAAGCTCCTTGCTTCCCTAGAAAATGCATCCTTAAGCTGTGCTCTGATTTCTAGGATGTAAACACAGATTTTAATTTTTTAAATTAAAAAAAAATGTAAAAAAAATTGCGAATGCATTTTAATTATCCAGTGCAGTTATAAAGATTCTGAGGAGTGGAATGTATCATATGGGGATTGCTTCCTGCTGTCAGGGCCTAGCACAAAAGGAGACATCAGCCTTCTACCTTCTGAATCCCTTTCAATTTGTGATGTTGAACAGAAATAGTCTTTGAGGAGTTGTAATGCATGCAGACAAACTAGATTGGCATAAAATGACACAAGGTGATGATCTAAGGAGGTAGGGAAGTATTAACTCCATCCCATGAACCTCAGCTCTAGATTATTGTCTGCTTCTGTATGATTTATGGGTGAAATTTCTGAGGTTAAAAAGGGATGCTGCTCATAAACCTTGAACTAGCCGTAAAGCTGACTCTCTTTGGTGAGCAGTTACTTTGAGCTTCCTTCAAATGGAGGGAAAAGTTCTTTTGGACAGGTCTATTTTTGTTCTTCACACTACTGTTAGATCATCATTGCTATCTATGTTACCACATCTGACCACCACGAGAGGACTTTGATTCTGGTTTCCCTCCAGTTTCGTTGGAATGCAAGCCAGCTTCACAACTATGCACATGAGTGACTGTATAAGTGATGTCATGGATTTGGCACCCTTCTGAAAAGCAGGCACTGCATATACATTTTTCATAAAACAACTGCCATGGTGCAATTAAAGGAGGAATGAGTCTTACCATCTTGATGACAGCCTGTGAAACAGAAACCATGCAATATAGATTTCTCTGAGAAAATAGAAACTTATATTCTTGGACAGTGTAATTATTACACTCTGTCAAATTACTTGGCTTTTTTAAAAAATAAAAATCATCTAATACTTCATGCTGATAGTACTTTGCTATCAAATATCACTTCGAGAAACTTAATAATTTAGGAACCTTTATATTTAAAAACGGCAAATCCAATAAATGCATGAGATGCCATAATCAAATAGCCCTCCCATCCTGAAAGTTCTCTGGGATTGCATCAGTTTCAAAGTAGGGATCCACAGAAAACAAGGGGAAAAGCACATTAAGGAGGCTCTGCTTAGAAGATTTGAAAGTCTCAGTATCAATCACAGTATTGAAATTATTTAAGAGGGTGTTGTGACTTTTATTTAGAAGAGAGATATTTCCTCTCCAGCAGTAGTCTCTTTTATTTTATAATATTTTAACTTACAGCAAAGGTCTCACTTTTGTAAAGTCTATAGTCTTTGAGCTGATGTTTACCAGTAAGTGAAAGGCATTTTTATCCTTATGACAGCTATTATAATAATTTAACTGGCATTTGCTAAATGATTACTGTCTGCCTGGCACTCTTATAGGTTCTTTACACATACTGTATTGTTTAATTTCCTCAGCAGTGTGAGATAGGTTATGGCATTACCCCATTTTTCAGAAATGGAAATGCAAGTTTAGCAGTATTAAATAACTTCCCCAATGCTACACAGCTAAAAAGTGTCCTAGTGTGACTTTGTACTCAGGCAGTCTGAGTTAGAGTCAGTCATTGTAACCAGGACACTTGAATGCTTTCCTGTAATAGCTGTCACTGTTTTTTGAGTACTTGCTCTTGAGCACATGGTAAGCTTTTTTCACTTGAAACTTAAAGCATTTTAGATAATGCCTTCTGAGTCTAACTTTATAGATGAGGAAATTAAGGCTTTCAGTGGTTAAGCCATGTGTCCTCAGTCACTCTGCTAATATTACTATTTTTTAAACATCAACATCATCCTATATCCTTACTGATATTTTTATCCCCCATTCATCACAGCAGGAACACAGCTTTTACAGAATGACTTGTTGAACACAAGTAGAGAGTCTTCAATACTCTAAGATAATGAAGGTTGATAATAAAATGTATTTGGTAGAAAAAGAGATCTTATCTTTATCTTGATTTTTTTCAACCTTGATTTTTAAGTGTTGAAAAATATGCACCCAAAACTAATTGCATGGGTTTGACATGTAGAGGGAAATGGTATATACATTTCAACATCAAGCTGTCACTCAAGACTACGTTTTTCCAAGAATGAAGATTAATGCCTTTTTTGTGGTCTCTATAGAATTGGAAACATCGCTGTTTATTTAGGAGAGATATAAAAAGGGACAATTTGTTTGGTTTTTCAAGTATGTTTGTGATAATGATACTATGTTTGGCTTTGTGTCTTTGGTAAAATGCCTTGAAGCATTTTATGTAAGTTTTTCATTAACCCTCACTGTACTTAGCACATAAATAAAATTTTACTAAGGTACAGAAATGTGGGAAGCAAATGTAGGGCATTAGGATCAGATCCACAGATTGATGGGAATGATTTATTATCCATTCTAGTGGAGGTGAGTCTGTGAGAAGATGGAGTAGGAAATAGCAGCCAAGAAACTCTAGTATCTGATGTTCTCCCAGCAGTAGCTAACCTTCACATCTCCCAGTGGTCCTTTGGTTGATCAGTTTCTCAATGCATTTCCGTGTAAGAAAATATCCTGATTCTTCTCCCTAGCCTCCTTCCTGGGCTGGAATGTAGGCCTGCAACAGAGGAGAGGTATGGTGATATATGGAGGGGTTATCTCTCTTCCTAATGACCCTAAAATTTTCAGTCAAATCTCAAACCATATTCAGGTAGACTCTTAGGCACCTTTAATTAGCTTTACCATATTCTTTGTCATCATTGGATTTTCACTATTATGTCTTGTTCATGAATAGCTATTAGTTGATCTTCTTATGAGGGAGGTCAAAGTGAGGAATAACCTATGTCACCATCTTGGTGATGTCACTCCTTTCTCATTACAGAAGCCAGACCTTCTTAAGATCTTTTTTTTCCAGAACTGTGCTTTAGTTTGAAGATGTTCTTTCCAATTTACCTCTCTTCCTTTTCTCCTTTCTCAGGTTTCAGACCTGCATTGTGATTTGAAAGTCATCTTCACCTACCACTATTTTCTCTCTTTTTACCTCTCAGCAACTCCTGAGGCAATTTTGAATCTTATTACCCCTACGGGGTGGAGAATGTTAAAGTAGACATTGCAGACGTGTCCAAGTCCTAATCCACTACTCTCAGGACTCCCCAAACCCTTTATCTTTTAGGGTGACTTGACAGAACCTGCCATAGTAGAGCCCTTCAGTAATGCATCTCCACAGAGAGAACTAGGTGGCAGAATCTATAGGTATTAGATGTTTAGGGCAAAAACTAAGAAATCCCCAATTCTGAGCCAAGTTACAAAGCAGTTGCCTTTCCCAACTGAGAACAAAGGAGCTACGAGGGACTGAATATACTGCTCTCTTCCCTTTTTTAGTCAGGTTTTCAGGTATGTTACTAATGAAAGCCTGGCATCTGCAGAGCACCAGAAGGAGGCAGGAGGAGATGCCTGATTTTCCGCTGGGGAATTTGAGATGGAGGCCAGCATGTATTATCAGGGATGCTCAACTGCTTCACAAGAGGCAGCCTCATGCACATCTCGTCACAGGAGAAGCTCTAATAACTCCACATTGGTGTGCACTGACCACAGAAATGCCCTGTCTAAACTCCGCTGTTAGAGCAGCAAATCAGGCAACATTTTTAAAAAATGTGGTGCTGTCTCAAATTGGTGCCGTCTCAGTTTGCAACCACAAAATAGTGAAAAATCAGCTTTCTACTTGAGAGCAGTTAACTCTGTATCTGACCAGGATTAATCGCTAGTCTTCCTGGCACCACTACCTGGTCTGGCCAAATCTGTTCCCCTGCTTTGCCTCAAGTGGGCCATTTCTGTCCTTATTTCTTCCCTAGGTCACTGTGAGCCATGCAGTGTCTCTCTCTTCTACACCATCTTTTATATCCAATTTATCCCCTGAACTCAGTGCAGCCTCTGGCATATCCGTGCACAATTCTTTGTCTCTCTTTGGCCTCCCTTTCTACAAAATAAACTTTTTTTCTCTACTGAGCAACATTAATTACCTAGTGACTAATTTCTTTTTCCTTGTCCTCAAGTGCTATCTCATTTCCTTAGCTGGACTATTAGTTCTTTGAGGAGAAGCCCTTTGTTATATGATTCTTTCATCTCGTTACAGCATCTTATGCAGAACTTCTGGCTTGATAGATTCAATTAATATTTGTTGGTTGATTCACATGGATTTTATATAAATGTATTCAGCAACATTTTAGGAGATTTATGATCTTGAGTACAATACAATGAAATTAGTGTGTCCTCTGATCTAAAGAACTCAGGATTTTAAAAATAGAGGAGACAGGGATCTATTATCTAACTTCTTTGCTTTTCAGGAGAATGACCTGAAGCCCAGGGAGTGAAGTGACTTGATTAAGATTATGCAGCAGATTTTGATATAGTGCATTTGTGTTAATTATCTTGACTGTGTAATCATTTCACAATGTATACATATATCAAACCATCATGTTGTGTGATCTCAATGCCAACAGCTGCATAAAGAGAAATGGCTAACACATAATGCTTTTGTGCAAGCCAAAAGCAGGTCAGTGGTCATGCAAGGCATTTTCAAACTGTTCAGGGCTCTGCCCACAAAAAGCACTATGATCATTGATACTGGGAATGGTAATAATAGTAATGTCAGTAGAAAATCATCAAAAATGCACTCAAGTCCACCATAATTTCTTCCCCTTATATCTGTGTTAAAACTTTGTTCCTAGTATTCACACAAAAAATGTGTTAAGACTAGGTTATACCTTGGAAAGATTATGAAGTAGTCTAGGAATAATTTCTTCAAAATTTTGCAATAGACATATAAAACACAATACATATAAAACACAAATGATGGCTGTCAGAATACCAGGAGCTTATCCATGCAGGCTATCTGTCCCCTTTTCATCTCTAATATGACTGCAGAGGAAGGGTATACCTTAGTGTGCCATAGATGTGTGCATAAATTAAGATTTATCTGAGCATGGTTCTACTATAAACAGACTTTCCATGTTTAGGTGTTTTACTCCCTAAGGCATTAGGTATTATTATTATTATTATTGTTACTATTATTACCATCATCATCATTATTATCTTTGAGACAGAGATTGGTGTCTCTAAGGATGAATGTTTTCTATTGCTGTGTAATGTTACCACTAATGATAGACATTTATTTATTGTCTCATTATTTCTGTGGGTCAGGAGTTCAGGCACAGGTTAGCTAGGTGCTTTGCTCAGAGTCTCAAAAGCTTAAATCAGTGTTTTCGTAAGGCAGCATTTTCATCTGGGGGTAAGGGTCCTATATATCAACCTCATTTGAGTTATTAATGGTATTCAGTTTCTTCTGACTGTAGGACCAAAGATCCCCCTTTTTTTTTTTTTTTTACTAGCTATTGGCCGGGGGTTATTTTAGCTCCTAGATTCAGAGCCAGCAGGAGACTCTAATGTGCTGCAAGATCTTAAGTAACATGACCTAATTTAAGGGAGACTGACTAATTACAATCAGAGATTCCATCCATACTCAGAGGGAGGGGATTATTACAAGTGTGCAGGAGGGAGCAGGAATCTTCGGGGGCTCATCTCAGAATCCTGCCTACCATTAAGGGGTTTTATTTTGCTGTGCCATGAATATAGTTATAAGTTAAAGAAGATAAACATCCTTAGCAAAGAAAGAAAATCTGTCATCAGATCTACTCCTCCCCCTGTCCTTTCAGCCCCTTGGATAGAGATATGTAGTGAGAAGTGCTTTCCCCTAAGGGTCAGAATGCCAGAAAGACTTCTAATTTCTGCTTCAGAAGTCCCCAGCAATATGAGCAGGGCAAAATTATTTAATCTCCTTGGGTCTCAGTTTTCTCATTAAACACCAAGATCTAATACATCTTTTTCCTTCTCACAAAAAACGTTGAGAAGAACATGAAAACTGGAATAATAAAAGTGGTAATTAACATGGAAAGTTTAAAAAGGATGAAATATTATATAATTGTAAAGTATGTAGAGAAACTGGCCAACAGTTTTATAAAGTCTTTAATTTGGGCCAGCCACCCTTTTAAGCACTTTACATAAAAAGTACATTATTGACTAGTTGTAACAATTAAGAAAGACTAAATTTAATCGAAATTTATCTGTATAGCTATTCACATTTTAAAACCAAAATATCAGCACTTTTCACCTCTTGTCATGTACTTCTACATCTCAGTTGCAGGATGAGAAGTAAAAGTATTTCTACCAAGCCTTAAACAATATGTAGAAAAAGTAGGGTAGACTGTCTTACCTCTAAAGGAACTTGTGAGTGGCTTCTGATCTCTGTAGTCCTCACCACAATGAATTGTGCAAAGGCTTCGCTTTTTCTGTGTGACTTCAGATTCAAGGTCCAGTGTGGGCTCCTCTGATTGGCAGAGTTTCAGGTCACAGACATGTACAGAAGAAGCTAGGAGCATGAGTGTCTTGCATTCTCATCTTCTAGAGAGGGAGGCAAACTGTCCCATACCAACACTGATGATTTAAAGGAATTTGCCAAATATAGGAAAGTGATATACATGTTGGGTAGTAAAAAGTGGTACGTGCTCATATAGCTAAGAACTAAGTCTTTAACACATTTTTATTCCCAGAACCTAGCACAATGCATAAATGACTCAAACACACAGTGAGTGAACTAGTGACAGAAATATGCCTACCTATTTTGCTCCAGTTATTAAAAATGTGTCCGAAGAAGTGAGGGGCATCATTGTTATAACTGAAGGTATAGTAGAAGAAGAGTATATACTTAACCTTTAATGTTGATACCAAGGATGATTAAAGTCTTCCTAAAATATATACTTTGAGGGCTTCAGAGCCAACTATTAATAGTAGCATATCAATATTTCCATCTTAATTAGAAGCCACTGAGAGGGAGGAGGGTATAGCTCAGTGGGAGAGCATATGCCCAGCATGCGTGAGGTCCTGGGTTCAATCCCCATTAGCTCCATTAAAAAAATAAATAGATAAAAATAAATAAACCTAATTTACCCTCCTCCCAACCCCGCAGAAAGGGGGGGAAAAAAAGAAGCCACTGAGAGAGCAAACCTAATTCATTTATTTATTTTAAAATTATTTTATTTATTCGTATTATGACTTTAATGCATATTTTGTGTTCTTTTTTTTATTACTTTATTAATTAAAATGGTGAACGTAAACAGACATTGAACCTGCCCAAATACAATGTGCAGTCAAGTCTTGGAGAGAGACAGTGTTGCTTAAAAAGGGAAATAAATAAGCAATCACTGCCATCTTATAGGTCATCAAAGAGAGTACCTGGTGCAAAGAGGTTATATAGTAAAAGATACGACCTAAGTACAGGGTTCAAAAAGAAGCTTCTTTGAAGAAGCAATGATTGAACTGAGGTGAAAAGAATTAATAGAAAATAACCAACTCAAGTGAGTAGAGGCAAAACCTATACAAATAAACCCCAGAAAGGAAGAAATAAAGAATTCTTCTGATCAAAAAAGATGGTGTTGTTGGAGCATTGAGAAAGTCCTATGAGATGAGGCCAGTGTGTGGCAAGGAAGAGATCAGGCAGAATTTGAAGATTATATTAAAGATATTATATTAAGCACCCAAAGGACAAGGGGATTGGTTAGAGGGTTTAAATCAGAAGAGAGCTTCCTCTGCCATGGTTGGATTTGGGATTTGGAAGGGTGATCATTCTTGTGCTACGAATGGTTGCAGGGTACAAGAGTGAAATAAGAAACCAGCTAGCAGACTAGTTCAGATGAGAGGTGAATGGGGGCTTTAACAAGGGTGGTGCTGGAGTTGAGGAGATGCAAAGTCTTGATGACAAACTGAGGGCTGAGGGGAATATGGGCAGAGGAAGGGAAGTAGGAAGGACAGACACCAGCTTTGTCTTAGTCCTGTTGTAATTCTGTGTTGCACAAGGATGTTAGTGAGAGTCTAGCCACATTATATTCTACCCTTACATATTCATCATGTTCCCTTGTTGAAAATTAGCATGTAAATCTATAAACCAATTCTAATTAGTCTTTTTATTTTTTGCCAATAAAACTTGAAAGTTTCATTCAATCCAGTAAAACTCTTAATAACCCTTTTTAATTTCCCCTCTTTTAAAAGCCATTTTTATATGTTCAAAGTAAAATAATTACTGACTAGTGGAAAATGTATTCCTAATTCCACAATTACTTTACTAAAAATTGCCAGTTTTAAAATGCTTAAAGTCTGAGATGGATCTAGGAAATAAATTACTTTATTTAATATGTATTGCAATTTTCTTTCAAATAATTACTTAGAGGTTGTGGAGAAAGGGATTTGGGCTGAAAACCTCCAGTGTATGATTTTAGATCTGATCTCCATTGCACAAGTCAGGCTCTGTTGATGGCTATGAAACGAGATTGAAGTCCTGGTTTCCTGTGGAGGGTGAATAGACATACATCTCTGTGTGTATTCACGTGTGTGTGTGTGTGTGTGTGTGTGTGTGTGTGGTCATGGTTTTTCATGAACAGGGAGGTGTCTTTCACCAACGAGAAGTTCATTTTTCATCTCAATGGTCAAAAATTGAGTTACATGTCTACATGGTGAATCCCCTCTATCCCCACCACTGAAAGCTTCCTCTCCTTTTCTCGATCAGAGCACCTGACAGACATGTTTGAAAGCTAATACTTTCTAGGCGGATGACGGAATGCTTTAGTCAGCTATTAATGACCCAGGGGAAGTATAGTTGTCAAATTGTCTGTGTTTTCTAACAAGTGAGAATAAACACCAGGGTTAAAGAAGACTTTGGTGGAGGGTAGTTTGAAATCATAAATTGGGAGCTGGACACTTACGAGCACCTGATGAACAAATGCAGAGCCCTGATTACTACTACAGAGGGATGCGGGAAACAGGTAACCAAAGATCAACTTTGTCAATTGGCCAATCCCACATATTTCTGAGTTCCAGTTCTGTCTTCCAAGTGAATCATACATAAATATTACATAAGATTTTTGCTCATGTACAGTCTTCTCCAAGGCTTAGCCTTGCTCACCCCACTTCACAAGAACATGACTTTCTTGTAGCTCAAGCACAGGACCAAACTCTGGGGTACTATCTATATAGTAGCATAATGAGGATACTATAGAAAATTTCCAAATAATTCTCAAGCCCAAATATCCCCTTACGTTTACTGGGCTTTTCTAGAGAAATTGCAATACCCACCTTAGATGGATTAGTCTACACTGGAGGGGCCTGGAGTGTAGACGTAGTTCTTTCAGTTTTCCCCTTTATCTACGTCTTTTTATTCTCTCTCCTCCTGACTCCCCTTCTGTCTTTCTCTTTCTCTAAATTTTTCTCCTGGCTCTGGTATGTGAGAATTTAAACATGTCAAAATGATATCCATTTTCACTCTGCTTACTTCTTTTCATCCTTCTGGCTTCAATATAAATGTCACTTCCTCTGGTAAGTTCCTCCTCCTCTCACTAACCCACCTCACTAACCTCCCATTCCTCAGACTGCATTTTATATTATCTCATTTAATACTGGTATTTTTTCTGTACTTAATTGCTGATGTGCTTTTGTAACAATGTCAGCTAGAGACATTCTTGCCTTTTGAAGTCTGGATAAAATTGGGTTGAACCTCTCTGTGTCATGGCCTAAGAAAATTCATCCCTCCACATATTGGCTGCTAATTACAAAGGTGAAGTGAAGGAGTTGTGAGTGGGCATTTATTCTCTTGTCTTAGAGATGGTGGGTAAGTGAGAGATAACTGTACTGCACTACCTGGGCCCTGAGTTGAAACTTATGCTGGTGTTCAGTTTAAATAGCAGCAAAACAAGAAGAATAATTAGAAGCATTTTTGTGTACATATTTTTTGAGGACTTTTTGAGGGAGGTTTTTTGGTTATAGGCTCACAGGCAAAGCATATTTCTGTTCCTCATCTCTTGTCTCTCCAGCTGGTTTAGGAAACCCAAATTGATGACTTTCATTATTCAGAGTACCTTTTGCCGTGTGAAACTTGGCCATCAACCAGCACTTGGGCAATTAGGGTGGGTCTAGAGAAGTTCAACTTGTACCCCAAGTCCTTATCCAAATTTATCCAAAAGATTTCTCTCTGCAAGAGAAATCCTGCAGTTGCTGCTAAAATAATACAATTTTCTCAAACTCATTCCACTTATTTCCCTCATTAGATTATAGATTGATTACTTGATAAAAAGGATTTTATTCATCTTATTTATATCTGTATTCCTGATAGAATATCTGGCATATGGAAGTGGCCAGAAAGAACTTGTTGAAGGAATAAATGAATGGGAGAGACACCATCCATCCACCTGTTGAAATGACTAAAATGTCTGAAGCCTCTGACACTCCAGTCTCTTAATCATAGTACCACTCAACTGAGATTTGCTAAGTCACTCCTTGGTGATAGAGTGAAGTAAGAATATTCTGGGGGAGGCATGTAATTTGATGATGTCCTTGCTCTTAAAAAGTGTATGATGACAAAGATAAAATGAGTACATCTGAAATAATTAGCCAATTGGTAAGTAAGGATATGTTTGGAGTAGTTTCTAGGACAAAATAAACTCAAAGACGTAGAGAGTGGAAAGGTGGTTGCCAGGGGCTGGGCAGGGCAAGGAGGAAGAAATGGGGAGTTGTTCAACTGGTATAAAGTTTTAGTGATGCAAGATAAATTAGTTCTGGAGATTTGCTCTACAACATAGAACCTATAGTTAATATTACTGTACACTTAAAATTTGGTAAGTGGATAGACCTCATATTAAGTGTTCTGGCCATTAGTAAAAAAAAAAAAAATAAGTTTTCAGAGGATGTAATCAGTGCTGGTGGGTATATTTGAGTGAAATTTTATGAAAGAATAGGAACTTGATCAAGGTCTTGAAAAATGGGTAGGATTTGGACCAGAGATGGGGGTGCGGTGGGGTGCTTTCCTATATGGTGGGGTTGTGGAGGTGGGGGAATCACAAGTCAGAATAGTGCCACTGAAGTGAGCTTGGAATGTATACTTGACAGGTAGAGGAATGTAGCCAGGATGGGAGAGTGTATATGGTGGGGAGAAGTAAATCTTAGGTCAGATAAATAGCCTGTGCTCGGAGGTAGCAGGGAAAGCCAGGCAGAGACATTTGGACTCCATACTTGTGAGTAATAAAAGCTACTATAGGATTTTGAGCAGGGAAGTGACTTGATTGATGTTTACTTCAGGTACTTCTTATATTTCACTCTTACGTATTCATCATTTACACTTTCTAACTACCTGGTGGATTGAGACATGTTCATGTTTTACAGATAAATAATCTGAGATTCAAAGAGGCTGGTTAAATTCCCCAAGGACACGCAGCAAGCTACTGGCAGAGTTAAAATCCATTCCTGATCCTCAAACTCCAAATTCAAGGCTCTTTTCATGTCATCTTCCTGATTGTAGAAAGGCCATTACAGAAGGTTATGAGGAAATAAAACATTCAGAGAGAATAATAGTGTCCTGAGGTGGCCCTCTCTTTTCTGAAAAGGAGGGGAAAATGGTCAGAAGGTGGGGGAAGAAACTCTCAGTAGGTGAAGAGTCCACACAGCTAACACTGAGAAATACCTCAGACTCTCAGTCTATTCTGGACTAACTGAGCCCCTGAGGCAGCTGAGGCACCAGAGGAGAGTAGTCTGTGGGGGCCATTGGGAGCTCTTGCAGTCTCCCTTCTCTGGGCTTGTGTCCCAGAGACACGGCATGGGTAGCCAAGGTGGAAAATGAATATTCCATCCTCAGGCTCTGGGAGAAAATATTTCTTTGTCATTCCAGTCCATCAATAATGACTTCCATGATTAAGTCTATATCTGTTTGGGGGTTTCTTGATTTTTGCTGGGCCTCTAACCAGCATGTGGGCCCAAGAGTGTAATTGTGAAGGTAAGGAAGGCTGCGAGGTGAGGGAAAAAGAAGAAAAAGAAAAGAAAGAAATGGTCCACCCATAAAATACCTGTGGTCAGTGACCAGATTCAGGTGTGTGTATGGACAAACAACAGGAGCCATCTCTGAAAGTCAGTCATTGCTGTAAGGTCCTGAGGAGAGTGTTGAGGGCCCCAGCAGGTCAGGCTTCCACTTGGATTCAGGTAAGTGGTCCCTAAAGCACTCAGAGTGGAATTGGGACAGTACCTCTGGATGCTCACCACCCAACCATAGCTTTTGTTGACAGTCCTGTGAAGGTGACTCCCTTCAGAGCTTCCAGAGGAATTGCCCATCCATGGTTTATCCCATATGTGAGAGTCCCCTGCCCTGCCATCAGCTGAGCCCTTAGAGAATGTAGCCTTACAGTAAGAGTAAGGGTTTGAGGGGATCACAAGGGAAATGAATATTCCCATTACAGATTTTAAATATAGTTTTCATGTGTTGAGTGTTTTAAGGAATAAAGCTCTGAGATTATATTATCAAGAATTCTATAACCAGTGCTCCAAGATAATTTTTATTTTCATCATTCTACGGATGAGATGTAGAATGCAAAATTCTACAAATGGAAAGCTTAAGAAATTAAAGAAACAAAAGAAAGATGTGTATAGTGAAACTTAAGTTGAGATGTTGGTCTCCAGTATTCCATGATCTTTCAATTGCGTTACCAAATAATCAAGCCAGCATTCATTGGAATATTAAGTAACTGACGTATGATGTCATGGAACAGGGGTTTGGCTTAAAGGCAAGAATACTGGTTGAATCCAGTATGTCCAAATTTCAGCACAGGCTCTGAAAGTTGTCTTGGGTACATAAGAGGCATGCTTAACTTGTGTTGTCATTTTTCCTCCACTGTTTAAGGCTGCATATAACAATACAGGTCTGGTGCTGATTCTTGTACTCTTTGTGTAACCTTGAACGAATTATTTCTTCTGAGTTTTACTGATATCATATATGTAAGGTTTTTTTGATGTGCAGTGTGTATTTAAAACCCAGATAGTCTAGTCTGAAGTTTAGAGAGTGCCTGGAAGAGAAAATCAGGGAGTCTCTGAAGATGTGTTCGGTTAACTGATCATGGTCTGATCACAAACCACATGCACTTGGTGAAAATATATTGACCTGAATTTTTCATTTCCCTATATTCATGTTTTCTTACGTAAAAACATTTTCTTTAAATGCAAAGCAACAACTGAAAAAAAAAAGGTCACCTAAAATCCACATTGGTTAAAAAGAAAAGGCAGGTATAAATGCATAGGAACTAAGCAAATAATACAACAACAAAAAAGTAAAACCTTATATGAACTTTCATCTCTTTTGAGAGATTACTACTTTCAGAGAATGCTGAGGTGAAAAGTACCTGTTAAAAGAGAAATATATACCAGTAGTGACCATAGCTCTAAATGGGATGGATTATTCTTGGTAGCAAATGCTTAATTAAAAGATTGTTAATGGAAGCTTCCCTTTGAAATACCTCCTGAATCCTGCAGAGTCTTATTTTTTAATGAAACTTTTTTGAGGCATTGTGATATTTAATAAATTGAACATGGAGATCGTAAATTGAAACCTGCAGTGACCAAAACCTCAGCAGCCATGTTGTCGCCCTGTGTGCTATTAGCCATAGCATGATGTAACAGGATATTAAAGCTCTTAGAACACAGGAAGCTCAGAAGCAGATAAATAGAAATGAGATCAGTTCTGTTAGCATCAGTCAGCTTAGATAAGTGCGAGCCTTTTTTTGCTGTCAGTGATAACCTTCAGTTATGCTGGAACCTGTGTTTACAATAAGTGGGCTGCAAACAGTTGAGGATAAGGAGGAAAGACATTTAATTTTAGACTCTGGACACTGAGCACCACTATAACTTCAAGTTGTGAATTGTAATTGGAACCCATTCAGAGGGCGACAGGTCCAATTGCCTGTTCTTAAACACCCAGGACTGTATCTTAGGAGCTTCGAGACACAGCTCCTTGAGCAAGCCTGGAAGCCAAGACAATCTTTTTATAGAAGTTAGTGCCCCAGAAGACTAAGAGTTAGTGTTGGAAAACTAAAGTTTTATAAAATAAGGATTCATAGGAGTATAAATTTAATAATCGTTTTAAAGAGGTATCTGACAAATCCTAATAAAGCTGAATATATGTACACCTTAATGGCTCAGCAATTCCACTCCTAAGGCTATTCCCTAGAGAAAGCTGCTTGCGTGTATAATCTAAAACATGAGTAACAATGTACATAGCAGCATTTTGTTAAAAGTAAACTGGGAAGCAAAACCCAAATTTCTATCAATATAAAATATATAAAGGAAATAGGCTGTATTTTTACAATCAAATACTTTTGAACAGTTAAAAGAAGTGTATTAGAATCCTTCAAGTGAGTAAAATTAAGCTGCAGAAGGGAAAAATAATGTAATCATTTTGAAAACATAAAAATACTTCATAGTAAAGTTTTAGGGATCAATCAATAAGTAGTAAATATGAAATGCACATGAATGATAATGTGAAGTTCAGGATTGGTTGGTCACCTCTGAAACAGTTTGTGAATAATTAAAATGAAATCAGAATCCATCTACTTATCCATATGCCCATTTCTTCATACATACAGTAAATATTTATAGAGCTTCTTTCTTGTCCTCCTCTCTCCTAAGGGCTAAGAGACTAGCAAAAGAAGAAAATGATAAAAGTCCCTGTCCTCAAAAGACTTAATAGTTTAATTGGAAGCTTCACAGGGAAATTTAGACTATAGGGTCAGCATTTAATAGCAGAGAAAAATGTATACAATGAAGATACAGCTTGAAGCAAAAGTGGACACAAATCCTGAATCCCAGAGTACAGCTAAGGATGGGGGAAATAATGTGTGGGAGGCAAAACCAACTCTGTAAGCACAGAGTATAAATTCTCTCATTGGATTCTTCATTTCTCTTTCCAGGATGCAGTGAAATCCATTGATTTGACAAATGATTCCAGTCAAGTCCACTTATTTCAAACACTTACTGCAATAGCATAAAGTTCTATACAAGAGTGTTTTTGGTTCTGTGGTATGTGTACTTTTTTTTTTTTTAATGTTTGATGACTTGCCTTAATAAATATGATCAGTTTTAGGGCTCATGTTGTATTAGCCATTTTGTATTTGGAGAGAACAGCATTTTCTGCAAAGTCCTTTATTAAAGAACATAGTGGGACAGACTGGAGCAGATTCTCCCCCTCAAGAGAAAACAGGGGATGCAGTATATGGAGATTCATTGTCATTCTTGACATCATTTGTGTCAGATGTGGGGTGGGGGGGGGCGGTATTAAGGGACAGGATAGGTTAAATCACCTGGAAGGACCTTTTTCAGATCTGAGACTATAGGTTCAACTTTCAAAAGTGAAAACTGTCTTTAAATATTATATCTTTAAGAATCTACTGCAGTGGTATCATCTTTTAGTGTCTGCAATCCCTTGTTTAAACTGTATTCTCATCATTAATTTTAGTTTACTTACTGCTTGGATGATCTTCAAAATAGCAAGCTTGATGTAATTACTTCATTTATCTGTGTCCTAAAATTACCTGTTTTGAAATTCATAGGGGACTCCATAGGTCTTGTATTTCAGAAATCAATGAAAAGTACTGAGTTCTTCTCATTTGAATCTTTCATGATTTTTAGTTTTAAACACAGCTCTTTTATTCTGCCTTTCTGTAGGATGAGAATCTAATGTTGAGCCCCATTTTACACATTTTATTTGTTATATGTAAGACATATAAGTAATGTAAGTAAGTAACTAAGTAACTAAGTAAGTAAGTAAGTAAGTAAGTAAGACAAGGTAGCATGTATTGAAATCATTTTCCAAATAAGAAAAACTAACATATGGATAGGTTAATTTGCCCAGCATATTATAATGACTAGACACATTCTAAGGAGTTTAGTTTCCAACCTCATGCCCAGTTTTATTCAAACACACACACACACACACACACACACACACACACACACACTCACACACACACACAGCTCTTAGCCTGGGTATAGAGAAAGAGGTTATATACTATTAAACCTGTTTTTCTCTCTATAAAATAGGGAAAGAATAGGTAGGAAAGGGCTATCTAATAATGAAGATTCATGCATTCTGCTATGTAATTAGGCAGTCTTAAATTGCAACACCACCATGCTTTTTTTTTTTTTAATGTAAGAGTTTGTTTTTTAGAGCAGGTTTAGATTCACATCAAAATTGAGGAGAAGGTACAGAGATTTCCCATATAACCCCCCTGACCTCACACATGCATAGTCTTCCCCATTATCAACATCCCCCACCAGAGTGGTACATTTGTTACAGTTGATAAATCTATATCAACACATCTTATCACCCAAAGTCTGTAGTTTAGACTAGGGTTCGCTCTTGTTATTGTACATTTTTTTGGTTTGATCAAAGTATGATGACATGTATTCATCATTACAGTATCATACAGAATATGTTCACTGTTCTAGAAGTCCTCTGACAACACTATTTTTTTTTTATTGAGGGATGGTTGATTTACATTGCTAATTTCTGTTGTACAATATGATAATTAAAAAATTTTACACATTATTCTCCATGTATAGCTGTTGGCTATATTCCTTGTGCTGTACAAAACACCCTTGTAATATTTATTTTATATATAGTAGTTTGTACCTTTTAGTCCCCTACCCCTATTGTGCCCTCCCCCTTTCCCTCTTCGCACTGGTAACCACTAGTTTGTTCTCTATATCTGTGAGTCTGTTTCTTTTTTGTTATATTCAGTAATTTACTTTTTAGATTCCATACATAAGTGATAACATACAGTATTTTTCTTTCTCTATCTGGCTTATTTCAATAGGCATAATACCCTCCAGGTGCATCCATGTTGTTGCAGATGGCAAAGTTTCATTCCTTTTTATAAATAAGTCATATTCCATTGTATATATATTACCACAATTTAAAAAATCCATTTGTTGATGGACACTTAGGTTACTTCCATATTTTGGCTATTGTAAATAATGCTGCTGTGAAAGTTGGGGTGCATACATGTTTTCAAATTAATGTTTTCACTTTCTTGGATATATACCCAGGAGTGGAATTGCTGGATCACATGGTAGTTCTATTAGTTTTTTGAGGAACCTGCATACTGTTTTCCATAGTGGCTGCACCAATTTACATTCACATTAGTAGTAATACAGGGGTTCCCCTTTATCTACATCCTCTTCAGCATTTGCTGTTTGTGGTCTTTTGGTGATAGCCATTCTGAAGGGTGTGAAGTGATACTTCATTGTGGTTTTGATTTGCATTTCTTTGATGATTAGTGATGCTGATCATCTTTTCATGTGCCTCTTGGCCATCTGTATATCTCATTTGGAAAAATTTCTATTCAAGATTGCTGCCTGTTTTTTAATCCATTTTTTAAATATTGAACTATAAGAGCTATTTATATATTTGGATATTAACCATTTTACTGGTCATATCATTTGCAAATATTTACTCCCATTCAGTAAGTTGCCTTTTCATTTTGTTGATGGTTTCTTTCTACTGCTGTGCAAAAGCTCTTAAGTTTATTTAGGTCCAATCTGTTTTGTTTCCTTTGCCTTAGGAGACAGATCCAAAAATATATTGCTACATTTTATGTCAAAGAGGGTTCTAACTATATTTTTTTCCTGGGAGTTTAATGGTTTCTGGCCCTACATTTAGGTCTTTTATTCATTTGAACTTATTTTTGTATATGATGTGAGAAAATGTTCTAAGTTTATTCTTTTATATGTAGCTATTTTCCCAGCACCACTTATTGAAGAGACTGTTACTTCTCCATTGTATATTCTTGCCTCTTTTTCTGTAGACTAATTGGCCGTAAGTGTGTGGGTTTATTTCTGCATTTCCTATACTGTTCCTTTGATTTGTGTGTCTGTTTTTGTACCAGTACCATATGTTTTTGATTATGGTAGCTTTGTAGTATAGTCTGAAGTCAGGGAGCATTGACATCTTCAGTTGTGTTCTTCTTTCTCAAGATTATTTTGGCTATTAAGGATCTTTTGTGTTCTCATACAAATTTTTAAATTATTTGTTTTAGTTATATGAAAAAATGCCTTTGATATTTTGATAGGGATTGCATTGAATCTGTAGATTGCGTTGGGTAGTATGATCATTTTAAACAATTTTAATTCTTCCAATCCATGAACATGGTATATCTTTACATCTCTTTGTGTTGTCTTTATTTTATTACTAAAAACAACTCTATGCCAGTAAAATGGACAACCTAGAAGAAATGGACAAATTCCTAGAAATGTACAATCTCCCAAGACTGAACCAGGAAGAAATAGAAAATATGAACAGACCAGTTACCACTAATGAAATTATATCAGTAATTAAAAAAAAAAACAAAACAAAAAACTCCCAACAAGCAAAAGTCCAGGACCTGATGGCTTCACAGGTGAATTCTTTCAGACATTTAGAGAAGAGTTACCTTTACTTTTCAAACTATTCCAAAATACTGCAGAGGGAAGAGCATTTCTTAACTCAGTCTGTGAGGCTAGCATCACCTAATATCAAAACCAAACAAAAATATCACAAAAAACACACAAATTACAGGCCAGTATCACAGATGAACATAGATGCATAAACCCTCAACAAAATATTAGCAATCTGAATTCAACAATACATACATTACAACACAATACGTAAAGGATTATCATATACCATGATCAACAGGGGATTTATCTCAGGGATTCAAGGATAGTTCAGTATCTTCAAATCAATCAATCTGATATACCACATTAACAAACTGAAAAACAAAAACCATATAATCAACTCAATAGATGCAGAAAAGCATTTCAACGTTCTTTTATGATTACAACGCTTCAGAAAGTAGGTTTAGGGGAACATACCTTAATGTAATGAAGGCCACATATGACAAACCCAAAGCTAACATCTTACCCAATGGTGAAAGCTGAAAGCATTTCCTTTAAGAAGAGTTCCTTTAAGATCAGGAACAAGGCAAACATGCCCACTCTTGCCACTTTTATTCAGCTTGGAAGTATTGGAAGTCTTGACACAGCAATTAAGAAAAAGAAATAAAAGGACACCAAATTGGAAAAGAAGAAATAAAATTGTCACTGTTTGCAGGTGACATGTTACATAGAAAATCCTAAAGATGCCACCAAAAAGCTACTAGAGTTTATCAGTGAAGTTGGTGAAGCTGCAGAATACAAAATTAATATGTGATGGCCCTTTATTAATTGCTATGATTCAGAAATTTAAAAAAAATCACAATCAAATCTGAAATAAATGGGAAAATTAAAATTAAACAAATTTCTTCCCTGTCATACTTCTCAGAACCTCTATTCTATCAATGAAAAATCCAGATTTCTAAGAAGAAATATAGAATACAGCATTTTTTCAAACATTTGATTACAAAACTGTGTTTTTATGATGCATTTTATAAAACTCATTTTGGAAAGTATTGCTCTATTTCAACCCTATTAATTTACCAAAAGAGAAAACTAAGCTGTAGAGAGGTAAAATGATTACCCAAAAATAAATAGCTTGGTAAAGGAAATTAAGCTAAAGAGATGGAGGGAGATCATTTAATATAGTATTTGCTCCAAATAGGTGAATACAGATGCCATTTTATAGCCTGTATAGTGCCAATAAAACATTCCAGAAATGTATTATCCAGAAAACTAAGAAATTATGCAGTCTATGTATATTTCACACTTCTAAAATCTTCCACCATCATTAGACAGTATACAAAAGTCACACAATTTTATTTTGGCAACAGTAATACTTATCATGCATTAAATACCTATTAGATCTCTGGGTTACCAACAGGAGCTTAACGTCACTAACATCCACACATAGAAATGCTCTGTTAATACGCTGGAAGGTGTTAATATACACTTCGTGGTCCCATGGGATGGACCCATGTAATAAAGGAGGATAGGATTTTCAGCTCATTTAGGCTCACCTTCTCATTTTGAGGAAACTCAAAGGCCCAAATATCAAAGGCGAATGTCTGGCTTTTGGTAGCTATGGCCCAAGAGCCCGTATTTCTATGCTGACTTTCTGGAGATGGCTTGTGGAGTATCCCATTCCATTCTCATTTAAACTTATATTTGAGTTTATATTGTAGAGAATAATCATGAAATTAAATGACTTGTTATTCCTGAGTGAATAATTTTCCTGTTCAGGTAAAACAAGGACATGCTTTTCACTCTGAGGATGAGGGATGGGGAATAGCTGCTTGATGCATGCAGGATGCATTAGCCATGCATTCCCTTATTAGAATTGCCTGATATATTTAGAGATGTGCACCCTTTTCAAGAAGAAAAATCTTTCTTTCTTGTCTACAGACTTCATCTGTGCTGTAACTTAGTGAATGCAAGAACTGTGATCATCTTTCAGACCAAAAAAAGAAAAGCAAAAACAAAAAACTTTATCTTCCCTTGAAATATATAGTGGAAAGAAGAAAGTACAATTTATTATTCTTTTTCTGTTTGTTATTTATTACTAGGTAGATTCAGTGTTAACTACAAATGCTCTGGTATCTGAATACTTGCATCAGAAGCAGTCATTTATTCTTTCTCTTTAGCCTTGAACTCTGGACATCTGGGTTTCCAACTTTACAGTCCAAGAAGAGCCCATCCAATCACACCTACATATCTAACACCAGGTTCTTCTCTGTATGAGATTATTCTCAGGGCTTAATGGTCCCATCTTATTTCAGTGTTAAATAGGGTTTATCTCACTTCCTGTTTGACTCTGAAAACAACCAGTGACCTTAGGTTTGGGTCACTCTTCTGTGACCGTGGACCTGAGTTTACCTTGCACTCCCCCTTGACTGTTCAAGTCTTATTTTCCTGATATGCTTGCCCTCAGGCTTTGAATCATACTGCCCAGAAGACCAAGATGTGCCTGCACGTCCCTCCTTAGTTTAATCCCTATTCTCTGTTCTCAGTTAATTGTTGATCTGTTCCATATGGTCCCTTTGGATTCTCTGGCTTGTAGACTGTTGTTTGGAAACTCTAGGCCACTTAGTTCTTCGTCTTAGCATACATGGTTAGCCCTGTTCTATTACCACCATACTTTTTGGTGGAACATTACATCTGGAAGCTGTGGGTAGTTCCAGCTGATTTGGAACATCATTATAGGTAAGTATGTGAATCTCAAAGATGATAATTTCACTGAGATTGCTTGATCATGGCAAAACCAATATGCTCAAGCACCAGTCTGGCTAATGAACATTATAGAGATAAGATTATTTTTACTTTCTAATAAATGGAAGCAACATTTGATGAACTTATGAGGCAAGATCAATGTCAGACACTTTAACGTCAGCAATAGGTGGGCTACCTAGGAACTCAGGTCCTAATAGTCACAACATCTCTGCTATTACTGATTTTTTTCCATTCCCATAGAGCAGTAAAATAGAATCATTTCTCAGAATCCAAATCCATCTGGATTGGGTCTGAATTTCTCACTCTCTGTCAGCTAATTTTGAGTCTTAAATATAAAAACATAATACGGATTCACTGTACCTGAGAATCTCAGGCAGAAGAGAAAAACAAAAAAATAATGTGGCTTCATGGTTTAGTGCCTCCAGTACATATTAGTATAGGTTCACTTTTTCTTTATTATTGATTACATGATTGAAAACTAAGATCTGTGCCTCTGATTTTGGCTTTGTTTAGAATCCAAGTTGAAAGCTGAATCATCGCTCCACTGGTTGGACCAGTGAGTTAGGACTTTTCAAAACTTCCAAAATCCCTGGGAATATGATTGGTCATACCTGCCCCATTGATGTATAAGGAGCATCCTTATCTCAGAATGATATAAGAAACTCTTCTTGTCACCTGAAATAAAAAGCAAACTTCTCAACATCAAAAATTTCAACTCATGCCCAAAGTTGGCCCTGTGAGATTATCTCAGCCTCAACAAGCGAATGATGACTTGCTGGTGAATTACACTTCTTGAGAGAAGAAAGGGGCAAAGTCTCAGACAACCTCTCTGTGCAGTGAGGAACTGGAGCACATCTCTAGCTAGCTACCCTGCATAGACTAAGTCCCTGGTAAGATCTGAGATGCCAAAATGGCAACACCTGCTAAAGTAACTATCTCTTACCAGTTTCCTGTAAATCTGAAATTTTGAGATTAGAAATATATATTTTTATTATTAGATATTTTTATTTAAAATGCAAATTGATGACACAATGGAAATGGGGTGGGTGAGTTACAGAGTACAGTGGTTTAGCTCAACTGATGTCATTTCAAACCAAGCCTTTCTAGCTGTTCATCTGGGGACAAGTTACCCAACATGACAAAATTTTGTGCATTTAAAACAAAAGACAATCCTGTCTCTCACCTGGGTTTATTCAAAAATTAGCTACAATGAAGCATATAACACATTTAGAATAGGCTCTGGTCCTACAGTCTTTTACCAAACTGATGGGGCAAACAAAAAGAACACTGGAGTCTGGATTCTCAGACTTTGTAGCATTTGTATCTCTTAAGATACATCTCCATTCCTCTATCCAAAGTAAGGAGAGGAGTAGTGAGGCAGCCTAGTAGAGAGGTTGAATTGAGACTATTAAAATGAGAAAGAAAGGACAAATTTATTCAAGCCTTAGAAACACAGATCAAGACTTTACAGTGGTGTCAGAAGATGTAAGAAAAAGGACTTGAAACTCAAAACCAAAACATGAATTATGCAAAGTTGACATCTAATCCATGCAGAACCAGGTGCTAACACAGGAGCCAGTTTCTCCGATGTTCCTTCATTTTCATAATGGATGCACATTTATACTGTTCTCATATAGATTCTATCATAAATTCTGTAAGTCTTGTGCTTGTCCTTCCAATGAAACAAAAAAGTGCTTGTAGATAGAGAGGGTCTGTTTTTTGGCTCGATTATTATGAGGCTGAGGGATTCCTGGTCGAGTTCAAGAAGGCTTTGGTGTATTCCTTAGACCTAAAAGCATAAAAAGAAAAGATAGCTGAATTTTAGTTTTCCTGCTTAGATCTTGTCCCAGTTAAAAAAAAAAAAGCTTCATCATAAAAATAAACAGAAACAAAAAAAGAATAAGTAGACTGAATAGATACATAAATAAATGAAACTTGGAATAAAAGCGCTAGATACAAAAAAACAAACCAAAACAAAAAAAAATTTAAGTCAAAAGCAATAAAAAGACTGTAATACTCTTTGGAGCTGGGGTACATGATATACTTCCTGTTAGAAATCTTGGGATTTGATGTTTGGTTTGGTAAGGTATCTTTGTTTTCCAGTGAGCATCTATATACCTGTGAAATATTGAAGAGTAGAGGGAAATAAACTTCCAGAAGATACCTGTGAGGCACTTGCAAGATGACACTTCATCAAGGAAGGCCACCCCATATTAAGGATATAATGGGTTGAATTATAAATCCTCCCAATTTCATTTGTTAACATTCTAGTGTCCAGTACTTAAGAATGTGACATTATTTGTCAAAGGGTTGCTGCAGATATAATTAACATGAGATCATGAAGAAGAATGGGCCCCTACTCCAGTATGACTGTGTCCTTAAGTGGGAAATTAGACACAGAGACACATCACAGGGAGCATGCCATGTATGTACAAAGGGGCGATGCTTCTACAAGGCAAGGGATGCCAAAGATTGCCAGCAACACCCCAGAAGCTAAAGGAGATGCATGAAACATAGTCGTCTTCAAGCCCTCAGAAAAAACCAGCCCTGCCTACACCTTAATATTGTACTTTTCTAGCCACCAGAACCGTGAAAGAATGATTTTTTTTGTTTGTTTTATTTAAACCACTATGTTTGTGGTACTTTGTTATTGCAGCTCTGGGGAATGGAACTTGACAGGAATTGTCGAAAGCCACTTACATAACTGGATTCCTTTATAAAGTAAATTGCTGTGTGCATAAGGAAGATGTCTGGAACTAAAAGCTCTCAAGAAGTGAAAAGTCCTAAATATATTCAAAGCTGTCTTACCCACAGGATTTAGGTTTTGCTCTGGAGAAAGTTACAGATTTCTATTTCAATTGAAAGCCTTTTACCTACTCGTGGTGTGCTAGGATTTCAACAATTAGAATTTACTGAGAAAAATTACTTTCTGAAGGGATGTATGATTCATTCATCCACATGTCTGAGCTATTTAGAAGAAATTATGGGGTTGTATCATCGTTTTAAAAGCTGCTGCAATTGTTTGTGTATCAGTATGTTTTTAAGCCATGTAAGAGCATTAGTTAGAAAAACATGTTTGAAAAAGTGACTGACTCATTCCATTTTGTTAAAAATGTGATTCAAAGATTATCTGTTTGTAACTAGCCCCATAGATGGGGTTGAAAACAGAACCTTTCCTCTTCTGCTGTTTTCAAAGGCTTAATTCACCCCTAAATCCTTCATTAGAGATTGTTGTGTAGTCAAATGGAATTGTCAGCCCAGCTATACCTGGCTTAGATGTGTTGAGAGAAAAATGGCTTTTTAAGCTCATTTCCTTTAACTTCTTCTGAAAGCCTGGTTAGTTCTGTATAGATCTTCAGAAATTTCTCCAGATACCACATGGAACTCAAGCAATTCCTTTAAGTTGCATGAGAAACAATTTTTTCTTCTTCCTGTAATGTAGTGATTAGGAGTTTACAGTCAGGAGATTTTTTCTTAAACCAGAAAAGTACTAAACATATCTAAATTCTTATCTTTCTATTGATCTCAATTATCATAAATTTTAAATGTCCAGAAGAGTCCTTATGAAAAGGGCAAACCAAAAGTAAAGGCAGATTTCCATGGAACAAATGCAGTCAGAGACTGACAGATAGCTCAGAAAAATCAAGTAAAGAGACATCTTTTTCTTATAAATATATTTAGATGTCTCTTTAAGGTAAGAGACTGTTTGATTATGTGGGAGAAAAATGGACATTTTCTCTCTTCTAAATAAATACTTGCAGTATGGAAAATTACAATCCGTATTCCCATATTTATCAAACATTTTACATAAAATTTTGTCAAAAATAGTGAAAGTGTTTGATTTTTTATCTTTATATTTCCTGACCAACAGTTATTCTTCAGTTTCCTTCTGCCCAGCTTTTATAGAGGTGTATTCAAAGGATAATTTCACAGGAAAATTTCCCAAAAAATATTTTTAATGATACTTATGAGAGGGAATTTGAGAGCAAGAAAAACATTCAAACTCTATTAATTTGAAGGCTTTTGAGAAATAGGCAAGTGGAACTATATTAGTTGGTTCATATATGATTTTTTTAAGAGCAGTTTATAACAAAATTAAGAGGAAGGTATAGAGATTACCCATATACCACTACCCCAACACATGGCTACCCTATTTTCAATATCACACACCAGAATGGAAACTTTTTTTACATTCAGGAAAGGATGAACCTACTTTGACACATCATGATCACCAAAAGTCCATACTTTACCTCAAAGCTCACCCTTGGTGTTGCACATTCTTTGGGTTTGGACAAAAGTATAATGACCCATATTTACTATTATAATATACAAAGCATTTTCATTGCCCACAAAATCCTCTGTAATCTATCTCTTCATCTTCTCCTCATTCTCTGTAACCACTGATCTTTTCATTTTCTTCATAATTTTGCCTTTTCTAGAAAGTTGGATAGTTGGAATCTTGCGTTACGTAGTCTCAGATTGGCTTACTTTTAAGCAAGTAGTATGCGTTTAAGTTTCCTCCATATCTTTTCTTTTCTTTTTTTCTTTATTGAAGCATTTCCTTTTACTGAAGGCATATTGACTAATCCATTTCTATTTCCTTTTGTTTTGTGTGTGTGTGTTTTATGCTTCTTGTTTTTGGGGTTTTTTTTAATTGAGTGAGTCATTTTACAATGTTGTGTCAAATTCCAGTGTTCAGCACAATTTTTCAGTTATACATGAACATATATATATTCATTGCCACATTTTTTTTTGCTCTGAGCTACCATAAGATCTTGTATATATTTCCCTGTGCTATACAGTATAATCTTGTTTATCTGTTCTACATTTTGAAATCCCAGTCTATCCCTTCCCACCCCCTGCCCCCTTGGCAACCACAAGTTTGTATTGTAAGTCTATGAGTCTGTTTCTGTTTTGAATTTGTTTTGTTTTGTTTTGTTTTTAAATTCCACATATGAGCAATCTCATATGGTATTTTTCTTTCTCTTTCTGGCTTACTTGACTTAGAATGACATTCTCCAGGAGCATCCATGTTGCTGCAAATGGCATTACGTTGTCCGTTTTTATGGCTGAGTAGTATTCCATTGTAGAAATATACCACATCTTCTTTATCCAATCATCTGTTGATGGACATTTAGGCTGTTTCCATGTCTTGGCTATTGTAAACAGTGATGCTATGAACATTGGGGTGCAGGTGTCATTTTGAAGTAAGGTTCCTTCTGGATATATGCCCAGGAGCAGGATTCCTGGGTCATATGGTAAGTCTGTTCCTAGTCTTCTGAGGGATCTTCATACTGTTTTCCACAGTGGCTGCACCAAACTGCATTCCCACCAACAGTGTAGGAGGGTTCCCTTTTCTCCACATTTGTGGACTTTCGAATGATGGCCATTCTGACTGGTATGAGGTGATACTCATTGTAGTTTTGATTTGCATTTTTCTGATAATTAGTGATATTGAGCATTTTTTCACTGTGCCTATTGATCATTTGTATTTCTTCCTTGGAGAATTGCTTGTTTAGGTCTTCTGCCCATTTTTGGATTGAGTTGCTTGTTTTTTTCTTATTAAGTCATATGAGCTGCTTATATATTATGGAGATCAAGCCTTTGCGGTTAAATTTGCAAAAATTTTCTCCCATTCTGTAGGTTGTCTTTTTGTTTTACTTATGGTTTCCTTTGCTGTGCAGAAGCTTGTACGTTTAATTAGGTCCCATTCCTTTATTCTTGCTCATATTTCTATTGCCTGGGTAGACTGTCCTAGGAGAACATTTTTGAGATGTATGTCAGATAATGTTTTGCCTATATTTTCTTCTAGGAGTTTTATTGTATCTTGTCTTATGTTTAAGTCTTTAATCCATTTTGAGATGATTTTTGTGTATGGTGTAAGGGAGTGTTCTAGCTTCACCGATTTACATGCTGCTGTCCAGTTTTCCCAACACCATTTGCTGAAGAAACTGTCTTTATTCCATTGTATATTCTTGCCTCCTTTTTCGAAGATGAGTTGACCAAAAGTTTGTGGGTTCATTTCTGGGCTCTCTATTCTGTTCTGTTGGTCTATATGTCTATTTTTGTACCAATACCATGCTGTCTTGATGACTGTATCTCTATAGTATTGTCTGAAGTCTGGGAGAGTTATTCTTCCAGCCTCTTTCTTTCTCTTCAGTAGTGCTTTGGCAATTCTAGGTGTTTTGTGGTTCCATATAAATTTTATTATGATTTGTTCTAGTTCTGTGAAATATGTCCTCGGTAATTTGATAGGGATTGCATTAAATCTGTAGATTGCCTTAGGCAGTGTGACCATTTTACCTCCATATCTTTTCATGGCTCCTTTCTTAGTGATGAATAGTATTCCATTGTTTGGATATAGCACAGTTTATTTACCCATTCATCTACTGAAAGACATCTTAGTTGCTTCCAAGTTTTAGCAGTTATGAATAAAACTGCATGAACATTTGTGGGTAAGTTTTTGTGTGAACATAAGTTTTCAGCTTCTTTGGGTAAATACCAAGTACAGTTGCTGGATTTCATGGTAAGAGTATGTTTAGTTTTGTAAGTAACTGCCAAACTATCTCCTAAATGAGCTATAGTATCAAACTGTATTTTTAAATGGCTGTACCATTTGCCTTCTCACTAGCACTGCATTAGATTCCCAATTGCTCCACATCCTGTCCAGCATTTGGTGTTGTCAGTATTCTGGATTTTGGCCATTCTAGTAGATATAGTGGTATCTCACTGCTGTTTTAATTATCGTTCACCCTGATAACATGTGATGTCAAGCATCTTCTCATAAGCTTATTTGCCATTTGTATTAGCTTCATTGCTGAGGTAGAGGTTAAGGCCTTGACCTATTTTTTAATTGGGTTCTTTACTTTATTCTTATTGAGTTTTAAGAGTTCTTTGTATATTTTGGATAGGTCCTTTATCAGATAAATCTTTTGCAAATGTTTCTCCTAGTCTGTGGCTTGTCTTCTCATTCTCTTGAAATTGTCCTTCACAAAGCAATTAAATTTTAATAAATTCAAGCTTATTAATTATTTGTTTCATGGATTATATCTTTGCTTCATATCTAAAAAAGTATCACTATACCCAAGGTCATCTCTGTTATCTTCAATGAGTTTCATAGTTTTGTGTTTTTTACTTAGATCTATTATCTATATTAAATTAATATTTATGAAGAATGTAAGGTCTGTGTCTGTGTCTGTGTCTGTATTCATTTTTTCTTTGCATGTGGATGTCCAGTTTTTCCAGTGCCATTTGTTGAAGCGACTGTCTTTGCTCCATTGAATTACCTTTGCTTCTTTGTCAAAAACCAGTTGACTTTATTTATGGGGGTCTGTTTCTGGGCACTCTGTTCTGTTCTGTTGATTTGTCTTTTCTTTCACCAATACCACTCTTTCTTGACTACTGTAGCTTCAAGTGGGGCTTTCTTAGTAGCATTTTTCACATCATTAATGGTCAGTCTCTCTTAAGTTTACTTATAGAAATTCTAGTAAGTTTTCTGAGTGGAAAGTTTTTTCTAAGTGTGTGATTATTTTGTTTCCTGTAGCTAGATACTCTTTTCTTGAACTTTCATTCAGCCATGTGAAAAAAGTGGAAAAGAAATACCGGGCTTGAAGCAAACAAATTATAATACATAGCAAACCCACAAAAACCCCGTATATGAAAACTGTTTTGGGTTTTAATTGTTCACTATTTTCAAAGGTCTTCTATGTTATTTCACTTATATCTCTTATCTACAGGTGACTTGACATTTCTACACATATAAATAGGAGCTTCAATATGAGGTTTCTAATCAATACCACATGTAGTATTTTAGTGTCTATATTTCAACAAGAAGGTCAACTCCAACTTCTCCATGTAATCTTCCCCAACAGCCAACATGAATCATTAAAATCACAGAACTTCAGAAGTAGATGGGACTTTATTGTTCTTTTAATTGAACTGAAGCATAAACAAATCTATAATTAGAATCACCTGAGAGAAATAACATTTTCTTCCAAAATACAGGAATTTGAATTTCAGATGCACTGTATCAGATGTTCTGTGATTAGGGCCTGGGTAAATGTAAAAAGAAAATGACCATGTAATTTGCCTGCATACTCTGTAATAATGAGCCATTGA
Source organism: Camelus ferus (assembly GCF_009834535.1). Taxonomy (NCBI): domain Eukaryota; kingdom Metazoa; phylum Chordata; class Mammalia; order Artiodactyla; family Camelidae; genus Camelus; species Camelus ferus. The sequence continues at coordinate 19,720,629 of NC_045706.1, read as the reverse complement.
CCAATTTCTGCCTTTATTCAAAGTACTATACTGAATGCTTTATCTACCTTTTTCCCTTTAAGCAATTCTAGGAAGTTAAGAAAGTTAACCTAGCGTCCTAAGGGCAGTAATTGTCAACAAGAATTTCAATACTTAATCTGAAGCCTGAAATTTCACTCAGCCACCACAGTACTAAGCCACATTATTATATAATTTCTCCAAAAATGGCATAGAGTAAAGTGAAATTGACATCCTTGCCTTTTTCTTGAAAGAGCTGTTTATAATTTTTCTAAATGGACTCATATTTTAAGATGAAGAACATGAGATTTGTAATCATGTAATTTCGAATGAATTTTAGATCCTTCATTTTTTTAACATATTACCTAGATACACTTAACTTACCTGAGACTCTTCTTTTTTCCTGTCTTTGTGTTTTGTTTTGCCTTGCTTTTTTATTATAAATGGGCCTAGTAATATATTAACTAAGATTTGTTTGAGAATTAAATGAGAGCATGTGTGAAGTTCATAGCCCACTGTACCATGTAACAGACACTCAGTAACTTATTAATTCCCTTTTCCTTTCTTCTTTTTTCCTACTCTGTCATGCCCCAAAACAATAATAATACTTTCAATATGAGCAGACTATTATTGTGTATTAATGGCCCCATTGATCAAGGTATACAGTACCATAGTGCTCTGTGTACAGTGGGACACACTGGTGAGCAGTACTTTATATATATATGCTGCTGAGTCCTAATCAATGTCAGTGTGTTTGTTGTGTATACTGAACATAGCATACAATATATCATCGGTATGAACTGAGCATAACATAGCCAGAATGAAAGAAAATCCATGGGCAATGACATAATTTTGTCTTTTGAGAATGTAAATATAGTCTGAGCAATTAAGCAGTAATACAGTACTGAAGAATGACTGAGCAATGCTGTGAAAACTAAGGATAATTTTGTGGTAACATAAATGTTTTACTTTGTGGTACTATTTGTTAAAGTTTTGATGCCATGACAGAAGTGAAAACCCCTACTGGGTTTTTCCTCCTGCTGACTGCAATTAACATATCTGGAAAAGAAAACCACAGAACAATTATTTGAGGATTCTGGAAAGTAAACAAAAGGAAGTTGATTATGGAGTAGAGTTAAAAAACTTGGAGAAGTGACTCAGATAAGGGAGAGTTTCCTTTTTTCTTTCTCTCTGGCAGCTTTGCTCCAAGTTCAGGCCCCAGTGGCTAAAAAAGCTTTCATGCAGGCAGGAATTTGAAGGAAAATCTCAGAGGGTAAAGATAAAGAGAAGGGAACTTCAAATTCTGTACATGAACTCACATATCTCCAGCCTAATGCCTCATTCATACATGCATGAAATAGATGTGTGCCAATTTAGGAAAAGTACTGAATTTGAAACTACTTCCATGAGTGTCAGGCTACTAAGTTAGGCAAATATGGAATAAATTCTATCCAACAAATGTGACAAAAGTATTGAGAACTAATTCAGATTTGAACATTTTTTATAGTTTTAACAGTCTACCTTAATTTCATAACAACTTCAATTGCATACAGAAATTCTAAGCTTTTATTTCTCCTCCCATACTTTATCAATGTCACATTTTAGATTTGTTCATATTGTGTATTTATTAACATATTTTAGTTATAGGTATTATTACTACTTTTGTTTTCAACTTTTATACTAGAATCATGTGTTTTACACACCACCATTATAACATTACAGTACTCTATTTGTCTTATGCATTTACCTTTACCATTGAGTTTTATATTTTCAAATGCATTCTTGCTGCTGTTTATTATCTTTTCTTTTGAAATCGAAGAACTTCCTTTAACATTTCTTATACGGCAGGTCTAGGAAGTCTTTATCACTTCTTTGTTTTTGAAGGATAGTTTTGTAGGGTATAGTAATCTTGGTTGGCAGTTTTTTTTACCCCAGCACTTTGAATATATTATCCCACTCCGTTCTAGCCTGTTGCAGGGAGGAGGAAATGAGGAGTTGCGTTCACTGGAAATAAATTTTAAGAATATGAGATGAATAAGTTCTAGAGATCTGCTATACGACATTGTGCCTATGGTAGTTAACAATACAGTATTATGTGCTTAATATTTGGTTACAAGAGTAGATCTCATGTTGTATTCTTTTTACAAGAAAATTAAAAGATTTGAACAGTTTTCATCTATATCATGCAAACCATTGAACAATGCCTTCACAGAAGCAGGCACAAATCAAAATAGCAAAGTTTCTCAGAACCAGAGTGAGGTGTACAACACATATCCAAATCTCAGCATAACTGCTAAGTTACGCATATGCAAACAGACATAAGACTGGTAAGAAAAGCATCTGAGAACTGAATTGGGTTGTGAATAATCACTCATGGAAGGTGAGACAGAACTTGTCTGATCTTGCACTGATGGTCTGCTAAAACATCATCATTCAGGAAAGATTATAAGAGAATTCAGACACAGCAGAATGAAACTCTCATAATATCTAGCATGTGAACCAGAATTAATCAACACACTAAGAACAAGAAAAATGTAGCATAATATTAGGAGAAAAGACAAACAATGGCCATCCCTGAGATTATTCAAATGTTGAAATTATCAGTCTAAAACTTATGGAAATTTACTATAATTATATACTGGAGCTAAAGGAGAAAGGCATAAAGTTAATTATAGAAAATCTTAGAGAAATAGAAATAATAAGAAAGACTAAAACATAAATTTCAGAATTACAATTAAATGTCTAGATGGGATCTATAGCAGAATAAAATTAAAAAAAAAAGAGTCATTGAACTTGAAGACAGATGAATGCAAATGATCTAATCTCAAGAACAGAAAACAAAAGCCTCAGGAAACAATACAGAAAAATCTAATGTATTATATACAGTAGAGTAATAATTCAAATGACTAGATTTTTTCCAAGAAAAAAGCATGGTGACCAAAATACAATGTGTATCAACATATGTAAAGACCTGAAACGGGGAAAAAAAGAAAAGGAAAACACTGTCAATAAAAAATTCTGTGTTTAGCAAAAATATCCTTCAGGAATGAAGGTAAAATACATACATGTCAGAGAAGGAGTACTTAATAGAAAGTGTCACCATCATATAATTTCTATAAGAAATGCAAAAATAATTTCTATGAACTGGAGAAATATAATACCTGAAGGAAACTTGAATTTTTAGAAATGAAGTGACAGTGTCTGAAATGATGTTATCTGGGTAAATGAAAAATATTTTTTTCCTCTTAAGTCCTTTAAAATACACATACCACTTTCAAAGCAAATGTTATCACATTATCTCCAATTTAAGTTGAATGAAATAATATTAAGTACAAAGTATTAAAGTTTAGGTATGTAAGTTATACTCCCTATTGTAAATAAAAATAGAAAGAAATAGAGAGAAATATGTTAAATAGTACAGTAAAATATTCAAAAAATATAGAAGATAGAAAAGGAATTAGGTTTAGAACAAAAGCAACAAAAAGAGGGATAATCAAAAATAATACAATTACAGATAAATATAACTATATTAATAACATTAATGACAGTGGTCAAAGTGCACAACCAACTCAGTAGTATAATATCTAAAAGAAAGACACATAATGTAAAATATTGATAGGTTTAAAAGTACATAAAGGGAGAACATAGGTCATGCAAACAGTATGCATAAGGAGTCCAGATTAGATATACAGACTTCAGGATAAATAGTATTATCAAAGATAGAGAAGGACGTTTCACAATAAAGAAGGACAACATTCATTCTAAGAAAGCTACAAAATGCATGAAGCAAAAAATTGAGTGAATTAAATAAAGAAAAAATCCCAAGTCACAATTGGGAAGTTTATACCCTCCTCTCAGCAATTGGTAGAAACATCAGACAAAAATAGAATAGAAATAGAATATTTGAAAAACCCACTTGATCTATTTTCATTTGTGGAACTGTAGTTCCAACTGTAGAGTACAACCACTTTTTAAGTGCACAAGTTACTTTGATTCAAAGAGACCATTTTCTAGGCAATAAAACAAATCTCAATATATTTAAAAGGTTTGAAATCAGTGTGTTACTCTAAATGACTATCATAAGATTAGCAATAATCTAGGAAAATACCACATATGTAAAAATTTTAAAATGTATTTCTAAATAATTATTTGGTTATATATTAAATCTCAGTTGATATAAGAAACACAGATGAGAAAAAAACACAAATAACATCTAAGTATTATTATGAATATAGTTTTGACTATTCATTCTTGTTGAAAGGGTTTTGGGGGCAGTCACCGAAAACATAAGCCCCGTAAAAATATGACAGAATCTTGGGGAAATTTTCATACCTCTAATTGGTGGTGGTTGAATTAGTTTTTTTTTTGTTTTGGTTTGGGTTTTTTTGGTATCACAAGAGTTAGAGAAATGCTCATGGGACATCTGGATTTAACAAAAAGCAGGAGAAACAACCTCAGTCTGTCCAAGTGTCACCATAGTAAATTTAAAATAAGTTCATATATGATGCTCTGATAGAAGTGGAGGTTAGACAGACATGAAATAAGTGGGCTCTGATTAACTTAATGAAAATAATTCTGCAATAAACTAATGAATACTAGAATACTTGATATTTTCAAGCATTTACATGAATTGTTCATTTAGTACACATTGAACACTTCGGGTTTTGTAGATATAATTAACCCCATTTTATAGATAAGAAATTTGTAGTTAAGAGAAATCATATAGTCGTACTGTAAGTAGGTGAATTAGGATTTAAATTTATGGATGAATAGATAAAGAAAATAGGATATATATAACAATAGACCATAATTTCAGCCATACAACAGAAGGAAATACCGCCGTTTGTGACAACATCTGGAGGATATTATGCTAAATGAAGTAAGGTAGACACAGAAAGACAAGCTTTGTGTGATTTCACTTATGTGTAGAATCTAAAAATATCTCACAGAAGTAGAGAATATAATGGTGGTTTCCAAGGGCTGGGGGCAGGGAGGAGAATAGGAAGATGATAATGAAATGATACAAACTTTGAGTTATAAGATGGATTAGTTCCAGAGGTCTAATGTACAACATGGTAACTATTGTTAGTAATACTATATTATATACTTTAAATTTGCTAAGAGAGTAGATCTTAAGTGTTCTCACCATACACACAAAATGGAACTGTGTGAGGGGATGGATGAATTAGTTAGCATGACTGTGGTCAACATTTGAAAATGTATACAGATATAAAAACATCACATTGTATACCTTAAATGTATACAAATTTTATTTGTCCATTATACTTCAATAAAGCTAGGGGAAAAAAAACTCAAGGAACTTGGTTCAAAGTTCTGGAAACTCACTGCTATGCTATTGGGACTCCTCATTTATAGCACCTAATATGCAAGGAATTGAGAAAGCATTTGCAGAAAGAGGATACAGAGGAAAAAATGACAGTGGTGAACTGGGAATGCCACTGAGTATCTCACTTTTCCTGCTAGAATCTAAAAGAGTATCTACCAGGGGCTAAATCAGACATGCAAGTGATGGTAGAACCCTTCTGAACAGTTCTTGTGTCACAGAATTACTACAGTTCTTTGGTTACCAGTTCCCTTCCTCTAAAACAATAATTGCCCTCTTAGAAAAAAATAAGGAAATATATTTATATCTTGCATCCTGGATGAAGGAAAATTGGCAAGTGATATTTTAAAATTCCATTTACTTCGAGTTGCCGTCTCTGAGAGCAGAGACTGCATTCTTTAACGTTGTGGTAATTAGTACATGATGTGTAATGTCTCATTTTATTCAATGTATAGTTATTAAGCTCCTGCCAAGATGCAATAAAAGAAAATTAAAATGGCTAGGGTGGCGTAATATATGGCATTTTTCCCCCTCTGAAGCATGGTTTTAAATAACATTTAGTCAGTACAGTGTCATCCAGGCCATTTGGGGATAGCACGTTGTATTATTAATAAGTTGCTTGAGTGAGATGAATTGAACTAGCAGAGGTAATGCAAGTTAGATGTATCTTTCAAAGACTATGAAGAAACTGTTGCATGTGGAAAGAGGTGGGATTCACATCCTTTGATGACAAATTAACCCAGGTTAACATGGTGAATGATAAAGACTGGGTAAAGATCTGCTCCTGGCTGCTTACTTCCTTTCTTCCCAAACTTTCTAAATACAAACAGCCTCTTTTTAGGTGTATTTTCTAAAGATTGTACCCAGATAGAGTGGGTGCAGTGTCTAGAGTACAGAGTAGAGCCAGCAGTCAGGCTTCTGTCTCTGTCAGCAGCTGGAAGGAAGGGTCATGGCCAAAGAATCTATGGTGGTTAATTAGGTCTCTGTTCTTAGCAATGACTCTTGCTCCTAAATCTTTTCTTAAAAATATCTGGGTAGGGTATAGATTTTTTTCTCTTTTGTAAGTCCATGTTTTCCTGTGGGAAAATACAGAATAAGTGAGACCAGGATAACACGTGAAGAAACAAAGAGATACAGGGACTGAAATTTCTTTGACTATTTGCTATGATAAGGAGAAGTAGCATGAATGATTCAGTAGAGAAGCTGCATAAGGCCAGCACTAGAAAGAGGGGGTAAAAAAAAGAAGAAAAAGTACAATCATCTAAAGAGGGCAGAAAATATAAAAAGCAAGTGGGAAAGCTAATAAGCTGGACACAGGGGCCTGTGGAGCAGTGATGTAGAAGGACTCCTACGCAGGTGTGAAAGCAGCATGACCAAGCATGGGCAGATTGTGCAATGCTTTTTAAAGATAACGGTATAAATATGGAGGAGGGCATATGACATATATTCACAGCACAATGGATTTTAGAAACTGAGCAATCCTGTACAATCAGCACTGAGCTCAAGAAACTAGATGTTATCAATTCCTGCAGAATCCCCTATCTTGCTCCATGAGCAGCCTGTCTCACCAAGAATAAATACTGTCCTGATGTTTAAGGGCATAGATTGGTTTTGACTGTTTTTGTACTTTCTCAAAGTTGCATTTGTGGATTTCATTCATGTTGTTGTATGTTGCTGTAAATCATCAATTTGTATTGCTGTATAGTATTTTATTTGGCAGATGCACCACAGTATATTTATGTACTCCACAGCTGATGGATATTTGGGTAATGTCTTATCCATAGATATTATAAGTTGTGCTTTTGTGAGCATTTTAATGCCCATACTTTGGTAAACTCACACATGCCTTACTCTGGGTAAAACTAAGAGTAGAAAGGCTGTCTCACTTAATATTAATAAATTAGGTGTGTCATCTATATTAGATATATCCAAATAGCAAAAGGGCTGCACTGAGTTGCACTAGTAATAGTAGTGTGTAGCTCTTATATATGTGTGTGTGTGTATACACATATATTTTTTATAGTTTAGCAATTTTATGGGCCTGAAATAAGAGCTGATTATAATTTTAATTTCTATTTTCCTGATTAGTTAAGAAGTTTGAATTTTTTTCTCAGATTCTTAATGAGATAAAGCAATTTGCTGGATTTGGCTCACAGGCAGCAAATGAGCCAGGAGTCTCTTTTAGCCACAATAGGTACTTGCTTTGAATTCACTCATGTTCATAAAGCAGCCAGAACTATTATTTAAAAGATTGTACTTCTGTCCTTAATAGTCAAACCTTCTCGTGGGCTTCAAGAAACCCCTCTCTTCTTGCCTCTTCCCTTCACTTAAAATTGATGGGGTTTTTTTGCTGTCAGATTACATTTCAAATTTGACAGTGTGTCAACTTCTTTATGGATTGCTTTCTTTAGATAGAAAAGAATCTACAATTTTATTTTCTGATGCTAGCTAAGAGAAAGAGCAAATGAGTTGTCTAGATGGGCTGCTCATTTTGAATGTCGCCAGTCGTCCTGAGTAGTAAATTATCAATTTATTATTTTTTAAAAAGAATTTTCTCTAGATCTAATTTTTCTACTCAGCTTCCTCTTTAGAGTTAGGGTCAATGACTATGCCTGGCTTTGTAATACTGCCACGGTGTTAATCCTGAACTACTTTCTCCCTAGAATTCGATTCTCTCTGCTTCTACTCCATCCTATAACAATACTCCAATTTTTTTTTTTTACTCTCACAAATTTGCTGCTTGGTTTTTAACTTCTTCCTTTTGTGCTGACTCCCACTGTATATTTCTAAGGATATTCAGATGAGTTGGGAAGCTTTGAGGTAGGGAAAAGTTATGGAGCATAGTTATTGTGGCATTTCTAGATTTCTGTGTCACTCAGAGCAAGGTGTTTACAAAGTAGGACCGGGAAAGATCCAGGTTTTGTGGGGCCTGACTGTTAAAAATTGGAGAACCTTTTTAAGGAAAAAAGTACAAAATAAGTAAAAATTAAAATAGATACTTCTTTAGAGTGAAGAAATAAGAGGCCTTGGAAAGGGGGTATTCTAAGTTAGGGACCCTAAAGGATAAGCTACAGTAGTTGATGCCGAAACCTCTCACGAGAGAGGATGACAGGACAGTGGTATTTGAAGAATCATCAATAAGATTCATTGTCTGTTGTCTTCTGGAAAGTCCACTAGAGATGAGTTTAAATGTAATGAAATGATGGCAATTTTATTTGCTAAAATGAGTCTAAGTGAAGTTCTTTTTTTATTTTCATTGAGGTATAATTGACATAAAAGATTATATTAGTATCAGGGTTTACAACAGAATGATTCAGTATTTATGTTGTGAAATGTTCACTACAATTAGTCTAGTTAACATCTGTCATCATGCATAGTTACAAATAATTTTTCTTTCAGTGAGAACTTTTAACGTCTACTCTCTTAGAAACTTTCAGATATGCAGTAGAGTATTATTAACTCTACTCAACATGCTGTCCATTACATCTCCATGGCTTATTTTATAACTGAAAGGTTGTACCTTTTTTGACCCCCTTCACTCATTTTGCCCACCCCAACCCCCACCTCTGGCAATCATCAGTCTGTTCTCTTCGTGTATGAGGTTGGTTTATTACTTTAGTTAGCATAATACCCTCAAGGCGCATCCATGTTGTTGCAAATTGCAAGACCTCATTCTTTTGTATGGCTGAATAAATATATATATTCATATTATACATATGTGTGTATGTGTATATACACTCATACATACATATATATGTGGTAAACATTCACATTTCCACATTTTCTTTAGCCTTTCATCCATCAGTGGACACCTAGGTTGTTTTCATATCTTGGCTATTGTAAATAATGCTGCAGAGAACATGGGGGTGCATATATATTTGTTTTTCTTCAGATAAACACCCAGATGTGGAATTTCTGAATAATGTGGTATTTCTATGTTTAATGTTTTAAGAAACATCCACACTATTTTTCAAAGTGGCTGCACCAATTTACATTCCCACTAACAATTAACAAGCATTCCCTTCTCTCCACCTCCTTGTCAGCACTTGTTATTTCTTATCTTTTTGATAATAGTCATTCTAATAGGTGCGAGGTAATATCTCATTGTGGTTTTGATTTGCATTTACCTGACAATTAGTGATGTTGAGCATCTTTTCATGTGCCTGTTGGCCATCTGTATGTATGTCTTCTTTGGGAAAACGTCTATTCACATCCTCTGCCCATTTTTTAATCATATTTTTTTGCTATTGAGTTGTATGAGTCCTTTATATATTTTAGATAACAATCCCTTTATATGTTTTAGATAAAAATTATTTGCAAATATTTTGCAAATAATATGACTTAGAATAAACAATAAGACCTGAACTATAAGCTCAGGTACCCTAGTTTCTTCTGCTATAAACAGATATAGCACATGACTATCCTGAGATCAAGGGGTAGAAAAGAAGAAATAGAAGAGAAACCCAAAAAGAGGCCAGATAAAGAAGTTGAGGGGGATCCTAACATGCTACCCTGGGGAAATCCAGAGAGAGGGACTCTGTCCACAGAGTTGCCCCAAAGCTCCTTCAGGGTATAGCAAGTCCATGAAGAAGGAGCAGGATTTAGGTTAAATTACTTTTTTGGAGAAGTGTGCAGTGCAAACCACAGCCAAGCCCCTCCAGCCCAAGCTGTCATCTCCTATATTGCTCACTAATGCTTTGAAATTCCTTCTTCTGAATCCAACTTACCAATTGAACCGAGCCAAGGAGAGACTGTATCACAGATTTCATGAGCAGCATAAAGTGTAAAGTATTGGATGATTAGACACGAAGTTATGAGAAGTGGAAATTAAAAGAAAACTTCTCATTTGTGTTTCATGTTAAAGCATTTGTTTCTTGTTTCATTAGCCCCATTTTATAGATGGGGGAAAAAAAAAAACCTAACTGTTGTTAGGTTGTTTTTTGCCTTTGTATGTCAGCTCCAAACCTCTTGCTTCTAAATCCAGCTCCCTGCTTTGCTTACATACAGCTCTTTTCTTTCCCCCCAAGGAAAAGCATCTCTTATCTGGGCCAAGATTTGCACATTGACATCCACCTGGATCTTGTGGGTTAAATCTGCAGAGCTCTGTGAACATCTAAGTTTTCAGAGCCCTGTGATGGTCTAAGTCACAAAGACTGAGCTTTCAGGCAGCAGTACTCTGGTTCAGGGATGTCACAGCTGCCTGCCTGACCATCCTATATACTCAAATTCACTGTTGTCTCCTAGATCAGGGCAGTCCCTTCTTAAGCAATGAAGTGACCTGGAAACATTAAGCATTAATGAGACTTTCCTCAGTGATGCCATAATTCTCAAACTTAATGATTGAAGTGGGGGTGGGGGGAGAGAAAAAGGAAGATGATTACATTTCCTTTGCTTTGCACTTTGATGATCAGAATTCACTTTTTATTTAAAGCTCTCTCTAGGGCATCATACAATTTACATGAACACAATGAAATGGTGAGTCATCCTGTCTTCTCTGTATTATAACTGTCTCCTTCTTGGCAGCTTGTAACTTAACCATGCAGTTTTCTGCCTTATCTATTTGAGCCTGATAGAAGCAGGAATCCTGCAAGGTGATGATGGTAGCAATGCAGTGCTGCCCAGGAATTGGAATCCAGTTGAAGCAAAGAATGTACCAGGTTTCAGGGGACAGAGCAGACACAGCATAAACTTTTGAGAAGTAGGCATGTCTGGAAGAAATTTGTGAATAATCGCTTACTTATATCCCATTTGCCAGTTGCATTTTGGAGTTAGTTTAATTTTTATATGTATATAGTGCTAAAAACTTGAATCATTTTTTATTTGCACAGTTATTTTAAGTCTGTTCTACATGCCAAAAGCCAGAACTGCAATTTTTTTCAGACATGGCTCTCTAGACTGCATGTATATCTGGCTTCTTCTGTAAGACCACATTTTTGGTATTTCTAAAACCCAGCTGGATACATTTCTACAGCTAAGGGGATCTACAAGATGCCACTTTAATTCTTGCAGAGATATTAGTAAAAATATGATAGTTACATCTTGGTTTCTTGATTATGTCTTTGATCTGATTATTGGTCTTAAAAGTCGTGCCCTGGATTCTTATTTTTTTAAGTGACTTTTAAATATTACACATTTATTATTCTATGCTTTGTGCATGTCAGGAGTCTGGGCATTGGTTAGCTGGTTCTTCTGCTTTGGGGCATCTCACAAGTCTGCAGTAAGGCTGGTACCCAAGGCTGGGTCTCATCACAAAGCTTGACTGGAGACAGATAACCTTTGAAACTCATTGGGTTGTTGGCAGAACCTCGAGGGTTGTTGGACTAAGGACCTTAGTTCCTGCTGACTGGAGGCTTCCTAAATTCCCTTGCCATGCGGACTTCTGCAATCTGGAAGCCTGCTTCATCAACATGTAAAAGCCTCGTGGGCAATACAGAGATTCTGGTAGCCATAATAGAAATTATGCACTTATTTTAATTATGTGGTTAACTTAATATTGTAAAGTATTGATTTAAAGGTATGGAGAGAGAACTGTTGGCATAAAAAACTGTCATGCACTTTGTAAAGACATGATAAGAAGACATGATAAAGATACCTGCAAATTTTTTCACATGCTCAATTTCTTATTTTACTTTAAATATATAGGAATTAGAATTATATAGATGATCCATTATGTGATTTATGCAACAAAAACAATGTAGAATTCCCATCAGCCATACTCAGAAAGATCATGTAAATTCATCAAAATCATGGGCAGCCCTAAATGTTTTAAACAAATTAACTTTTGGTGTGGATATTTTTTAAAAATGATAGGCTCTACATATTAAGTGCCAATTAGGAGAAATTATCTACCGAGATACATACTCATCAGACATTGAGTTAAAGGTATTTGTCAGTAAAATTGGATGAAAGGGCATATAAAATGTAATGAGTAGAATGAATATATATTTACCTATAAAAATATAATGGCATAAAAGTCACAACAAGTAGCATCTATATTTAGAAATCCAAATAAGAAATTATATGGATTTGCTTGGGATCCTAAAGTCCTTAGCATTTAAATGTTCACAGCTTTTAAATATTTGGAAACAGTTTCATTGACAACATTGTGATTCTCATATTTCTAGGCTCTCTATATTTCGTTTCAATTCATAAGCAGAATTGTTTCTGAGCTAATCTCCTTGGTGAACTTTATCAAATTTAGCTACTAACAACTTACCTTTTCAATAGAGATTCCCTCATACAATGCTTTATGTTCAGAAGGTCCATTTCTATCTTTACATTGTTATAAATAATGTTGCTAATTTTCTAGTCCCTGTAATAGTTTACATACCATCTATTGTCCTTTCTCAGTGCTTTAAAGTGTTCTTTGGTGGGACAAAACTTTCAGTACTGATTTCTTTATTGGTCAATTATTATGGCAATACTATTGCATAACAAGTTACCCCAAAACTTAAAGCAGCATTATTATTATGCTCGTGGGACTGTAAAATGACTGGAGTTTAGCTGATCCAGACTGGCCTCAGCATCAGGCTGCTGCTTCAGTTCTGGTCTACTCCAGATGTGTCTGTTCAGAGACCTCAGCTGAAGTTACTGTAGCTTCGTGAAACATGTTCTCATCCTGGATCATCAGATCACAAGAGAATAAGCCCTCATGTATGCATTTCAATCCTTTACCTGTGTCATAACTGCTAGCTTCCCATTTGCTAAACCAAGTCACATGGAAGCACAAACTTAGTTGGGGGAAGGATGTATATTCTGCCAACCCTGTGGCCATGGCACCATGGTGCAAGTATGGAGCTATTATGTGGCAGTAATATAATGGAGACAAAATAATTAAACTACTGTTGTATTAGACCCAAGCTGGGCCATTCAAAGTCCTTTCCTTGAGAATAGAGACTGGAAAACTTGACTTTTGTCAATGTCTTCTACACAGCTGTAGCAGCAACCCATTCCACAGTAAGATTTGGGCAAAGAGAGCCTGTCTGAAGAGAGAGAAGATTGAAGGTGCTTTTATTTATTTCTGAGAAAAACACTTCTATCTTTATCATATAGTATAATTTTTTCAATCTTAAACTAGCTCAAATGATTCAGTGTAACCTGAAAGCAAATGTGCCTAGCCAATGTTGAAGGTCAGGGTGTTACTGAGGCCAAAGTCATGGATCAATTCCCATAGAGACCAGTTCTCCAGCCCCAGGCAATCAGAGTTCAGACTATGTGGTTTCTTTGGTTTCTTCTACTTTTAAAACTAAATGGAGCGAGCCTCTGAGTGAGCCCACTGTCCTGAGAATTGGAATCTTCCACAATAGCAAGTGAAGACCACCCTAGAGAGAATGAATAATTAAAAATATCACCACTCCATTATTAGAAAAAGAACTCAAAGTGCACACTCTACAGTTGGCATGAGCTGTTAGTTAAGTATTCACTGGGTATATTCTTTCTGGGTCCAGTTCTCATATGCCAGTTCAGGATTGTTGAATTTCTCTTGTTTATGTAAGTGAAAAAAAGGAACAATAAGCCATGGAATGCACAGGAAGCAAAAATAGTTTACTCAATAGATTTAAATGGGCTTTACAGGTAGCAATGACTATATCTATAAAAATACTGCACTCTATCTGTAGAAAATATTGGGATTGACTGAATCCTTTGGTGATAAATATCTTTACATGAAAACTTCTGCAGTCCTTCCTGTGCTAGGTGGATTAGGGAGTCACTCACTGAGTATTCATCACATTAAACCCAGTAACTTTATGCAATAATATATAGAGTGGACCCTAAAGTTGTCCTGCCTCAAGTGGTAGTGGTCCTCTTCAGTCTTGGATTGGACAGAGTACATTGGGCACTTTCTGAACACTTTAGCCCCAGTGCAAAAGCCATGAAATCAGCGCCAGTTTAAGGGTGCTTACTGATGAACCTGCCTTGTGTGTGTGTGTATGTATATGTGGTTGGGTTGATGGAGTCTAAGCTGTCTATAGAATCCCAGCAACCAAATTTTAGAACAGGTGTCTTCTCTTGATATCCACTTTAGAGACTTTTATTCCTAGAAAGGACATTTGACTGTTTATAGAAAATTTCTTTTTCTAGGTCTGAATGTCAGAAGACCAATCCTATTATATTTGCCAACCAGTGCAGGCAGAGAATTTCATATAACATCACAGACCCTACTGATCATATGATGATAAACTTTTTTCATCAAAAAGACAGACTGAATGAAATCAATAATGCCATGGAAATAATGAAATAGAATCACAGAGTATCACAGGGTATTTCCTACAACAAAAAAGAGCCAACCTTTCAGTGTTCTGTACATCATTCCTTCTAATATTTGCAGAATCTTCTGAATTAATGTTTATTGAAAACACAGGTGCTTTGTTTATTCCATACAGAGTGTAGAAATAGTGGCTTTAAAATTAGAAAGATATGTGTTTGAATATAAGAACACAACTTAATAACTTTGCCACTTTAGTCTAAACCTTGGTTTTCTTATCTGTTAAAGTGAAGATAGTAAGGCCTTCTTAGAATTGTTGTAAAGATAATAATAGATGCTATGGGAAAAATTTAGCATAGTGTCTGGCAATAATAAACACTTCTTTTTTGGTTACTGCTTTATTATATTTTATTTAATTTGCAAAGTAACATTGCGTATGACTGTCCCATTGTTGGAAAATTAATTTTTACTGGTGAAAATTAAGGACATTACCTAATGGCATTCCTTACTCTATTTATCTTTCATTCATTCATATGCAAATATTCACTAGACTAGGACAGGTTTATTCCCCATCGGGTTTCAAGTTTTTGAGCCACATGTTTGTAGAATTTTAAGTTAGAAAATGTGTTAGAACTAGTTGATTCAGTCTAAACTTTCATTTTATAAACCAAGAAGCAGAGACCTCAAAAGATAGGGTGACTTTTTTTCCAGAGAAATTACGCTGGGTAGTCACAGCTGTAAATGTAATCTCGGCAGACTGCTGCAGTAATGACTCTCAGTTTGTTGGGGCCCCTCTATGTCCATGCTCATGACTTTGCGTAGACTCCTGTCAGCAGCTCTGGGTTAGGCACATGTCTTATTTGAGGCAGTTGGACAATAGAAATCTGGCACATGCAGAGGCTTGAAAAGGGATTGTGCATTGAAAGATGAAGTATCATGGAATGATCCCTACTAGAAAAAATGAGCAGTATTTCACCTGTCTTATCCATCATTATTTGATGTGTCTTGGAATCTTGCTACTAAGATATGAAGTTCGCCTACTAGTAGATAAGAGACTCTGTGGGGAGAAACACCAGTCACCGCAGGTATTCCAGACATTCCAGTCACCCTCATCCCAAAACAGCTAAACCAGAACATAATAAGTAGGATAGCTAGCTGAATTCAGCCCAAATGTGTAATCCACACCAATAAAAGGAGGTGTGTTTTAAGGCATCCTGTTCTGGGGAAGTCTGTTACAAAGCAAAATCTAATGGCTATAGAATTGATACCAGTTTACCTTGTGCTCTGCCATCTAACCTAGGGCCTGAAATTGAAGATGTTATGATTCTGGGTTGACTTCCTATAAATTATTGCACTAACTTAAGTGGATTAAGGATCTGATTTACTTTACTCACTTCATCTTAGCTCCAGACTATGCACCCAAGCATTAATTTCAAGTCTTGTAAGCAGGAGGCAAGGGAAGGAGTGAATTTGAGTTCATTTCAGACACTAGTCCAGAGTCAACTAAATCCAGTGGCCCCACAACTTCTAAAAAACCAGTTGTTTTGAAGAGTTCAGCACAGTATCCAATGTGAAAATGAAAATGTCCTCTCATATAGCCAGCATCTAGGAACGCCTAGCAAGAAACAAGACATAACTTAGAAGCAAGCCTAATTAAGTAGACATACCTATACAACCTGCACTGTCAAGACCCAGTGCTTCTTCAAAGCAGAGAGAAGGGAAAAGAAAGACAATTCATGTATTTACAGTTCCATGAGAAACATGTTGTGATTGCTGAGATATTCTATCAGAGAGTATCTGCCTCGTATAACTACTTCTGAAAATAGCTGTTCTTTTGGATGTCCAGCACTAGGACCAGCACTTTATTAGGAACAGATTTCTAGAACTGCACTCAGGAACAATGGTTGTGACTTGAATGTATAACAAGGCTATTTTAAAATTTTAAAAAACCCTTTTAAAGGGACCATGTTTCAGGCAATATACTGTGTTGGCCAAGAGAATAATGGAAGGTAGACCAAAGTCTTTTGACCCTGGCCTCCTTGACCTTACTGGGTAGAAGAGGGAGACTGCACTCTAAAGATAATGATCACCTAAAATATTGAACCTCATTACTGAGTCTAACAGTGAGTACAAGAGGAGTCCAGGTGAAGGAACCACTGTTCGTTGGGGGAATGATGGATGTCTTCATGGGCTAGGTTAGTTAGCCCATTCTCATTGAAACCCCCTTCTTGAACCCTCATTTGCCCATTTGGTCTTGGCAATTCAACTTGGGGTATATGTGCTTTAACTACTGTTGAATTTTATATCTCAGCTTTAGGCATTAGGAAAGTTGCAGTTATAAGCTCCTGTTTGTAGAGCTACCATTCTGAGTGTTCAAATGTCTGCCCTATAGCTCTTCGTCAACTCAGCCTTAGCGTGATGAACAGCTATGCTCCTATTTGCCTACATGCTAAGCCCTATTGTCTTCCTCTTGGGGACCCTATCACTATCTATTCATTCCCACTTCTCCACATTTTAAGGTGTCTTTACCCTAATAATGCCTCTGGAAAAGTTGCGTTCTCCTCTTCAAACTAGCATTGCTTATTTGTACATAAGTCAGTGGAATTTCGATTGATCTTTTCCTTTTACTCGTACCTTTGAATAAAACAGCTTCTGAATGATACGTGTTTTCTTCATATCTGTGAAATACCAGAGCATTTCTTTATTCTTGTAATGCACTTGTCAGCTTGAATTTAAATATCATAATTATCTATCCACTACATAAGATAAAAGTATTCTGAGATCCTCTTAAATTTTCAAAGGTATATGCTGCGGCTGTTATCCTTAAGTAGTATTGTAAGGCTTATTTGATAGTGTACCTTACTGCTGTGGGAAAAAGAAAGGTGCAGTCCTTTTTCAGCAGGTTTACAATTTAAGCTAGAAAAAAACCCAAATATATGTATTTCATATATATACATATATACCATATATGAGAAATGTGAAATGAGAAAACACACAGTGTAAATGGAAAGCGTGTTGAGAAGTTAAATGATTATTTAAGCTTATTTTTGCTGTGTGGAGGGAAGCATGTGTATTTGTTTTTTGGAGCATGGCTTTGATGACCCAAGTAGTCAGCAAACGAATTTACATTTGTGAAAAGCTTTGTTTACTCATTTCAAAACAGGTAGTTATTAAAGGTTCTATTCAGCTATTCCTAGATAGGTCACACTTTGCTATAAGTAGGCATGTCTTATTATAAGCTGTAATATGCATATTTATTCAACAAAAGCTTACAGAGGTCCGTAATGCAGTGGGCACTGACCTGGCACTAAGGATATTGTAATGAACAAAAGAGACGAGAACTCTGTCGTCAGGGAGCTTACATTTTAGTAAGGAACATATATATATATATTTTCTAGTGGGAGTATGTTTAATTGCATCAGTTTTAGAGTAAAAGTCATATGGGAACTCACAACCAAATAAGTTACACACTCTGATGGTGATTTTCCTAAGAATGTGAAAATTAGGCAATGCTCTCAAAAGTAGGTAGGAGAAGTAGAGGATAAAGTAGGGCAGAGGAGGAGTCAATTAAATACAAGATAACTGTGCAGAGGAGGCATGGCTTTGAGGAACTTTAAGGAAGTTCATACTGGCCAGTATGGCCAGAAAGCAGATAAGACTGGTCAGAGGTGAGTCTGGAGAAACAGACAGATTATGCAGTGTCCTATTCATCAAATTAATAATTTTGAATTGTGTCCCAAAATCATTGTGACCCACTGGATTTGAATTTTCTGGTATCTGGAAACTTCAGCATTCTATGTCTATAAAATATAGCAAAGCTTAACTTTGAATTAAAGCATGCCTAAATTTGTCTG
Source organism: Camelus ferus (assembly GCF_009834535.1). Lineage (NCBI taxonomy): Eukaryota > Metazoa > Chordata > Mammalia > Artiodactyla > Camelidae > Camelus > Camelus ferus. The sequence goes on along the minus strand of NC_045706.1, from coordinate 19,702,229 downwards.
GCATGAATGAAACACTGTTGTGAATTTCTCTCCTTTTAAGATGTCTTTCCCAAGAGTACTCTAAAATTTTTATCATTTATTTTTGTCTTTGGAACATCCTTCGAGTCAAACTGCCCTTGACTACCTGAACAGGCAGGTTGAAAAAGGAAAAAAGAAAAAAAAAAAGCTGGCTGAAATGCATAGAGCCATTTTGTGTTCTGTATGTGTGTTCTTACATCACTACTTCCCCAAATCCACTGCTTTGAACTCCTTTCAAGATTCAAAGAAGATAGGAAATGTGATGAGAGAGGTAGGGATTAGTGGGTATCAGTGAGAAAGTAACAGTTTTATTAAAACCCAGAGGAGAGTTAAATTGTTTTACCCACTCCCACGCCAGATACTCCCACAGCTGATGTTTGCCCTGTTATGCTTGTTAACCTGGATAGAAATTTTTTTTAATGGATTAAATGTTAACTTGAGGTTACCAATCTGAAGACTAAACACACCCCTACATGTTGCTAAAGTCAGCATCTTGAGGATCATTGCAGCTGAGAGAGTGCCAGCAGTTAGGGATAGCATTTTCCATTGATTCCAAGGATGCTGTTCTAAGATTCATTTAGAGGAACTGTTTTTTCTCTCCAGCCAGTCTTTTCTTTTGATGTACCCTGACTTTGCCTACTTCCTTTCTTTCCTGGCATGTATTCTAACAGTGCTGCTTCCCTGACCCTATCCCACAGCCCCCTCATCCCATTCACCTGCCAAGTGTTTTCTTGTCTGTTGTTGATTCCCACTGAATTTTTTTATGGAGATGAGACTGTACAGAGGAAATTTTCTCAAGAATTGAGCCCAGGTATATTATATTAGGAAGAACTCCCTAACATTCAGCTCTATTATATGACAGAACAAGCTCCCAGGAGCAATAGTAAGAGGCCAATAAAGCGAGTTATTTAAAACTCAGCTGGACAAAGTTATGGTAGATGAGCTGTCAGGAATTTCCTAGTTTCAGCCGCAAGAGAATTAGAGACAAAAAGATCATAAAGGGATTTTTTTTATCTTCAGCTCAGTTTTTCTCTCTGCTGAATTCTGTGATTTCTGCTAAAATCAACTATATTAAGAGAAGCAAGAGTCTGCTTTTCTGATGTCAAATTTATCAAGAACTGGAAGGAAAGAAGGATGAGGGTACTAAGGGAAATCATTAACTATAAAGAAGTAGCCTGATCTCATGAATGAATATCTGAACTCAGTGTTTGAGAACTTAGATCCTAATTCCAGGTGTCTTTCTGATTGTGTGATCAAGGGAAAAATTTGTGTGGAAACAGGCAGTTCAGTCCTGCTAATATCTTCTGATAAATTTCTGTTTATATTATAATCATTTCCTGCAGTGTCCATGTATTTATTTTGTCAACCAAAAAGTATAATTAACCTTAAATTAGTGTCTGTTTTGCCATTAAAAGGGTAAGATGATTTCTCTCCTATCCATTTACTAGTGCTACTACTACTACTAAGATTATGATTATGCTACATTATCAGCCTTGAAGAACATTCCAAAAAATTCCCCTAACCCACTTTATGTATAATATCTGCTCTGAAGCTTTAATAAAAATCCCACTATGGTTCCATTAATCAGTAGCATAATTAAATGGAACTCTCTTCCTTTGTGGAGCATTTTCATGAGTACCCTCTCATTTAAATCTCAGGACAACCCTGTGTGGTTGATATTATTACCTTTATTTTAACTTTATTGACGATGAAAAAACCTAACGTTCAGAAAGAGGGATGGTTTGCTTAGAGAGTGAATAAGTCCAAACTTAAACCTAGCGTGGATTCCAAAACCCTATATTCTTCCCATCCTACATATTTGTCCTTCTCAAACACTTTTGGGTCTTCATTGCTTAAAAATATTCAGATGACAAATTATATGTGCTAATTAGTTTCTTTCTTCTCCTCTCTTCTCTATATATTCTGCTCTAAAACCACATACATAAATATATACAGTATTTTAATAAATGGCTCAGAAAAAAGAAGCTATTTGTAAGTATTTTGTTTTTCATTCACAGGGAAATAGCATGTAAATTCCTTTGAACTGTATGCCTTTTGGTAGAAGTAATTAACCCTTCAGCTTTTTACCCAAGAACTTAATCTGTCTGCTCACTCTGCAGGACTCTGACTTCTAGTCTTAACAATTCCATCCACCCACCAGGACAGAGACCATAACATCTTTCACTGTGATTTGAGAAAAGAGCCTGTGAGTGAAGAAACAACTAATATTTTGGTTAGTTTCAGTAGGTAGAGATGGTAATATGTATCTTCACTAAGTGAGCAACGGACATTTGCATCTGGCTGGGATTCATGGTTTATGTCAGAGAATCATCAAAAATTTTCAATCCTGATCTTAAAATATGAAAAACATTAACCGGTTAATGTGAATACAGCTGAAAAGAAAAGTTATCTCAATAAAGATCATGCTAAGATATTTTCTCCATTGTCAACATGAACAGAGTCAGAAATACGCAATAATGTAAATGAACATCACAAATATTTAATAAAAGAGGGCAGAGTACATACTGTACAGTTCTAAAAATGATCTTCAAGAACAAGTAATTTAATGTGATGGAAGCCAGAATAAAGGACATCTGAAGAAACACTGGCTGGGAAAGGTCCAGAGAGAGCTTTACGGGATACTAGAAGTAGTCCCTATCTTGTAGGTGTTTACCCAAGGTATATACATGTAATAATTGAGTTTTATACCTCAGATTATGCACCTTACTCAATGTATATTTCAAATAAGAGAGAAGGGATAGATCATGAAAGGTCTTTTCATTTATGTATAGAATCTTGTCCTATAGGAAATGGAAATCACCAGTATGTGTATTAAGCAATTAATTGATTAAATTTGCATTTTGAAGACACCCTTTTGGATCTTTGGCATATTGATTAGACGAATAGAGAAGCTGTGGTCAGATACCTACTCCAGAGGCTATTTTAATAGACCAAGTGAGAAGTGATGAGAGCCAAGAAATAAAGAAAGGAGGCAATGACTACTAATAGTAACTAGTAAATACTTGGCTTTGGGAAATGGTAAAATAAACGTTGAGTTATTTTCAAATGATTTGTTTTTTTTTCTTCTAATTTTATTTTATTGAGTTATAGTCTGTTTACAATGTTATGTCAATTTCCAGTGTAGAACACAATTTTTCAGTTATACATGAACATACATATATTCATTGTCACATTCTTTTTCACTGTGAGCTACCACAAGATCTTGTATGTATTTCCCTGTGCTATACAGTATAATCTTGTTTGTCTATTTTATATATACCTGTCAGTATCTACAAATTCCAAGCTCCCAGTCTGTCCCTTCTCACTCCCCTCCCCTCTGGCAACCACAAGTTTGTATTGTCTGTCTATGAGTCTGTTTCTGTTTTGTATTTATGTTCATTTGTCCTTTTCTTTTCTTTTCTTTTTTAGATTTCACATATGAGTGATCTCATGTGTTATTTTTCTTTCTCTTTCTGGCTTACTTGACTTAGAATGACATTTTCCAGGGACATCCATGTTGCTGCAAATGGCATTACATTGTCATTTAATGGCTGAATAGTATTCCATTGTATAAATATACTACATCTTCTTTATCCAGTCATCTGTCCATGGACATTTAGGCTGTTTCCATGTCTTGGCTGTTGTAAATAGTTCTGCTATGAACATTGGGGTGCAGGTGTCTTTTTGAAGTAGGGTTCCTTCTGGATATATGCCCAAGAGCAGGGATTCCTGGGTCATATGGTAAGTCTATTCCTAGTCTTTTGAGAGATCTCCATACTGTTTTCCACAGTGGCTGCACCAAACTGCATTCCCACCAGCAGTGTAGGAGGGTTCCCTTTTCTCCACAGCCTCTCCAGCATTTGTCATTTGTGGACTTTTGAATGGTGACCATTCTGACTGGTGTGAGGTGATACCTCATTGTAGTTTTGACTTGCATTTCTCTGATAATTAGTGATATTGAGCATTTTTTCATGTGCCTATTGATCATTCGTATGTCGTCTTTGGAGAATTGCTTGTTTAGGTCTTCTGCCCATTTTTGGATTGGGTTGTTTGTTTTTTTCTTATTAAGTCGTATGAGCTGTTTATATATTCTGGAGATCAAGCCCCTGTCAGTTTCATCTTTTGCACGTATTTTCTCCCATTCTGTACGTTGTTGTTTTGTTTTGCTTATGGTTTCCTTTGCTGTGCAGAAGCTTGTAAGTTTAATTAGGTCCCATTTGTTTATTGTTGCTTTTATTTCTGTTGCATGGGTAGACTGCCCTAGGAGAACATTGCTGAGATGTATGTCATATAATGTTTTGTCTATGTTTTCTTTAGAAGGTTTATTGTATCGTGTTTTATGTTTAAGTCTTTGATCCATTTTGAGTTGATTTTTGTGTATGGTATAAGGGAGTGTTCTAGCTTCACTGATTTACATGCTGCTGTCCAGTTTTCCCATTTCCCATTTCCACCATTTGCTGAAGAGACTGTCTTTATTTCATTGTATGTTCTTATTTTCAAGTAATTTGTGATCATCTTAACTGAGATAATTCAAACTAGATGATCCAGTGGCTCATCACTTTTAAAGATGGGCTGATTGTCTTCCTATTATATCTTCTGTGAAATATGCAAATTAGTACGTAAGTATGATTCCCCAGGGAGATGTCTTATCTAGTGAGTGAAGCTTGTGAGTCATTAGCATAAACATATTTTAAGCCATTGTGATGTTAAAGATTGTTCAGAGATATTGTTTAGTTAGAGGAATTAACATTAGTCCTTGTTCATTCCAAGGAATCACAGAAATAAGCCTGAGGTCGCTGGGGTCACGGCCTTTAAACTGTGAGGGATAATAGCAAGCCATAGAGAAAGCCCAAAGAAATAGTTTGGCTTCTTTCATGATAAATCCAAAGTACTGGTGACTTTTCTTTCCTTTATTCTTTAATATTAAAGATATAAAAATTTAAAAGTGGGAATTTCTTTGATAGTTATCTCCCATAAAAGAGGAGGTTAATCTCTGAGGGCTTACAGATGAGCTCTATTGTGACATGCACACTCAATTATTTTATTTTAAACAAAAAAACTAACACACAAACAATTTGGGGAAAACACATTATTGTGAACTTGTGTCAACCCTTGTTAGCTTGGGATGCTAATAAAAATAGAATTCATCAAGTGCTAATAATGCTTAAGGCCATGATCTTCATTTAGATTTTCTGTTACTCTTTATATTAATTAATTCTGTGAGGCAGATGCTGTTATTACCCCATTTCACAGATGAGGAAATGGAGAAAAGAGTGGTACATGAAATGGAAAAGCCAAGACTTCAGCAAAGGCTGTCTCTCTCTGGAACCCACATTCCTAAGCACTGGAGTCTGTGATAAAGTTTATTGCATCAAATCACATTTAAAAAAAATAAAACCGAAGTACGGGAAACTAAACAGATTTAGTATTTGGGCAGAGCGGTACGCCTCAGTAATTGAAAATCATAAATATTATTGTAAAGAAGCCTTTTAATGATGGTACTATAAAACAAAACAGTAGTTGTTGTGGAGTTAAGCTGTGAAGATCACAGATACACATTTCAAGGGTGGTTAAAATATTGCTTCAATACTGTATGAATGGGTACTTGTGGCTTAAGTTAAAATTTTAGTAGTCATGTTGGGTACTGATTTTAAAAGTGCTGTGTCTCAAACAACTTCACTTTAGAAAACACAGTCTCTCTCCTTGTTACTGTGTTATGTGACTTAAAAGTGGTTCTGATGATGAAGTCCCCAAGAGTTGTGAAGAGTTTAAATGTCCACCTTTATTTACTACTCATCTGTAGTAGTAAACTACTTTGTAGTAACAACTGCTTTGTTGTGGTAGTGGTTCATATTGTCTTAAAATTCTTGAATAGGTATTTTCTCATGATTAAATGAGCCATACCCTTACATGTAAGGTGGTCAAGTATTTGAACATGCACGTGTTTTATACTATCCGTGAAGAAATTTTGGTTGTCACATTGCTACTCAGCTGTGGAGTATCTTTCTTTAGCAAAGATTGAGGCCAGGTCATGTGAGAGACAGCTGACCTTGCTCTGCTCTAATTGTACGTGGTTCTCTTTAGTCCTGATGGAATCATCTGTTTCCATGCCAAAGGGCTTGGTTTCCCTTGGGATGCAATGTGAGTCTTGTTCTGTGGGCATGATACACACCTGAGACTTCATGGACACTTCCACAGTCAGATCAGAAATTCAATCCCCATATCTGCCAAGCAGGAGTAGTATCACTGTTCACTCCTTTCCCAGAGAGGAGATAACTGAGTTTCCTCATTTCTTTCACCTAACAATTAATATTAGAAATTACTGTAGGACAAGCAATGCTTCATTACAGTACTTAATGGGCTTCCTGTGTATGGTATATTTTCTAGCCTAGAAAGTCTTACAACAAGCTCAATGTCTGTAAAATGTTTGCCGCATCAGCCAGCAACCTTTTCAGGATGTTTACTTCCTCCCAATGTTGTCAGAACCTAGCCTGGTACTCACAGTATATTCCACTCTTTAGTAATATGTGTCATGAATAAGGGGAAAAGGAAATCAATAATCTACACATTCAATGTCCACTGCTAATGATATCGGACTCAGGTTCCCTTACAAACTCTAAACCCCAGGCTCCAGCTGCGTGGCTCTTGTATCCTTGATGTTCTTTCCCTGAGTCAAGTAACAGAATTCAGAAAATGCCACTCAGAACTGCTTGTCTCTATATTTTGTAATTGATTGGTTAATAGAATTGTGGAATAGCCACAAGAGAACCAGGATTGTAAATAGGTCATCTCGAGGTCTCGGATTCCTGCTTGCTTTGTGACTTTGGGCAAAGCACATCACCTCCTGAATATCATTTTTCTCCTCTGTAAAAGGAGTAGTTTAAATTAAAAGATCTCAAGGATATCCTCAAGATAAAAAACATGTGCATCTATGGTTGTATACATCAGTAAATTTACTTTTCCTCAAAATAGTTTTGCTAATGGAAACTTGGTACCTTAAATATGGCTGGGCCACATCTTAAAGATGTGCTCTGACTATTTCCATATCGCTACTACTGTGACATGATAGCTACTTAATATCCTTAATGTGCCATTAATTTATTTGTGTGCATAAAGCCAGCAAATCTTAGGCACCTGGGATTAAGGAAAGAGCATGGCTTTATATGTCAGAAAATCAAGGGATCAAATCTAGTCTTCATCATAGATCAGGTACTTATATCATTTAAGCTCTCTTTGCCTCAATTTCCACATCCATACAATTAGGATAGTTGTACCTAGTTCCAAGATTGTCATAAGGATCACATGATATAAGATGTGTGAAGAACTGAACATAGTGCCTGGACCATACTGGTACTGAAGACAGCCTAATTTTTTTGTTTTTTTTTTTTCTCTTTGCTTTCTTCCTTAATATTGAAGGTGGCCAAGTCTTAGAAGATCAATAATTATCCAGTTCTCCAATAAAATTCTAATCAAAACTTAGGCTGAATGAATCTGTCTTCCTCCTCCTGAGTTCTCTGCCTCAAGATTCAGAGAAATAAAATCATTGGAAAACACTAATGATATTCCTCCCCCAACATGCATAGACAGTAAAATACATTACCTTTAATGTTTGCCAGGAAATACTAATCAACAAATCATCTTTGAGAAATACATGTTTAGGATGATAGTCTCCAGAATGTTGACTGCAACTTTATAAATACTGTCACTTGACAATTAGTCATTTACTGATTTTGATAATTATGGTGGTTATAACAATCTATATTTATTAAATGCCATCCAGTGATTCTATATTATGTCAGCACCCTAATACACATTACATTGGGATACATATTTATAATTGTTTATCTTTAATACACAATACATTTGCAGAAAACTGAAAGATGTGTGTCAGGACCTCAGATGTTAAGTCTTTTCAGTCTTTATGTGTTATTTAATTATGGAAGTGACAAAACCGAAGCTGTGTGACTAATACTCCTGATATTACAACCACCTGAGCCTCCTATAATAGCCCACATTAACCTTGATCTTGATGAGAAAGCATTTCCCCTGTAGCCCTTCTTGTTAGACATCATATTCTTGACCCTGGGCATTAACCAAAGAGTAGCTAATCTTTAACAGGTCAAGGTGTCAAGCCCAACAGAAGTATTTCCTCAAGGGCCTCATCATCACTTTCATATTTAATTTGAATTTCTTTGGGTCAAATAGTCAAGTCTTCTAGACATTCTCTGGAGCTATAGTTCTCAATATCAATAATAGATTGTAGGGAGGGCAAGTCATTCTATTTCAATTTAGTCAAACTAGCAGAAGTAATCTGTTGGTTTGATAACTATGGACAAGTACTGTCCCCACTTTTGATTTTATTATTATCATCAGTAACATAAAATAATTGAACAACTTGCTTTTGCTATTACATCATTCTCTAATATTTTATAACTCAAGTGTTTTTGAGTACCTATTATGTACCAGGTTGCAAAGGTTTTTAAGGGAAGCTAAATACCTCTGTCCAAAGATAAGAAATTTAGATTCTCCTATGCAATACATCTATTAGAGATACTGAAGTCATGGTTCAGTCAACCAGGGGAGAATGGGAAGGCAGAAATAACTGTCCTGGCTATGTACCTTCTTATCAGACGCTTGCCCTGAAAGCACCAGGAAGTGCTTAGATATACCTGTGCTGTCCGCATAGATACTTCCATTTCCTTTTTGAAGATAGACAGGGACAGTAAAAAAAAGTTGCCAACTTGAGTATGCGTTAGAGGGAGCTAAAACCTTCTTCCAAAGCCAAAATATCATCACCACTTTAGCCCATCTCTTTGATACAACAAAGATTTACTGGGCAGCGATTTTGACCAGGCATTGCACCTAGCGCAGTGCACTTGGGAGTAAATGAGGCATAACTGCTGCTCTCTGAGAGTTCAAAATCTGAGACAGTAACAGTTCTTGCAGGAAGGAGAATTGCCTCCTGGAAAGGTTAAGCCTCTCCAGGATGTGGTATGTTGAAAAGGCCTGAGTTCAGCCTAGCCATTTTATCTCTATGACTTGAGAACACTTACTTAACTCTCACTTTCCTTAACTGTACACATGGCTACTAATAATGTGTTTCTTTCAAAGACCTTAGTGGGGTCGAAGACTTTAGTGGGGAGCTGGGCAGTGAGAGGAAAAAGCTTCAGAGAGTTAGATTAGAGCAGCTGTGGGGAGGAGATTTCAGGGAACCCTGTCACAGAGGTGGTTTTGATATAAAGTATTTAGCATTCAAGGCTGAGCAGGATTTATTTAACATGATCTAAAATATATTTAATCATCAAAAATGTGACAAAGAGAACCTGAGGTGTCACTGCAGGATTCTTGGTAATCTCTTTAGAACTGATGTCATCTTTAGAACTTCTGAGATACTGAGTGAGTTAAGCTTGGATCTCAGCTCCACAGTCATAGCCTCAGGTTTTTATCCTTGATGTTTCATGTTGCTTTGATATGGTATAGTGACTGGGAATGAGGCAACAGACCAGGAGTTTATATCTTCATTCAAACTTCTGTGAACCTTGGGATAAATGTGGGAGGAGAGAGAGGGAAAAGGGAACAGATCAGTTGAATGTAAAAGCCATTATATTTCAAGAGAACATGGAAATCTTAGGAATTTATTCTGGGGCTAATATTTACAACCTGGGCAATCTAAGGGAGAGGGAAAGTTCTCAAACAGCCCCCTGAAGGAAAGTCAAAACTTCATCACCTGATAATATGGTGGGCCTGTAGCTTCTTGAGAGGATATGACATGACTTTCCAGCTAAGTTTGGACTCCTCACTCTGGCTGTTTAGCTGCTGCACCATCTGGCCTTAGGAGCCCACACACCTCATGCCCACACAGAGGATAAAAAGGAGATAGAGGGATGAAGAAAGGGGCAAATTTGTTTAGCTTGAAATAGTTGGCATTTTTATTTTTATCATTTTAAGTCTTGTTTTGAAGTCTAGCTGCCTTGGATGCTGCTCCTTGAGGCTCTGCAGAGATGACTGGGCTGGGGAAGCACGTGCTTGCTAGCCAGAGGGCCTTATGCAGGTTGTTCTTGGGCACTTGGGGCCTTCCTGGTGACCTCTACATGGTCAGGGACAGCAGAAACCAAATAACCTTGCAAATAACTGAACAGAAACTTGAGTTTGATATGCTGTCAGTGAGCGTTTCTCCTTTTGCCCTGTATGTGACAGTATGAGGACTGTACCTTTGACATGAAAATATGTCAATATGAGAACACATATCTCTCAACCTACAGGATTTTGTGTCTGTAATAAATTCTTCTGGAGGATTTGAGGATTAATGGTCAGCTTCTTATCCCTAAAGTGAACTCAGACTGATTAGTAAATTTCATGTACATAGGTAAGCAAATAGTCATTTGTTTGCTGACTTCATTTTTTCCACCTTGGTGGGATGTCACTCAGAGAAGAATGGTTCTGCCCTATGCTATAGGCTTGGCTTGACACAATTTCAAACAATTAGTAAGTTATAGTAATTTTTGGTGAAATTGGTTTAGTGGGGCCTAAATTATTCATAATATGAATTATTTCCCCCAAATACTAAAATAAAATAATTTAGAAAAATTTAAATAAAAATTGAACAAAGATACAGTAAAATGCCCAAGAGGAACTGAAGTTAATAGTAGCATTTGACAGATTCCCTATAGGTTTTTTTAAGGCTTATTTTAGCATACCATATATGATTTTGTGTCTTAAATAACAAAATGTATAACAAGGTTATAAAGAGTTTATGCCAACATTTAAATTAACCTAAGCAAGCTAATAAAAAAAATGAAGAAAATAAATATGTATAAGTAGAATATGGTGTATTTACTCAGTGAAAACCCATATAGTACTGAGGATGGACAGTCTAGAACTATATGCAAAAAGATGAATCTCGTAGACATAATGTTTAACAAAAGAAGCTATGTGTTTAATAAAAGAATACATGCTATAGTGTTACATTTATGTTAAGGAAAAAATACATAACTCATCTGTGCTGTCATAAATAAGAATAATGTCTACCTTTCAATAGTGACTGGAAACAAATAAGAGAGCTTCTGGGATGCTAGTGATATCCTGTTAATTGATCTGAACGCTGGTTACATACGGTGTTCAGTTTATTTTTTTTTTCAATATTCAAGTTGATCACTTGTGTATACTTTTGTGAACATACTTTATATATATATATATATATATATATATATATATATACATACATACACACACACACACACACACACATATATATATGTCATAAAGTGAAAACAATAAAATATTGCCTAAGAAATTATTTCACAGCCTTTAGTGGACATCTACCCCAGAAATCTGGAGACTGCTTCTGATCACTCCCTCAAAAATGACTGAATACTCTGTCTCCAGTCTCTTGCCCCTCTTTTTTCACCTCTTCAATCACCATTAAGTTGCTAATTTAATTAACAAATTATTGAAGTATTTGTTGTGAGTTATTATTTATATCTTACAAGTAGACAAAGCTCCCATTTTGATAAACTGATTATAAATTCCTTAATTCTGAATCACAGCCATGGATATAATTAAAATCTCTACCTTGCAAAAGGAAAAAATCACCTAATTGTTTTCCTGATCGTGTCTAAACCCGTGGACCTGGAATAAGTGATGTAAATCTCTTGTTTTTACTGGACTTCAGTTGGCTCGGAAATGCATGTAGTGTATTTTCAAATTATACAATATACTGAAACCAAAAATATGTTTCTGTCCAGCAAGGGAGATTCTAGCTGTGTAGTTGAAGCACTAGGTCAGCAACAACCAGTGAGTATGTGTTACAGTTACATTTGATTCAAATCAGCTTTGGGGATGCATTTCAATGTGGATTAAGATATGGAGTGTTAAAAATAAAGAAATTCTCAGTTGTAAAGGTAATGATGCATTTTTCCCCATTCAGATTAAACTTTATTATTTATATTGTTTCCCCAAAGGCAACTTGCTAGTAAATTATTCCAAATGCTGAAAAATTCTTTTTTTTTGATGTAGATTGTTGCATGTGGTGAGTAAGAGACATATCTTGGGAGAGACCTTCACAGTTGGAGATGGGTCTTTGATGCTAGTAAATTTAACTCAGAAGAAGGCAGCCTCTGGCTTCCTATCCTGAAGGTTAGAGATGGCATTCTGATTTAAAGACCTCAGTAATCTCTTGGCAGCTTAACAGCAAGTGTCCTCCCAAGGTCTGCCTCAAATAGGGCTTCTCTTTTGTGCCCCTTGCAATTAAGGAGCTTTTACTCAGTTTGAAAGGGCATTATGGGGAAATGCTGGTAAATTGTCCCCAGGAAAATGAGAGACAGACAATGTTCTCACCAAATAATCTTGGAATTTCTCAACATATATTAATCCCCAGTAACCCAAGTGTTTTTCTTTAAAACGCAATAGTTTGCCCCTGACAAAATAGGTCTAAAAATTACAGCACTGATGAGGAAAACAACAATAATAACAACAAAACAAGGAAACAAATATGCTATCTGTAGGAATTTCAGTCATGTAAAATCAGGAAGGAAGTGGGCTAGCTGGTATGATGAGCACAAGCGAAATACTACTATATTTATAACATGCTTTTAGAGAAGGGAGATAATTTTTACTAGATATTTAATACATATCTTTATTTGATTTGTTGAGAAGTAAGATTGGAACCAATAAATCCCATCAACCCAACAAAGGATGCTTAAGTAATTTAAGAATTTGCTAAATGCTCTCCTATATTTAACATTGCCTAAATTTACTAACTGAAGGACAGTTTTAGTTCAAAATATTGGAAGAAATATTAGAAGAAAAGCTAAATTGTGTGAAGTTTGGGGAAACAGAGGGAGAGTAATCCTTAAAATTGTTTTTCCAGTTATATTTTGGGCATAAACAAGTAACTAGACATCATTTATCTTTGTGCTTTTGCTGCTGAAATGCAATACCCATGAGGGCATGATGTGGTATGCTAGGGATTACTAGAAATCAAAGGCTAAAACAGCTTAGCTTGCAGGAAGATTTCTCTTCCCTTAGAAGATTTTATACATAAAAATATTTTATATTAGAACAAACATGGATAGATTTTGAATTGAAGGGAGGGACGTGCTTGGATTTTAACAAGTAAATGTGAGATACTGTAGAAATGCTTGGTTTTAGACTCCTTAGGCTTGACGGGGTTTAGACTTTCACTTGCCTTTGCTGTCAGACTTGTCTGAGAGGAATTGCTTCAGAAGCACAGAGTGATCTGCCAGCCTCCACACCATTTTTAAGATCAAGAAAAGAGGAACCTAGAAAACCAAAATGGCTTGTCCAGACTATGTAGCTGACAATAGCAGGAACTGACCTGGATTCCCATTTCTTTATCTCCAGGGCTCTCCCCCTGCTGTGGATTGGGAGGATGCTGAGCAGAACTGGAATAGAGGTAAGTGCCATGCACCTGCCCCACTCCTGTATCTCATGGTAGAAACACATCTTCTGGAATGTTCTTTCATGGGAAGAGTGATCTCTAGGTTAATGTCCTGTCTCAGACTTTAAACGCTCTGTTTACTCACCCTCAAAGTACCTTCTTCCTTGAATAGACCTTAGGTGCACTTCTGTTTGAATGTGTCACTATTAAGAATGTTCATTCAATTTTTTTTATGAAATAGAAGATGTCTGTGCGTTTCCACGTTATATGATAGGCTCTGTGCCAGGTGAGAGGAGTCTCATAGAGCTTATTATGTTGTCTAGACTAGCTGGAGAGAACGAGCATGAATATATTCAGTTGACACCATTTTACATTGCCTCTTCCTATCCTCAACCCAACAGGATTTTTAATAGCAAGGGAAGAATGCCCTAGGCACTCTAGTTGCAGTGTCTTGTAGTCCTCAAGCCGACCAAAGAAAGTAATCACTTGTTTCTGTGTTGTCTCCATAACCACAAAATATATCTGCAGCAAATTCAGAATTGAGGCTGTGGAAATGACTTGTATTTGCAAACATGTGGCTATCAGTGGCAAATGGAAATACAGTCTTGGGGTTAATATCAAGATTCAGGTGCCTCTTTCTTCCTTGTTTTCCCATATATCCCCTTGTATCTTGGTGATGAGTTCTCTCCTCTTGCCTCCCAGCTGTGTCCATACGGGCACAGGATGAGCATTAAGGACACCAAAGCCTAGATAACCATCCTAACCAGCAGTGACAGAAGTGACCCAGGCTGTCCTGACCATAGTTATCTTTCTCCTTGGGCTCCTTCTATGAGTCAAACACAATTCTCTGGCCTTTCTGATGCCTCGTGTGATCCTATCTGGTATTGAAGGGGCATGCGCCATGTTGAAATCAAAGTTACTCACCCAGACTCTCTGGAGAAGGAAATGGCCCTAGATTTCAGAAGCAGATTTGACATGTAAAGTATAGACTTGTGACAGAATGACTGAAAATATTTTTTAAATGTGGGTTTTGTTTCAAAGTGTCTCCATTTTGTCATGCCTTGCATCTCTCCACACTCTGTATCTTACTTGAAAACAAAACAAAATAAACATAAATAGCATGGCTTCAACTTTCCTGTTGTGACTCAGTATATATGGTGTTTGTTTTCATCTCCTGATGAGCAGCTTGAGATTGTGCATTAGGGTTCCCACAACCTAGATTCCTGTTCCATTGATGAGTAATTGCATGATTTCTCACAAAGATTCTCTTTGGGAGATTATAATAACTTCTGACAAAGGCATGATTTGTTAAAATTATTATTTGTATTTTTATTATCCATGATTTATTCACTGATCTAGTGTTCTGTGAGATGGAGAGCACAGTCAACATTATCTCATGCTATTGAGGAAGATCATTATTTAACAATTTTACTAAATGTCTAGGAGTACATGTATGATGGGTGACGTTGACAGTATGAAATCAAAGTTGGGCAAGGCACACTTTGTTTTTAAGACACATATCTGATAAGACCAGCAGGCATGTAGACAAAATAATCACAAGATTGTGATTACTGAAGCCTATTGCCACTGTGACAGTTTGCATAAACAAATATTAGAGGTTGTCTTTATTATTGAAGGTATTTTACAGTCAGCTCTAAGTAGGAAGATCCAGAGAAGCTCTAATGAGGTATTACTTGAGCAAGACTTAAAGGAAAACAAAGAATGTACTGTAAGTGGACTTCATAGAAAAGAGGGGAATGATTTTCCTGCAAAGGGAACAGCTTGTGCAAGGCATGGAAGCATTAAATAGTTTTCATCATAATGCTTTTTATGGAACTTTATGGTGGGAGTAGTACCATTTGTCCAGAGTCATGCAGTTCTTCAATGACATTGCTTAGGGTCAAGTTCACTGCCCTTTGTATAGCAACTTTGTCTCCATTTCTAAGTGTCTGTGCTATGCCTAATACATTGAGCTTCCTGAATGGAATGCTGTATTACAAGTATATTCTCAAGAAGTTTTTCTTTAATATTCTTGGTTTCAAGCCACGTTTCCTTGGGTACTCTTTCTACAGTGTCAAAATGAAACAATTTTGATCATAGTAATAACATTGTAAGAATAATCAAATCCAATTTGCATTTGAAATAAAAATGCATCATTTTAGCCTGTTTTTTGCTCTTATATTGCACATTTGAGTTTAATGCCTTTTATAATAACCTAGAATTTGTGAAGGGTTGCTTCTGAATATGGTTGAGTTTAGCCATTACTATTACTCCCACCCCCAAATTCAAAAGGAAAGAAAACCAGTCCTCTTTGTGAAATCAGGTCATATGCAAACTAAACTAGAGCTAAATGAAGGCAGACAATTTGTACCTAAGTATATTTAAAATATTATCACTGGTGGGCCATCATTGAACTATTATAAATGAATGTCTAAATAACATTTATTTAATGAGGAGTTCAACAACTTAGTCTTTTTCCCAATTTCCTGAAGCAAGCCAATTGGTATAGTCTTCTGCCTATTGTTCCTGATTCAGTTCCAGCTCCTTTGGTAATTCACATAATTTTTATCCGAACAACATCTGCTAGACTCAGCAGCAGGAATACAACAGTTGGTCTGAAGATGCTTTGAATATCTGATAGTGTTTATGTTTTTTTATTTTTAAAGATTATGTGTTTACTTGAAATGGTTTGGGAGGTAGCTAATGGAGCATGGAGTGGCAGAACTAGAGATCTCTCAAGTTACACTGACAACACTGGTTACAGACCAGGTTTCCTTCCACAGTAAATGTGGCAAGCCTTCCCAGTGGTTGATTGCTTAGTTTAATTGAGCAGCTATGCACACATTCTGCACAGAACCAAATTAGAGACAACACTCAGGCTTTGTGACAGTTTACACCACAAATTGGGATCCAGTATCTCCCTCCTGGCTTCATACCCTTCATATATCTGCAGAAAACAAACAGATGTTTATTCCCCAAACTGGAAGCCTGCTGGAGGGACTGATGTCTCATAAATTATTTCCCCAAATGAAGGGACCTGACACTACTATTTTCACAAATCTGAAAACTGAAATTTTTTTAATTGAGTTTATGGACCTGCATGTGTACATGTGCTGACATGGCCTTATTTATAGCAATTTAAGATTCATAAGTTTCCTGACCAATAACATGATCTGTGATGTAACCCAACAGTCCCTGAGGGAGAAAAGAAAAGCCACTGCTAGAAAATACTATTGTATGAGTTCAAGTCAGATGTGGTCTATATGCTCTAAGATACTTGAGACAAAATGACTGTCTATTAACAGAAATGAAATAGGCATTGAGGATTAAATGTTAAGGATTTTATTTTTCTAGCAGCTTCCTGGAAAACAAATATCTATTATGGTCTATTTTAACCCATTAAGACAAACCCTAAAATCGTATTTTAAAAGGTAGGGAAGATAACAGTAATAAGTGTTATTAACACATTTACACTATACTCACAATTATACAGAGCACCTTACAGATATCATCTTATGTAATACTCACAATAGATTTTATTCCTTAAAGCAGTTTTGGGTTTACAGAACAATAGGAAAGTACAGAGATTTTTCTATGTATCTTATTCCTCTCTTGACAGTATCTTTTGAAGAGCAGAAAATTTTAACTTTATTGAAGTTCAGCTTATCAATTCTTTCTTTCATAGATCATACCTTTGGTGTCATATTTAAAGTCATCACTAAACCCCAACAACAACATTTTGAGATGGTTTCCACTATCAATAATTTATAGATGAGACAACTTAGAAACTTAGATATCAGTAACAGCCTACCTAAGAACATGCTAGCCGACGCAATGGGTAAATTCAGAATTTGAACCCAGATAGATTCATCTGACCATATCGCCCCTACTCTTAATCACAAGGCCACCCTATCTCCACAGAGGATGGGTTCCATTTAGTTTGTAATTCTGAAATTCTTTTGAGTCAAACAAATCCAGCATTTTTTGGTAATTTCTCATTGTATTCAAGGCATACTGCTAAGCATTTGGAACATACAAACATGAGTAAGAGATAGCCATGTCCCAAAAGAGCTTTGTTTTAGGTTAAAATGTGCTCTACTGAACTTTTTTTTTTTTTTAAATGTGAAATCTAGCAGCCATTCACATTTTCAGGTAAATCAGTTTAATCAGATTTAGTTTTTCTCACTCAGCGGTTCAGAAACTTAAGAGTGTCTGAATTATCCAGAAGACTTGTTAAAATGAATTGTAGAACTCTCCTCCCACCCCTTGCTCTATTAAGTCAGAGATGTTGCCTGATAATTTTAATCCTTAATGAAGTTCCCAAGTGATGCTAATGCTGCCGATTCAGGATGCACTTTGAGAACTGCTAATCTGTTAGCTGATTAATTTCCATACGCTGTTGAATGACAGGTAGCTTTTGCCCTTCCTGAGGGCAGGAAGTGACTAGAAATACTGCTGTTCTGAATGAAGAAAGGAGAAGTCATGGCTTAACAGGCAGCACAAGTAGGGTAGGAACTAAATGTAGGCTGGAAGTTTGGAGTGACAGAAAGCAACATGAGAATGCTGGGAGGCTGTGTAAGTAGACAGCAAAAGTATGGCAGAATCTTGAAATGGGCATGGGTGGCCCTCAAAGTCAAATTCACCTGTAGGGTGATTTACCCTAGAGCCAGGCATATAGTGATTTGGGTCAAGGACAGTGGAAATCTGTGCCCAGTGCTTCTCTATTGTCCCTGTTGCTTTATTTGTTGAGTTCCATTAATTGAATAGCTTTATGACGTCCTAAATCTGCAAAGTCCGCATTTGATGGAGCTCAGGCTTCTGAAATGACAAGAAAGGTAATGCTACTTCCAGACAAGTCCTCAGCGGTGCAGGTTTGGGGTGATCACCGGGCTGTGGGAGTCATTGTACTGTTGATTTCGCAGATAGGAAGACTTCTCTTCATCTCCCAGATGTTTGCTGTAATCCTGGGACATAGTTCTTAGGCCTCTCCCCTCCTGTCTCAGAAACAATGAGGTCATCTCTGGACCTGAAATAATTCTGAGCTTTCTCATTAGAGAATTTCAAGGTAGACAGGAAGAAAAGTGCTTCCATTGTCCTCTGATGTGGTCAAACTTTATTTGTATTGATGGCTTGGATTCCAGTATCCTGGGTCTTATCAGAAGCTAGAAATCTGAAAGTAAGGACTCTGAAGCCACTAGGATGATTTTAAATTCAAATAAGCTTCTTAGACGAAAATGGGACATGTTGGTATAGGCATCAGGAGAAATGAAGACTGACAGTTTAATTTCTCTAAATACTGTAAGCAAAATGATGTCAGCTCCATTGACGACTGGGGTTGCCTGCGTTGAGTGGTTGAGTGTAATAGACTGTGGTGGAGAAATATAATATTGAATCATATCTTTATTAGATTTTACATGGAAAAACTTGGAGGGACACTTCTGGGTACATATTCCAGGCTTTATTGCATTTATTTCTTGTTTTTCTTTTTGCCCTGGTCCCTTTCTTTCCAGCAGGCTGAAATGGGTTGATTTATTTACCACTGTCTAAAACCCTAAAACGAACCTTTCTGTTTATCAAAGTGGCCCTTGTATCTTCTGTACATCACCACTCTTATAGTCCTGAAAAAGTGACAGGTACCTATAAAGAATGATTGCCTCAAAAGTGACACATACATATAAAAGGCTTATGCTTTCTCCATTTAGAAGCATCTCAATTTACAGTCTATCAAACACTTGGGGTGCAAGCAATCCATCATTAACTGAAATAGACAAAAGACGCATGTTGTGTCTAACTTTTATTTTTAAGACAAAGATTGCAATTTTGGAATTAATTTTATGGGCCAAATTCTCTCACTACAAAGAAGAGCACCAGTTCTACACTTAGAACACTAGAATCTACATGGTAGGGGAAAATGACAAAGCTGGGAAAGTCAGGCATTTTTAGCTTGTATTTTAGTAAGTTTAAGGATAAGTGGAAGAATTCCATGTTGCAAATGAAGTCATCTGGGGGGTGGGAAGCAGAGCCAGCTTGAAGATAATAAAAATATTTCTTTTTGTTTTATTTTAGGGCATCTACCTTAAAATATATGCCCTTGAGTTCAAGTCTGCTGCACACTCTGGTGATAATTATATCAGGGATTAAGCTAAGGGCTTTACTTATGTTAACACTAATATTTGCATGGCAGGTAATCTATCATAATAAATAAGTAATGACAGTAAGGAGAAATAAAACAATTTCTTATGAAAGGGGAAACACATGTTTATAACATAAACTATGGCTTTAGTATTGTTGAAATGAGTTTCTAGGCCCAAGATGACACCCTGGCCAGAGTACCATGTTAGCAAACTGAAAATTTAGATAGCTCTCATTACCTGTAAATGCTCCACCCTGGGCCTCCTACAAATATGGTAGCTGTGCAGTGATGGGATGGGCCCATTCCTTCAGTTTCTCTCTGTCTCCTGCTCCTGTCTCCCTCTCTCCCTGTAATATTCTTCCTTGCTCTCTATCAGTCTCTCAGTTTGGACCATTAGTCCCTTCACAGAACAATAAATTTTGCCTAATCACTCCAAATGAAGAAGCTGAAGGAGTCAGAAAAAATAAACTTCCAAAGGGATGAATTGTATTTCAGGTTATACAAGTTAAATTGGATTTTAACATTTCTAGTATAAGGAAAACACTTGCATTTTTGCCATCTGGAATGGCAGAGGTGTGAAACAGTGAAAATAGACTGTGTGTGTGTGTGTAGGTGTGCTGACGATGGTGTCTGGGAAGGGGCTGTTTTCTGCCTGGGCTGGTGTGAGAGAAATTATAAAGAGTTGCTTTAACCCTAGATTCTGTAGCCGTTTGCCATGTATTCACTGTCTCCCCTAAGCATGGTGTGGCTGAAACCAGGACCCCACAGATGATTTCTGCACCCACAAATCTGAACTCGAGGCTAGTTGAGTCAGAGACTTTTGGGAGGAGAAAGGATGCCTTTGCAAGGCTGAACATCTCAGAAATTTGGAACACTCTTTACAAATATCTTTCCTATAACAGGGAACTTTTGATTTTGTTTCTGGCTTGGACAGAAAAAAAAGAATATAGTGGATGGGAAGAAAGGGAAAGGAAGGAGTTGCAACATGAGGGAGTCATTTTCAATCCTGTGATAGCCTGACAGTCTTTGAAATCTGATTATAAATTCTAGTTATTCTCTTCTGTAATCTGAATCTACTTATTTATCCCTAACAGATGACAGTATTCTGAGAAGTTCAGGGAGTTCTTTCTTTCTTAACAGGTGAGCTGTTCCTAATGAAGATCCTTCCGCATTTGCACTGGTGGGGTGATGGTGGTCATGTTTGACTCTGACATCCTATTACCTATTATGCTCTTTAGCATGTAGCACTTTCCCAATAGGTGTTTATTAAATTACTGCTAAATGAATGTACTGACTATTAATGGTTTGTTAGTATTTATTACCGTATAACAAATTACTGCAAACCTAGTGATTTTGACAACACCTGTTTATTATTTTATAATTTCTTTGGATTAGGAGTCCAGGTACATGTCAGCTGGCTGCTCTGCTCAGGGTTATCACCAGGCTGAAATCAAAATGCTGGCCTCTAATCTGAGGCCCAGGATCCTTTTCCAAGCTCGCAGATTGCTGGCAAAGTGTATTGCCCTGCAGCCACGTTACTAAGATCCTGCTTTCTTGCTAGCTGTCAGCCAGGGGTAGCTCTCATCTCCTGGAAGTTGACCTCAATTTCTTGCCTTATGGTTCCACAGGTCATTCACAACAAGGCCATTTGCTTTCTTGGAGTCAGCAGATCTGCTGCTCTCTGACTTACTTCCTCTCTAGTCTGCTCAGAGGAGGTAATACAATGTAACAGAATAATGGGAGTGACTATCCTATCTCTGTTTGCCATGTAGAACATAACCCAGTCATGGGAGTAAGTATGCATCATATTCACAGGTTCTGCCCAGAAGGGAAGAGGACTGTACAGAGGGTTGAGAAACTTGGGGCCATGTGAGAATTCTGCCTACCACTGGTGGGAGATACCCCTCCTCTTTTTGTGATGAGGAATATATATTTATTTTATGTATGAATTTTGTGTGGCTTGTTTAAGACATGGCCGGGTTTGAATCAGCCATCATGGTCAATTTCTTACATTTTGAAAAAGGTCTCTTTCTCATTAGTATGGCAATAATTAATAAAAATATCACTAGTAATACTACTAATCTAGTAAAAATTATCACTTTACCCTATGGCACAGAAGATGCAGCCCAAACTTACCCAAATTTGCCCAGGTGGCTTGGTTTCTCAGGTGGAATGATAGTATCTTCCCTCTGACCAAGAATAGCATTAAGTTTTTTAAAAATTATTATTAACTGTTGAGTTTTGGTAATCTTCTGATAGAGAAAGAAATGGTTCACACACACAAACGGATTTGCGTGAGTCATTCAGACACACACAAATGGATTTGCCATCTATGGTCTTCTCAGGTGACCCCAAGCCCTTATCAGTATTCACTGGACAATGACTGGTCATCAGAACCAAGATTATCCAATGAGGTTCACTTGGAAATAGAACGTAGTAAGTATACTTGGTGGAAAGGTCACCTATACTGAGGCATGTCCCAGCCACTGTGAGAAACACATGCTTGGCTAAAAATAGTCCTTTCTATAGAAGCAGGCATAAAATGCCTCATTTTCTGGGGAGAGCAGCAAAGGCCTTCATTAGTAGTAAGATGTAATTGCCATTCTCAGAGCTCTTTCAGCATAGATTTGATCAAAACTCATTACTTATGCTCTATTACAGAAAGTAAGGGTTACTGGAAAAATAGAGAAGTCTGGAAAGTGCATCTCTGCAGCATCATACCATTGGCTTAGTCCTCCAAAGATGGGGCTTCTGGGAGGTGCTGAGGCTGGGCCATGCTCTTCCTCCACTTCGTTCACCCTGACTTGGGAATTGTCTGGAAACCTGAATGATCATCTCTAGGTTTATCCAAAGTGCAGTATAGTCTAACATTCCCAGGGGAACTCTGAGTGACTGTTCCCTCAGGTCCTGCCCACTGTGCTCCACTTTGTTCTGTTCGAATCCGGTTGTTCCAGTGCAACTTTCTTATTCCTTGGATCTAAACTTGACAGGATCTTCATCTAGCAAAGTGTGGGGTGTTAGCACATCTGTTTTCATACACTCCAAACTATTATGTCTGAAGGAGATCTCTAACTAGTGTCCTTCAGCTTCCCATTGATGACCTGATACGCTAACCAGCTGTGGAATTCTGTGTACCTATGTTGTGGAGGCCTCACAAAAAGCCAAAGCCATTGTCTGTCCCATAAAGAGCTTTATATGAAGTCAATATGAATTGTTATACATTAAAAATAGAACAGCAGTGTTTATGAAGTGGCAAAGTAGATTAAACCATCCATAACCCCACTACAATGGTGACTGGGTAACAGTCCGAATGGAGTAGGAATGGACACCTGACCAAAGCTGGGCCAGTAAGAATCTCTTTCCCACAATATATGAATTATATGAATCTATGTTGGGCTTGAACTGCAATGATATGTATGATTTAGGGAGTCCAGAAGAATCATGTGTAGGAAAAAATAAAGATAAAGAACAGAGGAAAAGAGGAAAAAAGGGAACAGCGTCAATGCTTTGGTTCTCAAAGGCTTTCTGATCTTGGTTCAAATCCCTCATAAGGTCCACTTAATATCATGTGCCTTTGGGTTACAGAAGATACCCTTTTATTTTTTCCAATATTTTTCTCTTCCTTGGTTGAGCCAGTCTCTTAATTTTAAGCAAAGAATATCTCACAGATGATAGGCACTAATCTTTATTGTTTCAATCATACTTGCAATAGGAACTCAGTGAAAGGAGAGGTTTATTTTAGGTAGACTGGACCCGTCAAGGTAGGACTTAGAGGCTGTTCTGCTGACAGATTAGTTTACCTCATTTATTCAATGAATGTTTTTGACCATCTACTATGGGCAAACCCTGCCTGGGCATCATAGTAGGCATAAAAGATAACTTAGACATGGATCGTACTTATAAAGAACTTAACATTTGGTGCTGATTGATTATAAGCTTAAGAAATGTGCTAACATTCCTTAAAGTGGCCATCTGAAAATACTCCATGGAGGGAGGAGGTGAGATTTGAGTTGAGCCTGTAAGAATAGGTGGAAACATGTGCATATGTGGAACTCAGGGTTGGGGAGGTGGGTGGGAGAGCAGAAGTGTGTAATTCTTCATTTTTTACTTGGCAGTACTGAATTTTGCATATTGTCTCATGCTGTTTTATAATTCTACCCATTAATCAAGCTAAGTAATGCCCTTCACCTCTTTTCCATCCTCAAGAGTCAGTTGAGGCAGCCTCCACCATCATGTTGACAGTGTCATATCCAAACTAGGTTTTGAGTTTTTCGAAGTGGAGAATGTGTTCCAAACTTTGATTTATGAGGTTGGCCTTTTGTATTATCTGGTTCAAAACAAGCCACAAATAACTTTTACATTGAACAATACAAATTAAGTAATTTTTGAAATATGATAAATTATAATGACTCAGTCCCTGACTGATTTCTCTAACATGATTGTGTGTCTGTGTGTCTATACTTAAAGTAAAACTCACTGCCAAATTTTAAGTTTTTTGTGGGTAGATTTCTTGTCCTTGCTTTAGCCTACAAAGACCCATGTGACCACTTTATTCTTAAGGAATTGGGCTTTCTTTTCCTTTGCTTTCTTTTTTAAAAAACAATTTATCACCAATTTATAGGAAACTATTTCTTTTGCATATAATAAATCAAACAGAAAGTAACATTTTCACAGAGATAAATCTACTTTCCTAAGTTTGCACAGTAGGAAGGTAGTAAAACTGAAATCTTGGTAGCCTGTCTGACATTTGAGTGCAACCTCTTAAACTCCAGACTATTCCTTCTTCAATAATGTGGCATGGAAAACATTTCTAAATATGCCTATTCTTACACCTTCCGATTAACACTGGAGGAATTCCCATTAGACCAAATAATCAAACCCTCCTTTTGCCTCATTAATGGCTGAAGAAATCAAAGCTTTAAAATCATCCTACATCCCCAAGAATCTGAATGGAGAAATAAATTTTGTACAAAAGTATAGAAAGTAATTCTCCTAAAATTTCTACCTATTTGTCTCCTGCAAGATTTCTCTCTAACACATGAAATATATTTGAAAATTTTTTTTCAGATTTAAAAAATAATTTCTCATGAAAGCAAACTTAGAGAATATTTGAGTATTTTTTAGAAAATTGTGACTCTCAACTTCACATCTTCCTCTTTATAAGGGAAATTTCTTGAGGCTTAGAAGTCCCCAACATGGTAATCACTCTTATACTCTCTGTGATGTCATTTCAAAGTGTTAACCATAAATTGTACATCTAGAGGTAAGTAAAAAAGAACAGATACTGTGGTATTTTCAGCATGGAGGACCAGTCAGAATGAAACGGTTGGGGAGATGCTGGGACCCTCTTCCCTCTAGTGGGTTGTTTCAAGTCTTTTAGTGAGGACCTGGCAACTAAACAATGGCAGGGGAAGAAGAGCTGAAATCAGAAATAATCTTATAATTCATGACACATCATTAAAATGCTGTACAAAATAATATCGTATCAGATAAATATGCCAACACACACCCAGAAAAAAAAAATTAAGACTGTGACTCATCAACAATCATCATCATTGCCCAAAGAAAGTCTTTATTATGCTAGGCACAATGATAACAAATCAAAACCTTCTGAGAGATGACTTAAGACATAAAATGTACTTGTCTCTTTATGAATAGAGGACAAATGCAGTGAGAGAGATATTAATGTTTGTTGACTAAAATAATGCAAAGTCATATAGATACAAGAGTTGAGGGAGACTTTGGTATATCAAAATTCTGGAGATCTAATATGCAGATTTCTAAATTGACTGAAGGATGTACTATACACAAACACTCAGAGTTATATAAAAATATAAACATGTTAATTAAGTCATTGTAGGTATTCTCAACCTACAAGTGGTCAATTTTCAAGAGTAAATTATACATGAAAAAAAGGAGTTTTACTATCAGTATCTAATATCTTAAATGACTTTTGTACACACAATATCATTTGTTATTTGTTTGAACTACAGATAGTAATTTCATTTTATACTTTGAAACATTTGCCTTAATTACTTGAGTAAATTTGAAAAGACAGTCAAATAATAGGTGTTGCCTAAAAACAAGAATTAAAGTCCTTTGATATAAACTTATAATTTGATGATGTGGAGATTTTTTCACCATAGTAATGTTTGGTAACTGCACAGATAATAAAAAATAGTGTTGTTTGCTTTTTGACCCCCTTTGATGTAATATGAAATAGATTCTTGAGAATCTAGATTTGGTATCCTTGCTTTTTTTGATGAATAGCTTTGCCTGTAATATTTAGGAAAAGAGTAGCGTCCAGTTAAGGATAAGAATGGGGTGAGGAGGAGGAAAGAGACATGCTTGATAACCTTTAGAGTGTGTTAAACCTTTCAAAGATACTCAGATATTAATATTTTTGAGTCCACACATACTCTGTAGGAATGTAGGGCAGTCATTTTAAGTATACGACAATGAGGTTTAGAGAAATTTAACTATTTGCTAAAGATTGCATTATGAGTGTATGGACGGAAACAGGAATTCATATTTTATTCATACATTAATACCCTTAGATAATTCTATAGAATTCTGTAGAATCCCATCAGTATTAAAAATCACCCAGACCAGCTGTTCATTACACAATCTGTGGAATGTGGAATACATTCCATATAGTACGACTACTGTGTGGCAGACTTAGGACTTCATACCAGGAGTTAAGACTGAAAGGCAGAAAATCTTCATTCATTACACTGAATTGCCATTGCAAAATTACTCCATATCGTTACAAAAGGTTTTAAAATTAAACTCACAGCTGATGTTGTCTTGAAAATCTGGCATTCATCCATGCATAGACTTGCTATTAGCTCAGCTTTGGCTCTTTAAACATCCTGAATTTGAAGCAAATTGCTTAAGATACAACATGTATGAAACCAGTATATTGATTAAGCATGACTCATAATCAAAACACAACTTTATCTCTCGCTGTTCCTTTGAAATGTTTAGGAGCAGATCTTTCTTGAGCAATGAGTGAAAATTCCTTAAGTCCATGACTTTTATGTTCACTTTTTGATACGAGGAAATCCTACTTTAAGTCACAAAACAATCTCACATCAGAAATGAGAATGTGCAATCTGAGTTTAATCAAAAGTGTGAACTTAATTTAGCATTGACATCTCTTCCCTCCCCAAGTTGGAGATGACTTCAGTGCAAAACCCACAGTGAAAAAGGGACTTCTCTATTACTCTGCCACTGCAGTGGCCACCCTTCAACTGATACAGATAGACTCTTGTTGGAATCCTGTGGCCCCAAATCTACTTACTCATCTTTGGATAAGCTCTTTGAAGTTAGATGGAAAAAAATGACGCCTTGTTTCCTGACACAGCCCGTCACTATTCCTTAGAGAAACAGTTAGAAAGATACCCATCTATCCTTCTGCTCTTCCTTATTAAGTTGATGATCCCAAATAAATTATAATGAGCAGTTTGGGCTTTCTAATTCATTCTTTCCATTTATACCTTTTAGAGTTGGCTTTATGAATTCAATACATCATCATGTTATTTTTAAACTGGACTAGTATTTTAGAGAACTGTAGGGGTTGGTTGAGGATGATCCATTTCAAAACTATTGTATGAAATGACAGGACTAAAATAAATTATGTTGAGTGATTTCAAGACTATTTTGATCCAATAATTTTAAGAGTTTGCCGTAAAAGGAGTATTTTGGAAATTGTAATAAAGTTGTTTCCTGGATGTGTAAAGTTTTTCGATAAATTTAGAAAGTTTTCTGCCATAATTTCTTTGAATATTTCATCTGCATCTTTCTCTGACTCCTTCTAATTCTCATATATGTATCTGGAGAGTTAAATAGTTTCCACATTTTACTGAGGCTCTGTTTCTTTTTTTTTCATTCTTCTTTTTCTCTCTGTTCTTTGGAGTGCATGAACTCCATAGATCTATCTAAAGTTCTTCAGTGCTTTCTTTTGTCAGTTCAAATCTACCATTGAGCCCTTTAATGAATTTTTATTTTAATTATATGTACTTTTCAACTCAAGAATTTCTATTTGGTTCTCTTTTTTTTTTTTTTTTTGTAATTTCTTTCTCTTTTTTGATATTGACTATTTGATATATTGTCATCATACCATTTTTTAAAATTTAATTATATTTCCTGTAATTTTTTAAGCATATTTATAATGACTACTTTTAAATCTATTAAATCTGACATTTGATTGTTCTCATAGGCAGTTTCCATAATTTTTTTTTCTGGTGTATGGATCATACCTTTGTTAAGATCTTTGCGTGTGTCATGTTTTGTTTGGGGTTTTTTTGTTTGTTTTGGAATCGGACATTTCAGATAATATACCCATCTCTTTGCAGGTCTTATTATTTCCTTACTTGCCTGTTTAGTGATGGTCTGAATTATTTTAGTGAAGTCTGTCATCCCACCCCATGCCCCCACAGACACACATAGACAACCATGGTGAAGCCTCTGATTTTGCTCCTCAGGGGACATAGACTTGGTTATGTCCACAGTCATCCTAGGATGACGGTGATTATGGTAGAGCTTGCTTTGGCTGTCTGGTTTCCTGATCACACACAGCTTTCAGCTCCATTAACTCTGACCAATTGCTCCTTTGCTTTCAGCAATGCCTTAGGCCATAAATTCCTTTACAGACTAATCCAATCAAATTGGGACTCCTTTGAAGGGATAGTTCCTGAAGTCAGGGTTTGATATTTGTCTAACCCAAGAGAGTTCTTCCCAGCTGGCACTGTCCTTATATCTCTCCACTGAAATAAGGACAACGACAGACTCCCACATAGCCTTTATCACCAGTGAATCTACTGATCTTTTCCCAGTTGCCTTTCATCGTAATTTATACTGCTTTTCAGAATTCCCATAGGCTTGAACTTCTTTATTTGTCATTGCAGTTGAAATCAGTTCCTTGGGGGTTGGAGACAGGATTGGAGCTCTGTTCTGTGGCCTGACTCTCCTTGTGAGCAAAATATCTGAGCCACTGGTCTGGTACTGGAGGTGGGAACAATGGTTGACTTTTTTATGAGTAAATGTCCACCTTGAGTTGCTGAATGCTCAGTTGATGTGCAAGGTAGGGAACAGCCCCAGATCTCAGTCACCACCCTCAATGAGGAAATTTTACCTTAAAAGCCCATTCTTTATAGTATCTTCACACTTTTTTGGTAAATCTAAAAATGTTCTAAAAGTAGTTTAATTTTTAAATATGCTGGAAAAAATTGCCCAGCCTTAGTGAATTCCCATAACTGAATCTTGTGGACCACTTCTTTAAGTGAATGATCTGAGAAAGTGTATTTGGGAGGTTGGGAAAAGTAACATTTAAATGGAGGAAAACAAAAACAAGAACAAACCAAGGCATCTGTATCCTTACCAAGTTTCTCTGGGAACTGTTTCAGTCTGGATAGCCATCCTTTTATGCTAGAAGGATGACAGATAATCTAGGGCTAAAATGTTAAGAACACTATTTCAAAATCAACATTAGTCCTTATCCTTCAAAGTTATCTGTTCCTTCTTTCCTTTTTCCTGTGCTTTATCCAATTCTTTATTTTTATACGGACCTATTGTATTTTGGCTTTTTAATCTGGTTTTCCACCTGTCAAATAATTTTTACACACTTACCATGGCTAGAAAGAAGTTAGAAAGGTTTGTAGAAAAAACATTAAACAAATACTTCTGCAAATTCTGAAACTATTGTGAGAGGAGAGGGAGACAGCTCTTCTGGACTTTAACAAATAGTGTTTATGGTCTGGGGAGGGAGGAGGGCCAGGTGTTCCTGTCTCCCACGTACAGACCACAGCTGGTGAGCTTGTTGCTGTGTTAGTAGGGTACAGGTCTGTTTTCCAAGGATAAGCCCTTACTTACCAGTAGTAAAGATATTTTTGGAGGAATATACCAGGCTTCAGTAATGAATAAACTAAACTACCATTTAGGACACTCTATTGTTCCTAACAAGGAAGCATTGAAATTTAATGGCTAAAATGGATGCTTTGTTTACATTCACTCTAGAGATTGCTCGAAGGAATAACTTAGAAGATTCTTCTAAAAACCCCTTTTACAAAAAAGAGCTTGTGTAAGAGAATCTTCTATTTCACATGTTAGAAAAGCCTTATTAATGAGAAAGAGTCACTTTATCATCTTCAAAGTGGCCCCATCACAGATCTAGAAATTATAGTTTTCAATGAAGTTTCCATGGAGAAAACAAAATATATTTAGAGAAATTTTAACATTTTATTATTATACCTAACATCTTTCTGGCACTCATTTGTTGCACACTGAATACCTACATATGCATACAGGAGTCTGATTAATTTTGTGAAAATTGCAAAGGAATCTGAAGACATTTCTCTCTTAGAGAAAGAAACTGTCTACTTGAAAAGGTCTGGATTTTAAGAAATACTTCGCAATTTTCAGAGTCATTTTTCTTCCCTAAAATCTCCATTTAAACTTTATAACAGCAGCAGCAGGAGAGCTGGCATGGTAGACATTATAGTCATTCAGTTGAAGAATTCTAGGCTCAGAAAGGTTTTAAAGGTCATTTAATCCAAACTTTTTATTATATTTTTATAATACCAATTTTTTTCATTTTCATTTTAAAATAGTATCAGATTATAAAAAGTTACAAAAGTGTAAATCTTATAAACCTTTTATTTAACTTCCACAATTATGAACATCTTCTATAATTATAGTACAATTCCAAAACTGGGAAAGTAAATGTGATATGGTACTGTCAACTGATTTACAGACCTTATTTAAATTTTGCCAGTTAACCTACTAATGTCTTTTTCCTGGTCTGGGATCCAATCCAGGATCACACCTTCTGTTTCCTTGTCTCTTAAACCTCCTTTAAACAGCGGCAATTCCTCAGTTTCTTTGCCCATGATGCTGATATTTTTTAATTGTACTGGCTTCTTATTTTGTAGAGTGTTTCTAATTTGCAACACATTCATTTTTGAGCTTAAGCAGCCAAGCATGATGATTCCCTGAGATCTCACAGATATTAGTGGCAGACCACCTTGTACACAAATAAAAGACTGCTAACTACATGGCAAGTTCATCTCAAGGTTTCAGAAAGGTTATCTCCTGCTAGACACCCAAGTGAGAGCTGATACAAGTTAACTGGTGAGCTTACGAAACAGTTTTATAATAGAGGTATGTAGTAACATGTCTCTAATAGATTACTGATTTCCTTGACTTCTGTGCTAATCCCTGGAATTACGATAGTGTGCAAAAACCAGAATGGTCCCAAGCCCACAGTTTGAGCTTCTTTTTGAGTACCTCCAGGACTTTGTGGAGTTTGGGAGACATGGAAGTGTATACATACAAAACATTTAGAACAAGGCTAGTAGCAAGGTGTTCTTTCAAATGGGATTATGCAAAAAGACTGGTTTTAGACAGAATGAGTATAGAGGGTGAGAGAAAGGGAGCAAATCATGGCAACTGATGGAGAAACCCTTAAACACACATACCATCATCATCATTGGAGAGATGGAGGGAGGGATAGACTGATAGACAAGACAGACGGATAGATAGACAGGAAGAAGAAATATATCGATAGATATATCTAAGATAGATCAATCTGTTGATCTGTCTCACATAAAACCCCACCCCATGTCCTCTATTGCCCTTCTGGTGTCTTTCCCAGGCTAAAACACATTGTGTTCTGTGTTAGGTCAACATGCTGATTCACAGAGGCAAAGCGGAAAAAGCGGGAATCCCTCAATCCCTCTCCTCCCAAAGACACTGGTGAGGGTACTGGCCGCAGAGGAAATCTGGGCTCCTTGCAGGGAAAACGGAAGAACAAAGCAGGAGGCTAAGAGCAAGAGAGGGAGGGTCCTCCGCGCTTGCAGTCGATCTCAGCCCGCAGTGGTTCAGTGAGGGGAGCCGGGCTTGGGGCAGGTGCCTGAGTGCTTCCCGCTGGCCCCACGCGTGGGCTCCGCAGGCGGCCGCGCCCTGGTCCCACAGACTCCAGACCAGCCTGCGTGGCGTCGCCTTGCTCGTGCAAGCGGCTGCCCGCTACCCGGCGGTGCTCCCCACCCGCCCCCAACCTCGGCCGAACTTGGATGGAGTTGGGGTCCTGAGCGCACGCCTGTGGAGAGCCCCGTCCCGCCACCTCTGGTCCGGGCCCCTCTCTCCGCTTCGCTCCTGGGTTGAGAATAGTTGGTGCGAGCCGCAGCTCCCGGCCGGGCTGAGTGTGATCCTCGCTGGCACGGGGCTCTCGGTCCTCCGCGCTCTGGGCGCCTGCGGTGAAGGCTCCTGCTGGGTCCCGGTAGGAGAGTCTGTACCCTGGCGATTCCTCACCAGTAGCTCCGAGCATGGGCTCCTGCTACGCCCGTGCCTTCCCAGAGCGCCGCCCGCACTGAGTAGTGCAACGTGTGCAGGAGCACAAGGAGCAGGAGTAGACGCCCCTAGTGACTTTGGGCAGCAGGAGCCTAGAACTCAGGAGCAAGAATAAGAAAAAGCCACAGGCTCCCAGGATGGAGGAGCTGAGGCAGACAAACAGCATGTTAGCAGTGACAAGGAGCTCCCCCACACAAAGATCGCTCCGTTGTCCTGACCGACAGCCTGGTGAGTAGAGAAGTGGTGGTGGGGCGGGGTCAAAGAGGTGAGAGGTGCTAGGCATTAAAGTGGGCCGGAGGGACAGGTGGAGAAGGGAGTATGAGGCTTCTGACTTAGAAAGTGTGCGAAATGAAGCGTCTGCCCACCTTTCTCAGGAATTATATCACCTTCAAGATGTGCCAAATCCCTCCCTCCGGGACCTTCATCTTCTCCAAGTGCCAACTGTGAAAGAAACTGCCAAGTTAGCATGTAAATCCTACTTCTGTCAACCAATGGTCAGTAGAGTTGAAGATGGCGCAAAGAGGAGGATATTACTAAGTATTTGAAATGTGAAGGTCAGAGGGTTAACTTTAGTCTAACATTCCCCGGAATGATTTCCCCTTTACTTGCTACAAGCTTACTCGTGTCTATAATAAGTCTAAGATGACCTATTTTTAGGGGAGTTTAAAGTGAATGAGAATAGTAACGGGCAGTTATTGCCCTTCAGTGTCATCATTATCTCTTGGCACTCAGGGAGTGCAAGTTACAGAGAGAGCCTGCATCACCTTCTAAAGGTGTGTGTGTGTGTGTGTAGAGCTGGAGCTTTGCAATTTGTGAATTATCAGTTCTCCAGTGTGGTGCAGTCCTAGAAACATCAGTACCCTAGTGATAACAACTCCCTGGTCTCCCCCATTGCTTGACCTCCTCTAGTGAAGAGCACAAATAAAAGTCTGACCTTTCCTTATGAGACAAAAGAGATTGACAGTTTACAGGAGGCTGACTCTTAGGGAGAGAGGGTGTGTGGTAGGCTTCTGCTGGACACAGAGAGGTTGGTAAGGGTGAAAGTTGGTGATTTGGGGCCATGCCAGGAGAGGTTTTCGATTTAGAGGAATAAGTCTGTAGCTTTTCCATCTATCAGAGCTGTCAATTTAATTTTGAACAAGAAAATTCTTATTGGCAGAAGTAATAAACAGCAGCTTTTCTGGTAATGATTAAAGAGCATTTTAAAAGTGTGTGAAAGTTCTCAAGGCTATTTTAAAGAAGGCGTTGAGAACATTATGACCAAGAATGGGCAAAAAGTAAACACATGAATGGATAAGTGAGAATTCACTCAGGAAATTGAGCATTTACTCTTTGAAATACGCACAGATTATCCAGCTTAGAAACTTCCACCATGTCCTCATTTGTGATATAATTTCCAGAACCCTTCCCAGAGATAAGCAGTGGGTTACACTCTTTGTTAGCTTTTGAACTAAGACTTCTGAACATTTTTAAATCAATAACTGCTCATCAGGAATTCTGTTGGTACACAGGTATGGACAGCATTGATGCAAATCATAACAGCACTCGGTATTGATAGCCCTGTCCCAAGAGCATCCACTGCCCTAATATCTAGCATTGAGGACAGTGTCTGATTTGTATGCTGTTCATACATAAGTTTACTGAAATAATTGCACCAGAGGTTCTGGGCATCAAGCTACTGGAGACCTCTGCCTTCACTCCATTCTTTAATAATCACATCTTTAATATCATCACTAAAATTATTCATCCCATTTAAATTTGAGTTGTTAAAACTTCTGCACTTCTTCAGTTAGTTATTTCAGAATTTCTGGCTTTAAAGGGAAGTGTCAGACACATCAAAGGACTCTGAAGTAGAAACATAGGCTGTTATCCAAGCTGCAAAGTATCCCTTACCTCTTCTCGGAAGACTTTTGTATAGAATAAGAGAAAAAAATGCATCTTTGGTAAACCATATGCTTGCGTTTAAGAAATGACTGAAATGCATTGTCAGGTTGTGTGTGTGTGTGTGTATGTGTTTGTGTATGTGAGAGAGAGACATGTATTCTCATATGTTTATGCTTACAAGCACAGTAGGGACAGTGTGGGTCAAATCATGGATGGGTGGCATGCAGTAGGTCTACTAAGGTTACTTATTGTATGGTGACTGTTAATGTTTGAGCACTCAAAATTTTCTCACTAGTGAGCTTTCTCTCTTGTCTGAAGTCTTCCATTTCTTAATGCCAACCCCTCACACACAAACACAATACATACACACACATCCTTTTTAAATATATATGTACATGCCCTCAAAAACAGAGCTAGTCAGTTTCATCTAGCCACATGTACCTATTTGAGCATGATGGAGAAAATAACATTTAAAGTTATCATTTTTGTAAATTGGAGTACGGGGAATCAGAGGAAACTTCTTTGATGGAGACAACTTGAAAAGAAAAGCAAGAATGGAGATTTGAGTTCTAGTCCTATTTATTTGTTAATGCACCTTTGGCAAGTCAATATAATAATGTGACTTTGAATTTCTTGATCTGTAAAGTGGGTTCATGCCAGTCAGGATTAATTGACAGAATCACATACCATGATACAGACAAAGGGCATTATTGTGGTAAAGTCCTATACACGTGTGTGTCACAGCCATTTCCAACACTTTTTTTTCCTCTTATCATTAAAAGGAGCAATTCATCAACCTTAAATCTGAAGACAAAGTCAGAAATTCATGATTTGCCACTTAGATCTCCTCCCCCAGAAAGAGATGGGGTGCAGGCACCACACATCCTTTAAACCTATCTGATCTTTAGCTAAAAGCCAAGGCTAAGACTAATTACTGTAATAACACCTGAATTCAAGGTATGAATTTATGGTGATTATAGGCTGTCCATACTAACTTGTCAAGAACTCTGAATGGTTTCCTTGCCTCCTTCCTATCTCCTTCCTGTCTCCTTGTGCTGATGACTTCTTGGGGCAGCCATTTGTGGTTGTAATTGTTGCTATGCACATGGTTAGACCTTTCCCTGTTCTGTGGGTGTGTATGTGCTTTCAGAGAAATTCCCCAAATTTGAGAGCCATTTTTTAAATCCAGGTACTGACATTTGCTTCCTTGTCATGTAGGACAGCATTTCTAGAATGGAAATCTTTGCAAGATCTGGACCAAATGAGGGACTCCTGTGGCATTAAAGATGCTGAGTGCAGATAATTTGTTGGAGGCAAGAACTTGTTGCTTCTGCACAACTTCTTTTATATGTGATCTAATTTTATATGATGATATCTACTGCCTTGTGGTGTCCGTATGCGTGTTATTCTTTCTCCCTCTGAGTTCCAAAATGCTAACCAGCATTCGCTCACTAATCCCTACAAAATTTTTGTAAGGTAGGTAGTAAGCATGAATCTCTCTTTCTCACATTTTGTGTGGAATATGATTCAAGTGTTTTCGTTTCTCAACCCCTTATCTCTTTCTTACTAGCAATGCTGCTGAAAGATAGTCCTCTGCAGTATGTTATTTAACTTACATCATATGATGGTATTAATACTGCTTTGTCAAATTGCTTGACTGTTTGACATACATGTCTTCTTCTGATATTTTTAGATCTGAGATGTATCCATACAACCTTGGTAGTTAAACTGGGTTTTTTTGTTTTGTTTCGTTTTGTTTTGTTTTGTTTTGGTAAAATGCCTTATATTCATCATTTATTTAATTTTCATGTTAATTTTGTGAGGATTAGGTTATCACTCCCTTGTACAAAACAGGGAATGGGTTCAGAAAGGATCAGTAACTTGGCCAAGTCTGTTACGGCAGGTGAGCAACAGAGCACAATTTGGAACCTACTTTGATTGCACTCCAGAATCTATCCTTGACTGATGGATTTTAATGTAGAATTTAGAAATCAGACCCTTTTAAGATTGTTTATAAAATTATTCATCTTGAATGGATTTCAGAGGTTGAGAGGAGGTAAACCCTGGTTGTGGAAACTCTGTCTCCTTGTGAAATAGGAATGTTTTTAACATGTGCCTGTCACACTTCTTTCCTTAGCTCCAATAGAGATCACATTGTTCCCACACTCTCTTCTTCATCTTTAGAGAGTCTTCAAATCAACACTTGGATGATTTATTGAGCACAAGGTCATCGGCACATTTTGAGATCTAGTCTTAGTTAATATATTTCTGAGTTAACGACAGAACCTGATTTTATTTTGACATTGGTTGTGAAAACTGGGTTTGGTGATCATTTGTGTCAGATCTTTTCACCTGACCTTTTAAATTTTAATAGAACTGGCTTTATTTAGCAAACTTACATTTTTCCTTTTCTGATCAGGGCTTTGGTCCTGGTCAAGAATGCAAATGCAGTGTGGCATGAAAAACATGCTGCAGAGGGAAAAAGCAAAAGACGTGGAGGCACATGTACCTAGATTTGAATCTCGTATCTCCTTACTAGCTCTCCTTAAAAGTAGAGGGAGTATCTGCTTTCTGCTTTCTGATGGCACATAGTTTCTCTGACACCCCACCCAGGTCTGACACAATGTTTCAGTGTCTCCAACTTGAGAGTGTTGAACACTTTGTACTTGTAAGTCAAGTTCTAGGGAAACAAAAATGACACAATTATCTATGCCTTTGACTTGACCTGGGAGTAAGCAGACCTTCTATTTCACATGATTAAGTGTTCCCTATTTTTCATATACCTATGTGTTTATAGAAATTCCTGAAATTTGAAACCCATTATTTAAATCACATACTGGTATTTACAGTAAGATATAAAGATGTAATGGTTTGTTTTATATCATCTTTGTGTTGGCAGCCATGGAATATTCAGCTCCAAAATGGGTAACCTAAGAACAGAAATTAAACCCTTTTTTGAAATTCGCCAGTACCCTCTAGAAAAGATAACTAAGTATTTATAAATTTTTTAACATAAATTTTCATAGAAATATAGTCAGTTTACAATGTCATGTCAATTTCTGGTGTACAGCATAATGCTTCAGTCATACATGAACATACATATGTTCATTTTCATATTCTTTTTCACCGTAAGTTACTAAAAGATACTGAATATCATTCCCTGGCTATACAGTATGAAATTGTTGTTTATCTATTTTATATATATATTAGTTAATATCTTCAAATCTCAAGTTCCCAATTTATCCCCTTACCCCTGGTAACCATAAGTTCATTTTCTGTCTGTGAGTGTTTCTGTTTTGTAAATAAGTTCATTTGTCTTTTTTTTTTTTAAGATTCCACATATAAGTGATATCATATGGTATTTTTCTGTCTCTTTCTGGCTTACTTCACTTAGAATGACAATCTCCAGT
Organism: Camelus ferus; assembly: GCF_009834535.1. Taxonomy (NCBI): domain Eukaryota; kingdom Metazoa; phylum Chordata; class Mammalia; order Artiodactyla; family Camelidae; genus Camelus; species Camelus ferus. The sequence continues at coordinate 19,665,037 of NC_045706.1, read as the reverse complement.
TCCATCCATGTTGCTGCAAATGGCATTATTTTATTCTTTTTTTATGGCTGAGTAGTATTCCATTGTATAGATATACCACAACTTCTTTATCCAGTCATCTGTTTTGACTCTGGGAATGATTCACATTTCTTAGAAAGTTATGCATAGAATAGAATCGAGCACAAAAATACATGGAGTATTTTGTTTATTTTTGATGTTAATAACTGCTAGCATCCAAGGAGTCCAAACTGTGTGCCAGGGACAGCACTAACAACCTTATACAAATTATCTTATTACTTTTAATTCTACTGATATTTTCTGAGCACCTAATATTTTCTAGGCACTGATCAAGAGGTGTGTGTGTGAAGTAGTACAAAAACTAATGAACATTCATATGAGGCAGTAAGAAGATGCATGTCATCTGGTGGCAAAACTGCTAGAGAAGTAGAAAAGGTAAGATGAAAACCTTCTAGCTGGGATGGTTATGAAGGCTTCTGGAAAGGGTGTTGCTTACTTTGGACCATGAATAGTAGTAAGAATTTTTAAAGGGGACTTTTGACATGACCATAAGCACATGGTAGGGAAAGGGACTGCAGGAGAAAATATGGAGAGGAGAGAGATTTAAATTCCTTCATCTATGATATCAATTTTGAATGATTATGGTTATATTGATGCCCAATTAGAAATTGAAAATCTATGCCCAAAAAAAGCCGACACAATCCCTTAAAGATATGATTGTTCTTATTCACACATTTAAATCTCACCTTGGATGTTGTTGCTTCTTTTTACGCTGACTTATTTCTCAAACACAGTTGAAAATAAAAATAAAAAGTCTGTTATTTATTTAGTAAACTCTATAAGAGGCATCTTCAGCCAGGCTGCCCAGACTGTCACTTTGCTTTACGCCTTTAAATATATATGCAAATTCTGTGACCTGCCTTTAAGTATATCTTAATTATTGCCCTGTATCTCTAGAAAGTATGGAGACTGCACCTTTGTCTCCAGAGGGGAACTGGCCAAATAGCATCCCTGCAGTGGCCAAAAGTGATGGCCTCTAAGAAGAGTGGCCAGTGTGAGAGGGAACCAGATATCTCAGAATGAAAAGGTTCCTGCGGAGGGTGGGCTCTGCTCACATCGGATCACATGGATCCAGATAGTTAAAAGGTTGTCAAGAAAGAAAAGTGAAATCTTACTGTGCAAGGTTTATACTGGAAGAACAGAGCTTATTCTGAAGAGTCAGTAGGGATAAAAGGACCTGAATGCTCCGACATGAACTTTCACACATACATGAAATGTCTTATGTCTCTATTTCTGCTGAGATCTGTGGAATGTTTTTATACTACATTAGATCAGGAATGTACCTTTGCACTGTTTAAAATGACTTGCTTTTGAAGAATTTTGTCACATGACTTCAGTTTTATTTTCATCATAGTCCTAAGAGATTAGAAGCACAGATATCCTACATTTTGTGGGAGGTAAAACAGGAAGTGCCTGATTAGCCAAGTGATTTACACTTCAGTTGGAGGAAGGTGGACTAAAATTTAGGACACAGCATTCTGCTAAAACCTCGACTTGTCAGGCTTTTTTTTTTTTTTTTTTTTCTGCCGTGGGTTGAGGACAGAGTTTATGTTTTTATCTGCAGCCTGCACTCAAGACAGCTGGGGAGAAGTATAGAGATTAGACACAGGGCCCCTGGCTTCCAGGGGAACCTCTGCAAATTACATGTGCTGGGCTTTAGAGCAAGTTGCTTGTCCAGGTTGATTTGTGGGTCATTACTAGCCTTTAAAAAGTGACGATGCGTAGCACCAATAAGATTTACTGCAAGTGAGGTGTCATTTCCTGTTGATGCAAGTGTTATTTTAAGTGCAGACAATTTTAAGTCATGAACACCTTCTTTTGCTCTTCTTATATCTAATTGAGGCTGGGGGTTGGAGACAAGGCAGAGGGGAGTTTGCCAAACACTAGAGCAACTCTGTGCCACCCAGATCTGCTACCGACATGATAATGGATGGTGACTTTTAACAATAATAATAAAAATCACCACATCTTTTGAGCAATTCTGTGTAAGCACATTGCAGAATATCACTGTTATTTAATTGAATGCTCACAACATCCCTGTAAAGTAGATATTATCTCTGTTCTAAACATTGTGGAAACTGAGGCTCAGAGAAGTGAAGAAACCTGCCCCAAATTACCTACAGAGTGACAGATCAGGGATTTGAATGTCTCTCTGATTTTGACACCAAAGCTCTTTCTACTGGATCACACCGCCCCTGTGTATGGGTTAAGTTGGGGGGTATCTTAGAGAATGTAAGAGAGTTCAGAGTGATGGTAGGAAGAGCTCTTGGCATGAGAAGGAAAATCGTAAGTGTGCCCCATTCCAGGTCCCCTGTTCTCAGGTTGCTGGCTTGTTTTATTCTTTTTGTGATCTCCGTTTCTCCCTCTGAATGACTCACACAGCACCACTAACGTGTATCATCTCCAGCTTGTCATTCAAGAAGAATGTGTGGAAGCTGGCATTTGCATTCTCCCTGCTGGCTACTGATGCTTAGAGAGGCCATGTTGACAACATGGACATTCACTCTAAGGCAGTGCTCCTGAGACGTGTTATCATTCGCCCAGACCCAAAGGTTTGAGGGTTCTGGTCACCTGTCCTAATTAGAATAACAGAGGATGGCCCATCTGATCCAGAGTTTGCCAAAGGTCTTTGGTTTAGTTCTTCATGTCCCGCCTCTCTTTTGATTAGAATCATGAAAAGGGCAATTGTCACCCTGGTTTGGAAATGCTGCCTCTAATCTCCACCTGCCCCGCCCTGTATTTTGCTCAGTGGGTAGAAGGATTTTGAACTGGGCAGCCATGGGCACTCTTCACGACAAAACAATGTTCAGATGTTATGTCTTCAGTCTCCTGCATTTAAATAATCTGGGATGTTTTAAGTAAATTTAGACTCCAGAATTAGTATATTGCTAGAGGGGCAGGGCAGTGAGCAGACATGGTTGTGTTTTAATAACCCGTAGGTCATTCTTATGAACCCTAAGGTTGGGAAAGTGTTTCCCTAAGGGCTTCTTCTATGGGCTTCAAGTCTGTGAGCTTGCTGAGATTACCTGCATGCTGTGTGCTTTTGAGCTTTTTTTTTTTTCTGGAAAGAGTTGAAGTCCATAGCTTTCAGTAGCTTCTCCAGGAATCTGTGAATACAATGAGGTAAGAGCTTCAGAAGCAGGTGGGTGGAAAGATGGTGATGCACATATAGGATGTCTTGCCAGCTCTTCAGAAAGAGGAGAGACAATAATAGCTTTCCTGGGAAGTGATTTTTCTACTATTGACATAAACACTGCTTTATAGTTTGCGCAATGGGGATGAGTTCCAGGTACCATCTTTCCTCCTTATGCACATGAACATGATTTGTGTTCTGAGGATAAAAGGGTGCATGTTTTAACTATAACATAATGATCAGTAGCAAAAACTCTGTGTACAGACTCCTTAGATTTGAAATATTACTTCAACATTTACTAGCTCTGTGACTTCAAGTAAATAATTGTGACTCTAGGCCTCTGTTTCCTCATATGTAAAAAATATCCTTCTTAAAGTTTTGTTTGTTGCAACTTGATTGTCTCCTAAGATTTGTTATACAGGTTGATCGACATGTAGTGCTTGAAACAGTAACTGGCACTTAGTAAGCACTCACAAATGTGACTTGTATTATCATTATTACTTTGTTATTGTCATTGAATTGATAACAACAATCATGATAATAAACATATGCCTAATAACCCACTTAGCAAATATGTATTGTATGTTGCTTGTGATATTACTGCTTTTGTAATAATGCGCTTTCCTTTTTCCATTTTCATGTCTTAGAGGGCTGAAGCCATTTCTCATTTTTTAAAATTTTTTGTTATTTTCTGTACATCCCTTACAGCATTTATAACTATTTACTCAGAGTAAATACTTACTAAATTCTGGCTGTGATTTTTGTTTGTTTTTACTTTTCTTGGTCCACTAAAGCAAATAAAACACCTGACCTTGTATATGAAGGTGATAAAATATTATATAGCCGTTAAATATACTATAGACATATATTTAGTGACTTAGAAAAATGTCCAACACAGCAAAAAAAAGCATAAAATATACATTTTAAATTTTGGAAAATTTTAAATTCCATGAGAGTAGAAATTTTGTCTATTGTTTTCTTAGATGTATCTCAAATATTTAACAGGACAACTGGTACATAACAGAAACTCAGTAAACTCTGTTGAATAGATTTCTATTTTTATTTAAAAAATATGAAAGAAGGAAAATATGAAAAAAATCCGAATAGATAGGCTAAAATGTTACCATTGATTATGACTATTTTGACTATCATTTAAATTGTATTTTCTTATATTTCTACTATGAACATGTGCTAGTATTATTTTTTAAGTATTTTATACTAAACAAAAAATATCATTATGCTTAATTTTAGGCACCTAAATTTGAACCCCCAAAATCTCTCTAGTTACTAGTATTGACAAATAGTTTTGATGCCAAAGGTGGCAAGAAGATCATTTTGTGTTTCTCCTTTTGAACATGTGAGTATAGATGCTTCCAGGCCTTAACTCATTAGCTTTTTGTTTGTTTGGGGGTTTGTTTTTATTTTTTGTTTGTTTTTTAATTAGAGAAAAGACAGAAAAGGAGATACTTGTACCAACAAGACTATATGTCATATACTAGACATTCTGGTGACCTGTAATTCCAAGAAAGAATACACATATATCTCAGTTAAAATCTCAGACATTAGCTTGCTCTTGATCTTCATGTACCTACTTATTTATTTGTATCTATGCATACTTACACGTACACACAACCACATCCTTACCAGATGTATATACATAGGGAGTTAAGCACTCACACTCTACCTGTGACTCCTCACCCATGATGGAGAGTCACTAGACGGTCTTGCATGGCCTTGGAAAAGAAGTTTACTGCTTGAATTGCTTAAATGGAAGGCATCTTAGGACAAAGAAAGAGAGAAAGAGGAGACAGAGACTGAGATACAGAGAGATGGAAAAAGGGAAAGACAAAAAATATTGAGAGAAACAAAGCAAAGGAGAGGGAGAGGAATGAGAGGAGGAGGATTGGGGGAGGGAGAAAAGGGCTCAGTCAGAAATATGGAGACCCAGAGATTCAAAGAGAGAATCATGGGGAGAGTGAGAAACCAAGGACAGCCAGTGACAGTGGAGAATTTGTAATTTATCAGTGTTTCTTGAAAGTTCCAGAGTAGAACTTGAGCTTACTTTCCCTAAAGCCTTTCCTACCAATGAGGTGTTTTGTTTTGTTTTTAAGTTTTGGTGTAAGTTCTGAAGTGTTTATTCATGTATACCATATTGTACTACTAAAGGAGTCATGAGATATGTAACAGACTGTGGGCACAGGGGTAACCAGTAGCCACACACTTTCTTTTCAAAGGCATGTGATGTGTCTCCTGGCTTTGCAAAGAGGGTATTTCAAACTTTTTGTTGTTGTTGTTGTTGTTGTTTTGTTTTCATTTTGGCTCAGATTGTGTTTTACCTTTGAAACAGTGTTCACCCTAGTGGTTAGATGAACAGGTAACCAGAAAAGCCCAGGGTCCTTGTCTTAGAGCTTATGTTGTAACTCACATGTCCAATAGGTTAATTAACTTTATAGGCTTATCTGAGCATTAAACTAGAATTGGCAGTTTCCTTCCTGCTGAAAACTACTTTAGAGGTCATGCTGAAGATTAGATGTGGTGTCACCAAAGACTTGAATACAGTTACTTTTTTGTTCACTCTCCAGACACTCAGCAAAGGTAGTTGGTAGCTACCTAAGCCACATAAAAGTCTCTTTATGGAAAAAAATAAAAAGTTTAGGAATTCCCCCTCTTTGGAGAAACTAGCACAGATCAACTAGTGTGTATTTTTGCTGTCTTTAGCTGGCACAGCACAAAGGATTTACTCAGCTAGCTCAGTTTTATAAGAAACTTACTCAATTTTATAAGAAACTCTTAATAGTTGTCAATTTGGGACATGAGACTATGGTCTAGTACCGGGGTGGCCAAACTGTGTCCCATGGGATAAATATGGTTTGCTACCTGTTTTTCTAAGTAAAGTTTTATTGAGACAGAGAAAGGCAAATACTGTATGTTATCACCTATATGTGGAATCTAAAAAATTGAAATATAATAAAACAGAAATAGGCTTGTAGATGAAGAGAGCAAATTAGTGGTTACCAGAGGGGAGAGGGAATGGGGGAGGGACAAGAGAAGGGTAGGAGACTAAGAGGTACAAACCACTATGTAAAAAATAAATAAGCTGTAAGGATATATTGTACACCACTGGAAATATAACCAGTATTTTACATGATCCAACTTTTCAGATATATTGTAACAAAACAGCCAGTGGTTACTTTCTAATTTATGAATCTCCATAAGTTCCTAGAGCATTTCTTTAAGGGACTAGCCTTTACCCTTTGAATTGTCTTTGTAACATTCTTGGTAAACAGTGGATCACATATGTGTAGGTGTATTTGTGAACTCCCTATATTGTTAAAATTATTTGTATTTTTTTCCTTAGGGAACAGCACACCATCCTGAGTCCTATTGCTTTACAGTAAATCTTAATTTCATGTAATAAAGTTTTATTGGAATGCAACTTCACTCATTTTTACCTATCATCTGTAGCTGCTTTTGTGATACACGGTACAGCAGCACAGTTGCATAGTTGTAATAGAGACCATATGCCTGCAGCATCCAAGATATTTTCTATCTGGCCTTTTACAAGAAGAGCTTGCTGACCCCTGGTCTAGATCAGGAGGAGGAAATTTTTAACTATTCCTTTTATATTTGCCTATGCCGTTTCGAATTTTTTCACCATGTGCATGTGCTCCGTTTGTCCTAGAACTGTTTACAACATTTTAAATGATTGTGCTGCATGCTAAGGTGTAGCCTTTGCCCTTGAGGGTATTTGCATATGCTGGTGGGAACAGACAGCTGTACAAACAGAAAACTTGCAATTTAGAGTGATAAGTGCACAGTAAGTACAACAAGAACTGTGCCAAATGACACCAAAAATGGTGGAGAGTCAACTAATCCTCCTGGGAGAGGGAAGGACTGATTTTATAAGGAATTGATATTGGAGCTGACCTTTATAAAGATTAGAATTTGCCAAGCCACGGACGATTGGGAGGAGGAGAAGCTATCGGTACCTTTTTTTTCTCCCTCTTTTTTATGAGAATTAGATCCAATTTATTGGTTCTTAATATTTTTAATAATATGTGGCCAGTCATTCTTCCTTTTTAGAGGCATCTCCATGCCATTTGGGACTGACTAACAGTCTTTAAATATCATGTTTGATTATTTTTTTTTCCTTTTGAGTATCATGTCTCTGACTAGACCAAAGAATCTGAGTTCCCAAACATAAAGACTTGCCTTAAATCTTACACATTTGCCCTCTTGTCTCTTCACAGTAGAATTTCACTAGCATGGTTATGACAGAGTTTCTCCCTGATACTCGTTATGTTGGTGCTTCTGCACCAGAGGGAAATGAGTGATTCTTTCATTTTCTTGGGCATGTAGCCTGAATCAGTGTGGCTGTTGGGGTGATTATGACAAGTCCCTTGTCATTTTCTATTAGTGCAGTATTGTTTCCCGAGGCAGTGTGATGACGTGATAGCAGGAATGACATCACCATATCTACAGTCGACTTGGTTATATACATGAGGGACTGTGGACCTAAATTAGGTCAATGCATAGCTCATGATTGTAATTTTAACAGATTTCTCAGAGCTGCTCCCAAAGAAGAAAGTTAACTCATGTAAGACTTTTTTTTTTTCTCCAAGGATTCCTGTCCATCTCTTCTTCCTACTACGAATATTTTAATTTTTTAAAGGTACCTATACATTAAAAATTGCCCATAGCATCACTTGACTGCTTGTAGGATTTTCACAAATGGACAGAACCCACCAGTGTAGCCAGCGCTCATGTAACTGCAGCACCCCAGAGATGCCATACATAGCCTTCATGGTCCATTCCCTTCCCTAGGATAACCTCTGATTTGACTTCAAGTAGCATAGGCTGGTTTTAACTGATTTAATACTTCATATAAAGTTTATGCAAATGGAATCCAATTCTGTGTCCTTTTTTATGTCTGGCTTTTTTTTGTTCAGTATTATGTTTTTTAATTTCTTCCAAATTGTATTTATTTGTGAATTATTTGCACACTATAGTTTGAGATTTATTCTCGTATGTGTCTCTTGGTGAACATACAGACACATCTCCAATTCTCAGGGAAGTAATGTTCAGCTTTAGTAGATACTGCCACATATTTTCCCAGAGTAATTCTACCAGTTTATACTCCCATCAGCAGTGAATGAGTGTTTTGGTTCCTGCATATACTACCACTTGATATTTTCCATGTTTTTCATTTTATCTATCCTTTGATAGTGAAGTAGTATCACAGACTGGTTTTAATAAGTATTTCCCTGATTACTACTAAAGTTCATTTTTCATTTAGGTAGCCCCTTTTTTTACTTGTTTGTTCAAGTCCTCCTTTCCCTGAAATATGGTTAATGTATAATATTGTGTCAGTTGCAGGTCTACTACATAACAATTTGACATTTATTGTGAAATGATCACCACAATAAGTGTAGTAACAATGCATACTTATACAAAGTTATTATAATATTATTGACCGTATTTCTTAGGCTGTATATTAATTATATCACCATGCCTTATTTATTTTATAACTGAAGGTTTGTACCTCCTAATCCCTCACTTATTCCACTCCACCTCACCCTCCTCTCTGGCAACCACCCATTTGTTCCCTGTATCTTGAGGTTTTCATTTTGTTTTGTTTGTATGTTTGTATGTTTTTTCAGATCTTTTGAATTTTATCCTGTTATTTCATCTGTCTGTCTTTTACTGATTTTTGGAAATTTTAGAGTTTTGTTGTATTTGTTATATATCTAATCTGATTGAGTTACTTTTCATATATATTCACATATTTTCCTACCATGTGATTTTTTTTACTATATTAGTGGTGTCTTTTAATGTATAAAAGTTCTTAATTGCAATCTATTCCTATAAAGTTACTGCTGTTCAGAACTTTTGAGCTAAGGAAACCAGTCTACATCAAAGTCATCAAAGCGTTTTCCTATATTTTCTTATAAAATATGTATTACCGTATCTTTCACATTTCAATGTGTGACTCATCTTGATTTTTGTGTGTGATATGGAGTAATAGTAAAGATGCGCACGTGTGTGATTTTTCTCCATGGCTATAGAATTGACACAGGATTCCTTATTGACAAGATGATTCTTTCCTCACTACTTTGCAGAATGACCTCTTCCACAAATTTGTGGATTATAAATTTGTAGGTGTATTTCTGGACTCTATTGAGATTTAATTTTTCCTTATACTTCACTGAAGGAATGTAGCAGGATCCCAGGAGGCATCATTTTCTATTTTGGAATGTATGATGAGATTGTTCTAAGAATCGGCTCCTCTGTATCCCGAGAGTCTCTGTCCAGTGAACCACTCACCATTCCAGCATGAGTAGTTTCGGCTCGAGTTCACTTCTGGAAATACTGCTGTTTTACACTCTCTTGGTATTACAGATTTCCTCATGCTTCTGACCAGAGCAAAGCAGATCTCTGTGAAATTGCTAGTTCATAAGTGCCAAGGGCTGGCTGTGTTCTTTCTCACCATATTGGCTGCTTGTGTAATGAATATTCATTCTCTATATAGATGTAAATGTAGATATATCTCTTATCTCCAAAGACTCATTTTGATTTAAAAATGAATCTGTTCTTTTCTTATTGGAAAAGCTTGCCCCCACCAGTTTTACCTGGTCTGTGGGTTTCGGGTTCCTCACAGTCCATGAGAAGGTAAGATGAAGGCGAGACCTTAGATGTATCAACTCATTTCCTTGAGAAGGACATTACTTTCATGGAAAGTGATTGCAGACGTCAGTAAAATTATATGAGAGAGAATAAAATACTTCATTATAGTAGAGTCAGGATTATCCTGTTTAAGAGCTCAATTTAATTAATTATTAAATGCTAAGACATTTACAGACAATTTTAACAGCGTGCTATTTAGGTCAGAGTGGCTAAGATCCAAGTTTAAATTGTTTTTGCTATTGTGTTGCTTCAAGAAATCTCTTGCATCTGGGGAGATAATCTGGGATGTGAGGTGGAGAGGTCTGGATTTAGGGTCAGAGGACTTTCTTTATATTCCTCCTCTGCTGTGAACTGTCTCTGAGACCTCAAATACGGCACTTACATTCCATAAATAAGGAGATAAAAATACCATTTCCCAAGTCAGCTGTGAGGAATCCATAAGCCATGAGCACATGTGACATATTGAGGGCCTGACCCACTGCAGGTATCTGGTGAACATTTGGTTTAAATAGATATGTCTGTCTTCTCTAAGAGAGTTTGTTCAGCAAGTCTCTGTGAGCCGGCAAGTTTCATAAGATGCCACTGGTCATGATTTGTGAGCACTGCTCCAGGATATTCTTTTTAGGCTGAAGGAAGATCATCAGACCTGATCTAGAAGATTAGAATTTTAGTTCTGATTTGTCCTTCATTTGTTGGGCAAGTCACATAATCTTTCTTGAGCGTTCATTTTCCTCACCTGGGCTGTAGGAATAATACTGCAGAGTAACATGGGCTCTGAGTGAAACTGCCAGAATTTGAATCTCAGCTCTACTACTTACTAAATAGTAACCGTGGACAGGTTACTGAGATTTCTCGGTGTCTTCCCTTATCTCTAAAATAAGCACAGTGATAACAGCCACGTCGCAAGATCTTTAAGAAGCTGACATGATTCATCACTTACAAAATGCTCTAGCAGAGTGCCTGTTGTATGATACGTGCTCAATAAACGTTAACTGGAATGATTTTTACTTCTTCCCAGCTCTCACTTGAATGAAATCACCAATCATGGAAACTGGAGTGCTGAGTACACAGTTAATATAGTGTTAATGCCATGACGGTTTTCTGGGAAAAAAAAAGAAAACCTGTCCAATGCTCTCAGTTTTATTTTAGTGGAATTTTCTTTCTTTCTCTTTCTGTCTCTGTCTCTGTCTCTGTCTCTCTCTCTCTCCCTCTTTTTTTTTTTTTTTCTGACTGTGATGTCTGCTTGTGGCAGGGCAGCAACAGCAACAATACCAACTACAGTCAGGGGCCAAACTGCCAGAACCAAGGATGAAAAAGACCACCCTTCCCGCCCAGTCCTCTCCTGTGCTGCTGGGTGTTCACTGGCAGAAACACTTCGCTTATTTCCTCAGGAGCTGCATAGCACAGCAGTCTTCCTGGAACCAGAGGCAGACGGTTCCTGCGTGCCTGGTGGCAGGTTCCTAGTCTCACTTGGGAACCAAGCGTTTCTCCACCCAGGTGGGAGTTCACGCCTTTCCCTTCCTGTCTCAGCAGCTCCGGCGCCAGCCTCAGACCCAGTGTAGACAAGTAGGGCTGCTGCGTGGAGTGCTTCTCTGTGAGCTCCTGGGAAGCTCCCAGGGCCTCTCGGAGAACAAAGCTTTAGATTGGACTGTGGCTTCAGCTGTGACTCTTGCCTGACCAACAGTAGTATTGGATGAAACAAGAAGATGCTCCCCACAGAGTGTAACCGAGTCACAAAGGCCAAAGGTTGAGGGGAAGCTGCCGTTTCTCCTTCCTGTTTACCACTCAAGGGTCTATCTCCCCAAATCCTCGTTAGAGTTATTGGTGTTCTGGCTTTGTACAAATATCCTTATTTGAGTACATACCCTGGTACCCACAACATTGGTCTGAAGTCCGTTGTTCTGCCACTCTCTAGCTGGATGACTCAGGCAGTCAGTTCATTAATCTCTCTGAGCCTCACATTTCTCATCTGTATGATGGGAGTAGTCACGTCTGTCCTGCCTGCTTGGTCAAATAAAATCTCAGCGTTGTAAATCCAAAACCTGAGGATCCCATAGCTGGGTGGGAAGCTTGCATGTTGTCTAATACAGTTTCTGTCTGCTGTAGCCACCATCGTCTCACCAGCATTCTGGACAAATGACCCTCCAGCTTCAGACTGAGCTCTGGCTGGCTGGGGAGCTGCCCTCCTCGGGAGCGCAGACTGCTAGGAAGTTCTTCCTAGTGCTGCGCTGAAATCAGAACCCCCCAGTGACTTTTATCTGCTGGTTTCTGTTTTACCTCTGGATCCTAAAGTGCATTTAATCTCAAAATGTTCTGTGTATTGAAGACTGCTGTAAAAAATACAGTCAGTTTTCTGAAGCAGTTACCCAGTCATCTTTTCAGCTCCTCTGGCTGCTCTGTCTTTGGAGTTCTGATCTATACTGACTGTAACAAGACATGGTGTCAGGTGTTCCTGTACACTCTTGAGGGTCCTTGTGACATCAGTTATAAAATTTTTCCTGAAGATCCCTAGAGTCAAGTCTGTTTATTATTATTACTAATGATAGGTGTCCCCACACGTAGTGGGTATGCTTGAAATTATGCAACACACGTGGTTATGTGGTTCTGCATTTTGCTCTTACTGAACATTATATTGTCTTTTTGCATGTCATTATCAATTATTGATAAGTATCATAATGGTTGCATCATAATATTCTATTGAATGAATACTCTATAATTTACTTAATTAACCCTCTATTGTTATCCCTAATTTATAGCCAGTTTTCAGGAACTTCAGGGCTATTCTCTTTCAGAAGTCGAAATGGGAGAAGGCATCACCTCTGAATTCCCTCAGGATTTTATTTTCCACATCTTGGGGTAATCCCTTCACTGCTTTTTCTTTTCCTAAGTGGGCAGAGTTAACAGAACATGTAGATCAGATCCTGTGAGAGCTGGAAAGCTGCAGGCACAGGTTGATTTGTGTGTGTGTATGTGTCCACACTTTACAAGTTCAAATTTTAAATGCTACACTGGTGATTTCTATGATCAAGAAGATGTCTGTGTTTCTTTCATTTACTGATACAAACTGGGCCCACCAAAGGCTTGGGCTACCTCTTTCCTGTAATTTCAAGGATTTTCCTTGATCAAGGAAATTTGAAAAACCCAAGTATCAGGGAACTGCTGTCCTTCAATATCCGGAAGAAAACTTTCAATGTACTTGAATCCAGAGCTGGGAATCAAATAATCACAGATTTGTCTCCCATTAACATAACTTGGGGCTCCCTTGTTTGTTAGAGCCTAGGCCAGCAGCAGAAGGCTCCACTCTCATGTAATCAGATCAGTCATCTGGGGTCACAGTTAAGGGGGCAATATCCCCACTCCTCTGTAGACTTGCAGAACCCATCACCAAGATACTGGCAACAGGAAACTCTGTGGTTTACAAAATTCCCAAGTGAATTTTGTCAGGTAAATTTAAGAAATGCACTGCAACCCATACACTGAAAAAGGTTTCCAGGCTATCAGGTTAGTCTGAAAAAGAATTGTCCTGTCCCCACACCCATATTTCCAACAAGCCCCTAACGTCTTAGATATTGAGCTTCACTTTGGGTTTCATTTTTGGTTGTTATCACATGATTGGAATGCAGTAGCTTCAAAAACCTGTAGCAAAGATGATAGAAGGGATTTTTCCAATTAAGACATTATCTTTTTCTGAAAGAAGTATCCCACATCTCCCCAAAGGCACTGCCACTAATAGAGAGCCAGCTGCACTCCTCCATCGCAGGCCAATACCACCCTGTGGAATGGATAAAAACTGTGTGTTATCACCAATGGGGACTGGCTGGTTTGAGGCAGTAGCATATGGTTGACTGTTGAAAGAAATAAAAATAAAACCAAACAGAAACTTCTGGTTGCTCAGCCGCAGTAGAATTCTCAAAATCCAGTACAAAAGGCTGAGCCCAGACACAGCTTCACTCCATCTGTGCCTCCATCCAGCCCAAGGAAGCATTAACCTTACTGGGGTGGTTGTTGGGGTGCTTCCAACACACTGTTCAGAGGTTGCTGATGTCACAGTTTCTACTTGTGCAGGTGAGAAACTGTTCATAGTGTAACTGATGTGCTGCTTAGGAAGGATGAAAAGTCAACCTAACAAGATGACCTCCTGGTGCCAGGAGTGAAGGTGCCCATAGCTGGTGGGCAGGTACTCATGGTGGTGGGCTGCAGTAAAGAAGTCTGAAAGTCCTATCAACTCCCCTTTCCCATGGTATAATTTCAGCAGCCAGGGAAACCAGATCTTTAAACATCTAACTTTGGTCCTAACACAGACAAAGATAATAGATAAGAATTATCTTATGAAAAGCAGGAAAGGGAGAAGTTAGGGAAGCAGAAGAGAGGTGTGGTCAGTTTCTTCTTCTCAGAAGTATGGGTATCTTGAGTCTGAAAGTTGGGGGCTACTTGAAAAAAAAAGAATTGCTTCTCTTTGGTGGGCCACCTGTAAGGGGCATGAATATGTTTTCTGTTGCCTAGGTATTCTGAGGCTTTTGGATTTTGTTGGTGAGAGGTGTAGGTACCCACTTTCAGTGTGGCTGGAGCCACAGAAAACTGGGGGCATCCCTCCATTAAAGTATTGCCTCCCGTAAAAATGCAGATGGACCTCAAGGCCATTTGTCCATATGTTTCCTGGAGCATTAAGGAAATGGGAAGCAGATTTCTTAAACATGTGCCCAGTTCTCACATGGAGGAGGAGGGAGGTGGAAATGTGCCCCACGAGTTAGCCCTCACCATGGTGGATCCATGAAACCCTTCACAAGAGCAGCTGGTTACTCCCAGAGTCTGGGTGCCGCTCAAGCTCAGAGGGTACAGGTCTTGAAAACCCTTTAAGTAAAGGGTTTAAGTGCTGAAGAGATGGCAGGCTCAGTGCCCTGGAGCAGGGTCTGAGGGAACTCAGGTACTGTTCTCAGTAAGAGCAGAACCGTGGATCACACACACCAGTGCAGCACAGTCAGCACACGGCAGACTAAACAGGCCCAAAGCAGGAGGACAAGAGCCAGAGGGACAAAAATTCTAGAGGCACAGCCAGGTAAGGGCTCATAAGTCTCATAGAAAGCAAATGACTGTCAGAAGTCAAGAGGGCAGTCCAAAAAGCAGAGGGTGTGCCTGAATAATGGGACTCAGTCTTATCCCAAAAGGCTTTGTTTACATTATTAGGCAGGGGCACCATTTGGACCTTAGGACCCATTTGGGCCTTATGTGTGGTATTAAATAAAAGCACTTATGAGGGCTGAGGGCTGAGGGGGGCACTCATCTCCTAAAGGAAGCTGAGCACAGCTTGGAATTCCCCTCTTGGAAGCCCCACAGATGGTGGCAGAGCAAAGACTGCTGTCTCCCTGGAGCATCAGACCTAGCTTCTTTATGTTTGTGACCACAGGGTCCCAGCGCCCCTCATATGTAGGAGTGTTTCAGGAAAGTTCTCAGTGGATGTGGGGTCTGTCCCCCTGCCTCTCTGAGAAGTGCTCAGAAGAATGCTAAGAATGGGGATGAGGGAGCTCTCAGAGACCAGACCCACCTCCAAAGAGCATTGACATATCGCTACAGTTGTTTTTTTTTTTTAAATATGTTTAGGGCAAAAGGGAAAAGAGTTAACATCTGAGTCCTGAAATCCTCTAGTTTTCCTCTCCTTCCCTTCCTTTCCTTCCTCCTGAACTTTGTTTTTGGTGGGGAAGAGTGGTCCATACTCCAAAAATGGCAACATAATAACAACTAAAAGTATTTCATGTTTTCTTGCAAACTTTTTGCTCCTATTTTTCTTCTGTGATTGTTGAATATGATTCAAGCATAAAATGACTGCACCAACTGAATGCTCACTCAGGGCTGAAAATCTGGATGCAGGCAGCCCCTTGGAAGCCATGTAGCTCTGGCCAGTGATGGTAGAAGAGTGCTCCCATGTGATAGTAGTTATTACTGATGACTTGAACCTCGTAACACTGTGTGTCTGACCAGTAGGCAGTAGAAAAGCTATGCCCCCTCTCAGTCATCTCTTTGTCCACAGTGTGATCTCCCCCATTGTCAGACAAACTGGCTTCAGGACCTGGAGTCTATATGTTGGAGAATTTGCTATTGATGCGGCCTTTGTGGCAGTAGTTTTGCAGACAGAAAACACCTCCCCAATCTGCCCCAACTTGAAGAGAGAACTCTGGCATCATTTCCTCAAGCTGCCTGGCTTAACTGATTGTAAACTTTGTCTCCTTTTCTTATAGCACTTTTTACTGATTATAAAACTAATACATACTTGATATAATAAATATTAAGCAATATAAATTTAAAAAATCTAAAGTGACGGTCACCCATTATTAAGCTGCCGCTTATGGATAATCACCATTAACTAATATATTCTTCCAGTTTTCTTTGATGCTTTTCAGGAACAATATTTTATATATTTATAAAATAATACTTAAAAACACAAACACACACAGAGGAATCAGTTCATACAGTGCATATTGTACAATTTGCCTCTTTTGCTGGCAATAGATGTGAGTCATTTTTTCCTATTGATCCATGCAGATCTACTTCATCTTTTTTTTTTAAGTAATAGAGTCTATTTTTCAGTTTTATAGTCACAGAAAAATTGAGCAGAAAGAGCAGAATATACTCACATAACCACTCTGCTCCTCACATACACAGCCTCCCCTCACATTCAACATCCCACAACACAGGGGCACATTTGTTACAATCCGTGAGCAAACATTGGCACACCATTATCAACCACAGTTTGCATTACAGATCATTCATTGTCTTTTATGTTCTATGGATTTTGATAAATGTACAATGACATTTATTCACTATTATAGCATCATACAGAGCAGTTTCTCTACCATAAAGATCCTCTGTGCTTCACCTATTCATCCCGTCTTAGCGTAAACTCCTGATCACCACTGATCTTTTTATTGTCTTTACAGTTTTTCCCTTTCCAGAATGTTATATAGTTAGAATCATCTAGTATGTAGTTTTTCCAGTTGGCATCTTTCATTTTGCAATATGCATTTAAGGATCTTTCATGCCTTAATGTGGCTCTATAGCTTATTTTCAGTGGTGAATAATATTCCATTGTATGGGTGTATCACAGTTTAGTTGCCCACTCACCTCCTGAAGGACATCTCCCTTGCTTCCAAATTTTGGTAATGATGAATATGGTTGCTATAAACATTTGTGTGAAGGTTTTTGTGTTGACCTAATTTTTCAGCTCAGGTGGGTAAATACCAAGGAATATGAGGACTGAATTGTATGATTAAATAACATTTAGTCATGTTTAAAAAAAAAAACTGCCAAACTTTCTTTCAAAGTGAATTGAGCCTTTCATGAATCATTTAGTGATGTATCTAAAAAGTCATTTCCAAACTCCAGTCATTTAGATTTTCTCCTCTTCTAGGAATTTTATAGTTTTGTGTTTTATATTTAGGTTTGTGATCCTTTTTGAGTTAATTTTTATGACAGTGGCAAGCTCTGTGTCATGTGGCTGTCCAGTTGTCCAGCATCACTTGTTGGGAGACTCCTATCTCCACTGATTTGCCTTTCCTCCTTTGTCAAAGATCTGTTAACTCTTATTTGTGTGAGTCTATTTCTGCACTCTTTATTTTCTCCTATTGATCTATTTAGTCTTTTGCCAAAGCCACACTGCCTTGATTATAGTAGTTTGGTAATAAGACTTGAAGTCAAATAATGTCAGTCCTCCAACTTTGTTCTTTTAATATTGTGTCAGCGCTTCTGGTGTCTTGCCTCTCTCCATATAAACTTTAGAATCAAATCACTGATATCCACAAAATAATGTATTGGGATTTTGACTGGAATTGCATTGAATCTATATATATCAAGTCAGGAAGACTTAACACTATTGAGCATCTTAACACTATTGAGTCCTCCTATTCATGAATATGGACTATCTCTCAAATTTTTTAGTTTTCCTTTAATTTCTATGAACAGAGTTTGGTAATTTTCCTCATACAGTTCCTATACATGTGTTCTTATATTTATACCAAAGTATTTCATTTTTTGATTTTATTGTTACCTCATCATGTTTAATGGCTACCAGTCTATTATATGGATGTATTTAAGAACCCTTATTAATGCTTAAGTGCATCTTTAATTTGGATGATTTTAAAAAGTGAACAAACAGACACAGTTTGTTCACAACTCACCACTAAATCAGATATGGTGATATATAACTTGGTCAAGCTGGAGGCTCAGAAAGTGAAGAAAACCAATCTATGTTTACCACCCAGGACGACAGTTGTCAAATATATAAGCATAAGTAGCAGCAAACTAGATTGTAATAATAGGGTAAGCCTACTGAAAAATAAACACCTAAAAACAACTTAGCATTGATAGATAGATGATAGATAGATAAGATAGACAAATGACAGACAGACAGATCTATTAACTGTGTGGTGTTTTTTCCCAAGAACCACTGACTAGTTCAAAATAACATAGTTGAACCTTAATTCTCTCCTAGTTCTCAGGTTATATTTGTAACCAAGTCAAGGAACCTTAAAATGATGTTTCACAATAGCGGTCTAAATTTTGATCTATTAGAGACCATTTTGGAACACCTTTGAATTATATTTGCTTACATCTCTAATGTACTTCATAAGATTAGACTTTAAAGGAAGCTGTTCTTTGAACATTTAGGAAGAGGTTCAATTTATTATTTGTCTGGTGTCCCCATTAACGATCTAGAAACCTCCTCTTTAGGATTTAGGCAGTTGTCTCCATGATATCCTGAAGCCTCTTCCATCCACCTGCTCAGGAAATGTGGGCCCTGAGTTGTAACTGATTTGAAGTTTAAACAGACTGTAACTCAAGTGTGACGGCAGCTCCACTATTTGTTCACCAGACTGTTAAGTCTGCCATTTCTCAAGGCAGCCTACAGAGCAAAGTTTTATTTAATTGTTCAAGCACAAGAAACAAAAATATCCAGGTGCCCTGCTTGTCTGAAGCTTTTTGCCTGAACCTTGCCATCTGCTAGCATCTAAGTTAGAGAGAAATAAACTTGGTGAGATGGCCCCATGAAGACTGAAGACCACAATAAAATTGTAATACACAATATCCCAAAAGGATTGTTTGGGGATAAAAATGTGACATGAAAGGAATGTTTTTCCTCACTTTTATGTAAATAATTGAAAAATTATTTAGAGAGAACAGTCGATAGGCTAAAGTTACAAAATACATTCAGATGAACAGGCCCTGTACCTTTGACTCACTACTTTATCCTTTTCTTAAAGTTTTATTTACAAGACCAGCAGTTAGCATGAGTCTAGCAATAACAGAACTGGCTTCTAACAGTTATCAGTCATTCTCATCAGACTGATGCAGAGTGCAAATTCAGACACGTTGATTTAAAAGAAATTGGGATTATGATCACCAATCTTGAGCAAGATTTTGGCCTTGATGTTCATGAACAATTGGTAAGTTTCCGTTTTCTTGGGAGAGATGTAAAGGAATTTCCACAAGGATCCTGTATGAGTCCCTTTGATACACTTTTTTAGCAAAAGCTGTAGCACTTTGGGCTTTGTGGATGATGGATGGCTTTGAGAGGAGGATGTGTTTGGCCATTTTCAAAGCCCTACTGTAGTTTTTAATTACAGTGATAGTTAAAGGTGGAGATGTTAAGAATTAAATAGGATGCATAGTCTGGAAAGCCACAGATATCAGGCAGATAAGGCTCAGGAGTTGGGCTGGCAGGATCAGGAGGTGGTAGGCTGAAAAGTGGTCACCAACCCTAAAGGGGCCAGCAGATGTCCATCTCCAGCTAAGTGTTACAGTATGCCAAAGAGAGCTCAGAGGAAAAGCTGAAAATCTTCAAGTGTGTTTTTTATAGATCATTCTGGGCTTAGGCAAATGACTTGCTTTGGCCAATAGAAAGTTAAAATTACTCATCATTCATGCAGAATCCCGAAAAAACTGCTCACGTGAGTTCACCTCCTCTTTTGGAATCCTGCTACACTAAGTACAAGCTTAGGCTAACCTGACTGAGGATGAAAGACCACAAGAGGAAGGAAACGTGTTCCAGACAACTAGCCCCGAGCCAGTTAACTTCCGAACAGGACAGAACCCAACCAAGATCAGCAGAAACTGACTGACATGTGGTGAGTCCAGCTGGGCCTGGCCTAGATCAGCAGAGTTGCTCAATCACCCCACAGATTCATGAGAAATAATAAATGTCAATTGTTCTATAATACTAAGGTTTCATGGGTGTTGGTTAGACAGCATTAATGTGGCACCAGATACCTGGTACACCAACCCATGGGAAGTGATCAGTAACTATCAGCTATATACACTCACATGTCAGTGACTCTGAAGTGCTTAGATGATGGTGCTTTCTTGATTTTTCCAGAAGATGTCTATAGAAGGTTTTTGCTCTATAGTTCTATAATTGCCATCTGGCTGACACTGGCTGTTATATTCCATCCATTCTAAGATGCATCCTGAATTTCATAGATATTAAAATGCAAAAATTTTGCTTATTGTAGAAGAGGTCACCAAGACTCCTCAGTATAGTGATGATCCTGAGTGTAGCTGAAGCCCAGCTCCTCAGCCGGAGCATGTTGTAAAAATGGAAGCTGCCAGCATGATACAATAGAGAATCAAAATTTCAGGTTCCTGGAGAACAGGGGGATGTGGAGAGTGTGTGGCAAAAGGTCTCTTCCCTTAAAGCAGGTCAGCACTGTCCTCTTTGACCTCCTAGGTGACCTGAGGGGGAGCAGTGGGGGTGACCTATGAATGTTCTCCAAGTTGCCTAAACATTACAAGGACAAAAGCCTTAGGAACAAAAAAACAAAACTTTCACTCTTGTAGTTTGAAGGTATAAAGTATGTCCCCTAGGGTCTCCTTATGCTAAATTGGGATAGTGTTTAATTAAGCTGCCTATAAATGGTGTTGGGACAGCCAGGGAGAGTTTAAATATTACAATTAAAGGCACTCATTTTATGTTTTGCTTTTTATGTTTCCTAAGGGTTTTTACATTACACAGAGACAAATTAATATTTTATTCCATCATCTCAATCTTTTCTAGTCTTTAGCAGATTGGGGTAAATGGGGTTAATATTGGGAATTTACATTTTTAATAGATGTTTATAAACTTCAGGAAAAAATCAATACTTTCATTTCATTGTTACATATCATTTTGGACCAAAATATTCCTTAGGTTGAGTCCTAGTCTTGGCTTCAAATCTTCTCTGCTGGAAAAAAAAAATCATGTTCTCCTTCAAAAACAAACAAACAAACCAACAAAAACCCCAAGTTTCTGTGAACACCTTCTGTAGACTCTAAGGGTTACTGCAACAGTGAGCATCCCCAAGCTGTCTGAAAATAGTAGCACTGGAGGGATCCTGTTGTCCCTTCCACAGCAAAATCCCCGAAGAAAGCAGTTCTCAGTCAAGGGAAGTGAGCCCGCTGTATGTAGCTGAGAGCTAAGTTGTTCTGAATCCTCTCTCTGCCAGGGGATTCCTGCTGCTTTCTTGTGCCTGTGTCTGAGAGGATACCTTAGGCATTATTAATTGGGAATCAGGCTACTGAATTATTCTCCTTGCCTAAGATACAGCTGTGGTTTCTTGCCCAGACCTCTTGTTGTTTCCTGGGAAGGCAAAGCCAAATTCTGGCTCCACCATATACTGGGCCTGTGACCTTGCCTAAGTTCTCTAGTTCTGAACCTCAGTTTCTTTCTTTTTTAAAAGGTGTGGTGGTGGTTAATAATACTGCCTTATAAGGTATGGTGGAACTTAATAAGATACAGCAAGCAGCTGTACATAGAGACAAGACATAAAGACATTACTTCCCATTATCCTATCTTTCTTTCCCTCCCTCCTTCCCTTTCTCTCTCCCTCCTTCCCTTTCTCTTTTCTCTTTCTCTCTCCTGAGTTTCTCTTCTCTGGGCCTGGCTATAGCTGCTACACTTTGATGCCAACCATCTGCCTGAATGTCCAGATTTGCTCACTCTCAAATGACACAAGGCCATGCCGCCCCTCATTTAGTAGGGCACCCTCCTTTTTGAAGAATTTCCCTGAAGTGACCACCAGACTAGATTACCACTGCTCATCTTACTCTGCAGTGCAATTTATCTCTGAATGTTTGTGTTGCTCCACATTGCAGTGGGTGTGCTATGATCTCTTTCCCTTCCCAGGGAAGCCCTGAGACTGACTAACTCCCTCTTTGCAGTCCTGGGCTCAGCAGCAACCAGATAAGGGAGGGGGATGAATCAGTGCAGCCCATTGCTATCCCTGGGAACCTTGTTCAAAGAAAACTTGATATGGAAATTGAGTCACCTGCATCACCTTTATATACCAACAACAAAAAAGGTGACACTGCCGACATTAGGGCCATTTGTGTCCACTGAGATCACTGTAAGTTGACCTCAGGGTCTCTAGAAAGTTCATGTGTCAAAACAGAATAAAAATAAACACTTACTGAACATTTTCTGTGACAGACTGTCTTCTAAGTGCTACACACTTACCATTTCATTTACTGTGCACAGCAGACCCACGATATGGATGGCATAATAGCTGTTTTACAAACGTGGAAACTGGAGTTTAGAGAAACTAATTAACCACAGAAGGTTCTGTGGCTACTGAGAGACAGAGCCAGAATTTAACTTCAGGCACTGGCTCCACAGGTTCTCTGCTTCCCTGCAGCTGAAGCCATCCTCAGGTGGGTGTTTTCTGAATCATTTGAATCATTTTCTGATTCAAACAGACTTTAGACACACTGGATATGTTGGAGCAGCTCTGAGGAGGGATCTGAGGGGAAAGGGACCCATGGTTCTGTCATCAAGGGAACTGAATTTGCATCCACAAGTGTTCAAATTCAGGACCTCATTAAGGTTTTTTCAGGGGTCAGGATCGGTAGAATTTGAGGCACACTGTGTCAAGTGTCCAGTAGCAGGGAGGGAACTAAATTCCCACAGTCAAGTCTTTGGGCAGCAGTTAATGAAATACCTTCTAGGTGTAAAGGGAAAGACAGGGCCACATGCCCTTCTCTCTTTTGGATTCCAGACTCTGGACTATGGCATATGGAATTAGAGGACGTGTGTATGTGAGCCAGATCTGGTGCTAACTAGAAGAAACGTCCCCTCCTCATTGGGTGAAACAGTGTTTACTGATTAAAAGAAATTCTCACGGTGACTGTAAATTAATAAGGGCATCAGGAATAGTGTATCTTGAAGCAGATACATAGCATATTTATTTCTGTTCTTGCACTTCAATATTAAAGCTATATTATTTTTAAAAAATACCTGTGCAAGATTTTAAGATGCTTCTGTTTGCCTTTCCTCAGGAAACTTCATCTTTAGCTTTGAATTCTTGGGCTGTGAGGTTATCTAATAATTTTACCTGCCTTTTGGCAATATCAGGAAGTGAAAATTAATTTTTTTTCAAACACCTCATTTACTTGATAAAATGAGAATGTATAAAAGAAAATGTGTTTTTGACCTTTGAAAATTAAAATATACTTGGATGTATGTGTGGTCAGCAGATCATGCCTCTGAAGCTGTTCTTACTTGAAAGCCATAGAAATAAACTCAACTTAAAAGGTGAGAGATTTATTGGAAAGCTGTCATTAGCCCTGGGGATAAGGCAGCAGGAACCTCAACTAAGATTCTAACAAAGTGATGGTATGATTTATGCACTTCTGAGCTTCAGACATTCCCTTACTCTTAGTATCATTTAATCAAGATTCAAAGTCCTGAAAGAGAGGATCCAGTTGACCAAGACTGGGTCACCAACCCACCTCTTGGCTTTTCCAGGAGATGGAAGAGGAACGATATGGTCTCCTTGGCTCTCATCAGAGGGAGGTGGCAGAGGGAGGTTGGACTTAAATTCTGCTAAGATCTTACACTTTGGAGAACTAGCCAAGAAGGAGATGGACATGTTCCAGAAACATTGGAGAAATGTGGAGTTCTAATCATTCAGAAATGATTTCATTTCTAGAAAAGAATGTAAAGACTATATATAATGCATGTGTGTTTGTGTGTGTGCATGTGTGTGTGTTTCTTGTGTTATATAACATAGATTTCTGAAAAGCTTTCTTTCTTATTTCAGTTGTAAAACGGTAACCATTTATTTGCAATAATTTGGATGCTGCATCTTTTCACAGCTAGTAATGAAAAACAGAGCCTCAGACTGATTTTGTTTAAAAGTAGAATTGTCCTGTAATGGCTTTCTCCAAGGGAAGGAGGCTGAATATGTAATTGAGATCCCTTGGGGAAGAGGATTCTGAATTCTGCCAGCAGGAATCTCTTCTCTTGAATAGATTTTGATGGAAGATTCCATCACAGATCCCACTAGTTCAACCAGACACTTACCTCTTATGAACTGAATATTCTGGGATTCCTTTTCTTTTTTCTTGTGTGTGTGAGCATATATATGATTTTTTCTTTACAAGATGCATGTGATACCAGCCCTGACTAGAATGATTGATTTTCTCCTCTTTTCCAAGGAATTATTTTTGTTAGCTGAGTGCTGCTAAGAGCCACTACATTTAAGCCACTTGTGGTGATAAGGCTTTCCTTGAGAGCCAGCAGCCCAGGGCACCTTTTCCTTTTCCCAGAAAACTGGGGAACGGGAATTTCATGCTTGATATCTCTGTTCTCCTGTCCTTTCCTGCATGTGGATCATGCATCCTTTCCTAGCCCTTTCTTCCTGGCAGTTCTAAAGGCCTTCTGGTAAGATCTAATCTGACCTGACAATAGAGAAATTGATGTTGGTATTTGTTTTTTTATGCATGTAGACTACAAGCATGAAAAAAAGCTCTCGTTATCTCTCTCAAGAAACATCAGTAATTGGTAACTCTGGGTTTTGTGGGTACTTCTGAGAATCTGTCCTTAGGAGCTGGCCATCAAATGTGGCTATTACCAAGGCCCAAACCCTCCAGTTGGCCTGTAAATCAGAGCCAAGAAACTCAGGGGGCTCCTAGCCCTATGGAACCCATGCTTGGGAATTTCACGCCCAGTCAAATTTTACAGAATAATAAAACTTGGGGCTGAATTTGTGAAGTTAGCACATTAAAGTGAAATCAAAACAAAAAATAAAACACTAAAACCAAACTTCCAGCAGTTAACAGTAGCTTTCAAAAACCATTTTTATCACCAAAAGGATGGAAGCACATAATCTCAAATGAAAGGACAATCATTTATTTCGAATAAATTTCATTTTATAAAAAATATACTTTATTTTCTAATTTTTTTTCTTTTATTTAAAGCATGCATTACTGAACCCTTCAACATTATACTCTACAATAAGGATAAATCTCACAAGTTTAATGGTGAGTGTAAGAAGCCAGACATAAAATTGTTCATACTGTCGTTCCATTTATAGAAAGGATATAAACAGATTAAGTTGATCTCTGCTGATGTGAGGCAGGGTAGTAGGTTATCATCAAGGGGTAAATGGGGATTATCTGGAAGAGAATGAAGGAGGGCACACTTCCAGGATACCAGTAATGTTGTTTCTTGATCCAGCTAATGTTACATACTTCAATTCATTTTGTGAAAATTCAGCAAGGTTTACCCTATTTTATATATTTTTGTGGTATATATTCTTCAGTTTAAATAAATAAAAAAGAATGTGTCATCAAAGTCCTATATAGACCTAAGACATTTGGAAAGCACTGATCTGATCTGGTTTCCCTTTTAACAGATCAAGAAACCGAGGATCAGAGAGGAGAAACTATCTTATTCAAAGTCATGAAGCAAATCAGTGATCAAACTGGACATGGAGTCCAGGTTTCCTCAGCTTAGTCCAGGGCCTCGGCCATGCTGCAGGCTCCTTCAGCCTGAGATAATCATTGTGCTTGAGGCATCTCCACCAGGCAGGGCCCAACTTACATGAGGGTGCATGTTTCAGGTGCCCGCACTTGGCAGACACTCAGTCTATACTTACTGAGACCTAGAATGCATTCTGCTGTTACCCATCTTCAGCCAGGGAGCTGGGCACCTCTTGATTGACAGCTGTCTCTTTCATACTTAAGCATCTTTTGGCCACTGGATTATCTCTTTAAGATTATTTTTCCTTCCTTTTTCAAGAAAAATTCCTTTCCTTGAACACTTGAGGCTCTCCAGCCATTCTTTTTTTCAGTTTTCTCCTCTCACATTTGCATCTCTTACCTCTTTCTTCTGTGTCCTCCCCTTCTACCTACACATATGCTCAAGATTCCCATCTTAGAAAATAAGATAAACAAAAGCAAAGTGAAACAAACAAAAGTAGCCCCTTTCCTTTGACCTGATAGTGAGTTGTATGTATTGGTTGTTTATCACATGTCCACCTGCCAGCCCAACCCACAGAGGCAAGTCCAGCCTCTCTCTTTAGTTATTTCTTTACATCTTCAAATTCTTCATGTTCCTCATCTCCAATTTTCTCCTCGAGCCATGGCTGTCTGGCTCCCATTCACACTGTTCTGTGGACAGTCTTTTGAGGGATGCCTGTGTCTTCTTGGTAGAGTGTCCCCACATCATAATTTTCATGGGATAGTAATAGTATACGTCTGTGGTCCTGTAACTCATATTAATGGATCCCTGTTTTTAAATTCACAAAAATCTCACAAATTGGAGAATAAATTATATGTTCAAGACTACTTCTTAGTCACCATTTAAATGGTCATTACTGAGCCCTCATTCTTACTGAGACTTGCCACAATGAGCATGTGTATCTAATGCTTATGAGCATATGCTTTGATTACAGTGTTCTAGATCAATTCCTAGCTCTCCTGTGTGGTCCTAGGTGAGTTACTTAGTTATTCTAATTCTCAGTTTCTTCATCTGTAAAAAGAAACTAGTAATAATGTAGTTACGTGAGATCAACAAGAAAATTACTGAAAGTATGTTGTGCAGTGCCTGGCATAGAGTAAGCTTAATTCAGTAAGTGGAAACAGTTATCACTGGATCTTGCTGAATCTAACTCAATTTCCCCACAGTGTCTTCTCACCTCTGGTGATGTTTCTTGCCATCCTTCTGTTCTATCGCCGTTTACCCATAGCACACTCACTGTGGTTGAGGGTCTCTGTGGTTGACACTATACTAATGCCTTATGGTGAAGCTGTTGTCTGAGCAGCCTGACCCCAAGGTTTCATAATCCCAGATCTGTCACTTAATAGCTGAATTTACTTGGACTAGTTATTTTACCTTTTGTTGCTTTGGCTACTATAATTATAAAATGAGGTTTATAGCCATATCTAAGTACACGATGCTACCTATTTGAAAGAAGTTATAAAGAGTCAGCGAGCTAAGGCATATATCAGGTGCTTAGCATGGTACCTGGAACAGAGCAAGTAACCACAAAATGGTAGCTATTGTTATCCTCAGCCACCAGATTAGATATTTTGGCCCTGCTTTCATTCCTCCCTCTACTCTGCCCCCGTATAGAATCTATGCTTAGTCCTGTGCATTCATTCTCTCTGGAGCCCTCACAGGCCCTCTCCTTCCCTTTACATCACCCTTGCCCTAGTTCAGACCTTGATTCATTCTTTCTGAACTAGTAGAATAACTTCATGATTAGTTTTCCTGCCTACAACCTGCCCTCCTTCAATCTATTGTTTATGGTAAACCAGATGATGTTTCCTGAATCACATTTCTGATTATGTGATTCTTTGATACTAAGAAATCCTGTGGTTCCCCATTGTCTACTGATTAAATTTCAAACTCTAGGTCCTGCTATTCAAGCTCTCTCCTATCTAGACCCTACTTAACCTTCAGACATTGTTTCTCATTTGCACACATTGCTGTACCCAGTGGCCCAGCCTAAAGGACCCGTTCCCTCATCCTCGTGTCTGACTGCAGTTACCTCATTGGGGCCATTGTTTCCATTGTTCCATCCATCTCAATATTCTCCCATTTCTAAATACCTAATTACGACCATACTTTGAAGTTCAACTCAGATGTCATCACTCTGACTTCCCTAATAACCTCTAAGTGGAGGGATTCTCTCCATGCCATGTACTCCTCTGAGACATTGCCTGTCTCTTTCCAACAGGTGCAATGCTTTCCATGTTGTGTTCTCTCTGAAGATAATATTTTTCCCCACAATTAGCACCTACAAATGTTTACTCTCCTTGTTTCTGTCCTTTATCATGCAGTTTGCATCAGTATGTCCAGGGGAAGTGAGAATGGCTTGATTTAATTAACCCCACTGTTTGCAGGAACTGAACTAAGTTCTATGGAGGTCACTGCAGAAACCATAAAGGGCTCTAATCCTGCCTTGCAAAAATGTAAAGCTGAATTGAGGGCAGAGTGTACACACATGAAAATGGCTTAGGAACACTCTCAGAGCAGCACATAAACAGGTGCAGATTAATGAAGTGCCCATGGAGTTGATAAGTGCTCAGGGGATGCAGAGCAGGGAGAGCTCATCAGCCCTGTAGTAAAACATGTGAAGGCTCTGCATGGACAGGACTGCTCTAGAGAAAATGGAAAGGATGGAGGCAAGTGTATTGTCAGAAAATAGAGGGAAGGATATCCTTGTAGGTAGGAGTGACTGGGCTGGATGCAGGATGTCTATTTCCTCAACTTCTTGAGGGGCAAGGCTGGTTCTCTGTTGGAGAAGTTTAGGCCCAAATCACAATATCCTCAGGCCCCAACTTAGGACACTGAGAAACTCAGTCCTTCATGTTTAGTGGTGAGAGCTTGCAATTTGGAGTCAGACATGCTGGGTTACATCATCTTTTATTTACCAGGCATATGATCCTGGACCGATCACTCTATCTCTCTAAGCTGCAGTTTTCCCAAAAGTCTTCAGTACAGCTTGGGGTTCAGAACACAGGGGCTGGAAGTAGACTAAATTCTAAGTACCAGCTGTGTGACCTGGGAACAGTTCTTAACCTTCCTGAGCTTCTTCATCCTAATGGGATGGCCATGAGGGTGACTGAAATAGTATACATAAGAGTCTGCCGTATCATAAACAATCAGTAAGTTTTAGATGATATTATCAACATTATTCATTAGGATCAGTATCTTTATCTATAAGATGGGAAAATAATAATCATTTGCTGCCTAAGACTAACCAGAAAGATGCAGTAACACTGTATTTAGCAGCTGTATAATTCTGTGATTACCATCTATTTTCATGCTAAAATGATATCCCAAGAGTTCAGAGCTTTGTCTGTATTATCGACCACTGACCACTGGATGCCTAGTACTAAACACAGTTTCTAATACAAAGTCAGTGTGTACTAATATATACACAAACAGGAGGGACTAGGGAGAAAAAGTTTTACTGGTAATTATGGGACATGCACAGCTGGTGGATGGTAGATTTCTATGGACTAATGAATTTTGAAAATTATTTCCAGAGTTGTTGAAGAGAGGCTATTTGCATTAAATATGCAGAGTATTAGTAATTAAGCTGTAGATTCTTTCTCCAGTCTATGTTGTTTTATTTATGCCTTATTTGCAGCAAATTCATGCTCTTGCCCCCATATTCTCTTTGTCCATTGATGCTTCTAATTTTCTCTTACGGATTTTATTACTTACTATACACATTGAAAGATTTATGGGCAAAGAATCACCTTAGTTTAAGGAAGGGCTTACTGTTAGGATCTTAAGGCATGTGGTGTCTTCTGACAACTATTGTAATTATCGGAAAACCTTAATTAGATACTGAGATAAGGGGAGCATTTCTTTAATTCCCATAGATTAGAGACTGTGTGTAAGAGAGAGAGGGAGGGGTGAAAAGAAAAGGCAAAGGGAAAGAGATTTAATCATAAATCACCTTAATTAGGTTTAATTTTGTCAACTTGCAATCTTGAAAGTGCTAACAACTTCATTTGCAGATGTTACTGTGCACCTACTACATGCAGTGTTGTCAAGTGCTGTAGCAGTTAGGATAGGGTGAGTACTAAGCACTAGTTGTGTGACCTGCCTTGGCACAGTCTCTGCTCTCAGGGATCTTCTATCTTAGTTGTGAAGGAAAATATAAATCAGTAAAACTTGAATAAGCCTTTGGAGCACCTTGATTTTAGTCCAGAAATGTAGGCTAGGATGTTGCAGGAGTTTAGAAACTAGTCTTCTGAAGAATGAAGGAAAGACCTCAGAGGTATTGTCTTAGAGAGATTAAGTAGGAGCAGACCAGGATTTTGAGGGACTAAATGGCAGTTACAGAGAGGAGTCTCAGATTAATTTCATTTGGCTCCAAAGGGAAGGGTTAAGATTGATTCAGTTATTGTCTCATTTATTCACAGAACATCAACTAAATGCCAGGCATTTTTGTTAAGTGCCACAGAGAAAAGAATGCACAAAAATCTGTACCCTAATGGAACAGAATGCCCTAAAGTAAGGTACAGGGGAGCTCAGCTTCAGGAGATGGACTTCTTCAAGACCAGAGCTTTTAAAAATGGGTCATTTACAGATAAGGTCAAAAATCTCTCAAAATTTTTTCTAATTCGTAATATACAGAAAGCATTTGACACATCTATTTAGTGACTCATTCAGCAAATTTTATTATTTACTGTAACCCACGAAGCATGCTACATGTTGGGAACACAAGGACAAATAAAACAAAGTCTATCTTCAGTGGAGTTTATAGTCTAGATGGAGAAAGAGACACAACAAACAATTACACAAATAAACATGACAGTTTCAGGCGATGATACATGTAAAAATTGTAAAGCGTAATTTATAATTGTGATAAGGAGAGTCTGAATGGGATATTTTAAATTGGATGGTCATCTTGCAGTTCAGTTTTCCCCTTTAGTGACTGCCTTCAGCTGAAGAAAGCTGCCTAACCCAAGGCTGTGTTTCCTTCCAGGGAGATGTTGAGAGAGTTCACATGTAATGAATCATCAAATAAGCTTGTAAAGACCTGGGCACCTCATGCTAATAAGGGACAACTGTACAGGGCCTTCTTAGCTCTAAAACTCCCCACAGGGTTGACTGAGACTTTCACTAAGATTGCATCACATTTCTATTTCTCCTTCTGCCCAACTCTGCTTTCTTCACTCCCCCTCAGAGTTTGATCCCGAGGACAATGGCCAATAAATTTCCAGCACACAAACCTATGTTGTCACATTGGCTTCCCAAAATCTGCTTTCACATGACCTGTCACAGATGTAACTGATAAGAAGCTGAACATGCAAAAGTACATTGCATCAACCTAGCCATTAGAATATAATAATAAAATTGATGACAGTATGGTACCATGATTGATACTAGGTAGTCCAGGTAGATGGGATTCCCAAACGAACATGGTCCCAGCCAGCTGCCCTCTCATGGATGTTTTCTACTTGACCAGGTTGACTTAATATTCCCTTCAGCTTGACTAATCTTTAGACAATGTTTAGACTTCCATTTATTAGAGCATTTACTTTAGAAAATTTGGAATTTTAAATGCTTTGTCTGCCTCTTTGAGATGTAAATCTTCTAGCACTTGCCAGTTTTACAATCCAGGGATATCTTTCTCAAGGATAGGAGCTGTTCCTTTAATTATCAAGAAAGAGGAGCCTTATTTCTCAGTCTCTGTGAGAAGGTAGGAGCCTAACTTTGATAAGCACCAATTCAGCAAACAGAGCTGGTCTAATTACATTGACCACGTTTCTTCCTAATGTCCTCCACTAGTTTTCCAGTAGCTCACCAGGTGCTTAAAAACTCTTGCCTTTTATTCAGCAGAGTTGAGCTTATTCTCTCTCCTCTTTTTCAATAGTCTTGAATAACGTCTCCCTCCCCTGTTAAAATCTGTCTAGTGCAGTTTCTCTTTGACACCCCCTTTCTCTATTAGTCATTTTGGCAGGCTGGGAGGCTGGCAAGGGAAAAGTGACTGGAGTTACCAAAGCTTGTTTCTGCCAGCATTAAACTCATTCTGGATTATTCTTCTGAATTCCTCCCAGTTAGGACCTCAAGAGACTGTAAGAGTCTCCTTAGTTCGACTACTGGAAGGTCAGTAACAATATATCTGCTGATATCTCAGAAACCCAATTTGATAATGAGTTGGCAAAGAGCTGGCCTGGGAGAGCCAAGCATGGGAACTAAGCCTGGGCTCTGGCATGGCAAATTGATACTTCAGGTCTTAGGATCTGCATTAGCAAGCTCTAAAATTGATACTTTGCATCTTAGAGTGTGATGAACTTGGCTCCTTCTAAGGACTCTTCCTGCTCTGATTTCTTAACAGCTTCTCACGTAATCAACATGGGCTTCAGAGGGCTTGTTATGACTGTATAGTGGTGTATAGAGCTGATGCACTGAGATTTACTTTATACTCCTATTGTTACCTACTTTTACCATTATTGTTCACATTACTATTATTTTTTTCATTGGGATAAATTCCCAGCACTGAGATTACTAGGTCAAAGTGAATAGCATTTTTATCGCTCTTGTTACCTGCTCAGATTATTGCCCTTTTGAAAGATGGAAAAAAAATTTACTTTGCTGCCAGCACTGGCTGAGTGCTCCAGTATTTCACAATCTTGTCCAATTCTTTTTACTAATTTAAATTTGTTGTTTTTGTTATTTGTTTGATGGGACCTAGTAATTATTTTTTAATATAATTACATGTATTTGATTGTGATCTAGTCTGTTTGTTGCCTCTAGATAACATGACAAAGACTCTGGAGATATGTTTCAGGTATCTGTCCCTGGACCCAATGTTCCCATTAAATCTTCTCATTGTTTTCTCATAATCTTTTCTAGGTTTAAAGAATTTTTTTCTGCATTATTTAAATACTGTGACATGAACAATATCTCAGTGGGATAAGTGCCAAGCATGGAGGTGTTCTCTAAAGCAGGAGTCATTCCTGGACTGTGAGACAGTGTCCCTTTAGGCATGGAGATACCTACATTGAGCCTGCTTCCTGAATTGCTTCTATCATAACCCAACCAACCATGAGTCATTATATTAAAAATCAACAAAGAGTCACTCAAAAAGGTAAGACGCTTCCTAGGGATTGTTTCGGTATGAGGCAGGCAGATAAGAATGAGAAAGTGTCCTAAGTGGTTGTTCACAGGCCAGCTGTGCATTTATGAGACTTAGGTTATTATATTAAAAAACTGTATTGAGTTCAGCATTTTGTAAGATAATGATATATATTTTGAAACAAATTGAAACAATATACAAGGGTATAAATTTTCAAATGATTATTTTTCATTTTTCTGTAGAGAATATTGTGTTAAGGTTTTATGTATTTATATATTTTAAAATATTTGAAATACTATTTTGAGCTATTACAGGCATACAAGAAACAACAGGGAATAGTGTATTGAACACTTCTTTACATGTTACTAGCCAGCTTTATCAAATTCCCATATTTCAGATTTTTCCATGTTTATTTTTTTTATGCTTATACATATTACTAGATTAGCAAATGTTTTGTTCTTTCTTTTTAATGTAGTCATAGTCTGCATACAGTTCTTCTCCTTGCACTGACATTTTCCCAAGTCAGTACATCTAGGATAGCAGTTTGCAAACTGGCTATCCATTATAATCACATGGAAAAATTTTTTAAATATTCCCATATCTACATCAAGATATATCATTTAGAAAATATCATTTAGGACTTCTGTACCATTGCTGGATATATACAAAATCTCAAATTATGTTCCCCAAATTACCTAATTATCACAAAAAGAGTGACCTCAGTAAAGGAAACTGGACACCACCTTAATCATGTTACCAAAGGTAACAATTAATATTGGGACAAAAATGACATCAGTGTGCCTTCTTGATATGATGCATTGAAAGCATATAACATCACTCTTCTGGCATTCTTACCAAAATGCATAAACTGGATCTAGTCATGAGGATAGCTAGACAAATTTAGCTATTGAAGGGCATTCTGCAAAATAACTAGCTTAATTTACAGGGCTAGATTCTTTGTTGTTTTTTTAATACCTTTATCGTGGTATGATTTCTGTACAGTAAACTACACATATTTCACATGTACAATTTGATGAATTTTGATAGATGTATACACCAATGAAACCACCACCACAATCAAGATTGCTAACACTTCCATCATTCCCCAAGAGGTGCAAATTTCGAATTCCCAATTTATCCCTTCCAACGCTCTTCACCCCTGGAAACCGTAAGTTTTGTTCTCTCTGTCTGTAAGTCTGTTTCTGATTTATAAATAAGTTCATTTGTGGCCTTTTTTTTAGATTCCACATATAAGTGATATAATATGGTATTTTTCTTTCTCTTTCTGGCTTCACTTAAAATGACAATCTCCAGGTCCATCCATGTTGCTGCAAATGGCATTGTTTCATTCTTTTTTTTATGGCTGGGTAGTATTCCTGTGTGTGTGTGTGTGTGTGTGTGTTTGTTTGTGTATCTCCCTCAAATCTTCTTTATCCAGTCATCTGTTGATGGACATTTGGATTGTTTGTGTCCTGGCTATTGTAAATACTGCTGCTGTGAATATTGGGGTGCATGTGTCTTTTCAAATTGTATTTCCTCCAGATATATGCCCAGGAGTGGGACTGCTGGATCATATGGTAAGTCTATTTTTATCTTTTTAAGGAATCTTAAAAAATGTCCTCCATACTGGCTACACCAAACTGCATTCCTACCAGCAGTGTAGGAGGGTTTTCTTTTCTCCACACCCTCTCCAGTATTTATTGTTTGTGGGCTTTTTAATGATGGCCATTCTGATTGGTGTGAGGTGATATCTCCTTGTGGCTTTAATTTGTTAGAGAAATGCAATTGGTGATGTTGAGCATGTTTTCATGTGCTTGTTGGCCATCTGGATGTCTTATTTGGAGAGATGTCTATTTAGGTCTTCTGTCCACTTTTTTATTGAGTTGTTTGTTGTTTTGATATTAAGCTGTATGAGCTATTTGTATATTTTTGAAATTAGTCATTTATCAGTTACATCATTTGCAAATATTTTCTCCCATTCTGTGGATTGTCTTTTCATTTTGTTGATGGTATCCTTAGCTGTGCAAAAGCTTTTAAGTTTAATTAGATCTCATTTGTTTATTATTCTAGGAGCTGGTTCAAAAAATACTGCTGTGATTTATGTTAAAGAGTGTTATGCCTATGATTTTCTCTAGTTTTATAGTAGCTGGTCTTAATTTAGGTCTTTAATCCATTTTGAGTTTATTTTTGTCTTTGGTGTTAGAAAATGTTCTAATTTCAGTCTTTTACAGGTAGCTGTCCAGTTTTCCCAGCACTACTTGTTGAATAGACTGTCTTTTCTCCATTGTATATTCTTGCCTCCTTTGTTACAGATTGACTATAAGTGTGTGGGTTTATTTCTGGACTTTCTATCCTGTTTCATTGACCTATGTGTCTATTTTTGTGCCAATACCATACTGTTTTGATTACTGTAGCTTTGTAGTATAAAGACAGGGAGGAGATTCTTCTTTGAAAAAGTAAACTGAAAGAAATACAAATCTTTCTTCTATTTAGTGGGTACTCATAGGTATTTACTGAACTGAAGCTAGTTCAGTAAGGTCAAAACTAGTTCCCAGTTGGTCTCTACCCAGATCATATTTGAGGAACCTGTGAGATTTTGAAGCTGATGATACAGAGCAAGCTGCTCTCCTTGAAACCACCTCATGGTGCAACCTTCAGAGCTGGACCTCTCTTTCAAAAGGATACAGGACTGACCTAGGTGGAAGGGCAGAAGCTGGGATTCTGGAAGTCTGAGTTATGATAAGAGTAAGATAGGATAAGACAGAATCAGATAGGATCACTACTGTGGAAATCCTTTGGCGTAAAATGTTACAAATTTCTACACCATCACAAGAAAGTAATATCCTAATTATCCTATTATCATGTGTGTTGCATTACAAGATTAACACTTTGCATTGACTGAGAACAGAGTTTTCTCACCTTCCTTATTGATAACCTTCTGAAGTCAGAACCTCAGATCCTACCACCTCTTTCTCCTCTCGTGATCTAGTCCCTTCTCTTCACCCTTCTCTCCCTGAAGCCCCAGTTTTATTACTGGAAGCACAGTCATCTCTTCCTTAAAAAGCCCCATGGTCTCCTGCAGATAAGTAATGAAGTCTTGTCACCTATGGCCATAGTATATCTCATCCTACAGCCTCACCCCCAGCATATCTTCCTTGTTGATGTATATTTTACTTACACAATTTGAATGCTGAATTTAGCATCATAAAATTGAGCTGCCAAAAGAAGGAGCTGGTGACATAAAAATGGCAGAGAAGCTTTCTCCAGGATCACATTGTCTTTGTTTCAGTGTTTCTCTAGCTTATCACCAGCAGTCAAGGGTTTTTATACTTGGGGGCAAAGAACAAGGTAGTTTCAGCTAATTCCCTCCACCCTTAAACGTTTTCATTTTAGTATTAATTAAAATCCATTTGAGACGAGGCATATGACTCTGATGGAGGGCTGACTAGGACAGATTCTGGACTCTCCATGCCAGTTCAAGGTGACAACAAAAAAAGCTGCCAAAAACTCGTAGCATGGCCTTAGGCAAGCTATTTGAGCTCTCTGGGCCTCTGTTCCATTACCTGTAAGACAAATGATAATTTTGGAGTGTGAAATTACCTTCAGCTCTGGCACTTCTAGTTCTGGCTTCAATGGGAAAGGAAATATAATTTCCTACATGCCACCTGCATGCGGTCTGGTCATATTTCATGCTCTCCGTGTGCAAATGGAGAGGGAAGGAGTACTGATGTATCAATTCCCAATAGAGGGAACCTGATCAATGCTAGGAGGAGGTGTGATTGGTTGGCCTTGTTCTCTCCTACATCTTCTGACCTGCTCAGGCTGCCGTAATAAGTACCATAGCCTGGGTGGTTTAAATAACATAAACTTATTTCTCACAGTTTCTGGAAGCTGAGAAGTCTAAGATCAGGATGCCAGCATGGTTAGGTTCTGGTGAAGGCTCTCTTCCTGGCTTACAGACAGTCATTTCACTGAGTCCTCACACAGCAAAGAGAGAGACAGAGAGAGAAGCTCTCTGGTGTATCTTCCTATAAGGACATCATTCTATCAAGGATGCCTCACTGTCATGACGTTCTCTAAATCTAATTGCTTTTCAAAGGCTCCATCTTAAATACCATTGCATTGTGGGGTTAGGGCTTCAAAATATGAATTCTGGGGAGACACAATTCAATCAATAGCAGGAATAAGGTGAAGTATTTAATCTGCAAAATAGGCATACAAAGCTCTGTTCTACATAATTCAAAGAATTCTTACAAAACAAAATTTCACTTGAACACTTTCAGGTTAACCCACATAGGTCAAGGTGTCAGAAAACTTTAAAGCATTATCATTAACTCTTATTTCTGCACCTGCTTTATTTGAGCAAATGGAGTGCTTTTCCCCCAAAATTTAAAAATCTCCTTGAACACAAGGATAATTGTTTCTCCATAGTATCGTCCACAGCACATAACACAGTACAGGCACATAACTGTATGAATTGCGGAAAGGAGGGAGAGAGAGAGGCTTCCAAGGTCCTTTTCTGGTGGGTCTCACTGTGCTGGTAGAGGCTAGCACTGTCCATTCTCCCTGTCGTTTGTCCTTAGGATTTAATTTTTCTGATGAACTGATACCAACATTTTTAAGAATCCCAAAGTTCAAAAATACCACCAGGATAAAGCACATTCTTATTTCAGGAACATAATAAACAGAAGATAAGCAAACTAAATTTTAAACAATCTGATATCCCTATTGAATAGTCAGATTCACTTAATATCTAATACTAGTCACTTTAAATACACATTTTAAATGTGTGCCTTGGCAAAATTTGACTAGTTCTTCACATTCTGACACTCTGAGTCATCCCCTAATGGTCAAAGTTGAATGAGAGTGAGACTCCCAGCCACCTGTAGGTTGTCTTAACCAATGTCTGAAGTGCTTGGATCTCTTTCCTGAGTCCCTATAGTTACTAGTGAGAAATATTAAAATTGTAACATGAAGCATCATCTGCGTTAATCTCTCACCTGATGGAGGATCTTCTACTACATCCTCTAATGATGGTAATTTAGTCTCCAGTGTGGAACTCTCTGGTTTATAAGATACTTCACCCATTGTTGGATGTTCTTATACTTAGGAAGCTCCTTGTCTTATTGAGACAAAATTTTCTTCCCTATGATCTTTGCTCTTTTATATTAGTTCAGCCATATATAAGATCATTAATATTCAGTGATAAAGGTTTTATTTCCAAACCATGAGAAGACGTTTGGTAGTCCTTAGAAACTTTATAAACACACATAAACAAATTTGAAAGAGGGAGATGGTTGAACATATTAGGTATAATCTCACTCTCCAAACATAATTACTCTTAAATTTTAAGTATACGTTCTTGCAAGTTTAAAAAATAATTTGGCCTTTTAAAAAATGTTATTATACTGCAACACTCTTCTGCAGGTAACCCCCCCACCACACACACACACTTAACAATACAATATCAGCATGCAGGATATCAATATATGTTCTTCTGCATGTGATTATTAAATGTTTCATTGTATAGTTGTATAATAATTATGTAGAACTACTCATACAGGGTTTATTAAATAATGAAAACTATTCTATGAAATGCTAATCTATTTTGGGTATTCTGTATTCCAATGACGTTTGCCTAATTTTTGTCTTAGGTTAAAATGCTGTTATTGGGATTACTGACTAAAATTTTTTTCTTGATTGTTTTTAAATAACTATGGCATTTTACCTCAGTTTTATATTATTGTCTAAATGAGATAATTATTTTATGTATTTATCTACATTTGTAAAAAAAAATGCTGTACTAGAGAGGTCCAAGTAAAAATATTTCTAGCAGAATTCTAGATATGAATCTCTAGGTTGACCCATTGAACAGTCGAGGGCTTCCATTAACTGTGTATATATAGAATAATGTCCTTAAATGTCACTGATGTTCGTCCAAGGAGAATCATATTTTATAAATAAGAGTCACCATGAGACTCAACAACTAATAATTTCTGTAATGAATTTTTGTCCTATTTTCTAAAATTATAACAGCAATATATTATTGTGAAATGCTAGTAAAAGAATACATAGTTCATTTTCTTCCCTGGCTTTTCTTCCTTCCCTGTTAGGTGCATTTCAAAATCATATGGTCACACAATATTAGGTGGCAAAAAAAGAGAAACACAACATTTCATTTTAGAGTATAATTCATACTAGC
Source organism: Camelus ferus (assembly GCF_009834535.1). Classification (NCBI taxonomy): domain Eukaryota; kingdom Metazoa; phylum Chordata; class Mammalia; order Artiodactyla; family Camelidae; genus Camelus; species Camelus ferus. The sequence continues at coordinate 19,626,111 of NC_045706.1, read as the reverse complement.
TCCTAAGAATCGCATCTAATTTTTCTCCTTCCCTCTCTGAATGAATGAACAAATGAACTTCTAGGCACTTTCAAACCATCTTTTTAATAATTAGCTATGGAGTTTTGACAACTGTTCTTGCTAGGTGGAATTATTCCATGTTTTATTGTTAGAGTTGCCTGATAATGGTGTGTATTCACTTACATTTATTATTAGACTTGTATTTTCTTACTTGTTTTGGTTCATATTTAATAAAACATTAGTTATCCACACTCTTTCATAGGAGTAGAACGAAGATCATAGACTATCAGTGTAAAAGGGGGGTCTTACAAAGCATCTCATCTAGTGTTGGAATTTTTATTTAATATGGAGTCCAGGGATGGACTGTGGCTTAAGTAAGGTCACAGGTCAGTCAGCGGTAGAGCCTGGACCAGATTCCAGATCATTGTGCTTTTTAGCTTATTGCTTTTTCTCCACTCTCTGCCCCCTTCTTTTTTTCTTTTTTTCCTTAAGTACTCTTGGTTAAATCAATGATTTTGAATCATTTATTGCATCTTCTAAATAATCTTTTTCCTTTCTCTTAATTTGTCCTTTTCGCTTTCCTTCACTATAAAAACTTGGAAGAATCAAAAGAAGGCCTCAGATCCTTCCTGCTCTCACAATTCTGTCCTCTTAGGATTATACACATACTATTGTATGTCATAACCAAGAAGGCTCTTGCCTAATTTGGATTCTAGGAATGTATACGCTCTGCCAAGCCTTTCCTCGGTGCTCACTTTCCCCTGTGTTAAGTTGTACCCACATGCACTGTTTCCTTTAACGTAATCTGCACAACACTCCCATTAAAGAGATAGTATTATATCTAATTTATACATGTGGAAAACTGAATCTCAGAGAGGAAAGAAACATTTACATTTTACAGATAATGTATAATGGACCTAGAATCTGAGGAGCAGTCTGTCAGACTCAGAGACAGCTTGATTTCTTCCCTCTAGAGTTTGGTGTGTATGTGTGCATGCGCACACGCATATATGCCTGAGTCTCTGTGTGAATGCATGTGTCTGAGTCCACATATATATTATGTTTACGTCTGGAATGCGTGCATCCATACACATGCCTAAACAGGTGTGTTAGGACAGGGGAGAGATGATCTTGTCATTTCAACGGATGTGGCTCTGATAAGAAGAGGAAGTGCCCTTTGACTAGTCTGAGCATCTCTCAACACAAGAGTAATGCCTATTCTCAGTCTTTTCCAGAGGGAGAATGTCCTCTCGTTTCAGTTTTCATAGGAACATCTATCCTTAGCACACCATTTATGAGACACATTCTGTCAGGGGGCAGGTGCATGGGCTCACTGCAGTTAATCTCTTTCTCACCCCACACTTCTGAGAGTGAGAAATGAAAGGGCATTAGAGGGATAGAGATACAACCCAAGAAGGGGCCACATAAAATGTTACCTTTTGGCTCAACACACTGGTCCATTCGTGAGTCCTAGTCCTGAGCTCCCATCTCAGCAGGGCAGGCAGGGTATATTGCTAGCTGAAACTCACTCTCCATTATTCTGTAGGAGTATTGGCTAAAACTTTTCTGAAAGCTAAGATTTTATGCCAAATGTTTTTTCTTACCCCATATGTTACATGTAAGATGAATAAATGCAAAGAAAAGAGGTGAACTATTGGTAGAATGTAAACTTTGGAGTCAGAGATTTCAGTGTGAGTCCCCACACTGCCATGTAATAACCTGAAGTGAGATTAAGTCACATAACCTTTCTGGGCTCCCATTTGTAGCATAAGCATCCTGACATGTTTCTTGAGGTTTGGGGGAACGTTGAATGAGTTAAATACATATACTGCTTAACATAGTACTTGGCACATAGTGAGTTCTCAGTGCTGATAATGATATAAATTGAAAATAATTAGAACATTTCCCCCATCTATCATTTATCTTCCCACATATAATTTACAGAGCACATTCACATGCCACTTTTTCCTCAGAGCAGTCCATTCAAGTAGGCATGCACTCTTGTTTCCATTTGCAGACAGGTTTCATAAATTGAATGCATGGTGTGGATAGACTTCATCCAATGCTCTTTCTATCACAACAGCTGCCACCAGGAGGAGAGGATAGTGGCCCTCCTTGCCCTGGTACATGCTGGATGGCTCTATTAGGGACTGCCTCAGAACGAGCCCCTGCTCTTCCACAGTAGGACAGATGGTCTGAAGGAATAAGACCCTAAAGACCAGAATCCTTCCAGTCCATGGTAATAAGCACCTTGGGGAAAAACTTCAATTTTGTTTAACTTTTCTGATAAATTTCAGGGTATTTGTTCTGTTGACTTAGTTTCTTTGGGGGAAAAAATGATTCTTTTTCTCTATGAATCAGGAAAATAAGTTATGGAGAAAGTTGGTGCAATTCCAAGGCTTGAATCTGATTTTCCATCGAGCAGGTGGTGAGCTAGGAAATGCTATGGGATTATTTCAAGTGTTCACAGAAACATACAGAAAAAGGCTTTGTTGGGGAAAGAGACTTTTCCCCCTCCTACCCTTTTTTAGTTCTTTTGATTGTTAAAATAACTAAATTGACACAGGACAGATTAACAGGAGAAAAAAAGCAAATGTAATTTGTATGTATGGAGGTCTCACTGAAATAGGACCCAAGAATGGCCAAAGCAGGCAGCTTTTACATTTTTATGACAGAGAAACAAGAAACCTATGAAGAGTCGATAAGATAAACTTAAGCTTGGGTACTTCGTTAGTGAAGAATCTAAACAGATTTTGAGTTTGGGGTAGTAAATTAGTAAAGGACTGCTTTTCTAGCTCCTGGTACTGGGAGGGTGCCGTTCACATGGGAGATTTATTTCCTGCTTTCAGGGAGACAGACGACGTTCAAAGTGCCCTTCTTGCACCAGCTGTTTCTTAAGTAACTTTAATTCAAAATAATCAATATGCCACTTGGGCAAAGCTTGGGGTGGTCTGCCCTGAGCCCCAACAGCTTGTTCAGGGAAGTGAGGTTCATACAGTAAAATGCAGATATCCTTCCCTAGTGTTCTCATCAGGCTTGGGTAATTTGTAGAACTCATCAGGCTTGGGTAATTTGTAGAAATAAGGAAAAATAAACAGGTTGTGGGATTTATTCCCTCAAAAGGTGAGAGAAAAAAATGACACAAAACGGAGATACAATGGGAATACGAGAAATTATGTCAGCTTTGTCAGGAAGAAGGCATTAATCTGCATATTCTTGATTTTTCTTCTCTGCATACATTTCGTATGTTTTGTCTAGAAATAGCCTACCCTTATTCTTGCCTTTATATCTGCCAGGACATGTTGCTGGGTATGTGTTTTTTAAGCAGCTCTAAGAATATGCCTGGCAGTAATATTTTCCCCTTAGCGACTATTTCCCATTAGGGTCAACAGTGGCTGTAGACTGTAGACTGTTTTTTATGCATCTCCAAGACAGTATACCACTAGTCTGAAGGGGGTGTGTGTACACATGTATATTCCAATGGCATTTCTTCTTTTCTAGTACCATGGTCTGGCTTGAATCCATAGATACCGAGTTAATATGATCTTTCCTAGATCTTCTGCTTGGTAAGCATTGTCTTACTGAATCCTCACAACAATGCTCTGAAGACAGTACTATTATTAATTTCATTTTGCAGATGTAGAAACTGATCTGGTAAAACAAAGCTGATCGGAAGGGAGAGCTATCAGAAAACTGATTGGTACACTTTAACACTTTTGAGGAAATGGTATAATTATTTGTTAAAGTTTTCCTTTTTCCTAAAACAGATTTGTTTTCCATGCCAGAGAAAGCAAGATGAGCTCTCATTTTTTGCTCTTTCCTCAAGTAGGAAAGTGAGATGACCCAGGATCTGACAGTGATTGTGCTGAAAGGATTTTGTGACTAACAACCTTAGGTCAGGTAGGGACATTCATCTGAAATGATGGGGAATAAAAATAGGGAAAGAGAACAGTTTATTTCAACTCCAATCAGAATAAGACCAAGTGGATAAATGTTTACCAAAAGGAACTTGTCTTTAGATAGCACTCATTCCCATAGGTATTACAAACTGAAACAGGAAATAAAAAGCTATTAAAATAAATGATCCAATAGTGTTCTTTAAACAACTATCAGCACTTGGGCAAGAAGGAAACCCATATCCTCCGTTTCTTTTGTATTCCCAAAGTTCAAACTCCTGCATCTTTCTTGGTAGGTCAGCACTAAATTTGGGTAATGACTTCTAAGTCCTTGACATTACTAGTTAAATGATTAAGTGAGATTTCCAGAAATCCTCTTTCCCATTTCCCAGTGAATTTTAGAGGAGATGTTGCACTTCTCAATCTTTTTTCTTTGCTCATGCTTCATGGAAGTGTCTGTGAAAAGGGCAAGGGGAGGAGGACAATAGAGGTCAAGTAAGAAAAAAAAAGTGGTTTACTTTCCCAGTATTGTTTCTCATTGGTACCTGGAGTTACAATTTGCTATTTAGTTTTATACGGATGGATACTTTTTAAGGAGGGAAGAGTAAAGGTTACTGTAGTGGGTGTTTTAAAAGTATATGTATACATTCAGTGTGTGTGTATATAGACACACACGTATCAATCACATTTTCTTTATCCATTCATCTGCCGATGGATGGATGTTAGGTTCCATGTCTTGACTATTGTGAATAGTGCCACAGTGAACACTGTGTGCTAGTATCTCTTTAAGACTGTGATTTCAATTCTTTTGGAAATACCCAGAAGTGAATTGATGGATCATATGGTAATTCTGTTTTTAATTTTTTTTAAACCTCATACTGTTTTTCATAGTGACTGTACCAATTTCCATTTTCACCAACAGTGTGTAAGGGTCCCAATTTTTTCCACATCTTCACCAGCACTTACAGTCTTCTGTTTATTTTTGATGATAGGCATCCTGACAGGCATGAGGTGAAATCTCACTGTGGTTTTGGTTTACATTTTCTGGAAATGAGGAATTACCAATCAGCAGTCATGAAGTTTCACTTATATAAGATGGGTAAGTTCTAGAGATCTGCTGTACAGCATTGTACCCATAGTCAACAGTACTGTCTTGTACAAATGAAAATTGATTAGAAGGGTAGATCTCATGCTAAATATTCTTACCACAGTAAACAAAGAAAAGTACATGAAGGGATGTGAATCACTTTATAATTACTTTTTGTATGTCTGGAGTACGTCAATGTATGTCTCTAGTTGGTGGGATGTCTCTAGTTGGCGGTCTCTAGTCCACGCCCAAACTGCATGCATCACGACTGTTAAAAGCAATACATCCAGTCTCTAGAAATAGGTAAGCTATATTTTACTTCTACATTCTTTCCTCTTCTGCTGACTTTTGCTGGCAGTAGGAAGGGTTGATTTAAATGCTTGGTTAGTGTAGCAGAAAAGTCCTGAATATGCTAAAAGTTAAAGTTTGGTAAATTAAATAAGTGTAAAGAAGGACTAATGGTTTTGAAGGACTCTGGCTTCAGTTTTCAAAGTTGTGGATGTATTTTCTCCAACTAAGGTCCTAAAGTAAGGTTTTCTTTCATTCCTTCAAATTCTTATCTCTCCCAGGAGGCTTAAAGCAAGCTATTCCCTGAAATATCTTGTCGAATTTACCCCCTAGAGAGGCTCATTCACAGGGACCAGGATTTACTCAAGAAGTCACTGGTGTATTTGCAGATCACTTGACATTCAAGTTTTGGTTTTGGCTGAGCTATTAGTGACCTGGGGGAAAAAGTTCAGTAGAAGTGGTGGTGACCCAGGAAGAAGGCAGGGACTGCTGCTGCACTTTAACAATACAGACTGGGAGCAAAAAGTGCTGAATTCTTAGGGCCTTGGAATGTGTCTGCCTCACATACCACTTTTATTCATTTACATCCACACACATATGTACTTTTCACACCAAACTGAATGTAATTCTCATCATGAATCTTACACTCCGAGATACACTTTTAAGAATGTGGTAGGCTTAAGAATTGACTTGTTAACTGCTAAGTGGGAACAGTGTAATGTAGAAACTGGTATAACAGAGTCAGGACTTGGGAAGGATGTTCACAATTCTTCCCCGAAACTTTTACCTTTTGCCTGGGTTGATGTGAGAAGATCTATCCAGGGTATGTCTATATGGTAATTGTTAGCATTATTAGAGAACTCAGCTTTAAATTATTATAATTACACTACATTTTTTGAGCCTCCCTTCATAAGAGAGATTCAGTTTGCTAAAGCTCAATTTCTATAAGTAGCTTTTTAAGAATATAGCTAGGATCTGAAACACAGTAGGCATGTGACAATGCATAAAGCAGCAACTTGGATGAAATAGTATACAGGTCATTTCTAAACCGTAAGCTGCTTTTTTGTGTGTGTGTTTTTTTAAGCTCATTCTTTTCTCAAGGCAGTTTAGTTATCTTTGACAGAATATGGTGATAATAAACTGATTTGTTATAAAAAAAATACATGTTACTGCTGGCTGTGTGACTGTTTCATGATAAATACACAAGTACCTGATCTGGTGATGTGCTGGTGCCCTTTAACTGTTCTTGTTCTGCAGCACACAACTTGCACAGCGTATGCAATGGCTCTGTGATTTGGTGAGTGGATATAGAGAGCTAATGAGAAGCTGCCTATTTCTACTCTCATTAGTCCTGCCTGCTGAGAGTTCGGAGATGTTGAACATTTGAAGTGGTATAGATTATGTTCAGATACCTTCATCTGGTATGAAGAGGTGGAGTTTCTGGAGGTTACAGTGGTCTTTGCAGAATACATTGAGATATTGAGACAAGTGGAAAACATTTCAGGCTGTATCAGATATCATCTTATATTAGATCCAATATTACCAAGTTGAATCAAGCTTTGAGGATTAAATACTTATGAAAGAAAGATTTAAGCCTGAGAAAAAATTAATCCAATAATTTAGTTTCTCTATGACAACTGGGTTAAATTTTATTAGTGGAATATCTCAGTCAAGTTTCTTTTTATATTATTTTTTATTTTATGTTTGTTTTTTATTGAAGTATAGTCAGTTTACAATGTGTCAACTTCAGGTGAACAGCACAATACTTCAGTCATATGGGAACATACATATATTCATTTTCATAGTCTTTTTCACCATAAGTTACTACAAGATATTGAATATAGTTCCCTATGCTATACAGTATAAACTTGTTGTTTATCTATCTTATATATATTAGTTAGTATCTGCAAATCTTGAACTCCCAATTTATCCCTTCCCAGCCCCATAGCCATAAGTTCGTTTTCTATGTCTGTGAATCCGTTCCTGTTTTGTAAATAAGTTTGTTTGGCTTTTTCAGATTCCACATATAAGTAATATCATATGGTATTTTTCTTTCTGGCTTACTTCATTTAGAATGACATTCTCCAGGTCCATCCATGTTGCTGCAAATGGCATTATTTTATTCTTTTTTATGGCTGAGTAGTATTTCACTGTATAAATATACCAGAACTTCTTTATCCAGTCATCTCTCAATGGACATTTAGGTTGTTTCCGTGACTTGGCTATTGTAAATAGTGCTGCTATGAACATTGAGGTGCATGTGTCTTTTTGAATTAAGGTTCCTTCTGGATATATGCCCAGGAGTGGAATTGCTGGATCATATGGAAAGTCTGTTTAGTTTTTTGAGGCATCTCCATACTATTTTCCTTAATGGCTGCACCACACTACATTCCCACCAACAGTGTAGGGGGGCTCCCTTTTCTCCACACCCTTTCCAGCATTTATCGTTCATGGATCTTTGAATGATGGCCATTCTGACTGGTGTGAGGTGATACCTCATTGTAGTTTTGATTTGCATTTCTCTGATAGTTAGCGATATTGAGGATTTTTTCATGTGCCTATTGGCCATTCGTATGTCTTAATTGGAGAATTGCTTGTTTAGGTCTTCTGCCTTTTGGATTGGGTTGTGTGTTTTTTTCTTATTAAGTCGTATGAGCTGTTTATATATTCTGGAGATTAAGCCCTTGTCAGTCTCATCTTTTGCAAATATTTTCTCCCATTCCATAGGTTATCTTTTTGTTTTGCTTATGGTTTCCTTTGCTGTGCAAAAGCTTATAAGTTTAATTAGGTCCACTTGTTTATTTTTGCTTTTATTTCTATTGCTGGGGTAGATTACCCTAAGAGAACATTGCTGGTAGGCACTGTATTTCTTCACACCAACCCTAAAAGCTATTTTGCCTTAATATTACCCATTTTACAGATAGGAAACCCCAGATTTATGAAACTATTTTCCATGGTCTCTTTGATGGTAATTGTCAGACATAAACTCTAAGTCTGCCTGATATTAAAGATTTCACTTTTATTATTCTAGTTTTTTATGGTTCAGACTGTTTAGGTGTTGTTTAATCACCTAAATGATGCTGGTATTTAGTTTTGAACATATACGCATTTAGTAGGATTATTCTGAATTACTTCTATTTCAATGTATTTATATTTCAATATAATTAGGCTTTTTCTAGATACGGTGGAATCCACAAAGATGAATAGATTCCAATTTGTTTTCATGGAATTTGCATCCATTAGTTTAAGTATCTCTAAAGCAAGGCAGATTATAAATGCCATAGGACAAGAATAAACAAAGGATTAGGGGAGCCTAGAGGAGGGAGGGAGTCCTTCCAGAGAATGGGAAAGAATTTGTAAACTGGACTATAAAACAACACATTTAGAATACTGACTTGCAATTCACCACTGAGAAAATTGGTTTGATCCATAATTTGTTTTTAATTTAAAAATATCCTGGGGACAGTCTTAATTCTTCTAAAGGTTAATTACTTGATGCACTGAGTGGTATGATAAGGATTAATTGAGGTGATACCAGAGGAATGATGAGGAATTAAGAGTATTATGTGGATTTTCTGCTAGATCACTTTCCCATGAGACAGCTAAATCTGATGGCAGCCACAGTACCAAGTTCTAAATGATATTTCTAAGTAAGTTGTTTAAAACTTCATTCTAGTTATTTTGTAATCTGAAAATGTAGTAGCTAACAAAGCTTAAAAAAATAGTGCATACAGATTAAAATTATCTGAAGATAGATAGTGATTTAAAATGTATGACCTTGGGTTAGGCCCAGTGGAGGAGATTAGTCACTCTAAGCAGGAAAGGAATTGGAATTTCTCTTGAAGAAGGATCTCCTAACAGCTTATGCTTTCCATAAAATAGCTGCTACTTGTTAAAAAGCTAACATTTGCCAGAAATAGATGGAGCTGTTTTCATGATGCTTTATTCACACAAACATGTCACAGTAAAGTCAGTGTGTAAGCGGCCTCATAAATTTGATGGGATTTTGAGTCTCACTTTATAGTAATCACTTGCTTGGAGAATGTCCAAAATGTTGGTTTGAAACTGCCAGTAGAACCACTAGTTGACATCTATAAAGACATTACCCTGAAGTGGCCAGACTATCATTTTCTTCTTTAAATCTCCACAGTATTCCTCTCTTTGCTTCACCAACATTTCAGTGATTCTAGGCTATGTGAAAGTAGCTGGATTTCACACAACAAACTGGTCACCAACCCCAGTGCACCCTCTGTAGGCCCTAGAAACCAAGTCTGGATGTGGACTCTGCATTTAGACTATTTGGACCAGAGTTCACAACTCCACCTCCTACTAGGGGAGCAGTATCAGAACATTACTCCTGTTTGAAAAAATGAAGAGCATGGATGGACTTTGGAGTCAGACAGTCACACAAACCTTTGCTCAAATCTGAGCCCTTCTACTTAACTTCCCTGAAGGAAGGGCTGGGGGAAGTGGGGAAGTTGTGGAAAAGACAGATGCAGAAGACCTGGATTATGATGGGGATTCCAAGAAGGTATTGATGCTCCAAGGCTGCATTGATAACATAAGATTAGAAGGATTGACAAGGTTGATGTGGACATTCTGGTGGGATAAAAGTTGACAAGAAAGTTGACCACTTCCAGCTGTGTATCCCAGTAAATTCTCTGCAGGATTTCCCTGGATCGCTCCCAGCCACCAAGGTTTCCATCTGTGTGTGTGTGTGTTCTACACTTAGCCCACAGCATCCAATGTGAGATTGAGAGTAACAATCATTAGAGGGAAAGAGGAAAAGAAAGGAAAAATTTGTATGTGTGTTTTAATTTAGAAATCTGAACTTTAAAAACTAAAAAATATGTTTTTTGCAATCAGGGTTTATAGTAAAATGCTGCTAGGTCTTAAGACTTTGACTTTCCTGACAGCTAGTAGGTTTGAGTTTAATATTTGTAGGGAGAAGTTTACCAGGTAAAGAGTTCTGGTTGTTTCTGTGTGCATTAGTGAAACCTATTATTTGTAGGTTATTCATCAGATATCAAAGCCATGTCTTCTAAAGAGTCTTTGGAGTACAGGGGGTTCTGTGGTGGTGTATTAGAGTCTTAACTTTTTTTTTAATTGAATTATAGTCAGTTACAATGTGTCAATTTCTGGTGTACACCACAATGTCCCAGTCATATATATACATACATATATTCGTTTTCATAATTTTTTTCATTAAAGGTTATTATAAGATATTGAATATAGTTCCCTGTGCTATACAGAAGAAATTTTTATCTTTTTATATATAGTGGCTAACATTTGCAAATCTCAAACTCCTAAATTTATCCCTTCCCACCCCTTCCCCCAGTAACCATAAGATTGTTTACTATGTTTGTGAGTCTGTTTCTGTTTTGTATATCTCATTAATGTCTCTTTTTTAAGATTCCACATATGAGTGATGCAACATTTTTTTTATTTAAGTGTGTTAGTTTCTGATGTACAGCATAGTGATTCAGTTACACAGACATATATTCTTTCTCAGTATAGGTTATTACAAGTTATTGAATATAGTTCCCTGTGCTATGCAGTAGGACCTTGTTGTTTATTCTGTATACTGTAGTTTCTATCTGCTAATTCCAAACTCCCAATTTATCCCCCACCTTTCCCTTTAGTAATCATAAGTTTGTTTTCTATGTCTGTGAGTTTGTTTCTGTCTTTCTCTGACTTACTTCACCTAGTATGATAATCTCTAGGTCCATTCAGGTTGCTGCAAATGGCATTTTTTCATCCTTTTTATGGCTGAGTAGTATTCCATCTTCTTTATCCAGTCATCTATTGATGGACATTTAGGTCTTGGCTACTGTAAATAATGTTGCTATGAACATTGGGGTACATGTATCTTTTCAAATTCGAGTTTTATCCAGATATTTGCCCAGGAGTGGGATTGCTGGATCATATGGTAAGTCTATTTTTAGTTTTTTGAGGTAACTCCATACTGTTGTCCTTAGTGGCTGCACCAAACTACACTCCCACCAACAGTGTAGGAGGGCTCCCTTTTCTCCACACCGTCTCCACTACTTATCATTTCTGGAGTTTTTTATGATGGCCATTCTGACTGGTGTGAGGTGATACCTCATTGTAGTTTTGATTTGCATTTCTCTGATAATTAGTGATACTGAGCATCTGTTCATGTGCCTGTTGGCCATCATTTACCTCATTTTCTTTATTCAGCTTCTTTTTTTCCTCTTGTAAGTGTAGCCTCTTTTCTTCATAACACTTACACTGGAGAAATGTCTGTTTAGGTCTTCTGCCCTTTGTTTGATTGGGCTGATTATTTTGTTTTTGTTACTGAGTTGTGTGAGCTGTTTGTAGATTCTGGAAACTAAGCCCTTGTCAGTAGAATCGCTTGCAAATATTTTCTCCCAGTCTGTAGGTTGTCTTTTCATTTTGTTTGTAGTTTCCTATGCTGTGCAAAAGCTTACAAGTTTAATTAGGTCTTATTTGTTTATTTTTGCCTTTATTTCTATTGCCTTGGTAGACTGACCCAGAAAAACATCGCTAGGATTTATGCCAGAGAAGAGAGAATAGGCAAAGATTCTTAACATTCCAATTTTCATTTCTGAACTAAGTGTACGATAACTAGCCTGGTTTGACTACAGTGGCCCGTATGTGTCAACAAATGATTGTATCACTCCTCTCCCACCCCTTAAGATGTGGAGTTAGAATAGTCAGAACACATTTTATGTCCATTAACATCTCAAGTTATTAGCATTGGGAGTAATATTACTGAACCCTAAGGCATAGCCCATCTTTTTTTTTTTTTTTTTCATACTTTCAGAGTTGCCTACTTTAGGACACTAAACTGTAAGATTTGGAGAGGGAGGGACATGGGAGAAAGGTGTAAAATGAAATACCATCATAGATGATTCAAGTCTATAGCTTCCCTCTTTTCTTGAAACAGAGCTGGGGTATAAAAAGTCATTTTTAAGTGAGTTAAATGATATATTTTTTTAATAATCACAGCACATTATTGTCTGTTTCTACTTTTTCATAATCTCTTAAACTTCATCACATACTGTTTATTTTCCCATATTATAATTCAGAATGTCATGTTAAATTTTCAGTTGACTTGCTAAAACCTGTCTGCTTCTGTCAGAGACTTGTTAACTAAAAACAGTAAGACTGCTTTTTCATTCCAACTTGATCCACTAGCTTGAACTGAAAAAACTTTTGACAAACAGCACTGTTAGCAATGAACTGAAATATCAGTGGATTTATTGAAAAATCATCTGTAGAAAATTTTTGTCTGTAGAAAATAAGCTTTTTCTCATAAGCTTGGAAGGCTTATCAGTGTTGTCCAAATTAATTCAACAAATGGTTGTATTCGTTAGAAAAGTGTGTTTGTGATTTGGGTAACGTTATGTTCAGCATATTTAATTTTAGCACTTGCCAGAGCCTTTGATAAAAACTGCATTAAGAATCTCCAGTGTATTTGACAACAGGAATGTTTTCCTCTTGGTCCTTATTTTAGAGCTAATGTTCAGTGGAGGACATTTGAGAAAGCTGATGTAGACGGCTTACTTTCATATCGATTGTTTCAACCTAATGAGTAGGATAGGCACATAACTAACCTTTAAAAGAATATTATGACTATAATTGGCAACTTCTTGTCTTTGTCAGAGTCTTTGATGGATCAAGGGATTAAGCCTTAAAAAAAAAAAAAACCAGCCTTGGACTGTATACTCTCACTGTTGTCTACGCAGTAATTCTTCTTCCAAATAGCAATGTTTGGTGTTTTTCCTGGGGGTGGGGATGGCAGTGAAGTGTTAATTGTTATACTTCTGTTGCCCCTTTTATAGTTTCTCTTGCAGCTAAGGAGGGTCAGGTAACTCAGTTATGGTCAATAATACAGAATGGGAACACTGTTAGTAAAGGCTGAGAGCATCCTGAAGGAGACAGAGCTCTGAGGTACCAGACCTTTCCATTTGTACTTGTATTGAATGTGTTTAGACTCCTTGTGAAGGTAAGGTGAGGACAAAGGATGAAGACAGCAGGGCAGGAGGTGGAAAAAATGGTTTTCCTAATGGCGTTGCTGAGCTACTGCCCTAAGTGTGGAGGTGCTCAACTCCAGACTGCTGTAAATCATGAATGTCTTCACAGTAGGTATCTACCTCTTAGGTGACTTAAAATATCCTCTCTCCTCTGTCTCTAGAGAGTTGTGAGTATTCCCTGATGTGAGCTACTTTTACCTCATTTTCTTTATGCAGCCTCTTTTCTTCATATTGTAAGTGTTCAAAGACAACAGGGACCTTTGTTTGAATGTTTGAAGCATGATTAGTAAAGTTGAAACTTTTTCTAACATGCAGCATTCAAATAGTTTGTATTTTGACTTCTCACTTTTTTTGGGTGATGGCCATGCAGGCCAAAGATCCCTAAGAAATTTACCTGTGTTCCTCCAAGCCAGCAGAGTAGGACCTGTACTTTTTTTTTTTAATAAAATAAAGAAAAAAATAGAAAGCATGTACATACAATGCAGCTAATAAATTCAGGTCATCATTTACTTTAAAAAAGAATTATTGGTTAAAGGTTTGAATTCCTTGGGACTATTTCAAATAGGATTGTTCAAATAAGCTGTTCAGTGTCTTTGGAGTGAAACAATAATTTGTGTTGATTGTGGTCTGCCTTCCTCCTCCCTCCCTTCTATATTCTAGTTGCTCCTATTTTGTATCCAAACAGTTGCACAGCTTGGCTGGTAAGAACTCTACAGGCTGTTGACCCAAGGTTTGAGGGAGCTAAGAATTTCTGTGTAGAATCAAAGATATCATAGAATTCTGTAGAGTTAGGGATTCTGGGGATGCAGTATTGAGATAACACTACATGATAAGGTATGTTATTTAACACATTTTTAATTTATAGACAGTGTAGCACAGTAATTGATATTCTCAAATTGTTATGTACTCAAATCTCCTGTCCCAGCGTAGCCTTCCCCACTGTGTACCTTGTCTAAGACTGTGGACTGTGGCTGTGTTCAAGTAGTCAGACTGTGGGAGAATGAATGAAAGTACAAAGGCTCTTTCCAACACTTTCCCTACTTATCTCCTTAGTTACCTACCAGACCAACTAACCTGTGTAATGTAATTACTTATACGATTTCCATATCCACTTACACACTTAACCTTCCTAACTTTTGAAAATATAACTGATGTATAAAAGTTATGTTTTTAAAGTCTCCAAAAATGTTAAGGCTTTGCTTCATATATTTTTTAACTTTTTATATTACGATAATAAGACTTACAGAAGAGTTACAAAATTAGTACCAAGATTTCCCAGATAACATTTATTCAACATCTCCTAATTTAAACTTAGCTATTGAACAATTAACTCAACTACAGCCTTTGCTCAGACTTCATTAGTTTTACACCAGTTTCTGTCTTTACCAAGAAAAATTCAGAATCCCTCATTGCATATAGTTATCACACCTTCACTGTCTCCCCCAATCTGTAATAGTTTCTTAATCTTGTTTCTCACTAACTCCAAAGTTTTGAAAAGTACTGATTAGGTATTTGCAGAATCTCTCTCAATTTGAATTTCTGGTATTTTCTAATGATTCAACTGAGATTATCCATTGTGTAAAACTGATGTCTTCCTCAGGGCACCATATGAGAGAGTATTATTTCCTTATAATTAATAACTATCTGAAGGAGAAATACTTTGAAACTATGTAAATATCCTGTTTCTCCTTTTTATTGTTTCAAGGACCTTAAGTCATGTATTGCAAGAACCAAATCAAATATTACAATAGTGTTCTAAATAGTGATATTCTAGTTTCCTCACTTCTTCTATATTTGAGATTTATCTTTTATGCTTTGGATTATGGTCCACACTTTATTATTTATTTTGCTCAAATTACTCTAAGTGTGACCACTGGAAGTCTTTCAGATTACCCCTGAGCCCTTTTAACATACCCCCTTCTACTTGCAAGGATGGGAGGGAGACTTCTTTACTGTGTAACTTCAACTCTTCCAAATTAAATTATAAGACATGTAGCCTACTGGTTATGGCTTCTTTCACTTGGAAAAATATTTTAAAGATTTATTCATGTTACTTTACATCTATTGTGTGTTTGCTTACCTATCTTATCCCTCTCCTTTGTTTGCAATTTTTAGGGCTAAATAGTGTTTGTATGTGTGTACCACAGTACTTCCCCAGTTGTAGTATATCTGGGTTGCTTTCAGAATATGACAATTTTGAATAAAGCTGCAATAAAAATCCACATACACCTGTGTGTGTGTGTATGTGCATGAACATAAATTTTCTCTTGGGTAACGAATGGAATCACTTGGGTATGAATGGAATCACTGGGACATACGACAGGGTTATATTTTAACTTTATAAGAAACTGCTAAACTATTTTTTTTCTCCAGAGCCACTATTTCGTATTTCCACTGGTGATGAATAAGAATTCTAGTTGATCCATTTTTTTCCCAGCACTTCATATTGTCAGTATTTTTTTTTTTTTTGCCATTCTAGTAGGTTTATAGAGATCACTGTGGTTCCCATTTGTGTTTCTCTAATGATTAGTCATGTTGAGCTTATCACTATATTATTTACCATTCATATAACATCTTTGACAAAATATCTGTTTAGATGTTTTTCTCTGTCTTATTGTGCTGTTTGTCTTAATTTGAGTTTAACATTTCATTATATATTTTGGATACAAGTTCTTTGTAAGAAATATAATTTGCAATTATATTCCTTTATATTTAAAATGGGATTCTTGCAGACAGTATATATGTAATCTTGCTTTTTCTATCCAGTCTGCCTTTTAAATACTATGTTTAGACCATTTACATTAATTATTTTATCAAAAAAATTAACTAAAATCTACCATATTATTCATGTATGTATTCCATTTGATTTATTCTTTTTTTCTGCCTTCTCTTGAGTTACTTGCACATATTTATGGTATCATTTTATCTCCTCTATTGGCTTATTACTGAAACATTTAAAAGTATATAACAGTTTTCCTAGGATTGATATTAGATATCTTTATTCAATTAAAAAAGACTTTAGTATTATAAAGCTTTAATATGTAATTTAAGGGACATACAGCTGTATAGTCTCAAGTCTTATCTTGTTCTATTGCTCATTTATTTTGCATATTCTTTAAATATACATCTTCTTCGAAAACTTCCTTTAACATTTCTAAATAATCTGAATCAACCCGCAAATAATACCATACCACTCCAGGTGTACTCCAAGAAACTTGTGACAGTATTTTTCCAAGTTCTTCCTTCCATCGTTGGTGCCATTATTACATTTTTATATTTACGTACATTAGAAACATAAAATGCATTATTACTGTATTTGTGTTAAAGAACCAATTATCTTTTAGGGCAGTTAAAAGAAAAATGAGGTCTTTTGTTACTTTCATTTATTCCATTTCAAATGCTAGTGATTCATAGTGTGGATCTAAGTCTCCAACCATTATCATATTGCTCCTCTCTGAATAACTTATTTCATGTTGCATATGCCTTTTGGCATATTATTTGAAGGTTGATTCAGATTGTTTAGCTTTTTAGATCTGTAATTAATTTTAGAAAATTCTTGGTCATTATTTCCTCATATTTATTTCTGTCACTATCAGGCTGCTCTTTTCATCTGGGATTCTAATTACTCATATGATAAGAGTTTTTGATATTGTCATACAGCTCTTAGATGCAGTTTAAAAATTTTTTTATTTCTTTTCTTTTTCTGTTTCTTTCCTTTGAGTAACTTCAATTGATATATCTTCACAGTCTTTATTTCACCCTTTGGAGTCTCCTGATGAACCTTTCAATTCAAAGACAGTCCTCATCTTGGTTGCTATATTTTTCACTTGAAGTATTTACATTTGAGTCCGTCTTATGGTTTTCCAACTCTGCTTCTGCTGAAACTACCCTTCTGATTTAAGATGCTTTCCACCGTTTTAGAGCCTTTAGCAAATGAATTATAATTATTGCCAATATTCTGCTGAGTGGTTCCAAAATCTATGTTATATCTCAGCCTGGTAATGATTGCTTTGCTTTTTGATAGTGTGTTATATATATTTTTTCTTTTTCTCTCTTTATGTCTCTCATATTTTTTTGTAAAAAGGTGAGTATCTTGGGAAGCACAGTAGAGACTACTTTTATTCTGCTAGGACTTTAGAGTGAGGTTTGAGTGGTTCTTATTGGGATTCGACTGGTTTTAAGTTTGCTGTTGATGTGGTTACCCTCAGTGTGACACAGGCTTCAAATTCCTCCAGCAATATTTTGTGTTTGAAGTAGGGGCTTATTTGCCAGATCGCTTTGCTTAAAACCCTGTTCCACACCAACCTTCTGTACTCCATCTCAAAAAGGGTCTTTTTTTCCCACACTCTAGTCCTTCAACTACCACTGTCCAGCATTATTTCCTTGTTTCTTGTTATTTGATGCTTGTCATCTCAGCAATGAGAGACATGTAGGGCATTCATTGTTTTTCTAGTTAAGCTTCAGTCTAAGTGGACACCACTACCTTTGGTCTGTGGTCTTACCAGTGTTCCTTACTTGGCTATAGTTCTTGGTCCTGAACCTATCCCTGCCCCTCCTCCAGAAAGAGTGTTTTTTTTTCCTGTTTCCTTCCTTCATCTGTAATAGGACTGCACTATTATCCTTAGGGTATCAGTTTTCCCCTTTTGTGTTAGTATCCTGAGGCTGCTATTACAATGGTCACAGACAGTGGTGGCTTAAAACAACATGAATTAAATCACTCACTGTTCTGGATGCTACAAGTCTGAAATCCAGCAGGGCCATGCTCCCTCCAGGTGTTCTGTGGGAAGAATCCATTCCTTTCCTCTTTCAATTTCTGGGACTGCCCTGGCATTTCTGGTCTTGAAGTCACATCTTTTTTTCACATCACCCTCGCCTTCATGCCTTCCCTCTTCTGTGTGTCTATAAGAATGCATGTTATGGCATTTAAGGCCTACCTAGATAATCCAAAATAAATTCCCCTTCTCAAAATCCTTAATCACATCTTTGCCATATAAGGTAATACTCAAGAGGGCCTATGGATCAAGGAATGGACATGTATCTGGCATGGGGGTTGGTGCACCGTTCAACACACTACATCTTCTAACTCAGGTAAAAGATTTATGAAAAGATAAGTGGTGACTAGTCACCCAGTGGAGTGGTGTGCCTCAATAGCAGTGGTTGCTATTTTGTCTCCCAGGTCTGTACCACAAGGAACACTTTCTTAGGACTCTCTACATTCTTTGTGTGAGTACCTGTTGGGATTACTACAGAAAAACTCAGAGTGTACTGACGCCTCTAATATCACTCATCTCCAGGGGTTTTACACTTTCTCATCCATGCACACTGTCCTTCACCAATTTTCCAATCAAATTCTAGTCATCATTATCCACTTGTGTCTGTCCCATCTAAGCCAGTGTTTGCATCTTGTCTTTCCTTGAAAGTATCTCTCATATATATGTATATAATGTATGTTATATATAACATGTTATATATGTATTTGTTTTACTAGTTAGTTGCCTTACAATCCAAACTGTCTGAGAGAATCAAGGAAAGTTATGAACCTGCATAGGTCATCATCATCAAAAAATATGTTTTGCTAATTTACCTTATAAAATGACGATGTTTCATGTTTGTTTAAATAGTTGGGAATCCCACTTAAATTTGTATTGCTGCAGAATAAATATCATAAGGATATTTAAAGAATGAATGAACTAATGAGCAAGGTCATGCATTTCCAGCAGTTATTTAAACATGGGCTAAACAACTACTTTGTAGAATGAAAACAAAGTAATATTTGGAATAAAGAGCCTCGAAGTCTCTTTGAATAAAAGACCTTCAGGTCTCCTTAGAATCTTGACAATGTAGTTGTGGATAAAAGACTACATAGAAATGAACTATATCTTAAATGAACTATATCTAAATTCAGAGAATTTTTGAGAAAATTTTCCCCTTTTTGATGTTGCCTCTGTTTCCTCATTTTCACTCTACTTGTTCTCTTATTTTTCCCTCTCCAAAACAAGATGTTGGTATCGTATCATTATCTACTAGCCACTTCAGATTAGCAACCTTCTAAAACATGCCATTTTAGCCTAAAATTTGCTGTCTCTCATCTCCATTGTTTTAAGATCCTATGTTTTTCTCTCCAAGGGAAGTTTCTCATCTTGGATCCCATTTATGGGGAAAAAAAATGACCTTCCTGTTAAGAATTTATTTTGGAAACCTCTTGTGGCTAATTTAGCCTAGTCAGGGATCACTAAGGTCTACAGATTTGTCTTCTCACCTCTGAACTGTTTTTAAGAAGATTAAACATCTGAAATCATCAAAAGATCTGTAGCTTAGGGAGTTGACAGAACTGAATTTTAATCCTAGTTTTATCACTCATCCAGTTTTGTAACTGGAAAAATTTCTCCATGTCCATGGGAACCAGGTTCCTCAAATATAAAATGACAGGAATAGAACTAAACAATCCCAAATAACTATACAATTTTATAGGACAGCCATCTTTCCTACCTTAGAAATTGCCAGTCAAAGAAATAACATACCTTTCACAATAAGGTATTCCCAAACTTATGAAGCCAATATATACCTTGCGCTGTACCTGAGTGTCTCAGAATATAGTACTTAAGGAACATGAATCATATACATTCAAAGTAGTCCCCTTTCAAGCTCATTAACCATATTCAAAATTGTTCTGTCAGTCCTCAGTGGATGTGAGAATGGTTGGTACCTGGTACTAGTGTGATCAAGAAAAGTCAAATTAAATAATGTAGTGGTTAATCACATGGGTTCTGTAGTCAATGACCTGATTTAGAATTCTGGATTCCCTCCTACTAGTGATGTGAACCTAGGCAAATAATTTAACCTCTTGAGACTTAAATTTTCTCACCTGCAAAATTCTTATTATACTAAGCTAACCTACTGAAGTAAATGAGAATCTGAAATGAGTCCTTCTGTGTAAAGCATGATGCTTGTACATAACTGAGATTCATACATTTTAGCTATTATTTTTACACATCCAAACACTTTTAACTGACTTAGGAGCCATAAAGTAGTGTTTAAAACGTGACTGAAATTTCGAGAAGAGGCCAAGATGGCAGAGTAGGACATTCTTAGCTCACCCTCTCCCACGAATACACCAAGAGAGACATCCATGGACTCACCCATTCACTCAGAACATCACCTTCTTCAAAAGACAAAATTTGGTAGGAGGGAAAAAAAAGAAGAAAAAGGAAATTAGTACAGGACAAGTCCTGCACTGGAGGAAGCAGCTAAGAAGGAATAGCGCTCTTATGCTGGGACTCCCCTCTCCAATGGAGAGGTCATTGGGGACCGAGAGGGATCCTCTGAAGCGCAGACCTAAGCACAGCAGCCCTTGGCCAATAGAAGTAAATGATATAGGCACAAAAGGTCCCTGTGATCCCCAGCCCTAGACAAGCTGGCAGTGATGGGCCAGGACGGGGAAAGATATTCCATGCTCTTGGATTAGAAGAATTAATATTGTTAAAATGGCCATACTACCTAAAGCAATCTACATATTGAATGCAATCCCTATCTAATTACCAAGGACATTCTAGTTTTTCACAGAACTAGAAAAAAGAATCCTAAAATTTATATGGAATCACAAAAGACCCAGAATTGCCAAAGCAACATTGAAGAAAAAGAATGAAGCTGGAGGAATAACCCTCCCAGACTTCAGACAATACTACAGAGATACAGTAATCAAAACAGCATGGTATTGGCATAAAAACAGACATATGGATCAATGGAACAGAATAGAGAGCCCAGAAATAAACCCACACACCTATAGCCAGTTAACTTCAACAAAGGAGACAAGAATATACACACTGGAGAAAAGACAGTCTTTTCAGGAAGTGGTGTTGAGAAAACTGGACAGCAGTATTTTAATCAATGAAGTTAGAATACTCCTTCACTCCATACACAAAAATAAACTCAATATGGCTTAAAGACTTAAAAATAAGACAAGATAAATCTCCTAGAAGAAAACATAGGCAAAACATTCTCTGACATAAATCTAAGCATTGTTCTCCAAGGGCAGTCTACCCAAGCAATAGAAATAAAATAAATAAATGGGACCTAATTAAACTTACAAGTTTTTGCACAGCAAAAGAAACCATAAGCAAAGCACAGTGACAACCTGCAGAATGGGAGAAAATATTTGCAAATGATACAACTGACAAAGGTTTAATTTCCAGAATATATAAACAGCTCATACAACTTGATTAGAAAAAAATAAACTCAATCCAAAAATGGGCAGAATACCTAAACAAGCAATTCTCAGTGAAAACATACAAATGGCCAATAGGTAAATGAAAAAAATGCTTAATATCACTAATTATCACAGAAATGCAAATCAAAACTACAATGAGGTATCACCTCAAACCAGTCAGAATGGCCATCATAAAAAAGTCCATCAATGATAAATGGAGAAAGTGTGGAGAAAAGGGAACCCTCCTACACTGTTGGTGGGGATGTAGTTTGGTACAGCCACTATGGAAAACATTATGGAGATTCCTCAAAAAACTAAAAATGGACTTTCCATATGATCTAGCAATCCCACTTCTGAATATATATTCAAAGGGAACATTAATTCAAAAAGACACCTGCACCCAATGTTCATAGCAGCACTATTTACAATAGCCAAGACATGGAAACAACCTAAATGTCCATTGACAGAGGACTGAATAAAGAAGTTGTGGTATATTTATACAAGGGAATACTACTCAGCCATAAAAAAGAATAAAATAATGCCATTTGTAGCAACCTGGATGGACCTGGAGAATGTTGTTCTAAGTGAAGTAAGCCAGAAAGAGGAAGAAAAATACTATATGATATCACTCATAAGTGGAATCTAAAAAAAAAAAAAGGGACAACATGAACTCATCTACAAAACAGAAACAGACTCGCAGACATAGTAAAGAATCTATGGTTACCAGGGAAAGGGGTTGGGAAGGGATAAATTGGAGAATTTGAGATTTATAAATGTTAGCCACTATATATAAAAATAATTTTTAAAAAGCTTCTGCTGTATAGCACTGAGAACTATGTTCAATACCTTGTAATAACCTTTAATGAAAAAGAATATGAAACAAATATATGTATTATTTGCATGATTGTGACATTGTGCTGTACACTAGAAATTGATACATTGTAACTGATGGGACTTCAATTAAAAAAAAAAAAAGTCCATGTGTAAAGTGAGTAGAAGCCAAGAAAACAGGCATTGCTTTTGACACTTTGTCAAAGTTTTGAAAAGTTAAAAAAGTAATAATAAAAATAAAAACCAAACACTGCATATGTGAATAATTGTCAATAGATACAAATTAATAGCACAATCACATATTAAAAGTGAAAAATGTTTCTATAGATGCTTATATCAATGAAGAAAATGTAAATAAGAAAAAGGATGAAGAATATTTTAGAGCTATAAAATTTACAAAAATTATTTGGAAATGTAGGCTAAATTATGAATCTAAAAATCAGTATTTTGACACAATTTATGTTGTGGGAAAAAAATTTTAATGCTAATGGATCAGTGTCTCCTAAAGCAAAGGAAATAAAAGCAAGAATAAACAAATGAGACCAAATAAACTTAAAAGCTTTTGTATGGCAAAGAATCAATGAAATGCAACCACAGCCTGCTGAATGAAAGAAAATATTTGCAAATGATATGACCTATAAGGAATTACTATCCAACCTACATAAACAGCTCATACAACTCAACATCAAAAAAACTAACACTCCAGTTGAAAAATGGCAAAAGAACTGAATAGACATTTTTCTAATGAGGAAATGCAGATGGCCAACAAGCACATGAGAAGATGCTCAGTATCACTAATCATCAGGGAAGTGCAAATCAAAACCACAGTGAGATACTACCTCACACCTGTCAGATGGCCATCATCAAAAGTTCTACAGATAACAAATGCTGGAAATGATGTGGAGAAAAGGGAACCCTCATACACTACTGGTGGAAATGTAAATTGGTGCAGCCACTATGGGAAACAGTGTGGAGGTTTCTCAAGAAACTAAAAACAGAACTACCGTATGACCCTGCAATTCCACGCCTAGTTATATACCTGAAAAAAAAAACAACACTAATTTGAAAAGGAACATGCATCCCAACGTTCATAGCAGCATTCTTTACAATTACCAAAATATGGAAACAACAGATGAATGGATAAAGAAGATGCGGTATGGAATATGATCGAACACTACTTGGCCATAAAAAGAATGAAATTTTGCTATTTGCAACAACATGGATGGCATTATGCTAAGTGAAATAAGTCAGACAGAGAAAGACAAATACTGTATGATACCACTTATATATGGAATCTAAAAAATACCACAAATTAGTGACTCTAATTTTAAAAAAGCAGACTCACAGATACAGAGACTGAACTAGTGGTTACCAGTGCAGGGGAGAGTGCAGGGGGAGGGGCAATATGGAGGTAGGGGTACAGTACTGGTACAAACAGTTAGGTATAAAATAAATGATAAGGATATATTGTACAACACAGGGAATATAGCCAGTGTTTTATAATAGCTATAAATGGAGAATACACCTGTAAATTAGGTAACACTGTATTAGCAACTGTATTTCAATTTTAAAAAGTTAATGGATCACATTAAATAAAATTATTTCTTAACAGTTAAAGTCAATGTAGAATTACTCAGTCTCCCATAATTAAAGCTCTGTACTCTCCCTTCTTACTTTCTCTGTGTGTGTGTGTGTGTGTGTGTGTGTTTTGGGTAACAGTAGCAGTAGAAAATATATAAACAAACATATGACCCCAGAAAGTACACCTTAGTGAGATAATTGTAAAACCGCATAAGTAGCCCTCATTTACATAGCAATTTTAAATAACCAAAATTTACTTATTCATGTGTAATCCCCATCCTATGTCTTTGAAAGAAGGTGGCGATTATACCCATTTACAAATAAGGAAGCTGAATCTCACTCAGTTAGCTGTGACTTATAAGTCATCCTGTTCTGACTCTAAGCTCCACATATTTTCTCTTATAAATTACATATACTGCTACTGTGTACCCGACTGCTGGACATTGGGCAGATAAAGATAAATAGAACACCACACAGCTCCAGCCTAGAGTGTTCTCCTCACAACAAGAAGATACACAACCACACAACATAATTGCCTAATTTTTTAAAGAATGCTATGGGGAACAAGTGCCAGAATGAGGGTGAGAAGGCAGAGGATCAATAAAGTTCTGAGTGAGAAGGTGAGTATAGTTGTATTCAGAGAGCTCAGGCACTCTGTCACCCGGCCATCGCTGAGCCTCCAAGAGTGACCATTTCCTATAAAACATCTGACCTCATCCCTGGGATTCAGAGTGTACAGAGAACATGTGTCTTTACAGTATCTTTTGTTCCAGTATATAAGCTCTCAGGAAATGTTGACTGAATAAACCCAGTGCCCCTACACACTCTCCATCTTTGAGCTGTGGTGCTACATGGGCAAAGGGGTATGTAGAACAAGAAGTATTTTGTTACTTCCTTGAACGCTTTTTATATTCAACTACATTACACGCACACTATACCCTTTATACTGCTACAGTCTGTCAGATTAAAGAATGAAAAAAATGTTTCCCTGTATCAGTGAACCAAAACCAATTCAACAACACACTCTTCAACCTAAGTGATGAATCATTTATTTCTAATGTCCACAGAGGACAATAAACTCTCATTACTGATAGATGTAGTGCTGCCTTGTTGCATCCTAACCAAACATTAATACACCAGATGATGGGGTAATTCCCACATTTGACATAGCACCTACCCAGCACACCTTTTCCCCATATAGTGCACTTAATAAAACATAAAATCAAAGTCTCAAAAAGCATCATAGTCAGACCCACCATCTGTTGGAAACATGTCCACTGTGTCTGTCTCTAACCAAGTTGTATAAAGGAAAGAGACTAGGGGCAGGCGACTTGGGCTGTGAAAGCCAAACAGAATTCAAATACTTAAATATCAGCATACTGCTTTATCTGCGATGCCAACTCAACTCTCCAGACATCTGCACACGCACATGCACTCCCCAGAAGTCATCACTGGTTGAATTTGTTTATAATTACTCTTTATTTCTTCCTCTAGTTCCTGCTTACCCTCTGTGTGATGACTTTAGCAATCAATGGTTGGTTAATAATAGACCATTAAGAGAGAAGGAAGATAAAGGTAAGACACTTAATCCTCAGACAGGATAATCAGTTTCTGTAAAATCAAGAGTCAGCTCTCTATATAGTGACACTGCAGGGACAGTGGAGTGTGGGATGTTCCAAAGAACTTGGGAGTCCAATAGGTCTGGGTTTAAATCCCAGCTCAACTATCTTGAGTAAACTCTGTACCTCAGCTAATTTGTAAAATGCAGTACAGTATCACTGGGGACTTTGCCTGGGACCATGGATATGGAAAGTCCCAGCTCGGTATTTCCCACAGTAACAGTGAAAATAGCTCAAACAGTATTCTACTCTGCTACCTCTTAGTCATTCAGTCAGCAGTGAAAATGGGTTTACACTGAACTCTCCCCCTCTTTTAACCAGCACATGAGAAAGATAAACAGATGGCTAAGTGGTAATCTCAGCTTCATGATTTTGTTTTTGAAACCTACCCGTGGTATACTTTGTCAAGCGCCCTCCGTGAAAACCCTCGAAACTTTGATGATCGGAAGCATGGGTCATGCTTTGAGTGTCCTGAATCACTAATCACAAAAGGCAAATGTGAAGCACTAGTGATAACTGAAGGGGTCTGACTCAATTTTGGATCCTCATCAGATGCTCAAGGAAAGCACCACCTGCTTTCAGCACAGTCACACCTGCTTAATCAGCAGTGATAAGAATCTTTGGATGACCACTGAGGAATTACATAGCTACAGATAAATGACTCAAAAAGGCTTAATGATGCTGTACCAGAGAGGAACAGAATGCAATCTAATAACATGATTGCAAGCAAAATTGCAGGTTAATAAACTTGCATTTTGTAATTTAATAGGGCAGACATTGCACCAGAGTGGAAGTAAATGAACGATAGGATATAAACGCATATCCTGGCATTTCCTAAATAAATTATTATAACACTAATTGCAATTAAATTGCCTTCTTTGATATGATCCTGTAATTACACAATACATTGTTCAGTGCCTGGCTCTTCCCTAAACTGGTATCAAACAAAAGTAGCTAACTTAGTCATAGTGTAACCCCATACTTTTCTTTCATTAGGGTAGGAGCGCCAGGCATACCAACTATATACAAAATGATTGTTTCTGTTGGTGATGCTGTTTGGTCTTTGTTTCTTTGTATACATACAAGAGAAAACTAGCACTGTAATGGGTCAGGTAAAACTGAGCCCCTCTTGACCTGTAAGAAACACCACCAGTTCTGACTTGGTCCTCTCTCTAAGATGGTGACTGTTGCTAAGGCTTTAGGAAAACGTTCATCTTTTCCTTGTTACTGGAGACTTGCCTCCCTGGTCAGAATGCCACAATGGTGAGCTTGTCTCTGGCTTCGTGTAAACCTCCCCCAGGTTTATTTGGGGGCAGGTGTCCTTCCTTTTAGCCCCAGACTTCCTATGTGTGTGCAGCTCCCTCACACCGCATTTCTCACCACATTTATTCATGTGCCTGTTTATGTGGGTTCCTGAGACCAGGACCATGATCCTCTTTGCATCCCCATGCCTGGAATTCAGCAGATGCTCTAGTAATAGTGACTGGCTGAAAAAAGCAAAGAAGGAACGATGTCAAATCTGCTGCTTATGCCAATCACTAAAAGCCAATGTGCGTTTGTTTATTTACTTAACCATCACTACTTATTTGGTGTCTTCCTTGTGCTATAACCTTTAACACTAAAAGCCAAATATTGAAGACATAATTTCTCCTTTCAAAAAATTAAAGAATCAGTTGCTTAAAAAGGAATACAATATTAAGACCAGCTAACAAACAATAACACTATTTTCTAGGTGTTACATTAAAAACCAAGATGTTGCTCCTTACCAGAGCCCAGAGCGAAGATGCACTATTATCTCATTTTACTGATGAGGAAACTGAAGCACAAATTGGGAAACATTGTTACCACCTCTCTATAGACAAGTTATGGACCAGGTTTAAATGTAATGAGGGATTTACCAAGAACAGCTTCACCATGTGACTGTCAAAAAATAAATGCTTTGAATTCAAAGGAAATAAAGTCATTGACAACTAAGAATTAAACCAGAGAAAGTGGCAGGCAAGGCAGATGATGAGCTAAGCCTTTCAAGGTTGGGAAGATGTACACGTGCAAAGAGGAACCAGTAAGGGGAGCAGACTGAGAAAAGTCACCGTGGATTTGAGTGGACGGGGTAGCAGGAGGAGGGTGCATGTCCCTTTTTGGATTAAGGTTCCTTCTGGATATATGCCCAGCAGTGGGGTTGCTGGATCATACGGTAAGTCTATTTTTAGTTTTGTGAGGAATCTGCATACTGTTTTCCGTAACAGCTGCACCACACTGCACTCCCACCAGCAGTGCAGGAGGCTCCCTTTTCTCCACAGCCTCTCCAGCATGTTATCATTTGTGGACTTTTGAATAATGGTCATTCTTACTGGTGTGAGGATAAACCCACAAAGTTTTGGTAAATTAATCTTTGACAAAGAGGCAAGAATATACAATGGAGTAAAGACAGTCTCCTCAGCAAATGGTGTTGGGAAAACTGGACAGCAGCATGTAAATCAATGAAGTTAGAATACTCCCTCACACCATACATAAATAAACTCAAAATGGCTTAAAGACTTAAACATAAGACACTATAAACCTCTTAGAAGAAAACATGGGCAAAACATTATCTGACATAAATCTCAGCAGTGTTCTCCTAGGGCAGTCTACCCAGGCAATAGAAATAAAAGCAAAAATAAACAAATGAAACCTAATTAAACTTACAAGCTTTTGCATAGCAAAGGAAACCATAAGCAAAACAGACAACCTACAGAATGGGAGAAAATATTTGCAAAAGATGAAGACTGACAAGGGCTTAATTTCCAGAATATATATAGAGCTCATACAACTTAAGATAACAAACAACCCAATCCAAAAATGGGCAGAAGACCTAAACAAGCAATTCTCCAATGAAGACGTACAAATGGCCAATAAGCACATGAAAAAATGTTCAATATCACTTTACAGTGTTACTGTTGTTTCGTTTTTCATCATCCTTAGACATCCATATTTTCAGAATTTTCTACAATGGCATGCATCCATTTCTTTATTTTAAAAAGTTATCCCAGTGCCGTTCACCTCAGCACACACACTTACCAAAAACACATACAATGTCTGGCATTGCACTAAAATCTGGTAAAAGGAAACTGCTATCAAGAGAAGACTCAAGTAACAAAATATGGAGGGTGACTAGGGGAAATAACTGGCAAAACGGAAGAGGAAAGCCCTATGGAGGTGACCCTTCTTCCCCTGGGCCTTAAGAGACCTACCTCCTGCTCCACAGTGTCATTTCTCTATGTCCAGGTAGCCCAGGAGTTCTCCTGAGTGGCTGGCAGGTGAGGCCCACGGTCATATCCTTTCACATGAATAAATTAAGAGCCAATCAAGACAGAGGATGTGCCTGCTTGGAGAACAAGTGGGCCCGTGTTTGCCACAAAACAAGTATAAACATGAGTGAAGCCTGACTGTTGTAGAATGATAAAGTAATTTTCAGGAGATTTAAAAGATTAAGGGAGAATCCACAAAAAGTACTTATTAACTTTTTGAAAAATAAGAGCAACATGCCAATTTGCCCTATGTCACTGTAAAAACAAAACAAAACACTGTTAGGAAACTCAACAGTTGTCACTCCAGTCATGGAATAGGGTGGAGGTAGACTGAAGGAAACACAGAGATGTCCGTTGACTATTCTTTTCTCGGATGTTGGGGTAGTTATGATAAATCTGTATTTGCAATATTTCCAATCACCCTCACCTTGAGGATCTGTTAGAGTCAGATGATCTGTTAGAGTTGATTCCTTAAGAGTTGACACCATGTCCTGCTGCCAACCATTGTTCCCTAAATTATAATTCAGTTTACATTCCAGTTATGTTTAATGGGAAAATTTTCTTGCCCTTATTTGGTCTTAAGAAATACTAATGAGCACTTTAAATGTACCAAGTACATAGTGACTCCTTGTTATAGGTTGACTTGTATCTCCCAAACAAGGTATGTTGAGGTCCTAATCACAGTATCTCAGTGTGACCTTATTTGGAACTAGGGTCTTTAAAGATGTCATCACATTGAGACAAGGCCATGAGGGTGGGCCCTACTTGAATATGACTAGGGTCCTCATAAGAAGGGGAAACTTGGACGCAGAGACAGACACGCGCAGAGGGAAGAGGGTGCAGAGACACAGGAAGAACACCACATGAAAATGGAGACAGGTTAGAATGATGCATTTATAAGCGAAAGAACACCAAGGATTGCCAGCTGTCACCAGAAGCTAGGACAGAGGCATGAAACAAGTTCTTCCTCAAAGGGATTTAGTCTTGCCTACACCTCATTTCAGACTTCCAGCACCCAGAATTGTGAGACAATCAATTTATGCTTTGTTAAGCCACCTAATATGTGACACTTTATTAAGGCAACCCTTGAAAACTAATATACCCCTCAAGTAGACTGAAAATAATGCATTTTTTAATTTCTTCAAATTAAAGCCATTGGTGACTTCCAGCAAAACTCTGCTGCTGATACAACTTAGAGACTTCCGTAACAATTTGATGGCATCAAAAGCCTGGAAGGCTTCATACCTCAGGTTTCCTGGCTAAATACCACTTAATAGTTAACACACTGCTTTTCCTCAGATCTATCAGTTTTTCAAAAGAAGGCCCAGCAGCAGGGAAACACACTGTCACTCCTTTTCATGCATAACCATGCACTTTAATTTTTTCAGAGGATGGGAGGAAGTGGGTTCCAGCAAGGAACCACAGGCCTTGGGGGTTACCCAGTTTCCCCTTCGCAGAGGATTCATAGAGTCTGTTTTCTTGTTTTGCATATTTTTGCTGTCAACATCCAGCTGCTTTGACTAATGGAGGTACCCAGCTAGGATGGACCACAACACTTAGTTCCTGAGACTACCTCTCATTTTGTCAGTGGGATGCCCCTAGCCCCACTCTGCCTCCTATCTGTGAGAAGTTAGTTTGCCCCCAAATGAAAGGTGAAATCAATAGCTACTTCAGGCACCACTGTTTCAGTTAACGAGGTATTTCATTAAGTTAGGGTGGTGGAGGATGGAAATTTTCTCAGTTATGATCAATTATGAACGGCTTCCTTTTTAAAGACAACAAGATAGGCCCTCGGTATCCAGAGATAAGCAAGCCAGGCAGCTGCATTTGCAGCTACAGGCACTCTGAGTTAGTAATCAGATCTGGCCTTCCCCATCCATGTTCTTATCTAATTCAGTTAGCACTCCACTGTGCTCAGCCCGACTGATTGAAGAAGGCAGCTCTCTACCGGACATATACTGGCCATCAGGTAGGACCTGGAGGCATCTCCACTTGATCTCAGCATCCTGGGAGAAATCAAAGTATGGCATGGTCATATAGAGGAGAGCTCCATGTGGGGTCTAGTATCCTGGATGAACAAATATTTTAACCATTTTAGGTCAACATTACCATCACTAACAAGAGAAGTGATGGCATGACAACAGCTCAACTGGAAAGGCCTTACTGTTCTAGGACCTTGAATGACTAATTTCATCCTCATTATAACCTTATAAAATGGAAATTATAACCATCTCTTGGTTTCTTGGGCTGCGGTGGTAAAGAACCTGAGTTTCAGAATGGTAAAGTGATTTCCTAAGGCCGAACGGCTATTTATTGTCAATGCTAGGGTTTAAGACCAGTCTTTTCAGATTCAAAAGCTCATTGTCTTAGCCCCCATAGTCTATCCCACCAGTACTGTTTCTAATGCCCCAGGTTAATGGGGTACAGAGGAGTCTGTACCAGACAATCTGAGTTCTGTCTAGAAAGACTACTCATTACCAACACAGATAAAATCAGCAGCTATTTATTGCTAAGA
This sequence comes from Camelus ferus, assembly GCF_009834535.1. Classification (NCBI taxonomy): domain Eukaryota; kingdom Metazoa; phylum Chordata; class Mammalia; order Artiodactyla; family Camelidae; genus Camelus; species Camelus ferus. Next base: position 19,594,780 of record NC_045706.1, on the reverse strand, counting down.
TTTGGGGTCTATCTTCTTGAAAGCCTCTGTTGAAATTCAGTGTTATGTGTTGGGGGGAGATGGAGCAGAGTGGAAAATGACTGACTGAACCACCAACAGATTTCAAACTGTCTTCAGATACTGTGTAGGACTTTGGAAAATAGGGCAAACCAGCGTACAGGAAAAGTAGGTACAGATTCCATGGTATTTAATGAGACACTAAAGCAAAGCAGGAAGTTTTGCTACTTTGCTTCCATGGTAGAGGGTGGGGTGAAGGCAGAGTTCTTTAGAAAAAAATCAAGACTTGTCTTAGTGGACTGAAAAAAAAAAAATTTTTTTTTTTCATAAATCTGCTGCTCTTACTGACCAGGTTCAGTATCAACAATTATGAAAAGAGTATGATCTATTTAGCAGTGAATGGGAAAGTACAGAGTGCGCCGCATCAACCCCTACTGCAACTGAAGAAATTGACTCCAGATACTGTGTCCCGTATTAGCTCGGGGGCAAATGAAAAGGAGGGGCCCTGAGGACCAGCTAGAGAAAGCTGAGGACTTGCTCCCTTTCTGTCTGGGTTGCTTCGAGTGCATGGGCAGATGTCATGATTTGGAATAAAAGGACCTCACAGATGTGTGTGATCGTGTCAGAAGGTAAGTGTGTAGGTGAGCCTAATGGCCTCTTCCTACACACGAGTCATTACTGCGACAGACCAGAGTCTGACGTTTACATCTGGCTCCAAATCATTCCTACTTCCCCTAGTGTGTAGATGGAACAACATGATCTGAATTCCACCCCCTCCCCTCGCCTCAGCTCACCTTGTTGGGAGGGAGCATGGAGAGACCAGAGAGAATAAGGGCTGCTCCTTTTTTTCATTTGTCCCCTAATGATAAAGAGCTGTTTTAAGAGTCTTCCTTTAACAGAGACTATATAGTAAACTAGGCTTTGCATGTGGGAAAGGCAGGCAGGGTTTTCAAACTATCCAGTGTTCTCTACGGGTGGAGTGAGGGTTGAGAAAATACAGAGATATCAGTGAAGAGCGATTTTGGGCAGGGGATGGGGTGGGGGAGGTTATCAAATCACCATAAGTGATGCAAATTACCAGAACAGACCAGTGGCCATATAATTACATTTTCTGCTTCTCACAGCGACAGTTTCTTCAGAATAAACTTGTTCGAGAGATAATGATTCCCATCATTGCCAGCCGATCAGAAAAACAACTCTAAATCTTTTATCTTTAGAAGGCCAGTCTTAAAATGAGAAGAAACAATATAGCTGTAGTTTGTCTTTGATGGGGCTAACAATGGCTGAAATCAATCATAGGCCTGGCTAGATTTCAAGTATTTGAGAGCTTAACTCATGTTTAAGGAGGCTGGTGTTATACGAGAGTCGTGCTCTGGTTCCTGCACGCAAGCAGCTTATAATTTAGAAGTCTCAGGTGTCTGGAGAAACAGACAGGTGGTGCGTCAGGAAATACCATCAGGGTTAACTAGGAAGAGTCTGTCCTTTGCCAGTAACAAATATAATATGGTCCATAGCGTATAGACTCCAGTCAGCCCCAAGTGGGTTTGCATCCCACGAAGGCCATCTATTGACTGTGCTTCTCTGTAAATTACTTAACCCTGTGAAGGTTAATTTCATCACATGTAAAATAGGGATAATATGATTAGGTAATAATAGAACTTGTGCAAGGATGACTTTAGATAATGCAGGCAATTTTTAGGTTGTCATTTTGGATGATTTATATCCATGTTTAATTCAAGATCACAACTTAGATACACATAAGAAAATTGCAAATAATGTAGATTGTCCTTAGAAATTATTTCAAAACTCTGAATAGAATAGTTAGAATAGGAAAATGAAAGGAGAAAAAAAAAAAGAACGTTAAAGGTTTTCAGTTGAAAAAAGAAAATCAAATCCAGAGTGTTGTCAATAGAACCAATTATATCTCAATGGGCATAATGGAAAACAGTTTTCACTTACTCTAACAGCTCTTTTTTTAATGTGATGCCTGGCAATACGTCACACTAACTACTGAATCAGAAGCAGACTGGCATGGAAATATAACCCATCCTTGCTTCCAAATGATCGGCCAACAAACAAGGAGCAGTTTATGTATCTATATTGCAGAGTACATAATTCAAAATGGCATTAAAAAGCCTTGCCTAATTTCACGTACATGAAGAGTAAAGTTTCCTGACAAATTTATGTGTTTCAACTCGTTAAACATTCCTCTGCTGAGGTTTTTTTTTTCACTCATTTCCCTTAGAACATAGTTAATCTCGAGGCTTGTCAGATGCTCTTTCCCCAGCTCCTGATGGACGTTAAATCTGTCAGGGAGTAACATACTAAATCTGAGTCAGTGTTCAAACTGTAGCTGTCTGAGGTTCTGAGTCACAGAGGCACTGAAGGTGGCATGCTACCCTTCAGGTGGTATTTTATCCTAGAGAGTCCCCAGGACCCCCAATTAATGTGAGTGAGATGACATCTGCAATCCCTGCTCCTGTTTAAAAATCCATCTTCTCCAACAGCCAAGTGACACAAACCACAGGCCACATGGACAAAGACACAGGCACATTGTGTTCCTTTCTCACCTCACCTTTCCATGAAGGTGGAAAGAAAAGAACTTAAAATCACGTGATCATGCATCTCCAGGACAAGGAGGCCAGTCACTCTGACAGCTACCAAGAGCGCCTTAAGAAATTGCTGGAAATTGGTTTAAAACTATCATCCAAGAAACAAGGCAAAAATATGTTTGTGACCAGACTTGGCAGCTTCTGTCTGGGGGCACTGAATAGTCCCAAAGGGCTTAAGTTCAAAAAAACTTTCCTTTAACACCCTCTGTTGTGTGGTTAAGGTCATAAAAATTCCTGGAACAATAATCTTTCACCAAACTGAATTAATTTTTTTTCTATCCATCTTATGCCCCAAACAGTGGTTACACAGCAAACCCTGATCAAAGGAAAGGGTTTTGCTTTTTGTGAAATATATTTGACTGAGAGTTCCTAGCATGGTACTTACTAAGTAGATGTTCTATAAAATCCCCTCCTCCCCCATCCACAGGTGGGCCATCCCATTTGCCTCCTTCCAGAGATGTCCCTACCGAGGGCAATGGAAGAGAGGGTGCTAATTATGTCCAAGAAGATTCTCTGAGTCACTGATAGAAACCTCCTTTCTCAGTACAAGTCAAGGTTCAGGAAACATCTTTACCATCTGCTTAATAGTCAGTTAAATGCCCACCACAAATAGGAAGAAAACCTTATAGCCTTAGCAAAGCTGGGGGAATCCTAGCGAACTTTCTGCCAACCTGGGTGGCACCTGGAGCTGACCATTACCACTCTTTAGGCTCTCCTCCGTTAGTGTGTTCAGTCAGACTGACTGTAGTGTGTGAAAAATAGTAAGAAACCTCACTAAAATGGAGTCAGGAGGCCAGAAGGGGGCGCTCTCCTGCACATACCACTGGACATCAGTACAAGTCCCCACAGAAAGAGATGACCTGTATCTCCAGCAGGAAGTGACACTACTTCATACCTCTGGCAGGAGGAAGAAAGATTATTCTCCTTACCTGGAAACAGCTCAGCCAATGAAAAGCCACTATACTTTAAATTCCCAGTTTACTCCGATGGACTGTTAGCTTGTAACAGCCCCTCCCAATTTTCCCGTCTCATCTATTAGAGTTTCCTCTCCTCTGCTTTACCGGACTTGCATGTGGTTCACCATAGTTGCATGTCCTGAATTGCAACTATCTGCTGCTCCCAAATAAACCCATTTTTCTGATAAAAATAACTGGCTATTTTATTATTTAAGGTTAACAAATAGACGGAGTGTATTATTTGCCCTATTTACTAGCTCTAACACACAAGACAAGCTAGTTAGCCTCTCTGGGATGTAGTGTTTTTGTGTTTTGCTTTAAAAAAATTTTTAAGTGAAATGGGGATCAAAATATTTGCTTGGGGTGAGGTGAGGATTAAAACCTGGCACTTAATAAATAACTGGTAATACTTTGCCTTAAAATATCGTGAAGGGGTAATTTAATGTGTCACGTTGACTGGGCACCCAAATATTTGGTCAAATATTATTTCTGGCTGTGTGTGTGTGAGGATTTTTTGTGATGAGGTTAGTATTTGAATACACACACTAAGCAGATTGTTCTTCCCAGTCTGGATGGGCCTCTTCAATCTATTGAAGGCCTAAATAGAATAAAAGATTTGAGTAAGAGTTTTTTTGTTTTGTTTTGTTTTTGTCTTTACACGGATGTCCTTGAAGTGAAACATGAGTCTTTTCCTGCCTTTCAACTAGAACTGACACTCTAGGCTCTCCTTGGTCTGGCTTCTCAGCCTCCACAACCATGTGAATCAATTCCTTACAATGAATCTTTGTGTGTGTGTATGTGTGTGTGTGTCTCCTATTGGTTCTGTTTCTCTGGGAAACTCTAATACAAATATTATCACTTGAGATGGATTTCTTTCAGGTAAACATTTCCTCTCACTTCAAGCCTTACTTTTAAATCCAAACATCCAGATGTCATAGAACATCTGGAGTGTCCTATGACAAACTGCTAAATGTTGCAACATTTCCCAAGTCTCAGATTTTTCTTATTCCTTCAGGGGAAAAAGGTCCATGTGATAACTGCTACTTTATTACCATACATTTATGTTAAAATACAAATGTCACTAACAATATTGTAAATCAACTATACTTCAATAAAAATATATCTGAAGTGTATAGTATGATAGTAAGAAAGAAAACTCAACATTATAAGCCGAATAGAAAAAAGAAATCTCAAGAACTGAGACTAGAATCATTCTGGAAAGAAAAAGAAATGGATCGAAAAACGAGGCAACCCTCTGTCTTTTCACTTTTGTTACCAAGACAATTTGAGTGTGCTGAGCTTTCCCAAATAACCCATTAAAAAACAATGGGAACAAATAAACAAAACAAAAACCCACTAATTATAACATTCTCCCAGACTAGAGTTTCAAAAGATGTGTGTTGAATGGGAAAGAGCACATGGCTAGAAGTACATGCTCTGAATCAACTGCCTGGTTTTGAGTACCAGGCTGAGCACTGCCTACGTGCATAAATCATCTTGTACTCTTTAAGCCTCAGCTTCCTCATCTGTAAAATGTGAATAAAAATTATAGTAAGAACTGTATAGGATTGTATGAGAAGTAAATGAGAGAATGCAAGGGGATTTATTCAAAATTTGATGTATGATATACAATCCATAAATGGTACCCAATAAAGAATATCAGTGTTACCATTTACTTCCTCGAATAAATATGTTGGACCAGCTTTACAGTAGAAACTGGTCAAAAAAATGACATTCAGAGCAACCAGATTCTATTTTACTGTTATTATTCTAGATTAGTTAACCTGCAGCTGAGATTCAGGCAAAATTGTTCATATATTTGAAAAAAAAATGATTATGCTTTCTCAGAAGCACTGAAAAGCTATGAAAATAGAGTCCAGGAAAAATGAACACAGCCAGAAACAAAGGCCTTCGCAGGGGAGAAACTGCCCAAGTTAGAAGCCCCCTCGCTGAGTCAAGGAATACTCAGGGAAAAACACAACTCCCCAGTAACAGGATTCCATTGTTCCTGAACACAAAGAGAATTTCTAGGCCACTGGCACTCGCCTCCTCAGCAGAGAGGCAAGTGCTTCATGAATATACAAAGCACCAGACCCAACAGAGCAGGCAGCTCCCTGCTTTCATGAGCACTGATCTTGCTCATGAAAGCGAAAATATATACCTAGGACCAACAGGACACACCCTGTCCACTGGGATTAGAATAAAGATTGAAGGAACTCACAGAACCCTGAAAGTAAGCAAAACACTCCCAAAATGCCAAATGCTTCTAACCCTTATGACTGTCATCTGGCAGAAGCTCCGTCTGAGGTATTTCATGTTCTCTACTGACATAATTAACTTCATTTACACAATTCCTGGAGAATTACTGAATCTAAATTAGGACCAAAGGAAAAGCATTAGAATTAATAAAGAAGTTTTGTTTTGTTTCCCTCTAGAGTATTAAAGTAGCTCCTCTCTAAACATGACCTATCCAGGAACGTACCTTCCAATACCCATGCCACCGGGCAGTTCCCTTCACTTGAAATCTGGCCAGCCCAAATATAACTTGCTTTTATCCAATAATACCTGGCAAAAGAGATACCTTGTGACTTCCAAGGCTAGGTCGTAAGGTTATTTTTAGCAGATGTCTTGGTTTTTTTAAATGCTTCTTCTCTAGCCTCTAAGAAATGAGTATGAATACGCTGAGATCACCATGCTTTGAGGAAGCCCAAACTAGTCACACAGAGATGCTCTGTGAAGAAAGAGATATGGGTAGCCAGGAGACAACTGTCCTACCCCCTCCAAATGAGGTATCAGATAATTGAGTGAAAAAGCTGTCTTGGGCTTCATGTCAGTAAAGGTTTTTAGATAATTCCAGCCACAGCTGCTACATTTGACACCCTAAGAATGAACTGTCCTGCTGATCCCAGCCAACCCACAGTTGATAAATGACATCTTCCTGCCTAAGTTCTCTACGTAGTGAACTGAAGATAATGGTAGTACCTACTCAGAGTTATTTGGAAGATAATTTATGATTAATAATAAATACCACCTTTAAAGGAAAGAAAAAGGCACAAAAAGTAAAAGATATAAAAGACTCTGAAACCATTTCTCTAGTTAAAATGCTTAAAACAAGACAAGTTAGAATAAATCCTTCTTGTGGTTAGTAATATTTATTAAAGGAACTATTTCTTGTCCTCTCGACTTAATTAAAAAAATAAGAAAAATGTAAATATGAAGAAAACTCCAGCAGCCTCCTTCTAGAAACCTACGCCCCAGAGACCATCGGTGGAGTGGCGGTCCCTTTTTTGTAAACTGTGTGTGTACGCCTATGCATGCGTGTGTTTGTGTATGTATCTTTAAAGAAAACTAATTTTCCCAGAGAAAGGGAAATCCTGAGGATTGTGGAGTGTTTGAAGATCAACGCTTTTGCTGTGCAGGGCAAATAAAGATGTAATTATGCAGGGCTTCCCAGGGAAGGGTGCAGGTACAGCAGCATAGAAAGATCCAAGTGAAATGACTATCATTAGCCAGTGAGACTGCACGCTTCCTCAGATCTGTAAGGGGAAACACTCCCGGCCTGGGTCTGTTATCGCCCCTCAGTGGCTGTTAGTTTTACAGGTAGCTTCTCTCACTATTTTGCGCCTAGGTTGTGGTACAATGAAACCATCACTACATTTTAAAGATAGCTTTTCTCACTCTTTGGGGTCTAAGATGTAATATGTGGAATGATCACACTTTGTCACCCCCATTAATGTAAAACAATAGATAATGTTCTTAGTTCCCTATTAATTTAAAATAATAGATAACATTTTTCCCTTACTTTAGTAGAACACAGCAGCCACCAGCTGCAGAATACATTAAGGCAGTTGTGTAATTTATTGTGTTTATCAAGATAATTTTAAAAACAAAACAGGATACTGTTAATCATTTTTCAGTAAGAGAACTTCTAGTAATTTGAACTGTTCTCTGCAAGGAGGGTCTTAAGGCTACCTGAAGGATAAGACATGCAGCCGGGAGTGAATTTGGTTAGAGCTTCACTTGGCAGGAATCCCTGTAAGAAGGAACCAGGCATGTCCTTTCCATTGGTTAAACATCTTGTGTAATATAAAAAAGATATTAAAAACTGCATGTCTCAGTATGTCACCACCAAGGCTAGAGATAGCTGACAAAAGTCTTTCCAGCAATCTCTATGCAGAGAAGTATAAAATTCACCTGATAAAGAAAGGAAACTAAAGTGAAGCAAAATGTTCTTTCATCATGAGAAAGATGAGCTCTGATTCCCAAACTCTCCATTTCTCTATGATACGGTGCGTGCTAGTCTGATGTGACACCAGCCTACCATCAACATACCTTGGATAAAGGATACAGTAGGTCTTTGGCTGCAACGACGTAGACATCTTTGGTGGTTAGACTGAAGAAACACCAAAGGTAGTCGCTATGCTCCCAGATATCACCCTCATGATCCTACTGTGGGGTCTGTGATTTCTACTTGCAGAAATTTGAAATTTGCTGATTTGAGGAATGGCCTCTGTTAAAACTCGCTAGTGATCCTTGTGAGGATTAGTGTCCTGTGGTGGAGAGAGAAGTTGGCAAGGAGTCAGGAGACCTATGCATCGGCCCCAGGCTTGTAATGACAATCCAATTATCACTTAAGGTTTTTGAGCCTTAGCGCTCTGCTCTCCTTAGAAATTTGGTTAAGAAGATAAATGAGAAATAATGTGTGGGAAAACATATTTTAAAAAACACTGAAGTCAGCAGATATAAGAATAGTTATATCTTAGAATAGTGCCCAAATTTGTTAAAGTATATTTTGGTCCTTAACCCAAATAAGTAAAGGAAGTAAATTAGTCACATTTCTTTGACTTTGGCCAAGTTATGTAACCTGAGACTCAATTTCTGTATCCTTAAAATGGGGATCATGATAGAACTTATTTTTTAGGGTAACTGTTAGAATTACGGGACAGCCTGTAGAGTTTAGCATATTTTGGCTTAACAAAATCAGTCAACAGATGTCAGGGGAAAAGACAGTAAGTTTTCTTGGTGAGAAGGGGTCTGAGGCAGTGCAGGGATAGGCTATTTCCTGGTCATGGTGGGTCTACATGGGATTTGCTAATGGGGAGTCAGGGCAGCCCTAGAATGGCACGATGCTACTCAGAACAGAAATCGGCAGGAATGGCAGCTCCCCTAACGACAGACTTTTAACTAAGCCACACCTACCAACTTCAATTACACAAAGGTTGAATGTCATGCTAAGCATTGTGTAAGATGTATGAGCAGTATCAGAGTAGCATGGTGGTTAGTAACGTGAGCTTGGGATGCTCTGCCATGAGTATGCTGTGTGACCGCAGCAAGTCACTTAACCTTCCTGACCATGTTTCTTCACCTGCCAGGAGGAACAGGGAAAGACTATATTTATATGTGGTGTTTCTCACAAGGCCTGTTACCAGGAATAAGTACTTAATTAACAGTAATTGCTCTTAGTACTACATTTATTGATAATTTCCTGCCCTCATGGAGTTTTCATTATAGATGGAGGGACATATGGGTAGGAATGCTAATCTACATTAGATGAGCCAAGAAGAGAAGATAGGAAAGAATTAAATTCTGAAATTATTCATCCCTTTAGTCAACATTTACTGAACATCTACTGTATATTAGGTAGCATGCTAACAGCTGGGATGGTGTGATAAATTAACTATGCCATCTGTCTTGTGGAACTCACATTCAAGTGGTGCTGATGACTTAAGGGTCCCCTAATCCTAATCACAGCTGAAACCCTGTGTCTTTTCATGCTAACACACACGAGACAACTTCATAATCTTTTATGATAATGCTTATTATGTTTTCCTCTCCTAACTTGGTACCCCTTGTCAAAGCACAGTGGAGGGAAAACCTTTGACACTGTAGGCAGGTACGCATTGTGCCTGGGGCACTGGCTAGTGGTACGTTGGCTATTTCCTTCTGCCAAGAGAGTTGGAAACTAGGAGTGATCCCGGATGATAGTCATGGAGCATGTCCCTGTGTAATGTGGTCAAAGCCTCACTGGAGACACACATTATACTTCAAGGTGAACATTGAGCTCTGCCTGATAGTAAAGAGCAAGAATTAGACAAATGCTCCCAAAGAAAATTCAAAGGATTAGTGATGTTAAGTGAGTCCAGGGATGTGTGGATGAGCACACTCCTCAGGACTTTGTTCAGAGTTTTTATGAGAGCTTTGAATCAGAGTCCAAATACATGTACAGTTCAAGTCCAGCTTAATGTAGTCTGCCTGTTAGCATTTTTCTATATTTAATATTCAACTAATAATATATGGCTTAAAAATTAGAAAAATTATACATAAAAACTTTAAAACTACACAGGGAAGATTCATTATCTCCCTTACTTAGTTTCTACCCTCCTATTTGTAGATAACCACTATTACTAGTTTCATAGGTGTTTCCTTCTAATTTTATACAAATGTAAGCAAATATAAATTATCACTACCTCTTCTTTGAAATAGATTAAATATGATGCACATTATTTGGCATGCTTTTATTTCAATTTTTTAGAAATTTTATTTTGCTCATGGCATTTATTTTATTATTTATTTGCTATTCAAGCAAATAGATTAACCATGATTTAACCAGCCCTCTGTTAATGGACACGTGATTTAAGTTAACTCGATGGCCATTATAAGCAGTGCTGCCGTGAAACTTTTTGTGTACGTGCCATTTCACACAATGTATGTAAATCTAGAAGATGAATTCCAAGGAATGAAATTGCTAGAGCAAATCTCAGATGTCTAATTTTGAAAAAAAATTACTGAAAATCTTTAAGATTTTTTGTAAAGTATCCATGATAGGTTGGTCTGGGTTGAGTGCACTAGGTAATGTGTGCTATCTTAATCTCAAGGTTAATAAAATAGTGTCTTATTTTCAAGGTCTTTACTCAAACTCAGGTGAAGAGCTTTATTGTTCTCTTACCAATTTGGGTTTCCCATCAGTTTAATTTATCCAGAACATCACACCCTCCTCTGTTACTTGAACTCAACTTGGATCCACTCTCCAGATGCACAGCAGAGCCAACCTACTAACACCAGGTTGTGGAGCATTTATTTGCAGGGCAGCAATCACGGAGAACAAACAGCTAGTGCTCAAAGACCAGAACGCCCTGGAGACTTTCAAGGAAAGGTTACTAAAGGCAACGTTCAGGGTGAGTGTTGTTGGGTATGTGATCAGCTCATGGATAGTATTCTGACTGGCTGGTGGTGAGATAACATGGTGATATTTCAGAAATGTCAATTATCAGTTTTCTGTCTCCAGCTAATCTGGGGTTATCTTCTGGTATTCAGAATGCAATCAATATCCTCCACCCGGTGAGGGTTTTAATTTCTGCCAAACAACTTAAGGATATCCATCAATATATCATCCATTGCCCTTGAGGAGAAACTGAGGGTCCTTGACTTTGTTTTATGGCTAAACCTTTACTATTTTGCTGTACTTGACTGCTTTCCTCTTCTGCAAAACTAAAAGTGTCACATGCCAATGAAGCCAGATAGGCATCAAGTGCTCGGGCCTGTCCCTGAGACAAAGGTGCTCAGGTGGCTGCTGGACAGAACCTGAGAGCTGCCATTGGCCAAGGGCTGATGTGCCACAGATGCAGCAGCCACTTGGGACATTGGTCCCTACATGGTCACCAAAACTGTTACTGAACCAAACTTGGGTCTTCTTCCCCATCCTTAGCAAAGGCAATCTACTGACACTGGGTTGTGGTAAATGAAAGTACAGCATTTATTTGCAGGGCACGAAGCAAGGAGTTTGGGTCTTGTGAGCAGTAGCTGAATTTCTCCTTGCTTGGTGCCCTGCAAATAAACACTGTACTTCCCTTCACCACACCTTGTTTCATCATAGATTGACTTTGCTGCATGTTTGGTACGCAGAGCTGAGTTCAGTTCAGTAACACTTGCTTAGACATCTCTGAGGCAACTCCACTCTACTTTGAGGCCACAGATGGAAATTCAGGTCATTTACAAATGACTGTAATGGCTATTTCCAGTGACTCCTCTGCACAAATCCATACTTTGTGCTAGTCTACATTCAGGCTTGTGATCTTCTGTTTCTAATCCTCTTCTCATACTATTTACTTCAAATGTCTCTTTCAAAACCTAAGTCACTAAAATTGTGCACATCTTTCAAGGCCGTACTCAAACACCACCTCCTCTATGAATTGTCCTGGATTTTGCTTTACACTTTACTCCCAATTCTTACATGGAACTTTATCAATTTCAATCATTTGGTCCTCACCTCTCTTTTACATGGGTTTGCATCTACATGTTCTCTCTCCCTAGATTACAAAGTTTTTTGGAGTAGAAGCCATGCTATATCTTTCTGACTCTTTCCATCAAACTAGCAAAGAAGCCTGTTACATAATTAGTGTTTACAAATATTTGTGGTGACTCCTGTCAGGTTCCCTAAAGCTCTGACCTGTGATTTCCCTGCTCCTTGCTCCAAAGAAATGTGACAGCAGCTCTTCTTCGTGGCAATTTCCTATGACGATGTCTGTTGATTTCTAACTGATTCTCACTCCCTATAGCCTTTCAAAAAAACTCTAGGACTCCTCTAAAGAGGGACAGTTCCATTATAAGTTCTCCTTCTTGAAAGCACCTCACAGGAAAGCCCGTAATGGGCCCTGTGCTGTACAGTTTAGATAACAGCTAAGGAGAACACTTAGTTCCACAAGTGTCAGAAAACTGAAATCACACTGGCTTAAGCAAAACCGAGACTGCAGCGACTTCTATATAAGGTATTCAGAAGTAGAATTCCAGCTTCAGACATAATCCACAGGCTCAAAGGATATCATCATTTTCCTGATACACTGTTTCTCTGGCTTCTACGTTCCTTCGTGTGACTTTACGCAGGTGGAGTCTCTTCACATTATAGCTTCAGTGGCTCAAGCCTTAGGACCTTCTTTGCAAGTTCAGCAGAAAGCAGGCTTCTCTTTCACAGTATATCCAGAATGTGCCAACTTGGATCAGAAATCATTCCTGAACAGTCACTGTGGCCAGAAAGTTGAGAATATCCCTGAACCAAATCACAATGACAGATAAGTAGAAATAACTTCTTGAAAAGAAAATCAAGCTGCTTTTACAAGAAGTGAGGATGGATATTGTGCAGGCCGAAACTAGAAATCACTGCAATTCATGAATGTATTTTTCTGGGAAGCAATTCTATAACTTTCATCAGATTTTCATTGTAATCTAATTTTCTTTAAAATGGTTAAGAACTTATATAAATCAATGGTTCTGTAAAATCTTTTAAGATAGATATGAATGGTGGGAATACTGAAATTAAAATAAAATTTCTCAGATTCTTGTCCATAACAACTCATTGAGGGGTTTCAACATTCACATATATTAAAATTGGAATAGTAACACTTCCAGTAGGCTAAAACACCTACCACACTTCTATTCTAAAGCTCTTTTGTAATTAGCTATTTTAAATTCAATGCCTGCTTCACGTAAGTTCTATGAGGATAGAGACCATGTCATTGTTATTCAAGTATTTAGTCATTTCCTGGTGACATGTAGTAAGTTCTTATTAAATATTTTAAAAATGGATAATAATAGGTAATACATGATATGAATAGGGCTATAAACAAAAAGGAGATAAAATCAGAATTTTATTGATGTTAATTCCCTAGGCTTTAATTAAAACCAAAGTAGATCATGTACTGAATAGGTGTCAAAAGTAGATTGATTTTGTGTGTTGGGTCAACATACCTGAGTTTGGTTCAATGACACCTGCTTAGACATCTCTGAGGCACCTCCACTGGCCACACTTTGAAACTCAGGTCATTTACTAATGACTCCAAAGGTTTTTCCATGGCTCCTCTGTGCATATCCATGCTTTGTGCTAGTCTACACTCAGGCTTGTGATCTTCTCTTAGAAAATCTAGATTATAATCCTAGCTCTCCTGTTGATGAATGGTATTATCTCAGATAACTACTAATTTTGCTGAACCCCAATTTTCTCTTTTGGAAAATATGGAGTATAATGGATGATACCAAAAATGCTTTTCAAAATGAAATTGGTAATTTAGATACTTGGTTTACCAAAGTCTTTCACTTGAAGTAGAATAATTTCATCAAAATTCAAACATAAAATGATTGCTTTAAAGGTGTAAAACATGCATATGAGACCTGACTCTTGAGAATATCCATTTTATCCTTTCCCCATTTTATTTCCATTTCCTTGTTTATGCATTCAGAGTTACTGGGCACTTGTTCTCTATATACCAATACTGAGAGTTCTAAAGTTTAGCTAGATCCCTCTATATCCCTGTCTTGAATTAGTCACCCTACTTTGGTCCTGTAATAGTCCTCTTTTGACATTATTAAAATCTAGCTATCAATAACTACCATTAATTTACTGTGTAAAATGGTTAAGAGATTTTGTTCTGATTTTAAATGCACCGTCCATAACACATAATGTAAAAGGCAGGAAACCAATTTGCTGTGTATCTTTATCTTTAGAATAGAGCTTGGTGACAATATAATAAAACACACACTGGAGAGGGGTAGTCTTCCATAGACCTCTCCTTCCCTGTTCTTTTATTCTTCCATGAATGACTGATTTGGTTGTACTAATTTTTCCAAAAGCCTCCCTTGCCTTCAACCATTCATCAGTGCCAAACAGTTCTTACAACTCAGTATCAGAAAAAAAAAAAACCCAATCAAAACTGGGAATTTTTCCAAAGAAGACATACAGATGGCCAACAGTCACATGAAAAGTTACTCAACATTGCTAATTATTAGAGTAATGCAAATCAAAATCAAAACCACAATGAAGTACCACCTTACACTGGTCAGATTAGCTAATATCAAAAAGTATACAAATAATAAATTCTAGAGTGGCTGTGGAGAAAAGAACACCCTCATACATTGTTGGTGGGAACGTAAACTGGTGTAGTCACTATGGCAAACAGTATGGAGGTTCCTTAAAAGACTGAAAATAGAGTGTCATGTCACCAATTCTGACATGTGGGTGTGTGGGGGCAGCCCCCTCCCTATATACCAAAAAAGCAATTCTCTGACACCAGCTGGGTGTCCTACAATTTAACTCAATTCTGACACTACCTACCTTGAGATAGTGTCAGATCTCAGAGTTTAACGGGTCAGTCCTAAAAGACTTCCCCTTGACACACACTTCAGATGCCAATCGAATACCCAGGTTGTCACCTGTGCTTCTGATCCACTAGCTATAAATCACAGGTTCCCACAACCCCCTTTTTGGGTTTGATTAATTTCCTAGAGCAATTAGCAGAACTCAAGAAAAATGTTTACTTACTCTATTACAGCTCAGGAATAGCCAGATGGAAGTGATGCATAGGGCAAGATATAGGTGAAGAGTGTGATGCCTCTCTACTCTTTCTCAGAGTGCTACTCTGCCCACATCTCTACATGTTCATCAACCCAGAAGCTCTGTGAACCTGTCCTTTTGGGTTTTTATAGAGGCTTCATTACATAGGCATGATTGAGTCAATCACTGGCAATTGATTAAACCTCCAGACTCTCTTCCCACCTCTAGAGGTCAAATGGCTGGTACTGAAAATTCCAACCCTCTAATAGATTCTATTGGCAACCATTTCCCAGCCTTCAATCTTTCCAAAAGTTTCCCTTATTAACATAACAGAAGACACCTTTATGGCTCATCACCAAGGAAATTCCAATTTTATGATTTAGGAGCTAAGTGGCAAGAAAAGGGGAGGAAAAACAGATATATTTCTAATAGATCACAATATCACAGGAACAGTGACACATTCGGAGGTGATGAGTATGTTCACTATTTTGTTTACACTGATAGCTTCTGGGTGTGTATGTTTACCAAAACTTACCCAGTTGGGCACCTTAAATATATGCATTTTATTGAATGTCATTTATATCTCAAGAAAGCTGTTAAAAATGAAGGTGAAACAAAGAGCTTCTCAGAAATACAAACACTGTAAGAATTCATCAACAGCAGAACTGTACTACAAAAGTAGAGTACGATGAATCTATGTAGGAAAAATATTCTATGACATTTAGAATTATTGATACTGAGATTTTGCAATTGAAACAGTAGCATAATACTCAGCAATAAACTGGCACAGAGAAAAAAGGAAAAGAGTATCTCCAAACGCTGAGTTTTATAGAGGCCATCATCCAAGTTGCTCTGACACAGCCTAAAAATTTTTTTTTAAAAAAGCCTTCTTGATAATCAAAGGAAAATTCAGCAACCTTTAATTATGTTTTTACCACATGTAGGTTAACTGGAAAGCAAGCTAGGATGTTACAAATTCTGGCCCAGAGCTAATGGAAAGAAGCCCTCCCTGGGGCTACAGAAAATGACAAGGCTGAAGGGCTGACCCTTGCTGACAGCTAACATTCAGTCCAAAGGTATGACAAATGGAAGAATTTCAGACAGGTTCCAGTATTCATGGATGTCTCTTTCAGAAATGTCAAGAGGAAGGTCTTTTTCTAATGCAGATGCGGGGAATTACTATGGCTCTGAGTAATTGGTTTATTTATTGGTTAATTTATTGTAAGAAGCCAGATTATGGCTGATAATATAGAAGGAAAAAATTCATCTTTGTGGGAAAAGTTGATGGCAAGAGCAGGATAGATAGAATATCAAGAGCCCTGCCAAGTAGGCCAGGATTCAGAAACTCAGTCTGGGAAATCAAGTCCAGTGCAAAGATGCCAACAGGGAAATGCAGTCATATGGGCAGAACCAAGGGAACAAAAAGGTGAGGTTGAGAAAGCCATCAATTATAAACACACATATCCAGACCACATAAAAGACACCACCACACAGACCCTGTGAACTGGCACACTAAAAGTGCTAATTAAATTCCAGCTGCTCAGAAAATCTCAGGGATTTGTTAGGCTCAGGCAGAAGCTAGAAAGCTTCATTAATTTTAATTGAAAGGGGCTGAGTGACTAAGTGGATGTTATTGGTGGAGCTAGCCTCAGCCCCTCCTGAGTGCCTCCTATGAGTCAGACACATGATTCTGTGATTTAATCCTCCCACTAACGCTAAGCCATAGACATCTTTAATGGTCTGCACTGCATGAGAAAACTGAAAAGCAAAGAACTATCTAAAGTAACACTAAGACAGTGACAGAACCATAATTCAAAGCTCATTTGCCACATTCTAGAGCCTACCTACTTAACCCCTATATTTTAGTGGCCCCTCTACTTGGGACACCTTTGGCTGGGGACAGGGAAACACTACATGTTTATCAGCTCAAAGGGCACAGTCACCCCTTTACCCATTATTTCAAATCAGGGCAAGTTTTTTCTCTCCAAATCCAGAGTCCTTAGAGTTTTGTATATAGCAAGTACTGTCTTTTCCTTTTGTACACTGGAGTGTTTCATTGATGGACTGGACATAAGGTACTGAGGTTCAGTTAAGACCAAAGGAAAAACCAAAACCTTTGTCTTTAAGCACATGAGATTAGTATTTTCTCCTCATCCCACAGCAGAAAATGGGCATGGGGTGCGTGGAAAAGCAAGAAGTAGTAAAGAAATCAACAACAATGTATAAAATTATATTCAACTGAATTTATTGTGTGTACTTTGCAACACACCAACAACCTATCAACTATTGAAATCAGCATAATGGTATTGAGGTATTCTGATGAGCTGTACATTTCACCCAGTATATGATTCCTAGGTACAGAAAATTTGTTTAATTTTATTAAGGATTTTGTGTTATAAATTATTCAGTGAAAGCTAGATATGAATCCAGCACCCCCTGCATGCAAAGCAAATTCGATTCAAGTAAATGTATTTTTGACAAATGACTTGTGCCTGCATGATTTGTCAGTGTAACGTGAAATGGCCCTAAACCAGCATGGTATCAGGCTTGCTTTGCATTAGGTCCTTCTGTGGCCGAGAGTCGCGTGGCAGAAAATGTAATTCATTTCCATGAGGAAGGTAGGGAAAAAATTGGATTTGTGTTAAATTGTCAGTGTGTCTTGAACAACAGAGAAGAAAGTAAAAGCAATAAAGAAACCTAAAATTTACTTGACTCTACAACCATAGAAATTATCTTTGATTGCTGAAGAAAGAAGATATATCATTAGAGCTAACAGAGCTTATTAAACTGTAACACAAAGCACTTTCTTACTCGATCAGCTTGAAAAGGCCACAGTCAGCTTTGAGGGCACCACCACCACAGCCCTGACCACGGTTTAAAAAAAAAAAAATCTTCTTCTGGGGTTTCAAATCATAGGAACTTTTTACATCTCAAAAGTTTTCAGTTATTTACCTGAGCAACACAATCAAGAGATATTTAGATAGAATCACCAGGAATTGATGATAGACTATATACAGGGAGAAAGGGGTACCAAGGTTATAAAGGATAGTTTCTAAATTTGCTCAACATAATAAAGATTAGGAACCTTGGATTTGTAACACTGGAAATAAACTAGTTTTGGGGAACGTAGATGGAGATTGTAGTTCTTAATTTGTTGCAGTTGAGGTGCCTTTTGTTTGTTTATTTTTAACATCCAATTCCATATACTGAGTTGGAAGTGTACCAAAACAGAGCTCATAAGTGGGGAAAGCCGAATATAAAATCCCAAAAGTTCCTTGTGCTTGGGATCACTTAGGGGTATATACATATATGCAGGCATATATATATATAGAGAGAGAGACACATTATTTTATATTCCCATCAGCAATGTATGAGAGTTCCAATTTCTCCACACCTTTGTCAACTCTTTTCATCATTTTTATTGTAGCCATCCTAGTAGATCTGAAGTGATTTTTGTCGGTTTTGTTTTGCATGTCTCTAATCACTAATTTTCCCATATGTTTACTGGCTATATTTACATCCATTTTGAAGAAATGTTTATTCCCAATCTGTTGTCCAATTTTTTAAACTAGGTTGTCTTTTTTTTTTTTTTTTGCTGTATTTAGGATTTTTTTATACAATCTGGATGCTACTCCTCTAATAGATGCATGTCTCTCATTCTGTGGCTTGTCTTTCACTTTCTTGAATATGAAATTTGGAGAAAAGATTTTCTATTTTTCCTTTGGTTGTTTGTGCTTTGGGTGTCATATCTAAGAATCTCTTGCTTAATCCAAGGTCACAAAGATTTCTAACTATATTTTCCTCTAAGAGTTTTATAATTTTAGTGCATACATTTGGGTCTTTTAGTATTTGGAGTGAGGTAAGGGTCAGATTCTGTTTTTTTATGTGGCTATCCACTTGTCTCAGCACTATGTATTGAAAAGGCTACTCTTTTTTCATTGAATTGTCTTAGCAACCTCTAAAATATCAATTGATTTTAAATGTATGGGTTTATTCCTGGCCAGTCTATCCATCCATAATCTCCTTAGCTTTGTAGTACATTTTGTAATCTAAGAGTGTGAGTCCACTATCTTTGTTCTTCCTTTTCAATATTGTCTTGACTTTATGAGTCACTTCAATTTTCATATGAATTTTAGGGTCACCTTGTCAATTTTTACAAAAAAAGGGAGCTGGGATTTTGATAAAGATTTTGCTGAATCTGTAGATCAATCTGGGGGAGTGTTGTTATCTTAATGATATTACAGTCAAATCCATTAACATGAGGTACCATTTCATTTAAGTATAATTTCTTTCAGTTATGTTTTCTAATCTCCAGAAATTAAAAATTATACTTCCTTTGGTTAAATTTACTCCTAAGTTTTATTACTTTTAAAAGTTATTTTTAACGGAATTGCTTTACAAATTTCATTTTAGATTGCTCATTGCTAGAGTGTAGAAATAAAATTAATTTTCATATATTGATCATTTCACATACAATCTTGCTAAACTTATTACCTTCAATAAATTTTGTGAGGGATTACTTAGAATAGTCTATATGCAAGACCGTATTTTCTGCAAATGGAAAGTTCTTCCTTTTAATCAGTATGCTACTTATTTTACTTGCCTAGTTTTCATGTTTAGAAGTAACTGTACAATGTTGAATAGAGCTGATAAGAGTAGATATACTTTCCCTGCTTTTCATGGTAAGAGGTAAGTTATTAGGCTGTCACCATTAAGTATGATGTGAGTTCTGGATTTTTCATATATGCAGTTTAGCAGTTTGAGGCGTTCCCTTCTATTCCTAGAGTGGTGTTTTGTTTTTGTTTTTTTCCCCATCATGAAATGTTGGTTTCCCCCCACCCCCAGCTTTTTTCCCAAATATCTTTTTTTAAATGATTCACTGGTAAGTGATTTTTATACTCAAACTCTCAATAGATATCTACTGTAATGATCAGTTTGTGTCCTTTTTTCCTAATAAACTGCAGTATTTAGTAATTTTGAATGTTGAACCAACCTTATATTCCTGAAATAAATGTTACTTGATCATGATATATAATAATTTTTTATATGTGGCTGGATTTAATTTGCTGGTATTTTGTGGAGAAATTTTGCTTATACAGCCATGAGGAATATACATCTCCAATTTTCTTGCTGTATCATTTTGTGGTTTACTATTAAAGCAATGCCAGACTCATAAAATGAATTATGAAGTCTTCCTTCCTCTTCTGTTTTTGAAAGTGGTTTGGGAAGGACTGCTGTCAAATCTTTAAATGTTTGGTAAAATTCACCAGTAAAGCCATCTGGTACTGAGCTTTACTTTGTGGGCAGCTTTTGATTACTAATTCAATCTCTTTTATTTGTTAGAGTTCTTCAAATGTTTTACTTCTTGAGTCACTTTTGGTAGATGTTATCTTTTTAAAAATTTAAGGAATCTAAGTCATCTAATTTCATGGCATTAAAGTATAATATTCCCTTACAATCATTTTTATTTCTGTAAGGTAAGAATTATAGGCCCTTTTCCACTCTTGATTTTAATAACTGAAGTCCTTTTTTTTTTTTTTTAAATCTCTTGGACAGTATAGTTAATGGTTTGTCAATTTGGTCAATCTTTCCAAATAACCAACTTTTTTCTCTATTTTTTATTCTTTATCCTATGTTTCACAATTATTATTTCCTACTTCTGTTTTAGTTTATTTTTTCCCCTCCTTTACTAATGTGATAAGATTGAAGTTTAGGTTACTGTTTTTATTTATTTTACACTGAAGTATAATTTATTTAAAATATTAGTTTCAACTATACAACATAACAATTTGGTGTTTATAGATTATACTCCCTAAAATCTTATTATAAAATACTGACTATATTCCCTGTGCTCTATGTTACATCAGGGAAATGGAAATCAAAATCATAGTGAGATATCACCTCACAGCTGTTAGAATAGCTATGTCAAAGAGTCAAGAAATAACAAGTATTGGCAAGCATGTGGAGAAATAAAAATTCTTGTGCACTGTTGGTGGGAATGTAAATTGGTGCAGCCATTATGGAAAACAATATGGAGGTTCCTTAAAAAATTAAAAATAGAACTACCATAAAATCCAGTGATCTCACTCTGGGGTATTTATCTGAAGAAAACAAAAACACTCCTTCAAAAAGACACATGAACTTCAATATTCATAGTGGCATTATTTATAATAGCCAAGATTTAAGAGCAACCTTAGGACCTAAAAAATATGAATGGATAAAGAAATCATGAGATACACACACACACATGCAATGTAATATTAACCATAAAAAAGAATCATTTTCCATTTGAAACAACATGGATGGACCTGGGGGTATTATGCTTAGTGAAAGAAGTCAGATGTTTTAAAATATAGGCATTTACAACTTTACATTTCTCTCTGAGTACTGCTCTCACTGAATATCCTAAGTTTTGACATTTTTTTCCATTTATCTCGAAGTATTTTTCAATTTCTCTTGTGATTTTTTAAACAATTCATTGTAAGTATAATGTTTAATTTTTTACACATTTGTGAATCCCCAAATTTCCTTATATTACTGATTTCTAATTTCATTTCATTGTTTTAAAATTTATTGAGGCTTCTTTTATGGCCTAAAATGTGGTCTGTTCTGGACAATATTCCATGTGTGCTTAATAAGAATGTCGTTTCTGCTACTGTTGGGTAGTATGTCATGTAGATGTTTATTAGGTCAAGTTAGTTTACAGAGTTCTTTAGGTGTTCTGTTTCCCTGATCTTCTGTCTAGTTGCTCTGAAAAATACTTTTCAGATTTTCTGATTTTACTTTAAAACAGTTTCTGCTAGCCTTATATTTCTGATTGGCCTGATACCTTTACAACTACCAAAGATTATGCCAGAGAGGGGAAGAGAGAGGATTATGCTATTATGATATTAGTGATAAATAATATTGACATCAATTGCTTAAAAAGCAGTCATGCTTCACCATGTACCAGTCCTTAAGGTAAGAGCTTTCTTGTGACAAGGAAGCATCCGAGAGAAAATGTTTACACTGAAATCTAGCTTTTCATGGCCTATGCTTCGTATAATCACAAATACACTTTTCAAAAATAGCCCTAAAAGCCTTGCAGAAGGGTTGGAGCAATAATTATTAGATATTAGAATATCCTCATATGACAGGAAATTGAGGTGGATACAAAAATAGGTATCGTTACATCTGCAATTAAACAATGTCAGCCTATTATCAATAAAACAACACATACTGGGACCAATAGATGGCTCCTCTTCAGTTAATTTCTCTAATCAAATAAACCCAACCAATGCTTTTCACATACAGTATAGGAGATAGCAAATTATAGTTTGCAGTGATGACTGCCTAGAGCTCAAGGAAGAAAATTATTGGTGCTTAAAATTGCACATAGCCTTTCCAATAAAAGATTTATCTAATTTCAATTTATGAGTCAAATAATCCAAAATACATTTATAAGAGAGTTGACATTTTTGCCTTCATCTTTTAGTAAATATTTTGTATAGCTGAAAGAATTCTTCTTTCTTTTATATCAAGTCTTACATGTGAGATCGCTAATTAAGGAGAAAGAAAAGCATATATAATCCCCCTCTCTAAATCAGTATCATACAGAAGGTTAGCCTAAAGCTAATCAATAGAGGGAGTGTGAGTTCTAGAAGGCTGAGGACTGACTGAACATCTGAAGAGGCTGGCTAGGGGACTGTGAGCTGAGTTACCTAAGCTCACTAATTCTGCCTGAGTCTCCTGACAGTACTGCCCACGGCTCTCTTGGAGACAAATTTCACAACTTCCAAACTCGTCTGCTTCCTTCCATTCATGGCACCTTCAATAAGCCTCCTACACTATGTTCTGCAGCATCTGCTTTGACCAGTTCGTGAGCACAGGTAAGACACATTAGGGACGCCGAAAACTTTTTTGAAGATGTTCTCAACAAAATGAGGTCTTGTTTCAGAAATGGGATTAGGAGTCAGTCATGTTTGCTATATTTGGGTCTGTGATCTCATTCAAATACACAAGCAGGTCTAGCTTAGGGGAATTTGTGCTACATGTAAATAAAGGGATTGGATTAGGTCACTGATTCTCAACTCTAGCTCAGCCCCAGAATCTTGCAAAGGATATTGTGGAAATGCCAATAATCCAGGCTCCAACTCAAAAGTTTCTGATTCATATGACACAGAAGGGCCCTTAGTATCTCTTTTTAAGAAGATCCATGGGTAATTCTGATGACACTGCGTATTTGGAAACCATAGACCATATGATCTCAAAAGCCCAGGCAGAATCTATTGTTAAAGTTAATGAATTTTTGTCGTATCTTTCTAGAGATCATTCGTGTGTGTTTGTTTTTTACTTGCAGATTTGTTTTACATGTTCTTCTTTGGCTACACATGCAGGGTCTACCAAGCCTTACTTCTACAATACACCTAACCCCTACTCATAGGAAAGTCTCTGCAGTGAGTGAAAGCCTGACACAGATGGTCTGTGGACCCATAACAACCCTAAATATGACTCTAGCCACCTCCTACACACATACAAAGGCTGCCTATGGTAGGCACAAGGATTTCCTTCTCACTTGCTTGCCTTCTACGATTTCCCTTCCTTTTTCTTCCCACTTGTCTGTCTGCTGCTTCCAGAGATTTTATCACTCACCTGGATAACAAATCTCTCATCTCTATCCATGGACGACTCTGTTGTAGCAGAACTCCAGAGCCTCTGCTTTCTCTATCACCCCATGCTATATATCAGAACTGAACTTATGATAGACTGTTTATAGAGATTTATGGTAAGACTCCATTGAGAAGGTGACTGGAGTTTGACAGATGAGTAAAAGTCATCAGGTATGCTACGAACTTAGCTAATACCCAATAAAGAGTTCCCAGTTGTTTCACTGATAAATGGACCGATCAATTAATTAATTAATTAATTAACTTGTTTTAGCAAGCATATGTGTGGGTGGTAAAAGCTTCTGATTTAATGATGACTCTTGCTTCCATGAAGCAGAATTCCAACTCAACCTGACTTAAATTGACAGTAAAATGATAGGAGCAACAATACCAATTTATTAGCTTACAGGTATGCAGATCTAAAGACTCAAACATTTAAGATGAGTGCAACAGTTTATTCATGTCTCAGTTTGGCTTATTGTCATTGACTTCATAGGTAGGCTCATGTATAGTACATAAAATAGATCACCAGCTACTCAGGGCTTGTATATTATGAGACTGGCAATCCTAGTATAAGAGCACTGAGTCAGGGACAGTGCCATGTTTTTACCTCACTGTGCCATTTCATGAGTACAAGAGACAGTTAAATTTAAGGGCTTCCCTAGCAGTAAGTTTAGGGTTACAACTAAATGCTGGCTACTGAAATGTAGTCAGAAGCGGTTATGTCTAAGCATAGTCTTAAGAGCTTCTTGCTGGGCCATTCAGCTTTTCATCCAATGCTGTGGTATCCTTGCCAATGCACGTGTTCCAGGCAGTAGAGCTACAAGATGTAAGAAGGTCATCCAATCCATATTAGAGTTTGCATTATTGAGAAATAAACCTTCATTGTGCAAAGCCACTGAGATTTCAGGGTTTATTTGTTACCCAAGCATAGACTAGCCATACTGGTTAATACAAGCACCTCTTCCCCAATTATTTTAGCATAAGTTCCAGAACTGACTTGGGTCACATGACCATGTCTGAAATAAGCTCAGTGACTGGGGTATAGAATATTCTGTTGGGCCAACACAGGCTTCACACCCTATTTGGGCAAGCCAGAAATAAATCATGTAGACTGTTTGGAGGAGTCAATCCCTTAAAGAATAGTAATTTGATACTGAGTGTCTTCTATATGTTCCAGGGCTATATCCAGTCTTGTGGTAGGTGAACTCTTCTGTATAGAAATGGTAATTTCTGGGAGTATTTGCTGGCACCAGCCCAAAGTTATAAGGAAAACTGAAGTAGGAGTTTGGTTTGGTCTACTACTTTCACACAGATTAATTTCGTAAGTCAATAACCAGGAATGTTAGCCTCACAGTATTCCTCTCACTCATGCTTCTTGTATAACCAGATGGTAATACTATTCAATGTAGTCTTTTTTCCCCTCAAATATAGAAGGGCTTTATGCAAAATCCATATATTCTACTAACACTCTTATCTGGATTGGTTTTTATTAAAATGAATACATTTGTCTTAGGGAAAAATAAATATATTTCCATGAAAATCCTGTGAAAGTGGAAAGTTAAACTTCAGGGTTTATCACTGATGCCCTGTTTGGAGGATTTTCATCAACTTTAATCTCATTCTGGGGCCAATTTTCATTACAGAAAATCTTGCTTTCATTTAAGAGATAGTACAGGGAATATAAGCAATCCAAGAGCACAGAATAATAATAAAAATGTCTTTTTATATACTAGGAATTATATAGCATAATCAGAGAGATCATTATATGCAGATGGTTTCTTTCATTTTGAATTTCAGACTTCTAATGGAAAATTCATCTTTCACAATTGGGCACAGTCTCAAAGGGAAATCCCTATTAATAGTATAGATTAACCACCTTATCTGTATAGATACTTTCTTGCTCTTACAATTTATATGTGACTGCATACTATGATTGGATGCTGTAATGGAGTCAAGAGAAGTAGAAAACACAGAAAACAAAATGTTATCAGATAAATGATAAAATCAATAAAGGAGTCAACAATTTAAAACTATTGGTTTCAGAGTAAGATCATTTCAGATGAAACCAGAGTTATCTTGAATTTCAAGAAAGAAATGAGCCATAAAATGGCCTCAAGTGTGTTTTATGTTTGAGGCAGGTGTCTGCTTTAAGGGAAATATAGACAAGTCAGAGTTCAAGAACTGAGAACAGACAATGAAGGGATTTGGTGACCAGCCCTTGGGCACTCTGAATGGGTTGTTTAGGTTATAGATTAGTGGGAAATAGGAGAGTGTCCATGAACCATTAGACTCAGGAGACCCCTATGGGGGAAAAAAACATCAACATCAACTTTGTATATATCAAACAAATGTCTGGACAAACTTTTCATCCCAACTGCTATAACAAAAAATGATAGCACTGTGGTTCCACATTCAAGGAGCTTGAAAGTTACCACTCCTTCCTAACAATAGGAAGCTCCAACAGATTGAAAAATAAACTACTTTTGTTATGCATGAAAGAGAAGGGGGAACACAAAATACCTGCCCTCAAGACTTAAGAGACAGGCAAATACAGAGGATCACAGTTTACAACACAGAGACCCGATAGCAGAAAGAACCTCAGGAACCGGTGACAGTGTAAAAATCTGACCTTTAACTGATAAATTG
Organism: Camelus ferus; assembly: GCF_009834535.1. Taxonomy (NCBI): domain Eukaryota; kingdom Metazoa; phylum Chordata; class Mammalia; order Artiodactyla; family Camelidae; genus Camelus; species Camelus ferus. The sequence goes on along the minus strand of NC_045706.1, from coordinate 19,568,601 downwards.
CTAGAGGCTTTGCATGGACAACTCTGAGAGTTAACGACTCCAGGGAGACCCAGTCAGAGGAGCTCACCTCCCTAGTTTTCTGATATTTACCTCCGGGAGATCAAGGGGGTTCTCACAGTAAACATCAGAGTTCCAGCAGGGGAAGGGGAAATGGAACCATTCTGAAATATGCCAGAGCACTCAGTTCTTCTAACGAGGCCTGCCCTCAGGGGAAACTATTAACCAGAGCTCAATCCAGTGGGGTACTGTCAGATCCTAACTGACCTGGGGGAAGGGAAATACCTAACTCCAGGCCCATCTAGCCCTTTTACAATGAGAATGAAAATACTTAACTTCAGCTCACTCCAGCCATCCTGTCCCACCTGAGGGGTGGGGATGACTGAGGAACACTTGTGAAGATCATAGTTCTGAGACTTACTAAAAGACTAAAAATTGCAGGAGTATGGAATGCGTCTTCTCCCCACACACCTTCCCACCACACAACTAAAAGTTTATTTACAGCAGTTCCTTTTACCCAGTACATCGTGGCTGGTTATCAAGAAAAAATTACAGAGCATTCTAGAAGGAAACACACACACTTCGAAGAAACAGAGCAAGCATCAGAATCACACATGGCAGGAATGTCAAAACAATATGTTGTCTACCAGAAACCTTTATACTTTAAATATGAAGATGCGTGTAGATTAAAAGTAAATGAATGGAAGACAATATACCTGCCACCACTAATCAAAAGAAAGCAGAAGATGCTACTTTAATTCAGACAGAGCAGATGCAATTCAAGGAAAGTTATCAGGGATAAAGAGGAGCATTACATAATGATAAAGGGGTCATAATCCTTAAATTTATGCATCTTATAACACGGTATCAAACTATGAAAGGCATAATCTAATAGAAGTGAAAAAAGAAATATTTGAACCTGCTATTATAGTTGGAGACTACAATACTTCTTTAGCAGAAATGGACAGATTTAACAGGCAGAAAATCAGTAAAGACATAGTTGAACTCATCAACACCATTAATCAATTGCTTATAATTGATGTCTATAAACTAGTTCATCCAACAAAAACAGAATGCACATTATTCCCAAGTTCACATGAAACATTCTGGGCCGTAACAGTTTAACAAATTAAAAATAGTAGAAATCATACAACGTCTGCTCTCAGAAAACATTGGAATTAAACTAGAAATCAATAATTGAAAGATTAGTGGAAAAAACATAAAATATGTGGAGATTAAATAATATATTTATAAGTAACCGATGGGTCAAAAAGGAAATCAGAGAAATTAAAGAATATTTTGAACTAAATGAAAATAAAAACACACAATAATTTGTGGGATACAGGTAAAGTAGTGCTTAGTAGGAAACTGAAAGCTTTTAATAAATATATCAGAACAGAAGACCTAAAAGTAATCATCTAAGTTTCCACCTTGGGAAACTAGAAAAAGAAGAGTAAATCCCACCCTTTCTTTAGTTGAAGTTTGCAGCGCTAGCGTTGTAGTAGTCATCTTGTAATAGGTAGGGAAGTCGGCCTGAGGACAACACAAACATGTAGGATATGCCAGAGTCAGGGGAAAAAAGAAACACACACACACACACACACACACACACACGAAAGGGAACCGTAACCCTGAGAAAACTGTTTAATGCCTATATTCCAATTTATAATCTAATAAATTCCCTTCATTGTTTATTTTGAAATGGCTTTTCTGTAACTTCTGTATCTTGTCTGATAAAAATATGTATTTTCATCTATTTTGAAGTTGCTCATACTAAAGATTTGAGTTTATATTAATTGCCCAAGACTTCCAGGTCATCAAATGTCAGTGGGAATTGAACCCAACTAGCTTAATATAACACAAAAACCAATGACTTGTTTGTTTTAATAATTAATAATCTTCACAAAGGCACAAAATCTGCAATTTTGGAAATTAGTTATACAAAAAACATAATTGAAGGATTATTTTAAAATAAGCAAATACTGCACATTTGGCAGGGTGAATAATAAAGGTAACTTTTTTAGAGTGCCTTAATAAACCTCAATGCTGCCAAGTTTCCCAAAGGGAGAAAACATTTAAAAATGCAAACTCCCCGGGGGTCCTCTAATAGTTTATCACTGATGGGCCACCTGTCCCAGCCTGACCTTGATAAGAATGTCAAGAAGTAGCAGAAGCATCCTGTCTAATGAGACTTCAGCTGAGACTGACAAATGCACGTCAAGTTAACTTGCTACTGAGCGCCTGTGGGTTGAGTCAGGTGTCAGCAGTTTGTGTTCACAAGGTGGGAGAGAAACATCTGATATACACTCTCCTCTCCCCACTCTCCGGCATCAGATACCCTGAGCACATTTTACTTCCATTGCCTCAGCTCTTCCTCCTAATCCATGAGGTCACTTTCCAATGATAACATGCTGACAGCAACAGCTTAATAAACACGTAATTGTTTCACACCTTTTTACTACAAAATAATAATCATGATAACAAAAAAGGCTTTGGAAAGAAAATAAAATGAAAAAATAGTATCACTCATGATCTTGTATTAGAGAAAAGATGGTATTCTGTCTACTTCATAATTTGGCGGTTGTGCATGTGTGTGATTTATAATCATGGTGGTGACGTAGAAAATTTTATATGTATTTATCTTAACACTATGCCAACTATTTCTTCTGTCATTAAATATATTTGAAAACAACATTATGAATGTTGCATGCCATTTCTATTCTTTAGTATGGTAAAATCTAACTATTAGCCAAAATGTGAATGTTCAGATTATCTCCGACTATTTGAAATAAAAGCGAAACTTTGTGTATGTGTGTGACAGATTTTTCTCATATGTGAGGACAGTTTCCTCCATGAGCAAAAAGTTGGTTTAAGGTTATCTACTTTTTAAAAGTTTATTATAGTGAATTGAAAATTGCTTTTCAGGAAGTTTGAGCCAGTGTAAAATCATGTCAGAAGTACAACTAAACTGCCCATTTTATTGCCAGTACCATTACCGTCATTAATTATTTTCTTCATTACTTATCTGCTAGATAAACATGAAACAAAACAATACATTATTATGCTAGCTTTATTTATTTAAAACACTAAGGTATTGACTTTTTACTTCCACTCATGTTTTCTATGTTATCTGCAAGTAGATGTTTCCCTCTACCCTTTAATCTACAGGTAACTTATTGTTTTATTTGTATAAGTTATTTGGATGTTAATAATACTATTATTTGATTGAATTATTCTCTCTGGTTTTATTTAACCTTTTTATTTGTGCATTTAGACAGAGAGAGTTACTGAACTCATATTAATTCATGTGTTTTTTCTTAGAAACATTTAGATTTTTTATCAATAATTCTGCAAGATATTTAAGGATGTACTTTTTTGTTTGGTTTACATCTAACTTTTACCCATCTGGAATTTAAGTTGGTATTTCGTCAGAAGAGGTTGTACTTTTTTAAAAGCATCATCTAAATCTAGAAGGAAACAGAGGCCAGGTGGTAAAGACAGTGACGGCAAGAGGGAGAGAGACCATGCTATTATAGCTGGTAGTAGGGGATCACAGAACATTTCACAGGGGGACATCTTTTAATTTAGCCATGGAGAAAGGAAAAAAGACAACAGGTGGGGTTGTGCGTGAGTTCTAAGTTGGCTCAGAGGATGTCACTGACACAAGACCGTACAAGCTTATTCTGAGAACTGTGATCAGCCCAGTTCAACTGCAGTGAGGTCCAGCAGTGAGGAAGAGGCATGTCAGGGGATTAGGGCCTGAATACTGAGTGTCACTGTTTAATTCCAGGCTCAAACGTGCATTTCATCAATAGGAAAGTAATAACTAGATATCAAAGGATTTTGTTCAAATGAGAGGTATGAAGGGGTTAAAAAACAAACAGAAAATTACCGTGGCACAGAAACAGTTTCCTGGGATGGGAGATGCCTAACAGTACAGAGGCCAGTGTAGATGATCAGTACTGGACTCTGAGCTAGGGCAAGGTCAGTGCAACTGAAAGTGGAGCTTCAAATGAGAGAAAACTGTGGAGGCAAAGATCTCTTAAAGTTCAAATTAATGGTAGGAACAGACAGCAAATGAGTTAAAGATGAACCCAAATTTGTCTTTTGAAGTATTGATTAGTTACTAGTTTCCGGTATCTAATATGCACTTGAAATTGTGTGTCTGCAACTTAGGAGAGAGACTGTGGATGTAGATAGTAAAGTCAGTAGTAGAGGTATAGATGGAGCTGCGGAATAGGTACCGCTACCTGGAAGGGCAACGCAATTTTGAGGAATATATAAGGGGTTGGAGTTGGAAAAGATACCGCCAAAAGGAGCAAAGAGAAAATAAGCAGGAGAACAGGACAGGGGCTGGAACAGCTTGGCGCAGATGCCTAGCAAAATGCAAGTCAGTAAAGGCCTTTGGAATGGGGGTTTGCAAGGTATTGAGGATATTTTTTTTAAATCCTAAATATTAAAAAAAAATCAAAAAACCAAGTTACTGAGCTAGACTGCAAAGACTTGAGGATTTCATAGTGGAGGAAAGATAAGAGTCAGCTAGTATAGACTACTTTTTAAATTATTATTTCTACAGCACAGGAAAGGGGGAAGAAATGCCAACGTAGCTTAAGCAGGTATTCAATTCAAGAAACGTTCTCTTAGGAAGACAAAAAAGGTTTGACATTGATAATATCTTTGTTGTTCATTTAGCATGGGAAACTATTAAAATAAATAAATAAATAAAGAGGCAAACATAAAAGGAAGGTATCCAGGAGGCTATAAAAGGATAAACAAGGACCATTCATTAAAAATACAAAGCTGGTAGGGGAAGAAACATAGGCTTCTAAAGACAACAGAATGAGGCAATTCCATATTATATAACATTGACCCAAACAAGCATACGAAGACTTAATTTATGAGAACAAGGGACCAGAAGTAAAACTGGAGGGTAAAGAATAGGAAATGTTTATAAAATCTGTCATTAAAATATATCAAATATTTAAGATGAAATAAAATATATTTGGCAGCATCAAGAGACCCACTATGATGTAAGAACAAATTTTTAAGTAGATGCAAAAAAAGTTTGTGGATTCACCTAGCATTATAAAAATGCTTTGTTATTATGCTTCTTCAGTTTATCTGCTTACTTACGAACACATCCAATGATCATATTAAGAATGCACAATGCATTTTTAGTATGTATGACAGAGGTGGAGACAAGAATGCACAGGATACAGTTCCAACCAAAGAGTTTAGAGGGTATGAAAGAAGAGTTAAGTGATGACAGACTGGACTGATGGATATGCAAGAATCAGACGATGAAAAACTTGGCTTGACATATTAAAGATACTATCCTGAAGAAGAAAAGGGTTCATTGGAGAATTTTAAGCAAGTATGTATGCTGTTTGGGTAGAGAATGAATTGGAGGGATAATACTGAAGACATGGGAGATGAGTTAGGTTACTGCAATAACCCAACTGCAATACGCTGAGACTAAGTCAGCAGCAGCAGGGATAAAGAAGAGTTTTTGATACGAGTGCTATTAGGCAGCTTAATGAGAACGTCATTGATTGGACTAAGGTGAGATAGGAGAGGAGTCCAAGATCATTCTGTTGGTAGAGAGTAGTGCTGTTAATTGAAAAACGGTAAAAGAAATGAGACATGTTTCAAAGTGTGGAAATAAAGATATTGGTAAGGTAAAAATGGGAAACATTGAAAGAGTATATGATTCTAGGTAGGAAATAAACACATAATTGAAATAGCATACCATGGAATCTAGATTTGGGCAAATGAAGTCAAAAGAGATAAGGAGTATAATGGAGCTAAGATCAAGGTGGCACACAAAAATAGATCCAGTGGATATTAGGGAATGGAGAAAATTAAAGGCAAGAAAATTCTCTTAGTAGACTGAGACTCTCACTTCCAATTTTAGCCTTGGATTCTGTGACAATTAAACATGTTAATAACTCCAAATCTTACACATCCTCAGTCCTAATCTCTAAAAGCTCAACATCATATTTAAAACTAATTTATCTCTTTATCTTGATCTTTCAATAGATATCTCAAACTTAACCCATTTCCCAAAATGATCACATTATTTCAGAGAAATACTAAATTAATTATGTAAGAAAATTAGCCCTAAATTAAGAGCAATTTTAACAAACCTTTAAAAATTAAAAGCAAATCTTAGAAGGCCTGATTCCAAGTAGCTTAGCTTTTGACAACAAAAGTCAACTGTATTTTATGGATACAACAAAACCTACTACTCACTATAAAATTTTAAAATGCCCATCATCCAATCAAAAAATACTAGTTATACAAAGAATCAGGAAAATATAATTTATAATTATGAAAATAATCATTCAATAGAAATGGATACAGAAATGATGAAGATGATACAATTAAGTGACAACCATAATAAAAACAGCAATTATATATGATCCATCTACTCGAGAGAGCAGAGGGAACCTTGAAAACATGATAAAGTGAAAAAGGAAAAATGTAAAAGAGATCGATAGGAAACTGGTAAAAAGCGTACTAAAAGCGTATTTGATTGGAATAATACAAGACAGTCACTACATAGGAGACACTTCAAAAAAGTGAAAGCTTCAATATAGAGCAATGGGAAGTATAAAACTTAAGCACAGGGAAAAAAATAAAAGGAAATGAACAAAGCATGTGATAGAACATACAGGAAACTGGAACACCAGAAAATTAGGGGAAGACAGTAAAAATATTTGTAGAAACAAAAACAATCTTGTGATGAACTATATTGTAAGTTAGGGGATGTCAAACTACTAACTGCAGGCCAAATTTAGCACGTGGCCTGCTTTGTGCGATTTCTGAGCTATAAATCAATTTTACACGTTTAAAAGGTTGAAGAAAGAAAAATAAAATGTGACAGAGATGGTATGTGGACACAAAACCTAAAATAGTTACTATTTGGTTCTTCACAGAAAGTTTATCACTGAGATAAACTCTCAACCAAAGACAAAATGAAGCCCAGGCCACATAAATACAAAGAAACAATGCCAAATACTTTCATAATCAAATTAATTTTAAAAATCAATACAAAAGAGAACATCTTCAGACAGAGTGAAGTATTGTGTACAGAGGACAAAAGAATGATAGTGGAATGCTTTTCAAAAATGGTGCAAGCCAAAAGAGAGAGTTTAAATATAGTGCTGATGGAGAAACAAAAACTGTCAAACTATCAAACTTTCAACATAACATTCTTCTTTCAAAGATAAAGTATAATGTTTTAAAGAAAAAAAAATCAGAGAATGTATTGCCACCATGTCTGCACTATAAGAAATGTTAATAAAGTTCCTGACACAGAAGATAGTAACAGACAAAATATGGATTAAACAAATGAAGAACATTGGAAATACTAAATGCATAAATGTATTTTTCTCATTTTACTATCAAGCCCTTTAAAAGGTAGTTGAATGTTAAAGTGTGTTATAAAATGTATAGTATGTGTAATATAATGCATAATAATGTCACAAAATATAGAAAGCAAAAATGTAAATGTTCTGTTGCTATAAGTGTCTTACATCATAAATGAAGACATATAATATTTTTTATCATAAGTAAATGTATATATCATGGAGTCACTACTAGTGTGCGTGTGTGTGTGTGTGTGTGTGTGTGTGTGTGTGTATAATATGGCTAAGAAAACAAACTGTGGAAATGGAATTAAATAATTTAAAAAAACACTAATAAAACAGAAAATAGTAAAAGAGGGAAAAAGAAACAACACATGGGATAAATAGCAAGATATAGATATAACCCACATATATTGATTGGAATAAATTAAGTATAAAATTTACCAATATCAGGAGTGAAACAAAGGTACATTACAGGCCTTACCTGTGCTAATAGGATAATAAGGAAATACTTAAAATATTAAGGTTTCCTGAAGAAGTATTGAAAATCTGAATATCATACTTATATCTAATAGACAGATAAAGAGATAGAGATATTAAATAAATTGAATTTGAATTTTTAACTCAATACTTTCCATCAAAGACAAGTCCAGGCCTATGGCCTATCTTGCACATAATAATCCTATACAAATTCTTCCAAAAAATATAGAAGTGAGAAAAATTCCTAATTCATTGTGAGGGCCAGCCTCCCCAGTATCAAACAAGGCAATGTTATTACAAGAAAAAAAAAAACCACACACCAGTGTCCCTCATAAACATAAATGAAAAGTTCTCAATAAAATGGTAACAAATTAAGCCTAGCAATATATTAAAAAAAAAAAAGGTAACGTATTATGACTGCAGTGTGCTGAAAGTGCAAGGTTGGTTTAATATCTAAAAAATAATGTAATTCACCATACCAACACTATAAAAAAGAAAACCCACAAGATCATCTAAAACAATGATGTAAAACATTTGCAGAAATTTAACACCCATAGTCAAGGCAAAATTATTTACCAACCTGAGAACAGCAGGACACTTCCTCCACTAGATAAAAGGGCATCTACAAATCATGCATAACTAACATCTTACTTAACTGTGGAAGAAAATATCCCAGAAGATCAAGAACAAAGAAAGGATGTTCACTTTCTCTTATTCTCCATCATCCAGGAGGACCTATCATCTCAATAATGCAAAACAAATAATTAAAAGTCAATTGATTGCTAAGTAAGAAATATAACTCTTGTAGATTACATGATGGTCTAGAAAATCCCAAAAGATCCTATAAAAATATTGTTAGATCTAATAAGTCAGTTTAGTAAGGTTAAAGGGAGCAAGACCTACTAATAGTTACAATTGGAAATAAGTTAAAATATGATTTATAATATTACTAAAAACATTAAACACATAGGTGTGTGTCTAAGCAAGGTTTGTATGCTGAAAGCACAAAACAATGATCAAAAAGATAAGACCGAGATAAATAAATCTATATTCTGCGATCATGGAGTGTAAAATTCAGTATTATCAAGTTCTACTAAATCTGACCCATAGAGCCAATGCAATCATGATCAAAATTCCTGAAGGATGTTGGTAGATATGAAAAAGCCATTTCTAACATTTATATGGAAAAGCAAATGATCTTGAATAGCTGGAATAATTTTGTGTGGGGAGAATAGCATCAAATAATTCAATTTACAATACATGTGATTTCTAAGATGCCCAAAAATGATTCTCGACACTGAGGCCCTTGAAGATCTAGAGGGTTCTTAGCCAAAGTAAGGGTCTACACGGTGGGACTGAGGTGCTTAGGTTGAAGGGCATATTCCCTGGAGGTGCATCACTGATTCTGGATTGCGTGCATTTGCGATGGCCCCACACAAGGTCACAGTGTACCTGTGTCCTTCTGGTCCCCAACACTTTCACTCTGGTTTAAACAGATTGCTGGATCCCTGAGGATAGCTGCCCAGACACTGTAACCTCCTTGCTACTTACCAATTAAGCTATGCTGATATGGGTTATTCCTGTTGCCTCTCCACACACCTCTCACATGTGGCAGATTTCTTCTATACTTCAAGATGCAGCTCAAATAATCATTTTCAATTTGGGAAGCCATTCATAAGTCTTCTCATATCCAGATAAGTTCTATTTACTTTATCTCCTCCACGCTGCTACTACATATGTCACATGGAATTCTTTCTTTCCCTCTCTACTCTTTTTCTATTTATGTTTTTTTTTTAAGTCAAGTTCTCAAGAGCAAAAGACAGAATTACTTATTGCTGTTATTCCAGCATTTAGCAGGGGACCTAACACAGTTGACATCCGTTAAGAATAATTATTAAACAGTTAATAATCCTCAAATATTTCAGTACTCTGTCAACCTGCTTTATTAGTATCTTTAAAAAATATCACATACTCATTTTATTACTTGCTCCTATTTTATAGATGAGGAAACTGAGGCATGGAATAAAGTAACTTACCCCAGTTCACACCACTAGTAAGCATCATAGATGAGTCTGTGTTTGTTGAACTCAAGAATTCTTATCAATTAAACCAGATTATTTGACATACAATTCTGACACCTACCACCACTCTTGGCCCCTAGTTGGCTATAAAAAAAGCAAGATAAACTTCAGCCTCTAAAGCTATTATTTGGGAGGTAGTGGTGGACAGAGACTGGAAAATTTTTATTTCTTTATTTTTATTTCTTTCTCCTTATTTATAACCAGTTTCCTACCCTCTGACTTTAACATTCTCTCTAGTTTCTGGTGAGGTTCTAGAACTCAGTTACTGAGTTTCAGGGACATACAGCTGTGAAATCCAGGGGACAAAACGGGAAAACAGTTGCAAGAGGGGCCTGTCTTCCCTCTGTGTCCTAGCTCTGGAACCATATACCTTTTTAGGGACTAATGAGCATGTCATGTTCTCCCCTTTCCCTGTACTACTGGCTTGCTTCAGGGACAATTCAAACAATTAGAAAGAACAAGAATGCAGAATATTCTCGCTCCTCAACAGTTTTTGAATCACCAGGGAAATTTAGCTTCATCATTAGGATGAGACTTGAGATAATAAAAGTCTCAGAGGATCTGAGATACAGAAATCTCAGTTATTTTTCTCATTTTACTGTTTGGCAAACAAATACATTGCCAGCTTGCCAGGTCTAAGACATCCAGGCATGATGCGTAATCATTTCCCTTATGTGTGTCAAGTGTCATAAGCCATTTATAACCATGAGAAATGAAGAATTACCAATTAAAAAAAAAAAAAACCAATGTCCCTACAATAGCTTTGCTTTTTACTCTTAGATATATCTCATACAGGGTAAAAAATACTGAAATACCATCTTCCATGTTTTAAATGATGGTCAGTACAAGAACTTAAATGTAATGCAGCCATCCCCCTTTGGTACCAAGCAACAGCTGACGGTTTATTCATGCTGCGTCACTCATTACACTTAATAGCAATACATCGGTCTTGGCATAACTGAAATTTACTAAAACTATGTGGGAAAAGTGTGGATACCTGTGTTTGAAATGCATTACTTACTCAGACTTAAAAATCAGCAGCATAAACTATGCTGAACTTACACAGAAAACCACAAAGTGCATTATTAGCAAGACATACCAATGAATCGCCATAGTGCCTCCCTTCTACCTACCTTTTATTCCTTCCTATCAATTACACTCTCCACGAGCATCATCTGTTATTCCCATATACTTTACAATGCACTGTTTTATGTTAACTTTGACTTTGCGTTTGACCTTCAGTTAGCGGAGAAGCTTTTTTGTACTCGTATTAAGTTTGGGATACTCCAGGGGATTTTTAAACACCGAGACAGCACGGAGATTTCCTTCAAAGAGCTTGCAACATGTTTGTGGAACTAGACACACGCACATGAAACAATATAAGGATAATTACAAAGCAACTGTCAATAAAGTAAGGCACTCTAAATTGAATACATAAATGGGTCAATTAATTATGTCTTTATGCTATCCTTGTAGCTTTTTTATACCATTATGTTACTCCATTCAAAGTGTAAACTTCTTCAAGCAGAGAGGGCAACAACCTGCAGAGACACATGTGACTTATTTCAGTAATAGCTCTTCCATTGTTTCTCTTATTTTATTTGTTCAGTAAGTGATTATTAAAATCAGCCCTTAAAAAGCTGAAACTCAGGATAATTCGTCTCAGGGTTCATCTCACTCATAGCTCTAGAGATTCATGAATAGTGAGAGGGCTAATGTTTTCGCCATGCTTAGTAATTTCTTGGCTAGGTGTTAGTTTTAGAAGAAGATCACAATAATGAACTTGTAGCCAAAGCCTGGGTATCAACCGACATTCACAGACTCATAGGCAAGGGTAATGAAGGGACTGTTTCCATAATGAATATTCTGTTTTAGGGTTTAACTACCAAGCCAGCAACCTCGGCTGTGATGCTTTTTTAATAGAAGGTAGTGCATTTCTAATTTAGCATTTTTTCATTGAAAAGGCTCATTATCCGAAACATTCCAGTGTAAAGGATTATCTAAGTGAGATAGAGGGTGGAGATATTCCAACTACATTTTCAATAGAAGCCTTTCTCAGAATTTGCTAAGTTCTCCTTACCAATCTCTCTCTTATCCAATAGATGGTGCCTGGTGCCAATTTGTCCATCCTCACTATGCGGTAACATGCTAGCCTACAGTGCCTCCCTCAGACAGAGGAAACCTCTATCATTTTACTTAATACTAGGACTGTTTTGGTGGCTGCCCACTCTGAGATGTCACATTCAACTGAGACAGAGCTCAAGCTGAGTCTCAAGGATTGCCTCAAGGATCTAGCGATTTTATTACCCTGCTTACAAATCTTAGACTTTGGGATTTGACATGATGACCCAAGGCAAAATAATCTGGCACTCTCCAAAATGAGTTCCAATACCCTGTTCTATTAGATATATATAATATATACAATTGTAGAGCTTCATTCTGATTTTCTAGACAAAGATATTCGATATATACAGGAGATCAAGTACATGGGCTACTGTCAAGACAAAAATAAATGAAGGAAGGGGAAGAGAAGGAGGGAGAGAGGGAAGAGAAGAAGGAAGAAAAAAGAGGAAGGAGGGGAGGAAGAGGAAGAAAAAATACTTCTTATCAGGAGCAGACAGTAGTCACTAAAGTTTCAGTTAAAGTACTACCAAGTGTCTCTGCTATTTGAACTCTGCTCATATTTGTTCTCCAGATAAAATGTACAAGAAACACTTCATGAAGGATGAATTTCATTCTTCCTACTGATACAGGAAAAAATTGGGGAGAGCGAGAGGATGGCCGTGTCCCAGGTCTCGGTTGAGTCCCTGGAATGCACCCAGCCAAGTGAGGGTCCATGGCTTCACGCAGGAAACAACTCAAGAGAGAGCCACAATTGAGTAAAAGTAGATTTATTCAGAGAGGCGTAAACTCCATAGACAGAGTGCAGGCCATCTCAGAAGGCAAAAGAGAGAGCAAGTAAGGCACGGTATTCCTAGATTTATATGCTAACAAGTGAGAGCATTATTCCAGCTATTTTGAGGCAGGGGCTGGGATTCCTAGGAATTGGGCCATCGCCCTCTTTTTGACCTTTCATGGTCGGCCTTGGAACTACCATGGTGCCTGTGGGTGTGTCACTCACCATGCTAGGACATTACAATGTGTATAATGAAGCTCGAGGGCCACTGGAGGTCGAATCTCCCATCATCTTGGGCCTCAAGATCTATAGGGAATTGACTTTTCCACCACCTTGGTGCTGACTGCTGTGTCATTCCCTTAAGGGCTGTGTCCTGCCCCTTTCCTTCCTGTTTCACTACTTTGTTCATCTTTTCATTGGTTTTTATTAAAGTTGTCATGATATACACATAAGAAAACATATTTCCACTCTATCAGAGTTGTTTTAATGTTTCTTTTTTTAATTTATTGAAGTATAGTTGATTTACAATGTTTCAGGTATACAGTGCAGTGATTCATTTATATATAAATATATCTTATTATGTATATTATATATATATATTCTTTTTCAGATTCTTTCCCATTATAGGTTATTACAAGATATTGAATACACTTCCCTGTGTTATACAGTAAATCCTTGTTTTAATATTTCTTATACATATTATTTGAATATTTGATTATAAAAATGAGTAAGTGCTGTCTGGAAAGATTTCTTCAAAATGAATAAAAAGGCAGGAGTATATTTATAATTACAGAAACACGCACAATATATTAAATACCCATGAAAGGTTAATCTAATGATTCTCTGCAATAAAGAGTAATTGGGAGTAACTGTCACTTTAATATTAATAACCACTAGCTTTTTAATGGAGATGGACTGCAAAATTTATCTGGAGGTTATTCTTTTAAATCACCAGATTCAAAGAAGCTATAAAATGACTTTTGAAGACTTGGTTCAGTTGGAGATCATTCAACCAATCCATTTCCATCATAAGGTTATTTTCCAAATGAGTAAGGCGTGGGGGGTAAGACCTGTTACAATAAGTCATCTGATCCAGCAATAGTCTATTGGCAATGCACAGTTATTCCCTACAGTAATGCCTGAAGGCTTTTGGTGAAACTGGTTAAACAGTTAAGGAGGCACACTGATCTCAGTACTCCTTTTCCCCACCCAGTCTTTTATCTGACTTTAATCCCTATTTTCTCTCAGTAGTGAGGATTCTGACCATAATGGAAGATAAATGGGTAAAGTGTAAAGAACAGAGTTTGCTGAGTGACTAGGCACCGGAAGAGATTGGACTCACACACCCTAGGCAGCATCAAGGGGTAGCTGAAGGTACACAAATGTGTTTGTGCTTCAGTTCAGATGATGAAACAAGCATTATTCTAAAGAAGATCTGATCCAATAAGGTGCAGCATGAGGAAATCGGAAAGCAGTCTGTATGGACTGTATGAGTCTTATCTATGGAGAAGACCACCACTCTTCCTTCTGCCAGAAAAAAACCCACAGGTTTTGGGCAGGTCTTCCTGATATCACACCATTCAATAGTGGGATCCTATCACAAATCAAATCACAATTGCCCAGATGACTGCATTGGTGATTAAACTGGAGGAAAATGAAAATCCTAGACATTTTTATAAAAGAATATCATGATCTGAATCAACATCTTCCATCAAGATTTCTTAAATGCTGCCCATGACCAAGGTAAGTTTTGTTACTGTTTTCTTTGCTATTAATTCCTGTTTTCTCTCTAAATTACTTTATGCATCCTCTATAGAAAGTGAGAGATCCCTGCCCACTGTGACAGGAAAATCAAAATTGCTAAAAGATATCTCTAAAATGGAGCTGGGAGACCACTAAGGAAGTGTGAATTATGCACATCTCAGCCTTGATGGAATTGGAAATTTTGACCACATATTGTCCTAAGGTAGTCACCCATAACATCTGCCAGAAATTCAGCATACTTATCAGAACCTTACCCTAAAATAACTTATCAAAACTCTACCCTAAAATAACTCATGATTCCTTAAGGATAAGTATTTCCTGACTCATATGAGAGTCAATCACAATTTTTGCCAAGCAACTTTTTTTTCCTTCCAGTTTTACTGATGTAATTGACATACAGCACTGTATAAGATTAAAGTCTGCAGCATAATGATTTGACTTACATATTTTATAAAATAATTACCACAGTAAGTTTAGTGAACATTCATCATCTCATAGATACAAAGATCAAAGAAACATAAAAAAAACTATTGTTTCCTTATAGTGAGAACTCAGGATTTACTTATTTAGCAACTTTCATATATAACATAACAGCACTGTTAATTATATTCATCATCTTGTACATTATATCCCTAGTAATTATGTATCTTATAACTGGAGGTCTGTACATTTTGACTGCCTTCAACTCCCCCCTCTCCTGACCACCCCACCACCTCTGGTAACCACATATCCGATCTATTTTCATATGAGTTTGTTTTGGAAACATAACTGACCTATAACACTGTTAGTGTTAGCTCCTGTTACAAACATAGTGATTCAGTATTTCTGTGCATTAAAAAATGATCACCAGGATAAGTGTAGTTACAATCTATCACCATCATACAAAGATATTACAGTTACTGACTGTATTCATATCTGTGACTCATTTACTTTGCAACTGGAAGTTTGTACCTCATACTCCCCCTCTCTTATCTCTCTCCTCCTCCTTCCCCTCTCTCCTTTGTCAACAACCCACTTGTGATCTTTCTCAATGACTCTATTTCTGTTTTGTTTATTCATTTTTTTAGATTCCACACATAAGTAAAATCATACAGTATTTGTCTTTATCTGATTTATTTCACTTAGCATAATACCCTCTAAGCCCATCCATGTTGTCTCAAATGGCAAGATTTCATTCTTGTTATGGCTGAGTAATATTCCATTGGGTGTATATATGTGTGTGTGTGTATACACACACACACACACACAACCACACCTTCTACCCATTCATAGGTTGCTTCCATCTCTTGGCTATTGTAAATAATGCTTCGATGAACATAGGAGAGCATACATCTTTTCAAATTAGTGTTTTTATTTCCTTTGGATAAATACCCAGGAGTGAAATTGTTAGATTATATGGTAGTTCTATTTTTAATTTTTTGATGAAATACTGTTTCCCACAGTGTCTACACTAATATATATTCTCACTGACAGTATACAGGTTCCTTTCCCTTTTCTCCACATCCTTGCCAACATGAATTTTTTTATCATCTCTTTGATAAAAGCCTTTTGGACAGGTGTGAAGTGATATTTCATTGTTTTTGATTTGCATTTTCCTGATAATTGGTGATGTGAAACATCTTTTCATGTTCTGGTTGGCCATCTGTGTATCTTCTTTGGAAAAACCTCTATTCAGATCGTCTGCCCATTTTATAATTGGGTTGTTTGTTTTGATAGTGAGTTGTATGAGTTCTTTATATATTTTGGATTATTAACTCCTTATTGGATAAATAGTTTGCAACTATCTTCTCCCACTCAGTAGGTGGCCTTTTCATTTTGTTGATAGTTTCCTTCACTGTGCAAAAGCTTTTTAGTTTGATGCAGTCCTGTTCGTTTACTTTTGCTTTGGTTTACCTCACCAGGCAACTTTTAACAACCTTGTGGCTTTTTGTCTTTATGAGCTCCTGACCTTTCTCTTGACCAGAACACTGTCAGGTTTTCAGGTGTGTCTCCTGAATTGCTGTTCTCAAGACCTCAAATAAACCCTTTTCTTACTTGCAGCCTCCTGCATTGTTTTTGGTTGACACCACCATGGCATTGCAGCAGACACACAAGAGAGGGAAACATAAAGTATGAGAGAGAGATCAGGGCAAAGGCAGAAGGAATCTGATACCACATTATCAGCATTTTAGATGACATCTATTATGAGCATGCCTTCCTATTCTAAACAGTTGTTTCCT
The DNA here is from genome assembly GCF_009834535.1 of Camelus ferus. Taxonomy (NCBI): domain Eukaryota; kingdom Metazoa; phylum Chordata; class Mammalia; order Artiodactyla; family Camelidae; genus Camelus; species Camelus ferus. The sequence continues at coordinate 19,551,794 of NC_045706.1, read as the reverse complement.
GATATACTACATGTAAATTCTTTTCGTAAAATTAAATCCTGTTTCAACTACGGCCATGGTTCAATAAAAAGAATGTTTAGAAACATTTGGAAATCATTTCTAAATGATGTTGAGAAATTTCCAGAAATGACTAAGGCACACGTTAATATAAGGGAGGGTTCATGTAGCAAAAAAGCTGATGGGCAGTGGCAGACACTGTGAGTTCAACAATAAAGTATTAATAGGATCGCATTTGTCCCCAAAACTCCTTGAGAGCAGGGACTGTTTCATTCATCATTGTATCCCAAACCTAGTAAAGAACTTGACACAGAAAAGGCATCAACAAGTATTTGTTGATGGATTTGTGTCTATGTATTAAATTAACACATTTATATTTATACTATTCCAGAATATCAGATATCTCCCTTCACTTGAAACTTTTTGTAGATTATATAATAAATATCTCCACTCAAACTGCGTCTTCATTCTCTTCTGCAAGTGCTCATTGGGGTAAAAAAAAAAATGGTACTTCGGAATATTCCATGAATTTAGGCAAGAATGTGACAAGAATCTAAGAATAAAAAAGGTCAAATTATTCATACCAAATGGGGAGAAAAAAAGTGAGGCTGAATCAGTGAAATTATGCTGGGGCTGAATTTCCAGTGTTAGAAACAAACTCAGCCAATATCCCTGGATACGCATCTGAAAGGGCTCTTATGTAACTCTTGGTTATGATCACATCATTGGGAATGAAAAGGAGTAAAGAAAATTTATCTCAAGGAGAGGACTCTGTATGGTTGGAAGAGCTAGCTATCCAGAAAAATCCTTTATCAGGTAGGACCTGAGACTTCCGGGAGGTAAGCACTGGTAAGTAACAACATATACTCATCAAATGCCTTCTGTGACGGCTGGTTCTGGAAACTGTGGGTCATTAGGCTTTGTTCTGGCTGAGCTGAACTTCTCAGGATAAAAAGAAGGGTCTCACCCAGGCCCCAGGTTCTAATTTCTAGGTCTTTCCCAACAAGTCACTTGAATATTTTCAGAAAATTTTACAAATTTTGGACAACTAGTTTAAAAATACTAACTTGAAGAAGTTGACAGATCAGTCCACATCAATGTTTGACCTTCCCAAGAGCATACAGTAATTTTCACTAAGTGAACAAGGTCTGAATGAATTGATGGCCGATAGACAAATTTTAATAGCTTTATGGAAAATGAATGAGTCAGTGAGGTTTGTTCCAGAAGTTCTTATTCCGAGCTCTGTAAGGAATATGAAGGTGTCTCCTTGCTCAGGCCTGATCTATAGGGCCCCCTTCTCCCTCATGGGGAGACCTAAATTGACATAGTTCATGACCCCCTCTGCCTCTGGCTCCCAGACACCAAGGATAGAACTTTATTTAATCCAGAAACATATTCATCAATTTTCTTTCTTAATCATCTTTGTTACCAGCAGACAGTCTAAAGAAAAAGAGAAACTGTATTAGGGTCAAGGTTAGTTGCTGCTGTTCTATACCTGAGCATGGCAGGTGGAGGAGGTTCCGCCCCTGCAGCGGGGAAGAATGCGGGGATACATGAAAATATCTATCACAAGGTGTTATGCAGAAGATGTTGAGTCACAAAAGAATTAAGTTATTTTTAAAAACAGCAATCCATGGCCCAGGGAAATGAATCATTCAGATGATCAAGTAGCAGCTGCACCTTGTTAAAAGTGAGTTAAAGAGAACTTGAAAAGTTTATTTAATGGTAATTAGCATTGGTGATTTATTGATAGGTACTCAAAGCACTTCATTCTTCTGATTCCACTGAGGGATAAGCAACAGTGAGAGTCAAAGTAGTTTACAGTCAGCATGGCTTGAATTCAAAAGGGTTGCCAGCCCACAGCTCTGGAGTGAGGTCCTGTGGGCTTTCAGGCACTGGACTAGAGCAAAGTTTGAAGACGAGGGAGGGGCAAAGGTGGCCACCTGACCAGCACAGGTGGAAGAGTGGGGGACTGAACTTATGGACTATTTGCCAAATAATGTAGGCATATTTTAATATTTCAAATACAGGGACAGCCATGATGAGGTATTCTGCCTACACATTAGTCTTCTAGGATCATAAGACACATAGTCATTTAACAGAGAAACCAGTAAGTCACAAGAGACTTCTCAGGCATTTACAGCTAACAAAGAGAGAAGGGGAAAAAAAAAAAAAACAACAACTCTGGTTCTTTCTTGACAAAGGTATTTACATTGTATATCACAGCAAGAGAGAAGATGCAAGAAAGACCCAAGATTTCTATGGTCTAAGAACTTGAAAAATTGAGGTCATCATTAACTGAACAAGTTTGCAGAGGGAAGGCTTGCAAGGACAAGATGTGGGGTGGTGATAAGCATTTTCTTTGATATACTACATTTGAGATGCCTATCAGACATTCAACTGAAAATGTCGAAGTAGAACATTAGGTATAAGAGTCTATGTGTAGAGTTATAGGGAGGAGTCTGGATTAAAGGTAGAAATCTGGGAGTTATCATACATAAAGTCACAAAATTAAATGAGAAGCTCTAGGGTGAAGGGATATATATATATATATATAAATATATAAGAGGAGTCCCAATGATTGAATCCTAAAGAATTCAAATATATGAGAACGTGAAGAGCAATCAGCAGCGATTAAGAAGTCAAAGAGGCAAGGAGGAGAAACAAGGCTGTGGTGTCTTGGAAGACAAGTGTAAACAATGTTTCATGGAGGACTGATTGGGTCATAAACTGCTGATAATTAGGGTGGCCATATCATTTATTATCCAAACGTGGATGCATTGGAGAGCTTAAGTGGAAGCTATAAATACTTAAGACAACAGACATGAACCAGGATTGTCCTGGGAAAAATGGAATATATAGTTAAACTACTTATAGATCAACTTAGATGGGCTGAGAATTGATCATTATGTTCAGCAAAGTAGAGATCATTAATAACTGTGATAAGAGTAATTTCAGAGGATCGGTGATGACTGAGGAATGCTCAAGAGAAAACAGGAGGAGGAGAAAATGGAAGGGCAGTGAGTACAGACAATTCTCTCAACAAACTAAGGGAAAGAGAGAGTTTTGTGTGTGTGTGTGTGTGTGTGGACACATGTACGTGCTTTTGTGTGGGAGTCTTTTATTTAACAGGATGAAGAGTAAGCCATTATCTTCAGTTTCCAAGTGAACATGTGCTGTAACCATGCCAAAAGCAATCTGTGTCCAGGACAGGGAGTATCCAATGAAAAACCTACACTGGTTTCCAATGGCTGGTGGGCCATATTTTATACATGGGTGTTTTGATGCTGTGAGCCTGTGCAGGGCCATTTGGAATATTTCATTGCTCACCTCTAGAAGCAGAATTTAGTACCTTGATAATATTAATGTTCTCAGTCTTTTCAGGACCTAAGATGTTATTAGTCTGACATGAGATGCTTATCCCCAAAGCAGTAAACTCACCAGCATGACTAACAGAAGAAATCAGAAAAGGCTGGCCAGGCAATATCTCCTAAATTCTAGAAACCAGACAGTATTAGATCTGCAAGGGAGGCACAGCATCACAGTCAAGAGCATACATAGACTCTGAACTGCAGAGGCTGGAATCCTGTCTCCAGCCACTGACTGTGTAACCTTAGGTGGGTTTCCAAATCTCTGACTCAGTTTTCTACACTGAAAAATAGAAATATAGCAACAACAACAATGGTACCTTACCTGCTCTTCTCATGAGCAATGGAAGAGTTAATACCCATAAAGTATTTGCAAAAGATATCTGATAAATAATAAATACCTAGTTAGAGTGAGCTTCAATAATTTGAATGTTGGACTGAGCAATGAATTCAGAAAGGGACCTCACCTCAGGGACCTCACTTCAGTCTTTATTACCAAAGAGCAAATGGGTTCTAATTTCTAGATACAGTTCAAAGGTTCCTGAGGTACCACCAGAAGAACAGTGTAATGCAAGTGGTAGGAGCTCAGGCTTTGCAATCAGAGAATCTGTAGCAAATCCTGGCTCTGGTCTCAGTTGTGAGATCTAACTACTCTTTTAGTTTCCTCTTAAATCATATGAGATAATAGTATCAATTCTGTAGTGTTACTGGGAATATTGGGAAATTTCTTGTATAGGAGGTGGAATTATTTGATATTAAATCATGTGTTATTTTTAATTCCTTTTTTTTTAAACCTTACATTCTTCCCTCCACTTCCTCTCCCATTCAAGCATTTGTGAAGCCATAAGATGTGAATTATCTTTAGAGTATGCATCAAACCCAAAGAACCAGGAGTCAAATAACTTTAAGCTGGTAGTCACACTTTGGTAAATCTGTAGGCATGACTTTTTAAAAATCAAGTGCTTGATAACAAAAATGTTATTATTTTTCCTCTGCCTCCCAATTTTATTTACTCTTAATTTCAAAATTTGGCTTTAAAAAGAAAGAGCCAGTGCCTAAAAAATAAAACAGTTTAAACAAACTACTAAGTAAGAAACAAAATGCGTAATTACTTAAGGACTAATATCTGAGCCAAACATGGTAATTTTGAACAGTTAAAGGGAAATAAACAAACAGAATAAAGTGACCAGAAGCTCTTGTTCTCTAAACAGTAGACTGTTACTTCACACATGCACATATTTCCTGAGATGATAGAAACCAGACAGAAATATCATTAAGGTTTAGGGCATCACAAAACAGAACTGCAGGAGACAGCCCCTTATAGAGAGGCTTTGTGTGCTGCATTGTCTGAGTCACAGACTGTGAAAGCTGGAAAGAGCTGCCTAGGCAGGGAGATATGACACCCTCCCAGTTAGCCCTGCTCCAATTCTGCGTCCGTAGAGGCTAGGTAAAGGGGTTTAACACTGGCGAGGGGGGTGAAGACTAGGGGAATGGACATTGAATGTACCCTATGACACTAACCAGAGTGGGCTTCGTAGTCCCAGCATTACAGATTTTCAGAAATTGTAAAGCGCACTCCCCAAAGCATGACGTCAAAGTCAGAGCCCCAAATTCAACTTTCTTGAGAATAAAAATAGTTCTTAGAGGGTTGAGTAAGAATAAAAAGGTTAGAATACATTGAAAGAACATAGCACAATGCCAGGCATATGATAACTGTTCAAAAAGTAATAGCCCTTGTTCTTAATAGAGAATGTGAAAAGATTCTCTTATAACTTTCTCAAGTAGAACAAAAGCAGAGCAGACTTTACATAAGCTATGGTCCTGGTCTTCTGCCAGTGATAAATTAGCTTAAATTGAATGCTATTTAACATCGATTTCTGGACATACACTGCAAAGGAACCAGGTTGAATTTCTGTTAATGGGTAAAGAGGAATTCTGCAGCAGAATTGTATGTTGTTCCTTTTATCATAATCTCTGTTCCTATATATAGTGGGGGATTCCCAGTGAGTTTTGCTGGTTTATCCCAAGGACATCTCCAGTAGTTTTACACTCTTTAAATACCTGACAGGGCTAATCCTCTTTATTTTCCTTCCTTTTTTCTTTCTTTCTTTCTTTTTTGGGGGGCTGTATTTTGCCTGTACCAGCATACTTATTTCTGTACACTTTAAAATATGTTGTCACTTTTCCCAAAATAAATGCAACTTATATTTTGATTGTTTGGGAAGAGGAGCTGCATTGAATTTATGGATTCTTTTGGGACCCTTAGCCTCACAGAAGACTGGGTAGAAGAGCTCTCTGATACCATTCCACTTAGTCAGGGAGCTACTGGTTAATGCTTATTCTTAACAAGAAAGACTACTTTTAAAAAATATATTTCTAGCCATCTACTGACATCTACATGGTCCAAACAGAAATGCTGCCTTTGGAATAGTGGGTGCAATTCATACTAAGAAAGTACTCCTAGGTTGGGCTGAGGTTAACAGTGTGAACCACCACAAACTGAGTCATATGATGTAATAATTATATTCTTCATGCACTCAGCATTTATTATGCTCCCACTTTGCAAACACAGGCACTTTGTTAGGGATTAAAGATTAGAGAAGAATAAAATTTTTCTCTCACTCTGCAGATAGTGCCCCCAACAGGTCAACATGTCAGATTTAACTTTCTCTGGCCCTAGACCCTTCCTAGAATCAAAAGTAACTAAAGAAATTACAGGTTCTCTCACCAGAAGATATCTCATTTATATTTGCCCTGGAATTCTAGAACATTTCAGACATGTTTTTTATGTTTCAGGAAAACATAAAATAGTTTGTAGAAGTTTGGCCACTGAAATATGCTTAGGGATTAATGAAGTGGTGTCCCTAATACTCCTTGTGAATAAGCAGATGTTCCCTGGAGATGTCTCCTAAACTTAGTCTTAAAGTGTAATTAAGAATTAGCTCAACAAAAATGGGCACAAAGAGCACATCTAGTAGACAGAGCCATAAGGAGCAAAGACACAGAATCTAACAACAGCATGGCAGGTCAATTAAGTTGGAGAAATAAATGGACGCTTGAGATGGAGATGGAGAAAGAAGCCAAGTCACACTGAACTTATTTCTTATGTAAAAAATATAGTTCAAATTATTTTGATCAGTTCATAATTTTGATCCAATAAAATTTATACAGAATTCTAGTTTTATAAACAGATTTTTTTTAAAAAATAGCATTTCTCCTGTTGAAGTATGTGTGTTATAGGGAAACACTATGCTCATTATGTAAAAATGCTATCTGTGGAGTGAGTGATGGGGTCAACTTATTTTTTTTTTAATGCATCACACTGTTGACTCCAAGTAGAGAGAACACTAGGAGGCTCTGGTTGTAGTTCAGCCAAGATAAGGACCTGGGGTATGAGGTATCTTTCACCTATTTTTAATGAAAAACTAAGTCAAATAGATAGTACCTCTTTCCTTCAATATTTAAATCTTATCTTTCCTGGAAAATGTTCATCTTTAGGTCTTTTATAGCCCAAACCTGTAGAAGCCTAATTATGAGTATCTGAGTCCTCATAATTGTTATATAAAGGCCACTGCTCAAGGCTACACTTTGGCTATCATCCACGACAGGAGACTCTAATTTGAAAATCTATTAACTTCTGGTGTAAAATAATACCAATTTTAAGTGAGACTGGGAGAAGAAAATAATAAATTTATAATCATTATATTTAATGACTAGAACTAGGTTTATTAACACTTCTAATCAAGTAATAAGAACTTTAATATGTTGTAATAATTTTTTTAGGTTACACTTTCCTGATCAATAAAGTTTGTTTCACTCTTTGAAAAGTCTGTTTCCTGTATCTGCTCTACTGCCCACTGAATAAAGAACTCCAAGCTCACATTCCCATCTCACTGTGTCTTTGGTTACGTTCGAGCATCTCCAAATCTCAGCAATGAACACAGCACAGACTCAGACTGAAGCCCCCCCGTCTCACTGCTGCCACCCCACCCTCATCCTGATGTAGCCCTTTCACACTATATTACATTCAATGATACTGTTGAATTCTGAATTTGGCTCCTTAAATAGTTGATTAATGAATCCATCATTCTGAGACTCCAATCTCAAGTCACATTAAAGATTACTGGAATACTCCATTTTACATAATAGATGCATGACATAATTTTGAAATTCACATAAATTTATTTTTTGAATACACAATATTTTTAATGAATTCTGATCAAGTTTGTGTCACATCCTTCTGGGAACTCATTCGATCTCTTGCTAAGTTATATAATTCATAAATTATTTTTATAGAAGACTTTCTTTTTTCAATGAAGCCAACCCATTGAGATCATTTGGTCCAAAGAACGGGATGCCATGTACCCACAGATTCCCATTTACAGTGAAGAGAAGATTAAAATTTGGGTTTGTTAAAAGTGGGTTCCTGGAAAGACATTATTAAACGCCTCAGTTTTACAACAGTCCCTTTTACTTTACTCTCGTCAATGATTTCTTCAAAACTACAAAGTTGAAATAGTCCCTGAACATTAACTAGTAGCACTACCATGACCTAAACAACTATTTCTTCTGTCATTTTATAAGTTAATTGGGAAGATAAGTTAACTGGAATGTATCCAGAGATTGTGACAAGGCTGACAGGAAACTCTCCCACCTGGAATAATTAATGGAATAAAAAGTATTTCACTTAGGGAAAAAAAAAAACCAAGTTTCACTATAGATGTAATAGCTCTTTACAAATATCTGAAGGGTTGTTCTGCGGGAGAAAGGGGCTAGCTTATTCTAATCCTCCAGAGACCAGTACTCACATGTAAGAATTAGGAGAGGGAAAAAAAGGAAAACTAAAACTTAAATAAAGTTAGATTTGTTCTAACTGTGAATACGCTGCTTCTTAAAGTAGTGAGTTTGTAATCACCAGAAATGTTTAAATAAAAATAAAAAAGCTGGTTAGTCATCTCTCCAGCACCTCTTATATAAGGAAATGCATCTCTAAACACTCCTGATAAATTCTAGCTCTACAAGTCTGCGTATCTAGTAGATTGTAACAATGCCCACGATATGTCACAACTTCCTTTATCAAGGCATGGAGTCTATTTCCCGTTACAGACTAACTCTGGACTTGGTCATACGGCTTGATTTGGCCAAGGAGATGTTAGTAAGCAGAGGCTGAGAAAGAACTTGAGCAGTAGGGCTGGCCCTCTCTTACTGCTTCTGGAACTGCTGACTGTGTGAACAAGGCCATGCAACCCTACTAAATGCTGATGTTACTACATGGAAGAAATGAGACATTTAACTCTACACTTTATGCATGACCACCATCATCATGAACCATCCTCCAACTAAACTGGCATCTGGATGCAAAGGCATGATTGAGCCCAGGACACCACCAACTTCTCAGATAACCCCAGACAAATTTTCTAATCTACAGAATCTAGAGCTAAATACATACCATTAAGATTCACAGTTTTTTTGTCACACTGCAATTAAAAACTGATAAACATATACAAAAAAGCTAACCATACAGGGAAATATTGAGTACTCGAATAAATGGTACAGACAACAAAGTAAAAACCTTCAGAATGGAAGAGGTCATGGAGTTTTGTGGTTGTCAGGGATTTCTTGAAGAGGAAAGATCGTAAATCAGAGTTTTAAGAAAGAGGGATGATTAGAAGGTATGAAGTAAGGAATATTACAAACAGTATTGGCCCAGTTAGGGTCCTTTAACTGCAAGAACAGAAGGTAACTTTGGAAGGATATGAATATTAGGTTAGAAAAAACAATGGTGAATATGAACAAACTGTCCGTTAAGAGGGAAATACAGTAATAGGACAACTATGAGGATGTGAACGGCAAGGACGAAAGTACATTTTCTTAAGACCACCAGTCATGACATATATTAGGTTCAGCCTGTTCTTCCAAATCTGACCTTATATAACTGCCCAAAGTTCAAGCTCTTGAGAGATAAGTTCTCACTTGCTCATTCATCTTTGCCCAGGGGAGGAAATACATCTCAACCGATGGTGCTAAGAGGGCCATGTACAACGGAGAGGTGGCTCCAAAGGAAACTTTAGGGACTGTTACCAAAGGAGGGAGAAAGAGATACTCAAAAGGCAATTCAACTGGAATCTACTACACATGATTGTTAAAGGTTAATAATAGTTAAATCATATAATAATGACTAATATGTGCTCATTGCCATTCTACATTGAAATACTAACCCTTGAAATACCAACCCTAGGAGGAATGCCGCTGATATTAACCTTGTATTAGAGATATGGAAAAGGAGGCTATGTGCTTTACCCAAGGTCACAGAACCATCAAGTGTCAGAACTGACATGACTCCAGGCTGCCTGACTCCAGAACCTACAATGATAGACTTCAGTTCTATTCTGCTTCTCAAATGTGAAAAACTTGCTCAAGGAAGTGAAGTAGATCAGTTAAGTCTGGAGGAAAGGTAAATGAGAAAAGAAGTATAAATGCAAACATAATTCCACATACACAAATTATGTATCCACAAGTTAGTCTATTTATGGAAAAGTTTTTAAACATTATTATTATATACGTCAGAAGCAAATCAACAACCTCCATTTCACAAAATTTTGGAAGACTAAACACACACACACACACACACACACATGCACACACGCACACACACTACATGTAATTGGGAGTAGGAAGTCTGTTCTTTTAAAAGTCCAGTACCTTCTCATTCAAAACAGAATTCAGTGCCTATACATTATCAAAATATTTCATCTCATGTGTATTCAAATATTAGAATTCCTACAGTGAAGGTGAGATTACTAAAGCAGTGTCATTTTAATGTATCTCATCACAATATCAAATAATGGGAAGCTTAGTCAAGCATAATGGGTGGTTAGTGGGTGATGGAATAATCAAATAGCAGCCTACCTTTGTGCTTGCAAATTAGGGCACTGTGCTTGCAAACTGAGTGGATAGAATTGATCAGCCTTGACACGGGCACAGAAAACGAAGCCTCTAAACAGGGAGACTTCTCAATGTGGCAGTGATACCAAAACAGCAAGTGACAGCAGTAATAATTAGAATTCGTTAATTTAAGATGTATGCTACATGATGTAAGACGCTTGTATCAAATAAGAGATTTTTTATTGGACTGGACTCCAGATGTACAATAGTAGAGCTGATGTAAAAATTATTTTTCAACTATTAAACAGATCAATGATCTATTAGCTCAGTCTTTCTAGCAGTGAACTTTGTGACCTGCATTTTGGACATTCTACTGCCAAAGTCAAGATTTGAATAAAATAGTTATTTTTCACACAGACAACACTGACATGTTTGTCACTAATTGAAAAGCATAACATTATGTCAAAATGACTTTGTCCTTTAGCTCAAAGACTACTCCAACTTTCTGAATTTTCAATGTATTTACACAATGAATATCTATATTTAGCTTATTTTAGAATGTTTTTATAACCAAAACACTAAGTAGAGACTTGGATGATCGTTAGTAAATCCTCACACTTAAGATGAACTATTATAAAACACTTTGTGTCAAAATGCATTTTCAAAGTCATTTCCCATAGGACTGCAAATTTTTTCATCCTCACTGTCCTCCACCCACATACACCACCATAAGCAAAGTAAGCAGGAGTCCACAAAGGAAAACTGTTAGAGAACTGTAGGGAAGATGAGGTGGTGACTGTTTATGGACAGTAAGTAGCATTAAGTTAATTTTGTTCTCTTGTTACAATATTATAGAAAGTTTATCTATAAAAATTAATGTGGAGACTGGATAAATGCAATCATAATGATTGTTTTAATTTCTCTAATATTATTTTCTATGATGAAAAAACTTCAGGTTGGGGAGAAATATCAGGCCTTGTTAATTCAGGAAAAAACAAACTATAGGGAAAATACTCAACTAAAAGACAGATGTCAAGGAGCCCATCCAATCTGGTGGATTTTCTATAGTGCTTCTGAGGCAAAGTGTGGAATTTCTCTTCCACAATTGCAAGACAAAACCCCTGTCCTGGCATTTAGATCTGCTCCAAGGAACAGCAAAAAAAATGGGAGGTTGCTTTCTAACTTAACCTTGAAAAGTCAGAAGAAGAAAAGAGTATAATTTTTGAAATTTTATTAAAAGACAGACATTAATGAAAATACAATGGGCTAAAATAAAGCCAAGAAAAAAGATGGAAAAGAAAAGAAAAAAGAGACACACTTCAATTTAAAGAATAACCAGTGGTTACACCACTGCATTGTGTAATCTTTTGAAGACCTATTGTCTCTCACTGGTAACACAGTGGATAGTTTAGTTCTGTAATACGATTAATAGATCTGAGTGTTCCCTTTCTCTAGGAAGGGTATACACACTTGGAAGAACACAACATTTTTTTTCAATCCTTTGTAAATCTCAATTCCAGTTATGAGAGGGGGAGAAAGAGGGAGAGAGAGACTGGCTGATTGACTTAATGATAAATACTACTACATAAGATTTGATTTGAACTTTTCTATCTACTCTCCTGGCTAATTTTTTCCATCTTTTTCATTTGAAATGGTTATTATGCCATATGGTTTTAGCAATATAATACTTCATATATTGTTAAAACATTGTCCAGCTCCTGGGATGGGAGGAATTCTGCTCTCTCTTCAGAGGTTAACAGTCCACACCATAAACCCTTCCCTTGTAAGAGTTAAGTGAGAAGTGGTCTAGATTCTAAATGGAGGCAGCTGACCATAGAAGTAGGAGTTAACAGTGGAATGAGAAAACTGAAACTGAGTCTATACACTCTTACAGAAGCCAGGGCAATTATACAAAACCTAAGTTAGATCACACTTCTTCTCTGCTCATAAACCTCCAAGGTCTCCTCATTTCTCTCAGTGGGAAGTGGCCACTTTCTAAGTCCAAAATCATGGGCTTAGGAAGTAGCCCAAGGGGATTTTAACTCACGCATTTCTGGGGCCAGAGGTAGAAGAGGTGGTCCAAGTTTCATACCACACGTGGTGCTCCACACACCGGTACACTGCTTCCTTTCCCCGTTTCCCTCATATTCCAGAAAGACCTGCACTGTCCTGAACTCCAACACAGATTAAATAAAGTTTTTATTTATTTTTAAGATGCTTAGAGAGTTCTTTGTTTCTCCACTTTTCCTCTGTTATCCTTCCCAACTTTGGGAGCTTCTGGTTTCTTAGTTCAGTAACCATGATGTTCTAATATCAAGAAACAAGACCTTCCAGGAACTGTGTATGAGGCTGCTGTGGTTACACCACAGGTGTAGGTTGGCATGAAATTTGAGCAAAGGAGGATAAAGAGGAGCCTAAGTGTATTTCAAGATGGGAAGCAAAGGCACAAAGTAAAGAGCCTCTGAAATGTAGTATTTTCCTGCTTGTGTGCCCAAGGAGAATACTAAATAATAATTATTGGGAAACAAACCCACACATAGGAATAAAACTTGGTAACACTGAACAAATAAGTTGCCCCAACTCTGCTGAATGCAGACATCAAAGAGACAAAAATGTACAGAAGCTACCCTGGATAGACGATGCAGCACAGACTTTTTCAGAGAAATGTAAATGCTTTGAAGCTATACACAGCAAAAAAAAATAATAAAGTCCTCCATGCACAGCCAGAACGTGGGTAAAACAAAAAAAGAGGGAGAAATAGCGGTAACAGATCTTCATTTCCAATCAGAAGAGTGTAACAATTACAAGCTGTTCTAGCTCTTTCTAGATATCAGACACTATTTAACACATTAGATACATATACGCACACATATACACACATATATCTCTACATATGTACTATACAATAATATACTATATAATTATACTATATGTAATGTATATGTGCATATATCTATATAATCTCAATCTTCATATAAGAGGAATATTGCACACTTCACAGGGACTAGGAAATTGAGATTTTAATTAAGAAGCGTTAGACTCAAGATTACACAGCTATTTTAAGACAAGTCTACATTATTTCAAAATTCCTTATCTTAACTACTATGCTGTCCTCTTAAAAAAAAAATCTTTCCAGTTCTTGCTGGAATTACTGAGCTCTCCTAGCAGCAGCCACACTTACCAACCTGGAAAAGAATGTTCCATTCTGCTGTTTTCAGCAATTTGCTATTCACGACCACATAATGCTTAGCCATGGCCTATTAAATACATATCACATCCTCTGTGCCAGAAATGGGAATCCATTTAAACAAGCAATTGAACTTTATTGTTATTTTATTTTTGCCTAACCACCACCCACCCCTTTTCTCTAAAGCAATAAGGCAAATATCACATTACTTGGCTTTAGCATCTATAAAAATATCTGAATTGTCAAGAGAATTTAACTACCGGGAACAGACACAGAGTTTGTTATACATGCCTTCTCCCCACCACCCCCCTTGTTGGCCAAATCTCTTCCTGGAAAGTGCTGGAGTACCATATTTGTCTTAGGATTTGATTTGTAGGGAGAACGCAAAGATGTGTTGGCTATATGTCAGGTTGATCATAAAATGTACCATTCAAAGGGGAAGTTTTAGGGAGTGAACTGGATAGGACAAGCGGACAGTTAGTGTATGCTCAGGATTATTCCTTAGACAGTTTACCTAGTTATGGGTTGCTTGATCACTGCATCTCCTAGGAAGTACGGAGTGCTTTATTATAAATTATATATTATAAAATATTATAAGATTATTAGACTTTCCTAACAAGCCAAAGCCTTAGCGTGCCACTGTCAGTTACTTATTTGCAGCCCAGTGATGCAAATTCAGGAAAAAAAAAAAGAAAGAAAGAAAAGAAAAGCATTTTGTTCAAAATAGAAGAAATATGAATGCTGGCTATTTGGGCCTTTTTTGATAGGAATCAAAACATGTCTTTGCAAAGTACTCAAATCATTCCTTCCCCTCATAAGTGAAAATAATCAATAAGATTATACTCTCTATACATAACATGGTCTGAACTGCCAAGTTGTGCAAAGACAGCGATACCTTCTACTCCTCCACTAACTCACCCAGGAAAGTGAGCTCTCTGCTCTTTCTCTCTGAAACTGGGCACCTTTATACATTACATACATGGTTAGCCACCAGAACAAGGCTTTTGCTTACATACCTCCATTATTATCTGCATTGGCATTTCTGGAAATCTAGATTTCTTGGTGTTACAGACCATACCCAATTTTTATCTAAAATGGAGAAAAATCACTTAACTTCTGTATGTCTGTAAGCCATATGAACTCCTTAAGGACAAAGAGACACATTTTATTGATAATATATGTATCTCTAATACAGGTCTTAAAATACATCAATGTATATAATTGAATGAACAAACAAATTATTTGCGGAAAATTAATGATAAAAAATTGAGATGGGCATCTAATAACAACCATTTTCAGCAAAGATATCACACAGCGAATCAACACCCAGAATCCTCTTATTCCCAATTCCAGTATCTCCCATGTTCTTTTTATGAGGGGGAAAAATATTTGTAATGACTAAATTACAATATGTTGCTTAAGAACTGAACCATATTGACCCATGGCTCCTCTGAGGCCCAGATGGGCAGATCATTTCATGATAACCCACGAACAGTTGTCGGTAATAACTTCTAATGACTTCATTTGATTCTGACACATGATGCCGTGACCCCATCATCTGGGCCCATTTGTGAGAACAGCAGGGAGCCCTCAAGCATGGCGGCAGGCCACAGGCCATCAGCCGTCTGGCACAGGTGGGAGGAGAAAGGTGGGTGGAGCAAAGCTGGCAGAACACTGCTGCTACCAAGTCAACACATCACAGCACTGACAGTCTAGGACAAATCAAATCATGCAGAATGAAACGTCATGAAAGCTATTAAGGGAACTTAAAGTGGCCTAAAGATAGATTGAGCTGGGACTGAGACTTGAAGGGGGGAAAAAAGGCATCTTAAAATAGAATGCTGGAGCTAAATAACTTAGAGTAAAATGTTCCAATTTTACAGCTGATGAAACTGAGGTCCATAGACAAGTGATGTATTTATTATTACTCATCAAGTCAACTGAAACCTTCCTTTACTTTTACTAAATAGTGAACTCCAGGAAGATAGAGATTATTGGTTTTGTTTAAGGATACATCCCCAGCATCTGGAACAATGCCTGAAACATAGTAGCCATATATTAAATGTGTGTAAATAAACCTCAGAAGTTTCTGTTGTTGAAATTAGTGTAACATTTTTAAGAGCTTGTCATCAAACACAGGATTATGAATACTGATTACTATCTACCAGACACACAATTCTGGGCTAGTTAGGATTTTGATTGGATGGAGAAGGGACAAAGCCCTGGGTGTACAGAGTCACTTCATACTTTATCATGTCCTTCGAGGAAGGAAGAGAGGAGGGAAGAAGGGAGGGAAGGGTGGGGAAGGAAGAGAAAAGAAAGGGTGGGAGATGGGGATGAAGGAAAAAGGAAGCAGAAAAAGTGGGAAAAGTTAAGTAAAGGGGAGAAAAACAGGGGAAGAGTACTGAAAAGTGAAGAAAAAAGGAAAAGGATGAGAAAAAGAAAAAGTAAAGAAAAGAGGCCAATAAGCCAATGAAAAGATGCTCCACATAAGCAGCCATCAGAGAAATTCAAATTAAAATCATAATGAGATACCACTTCACATCCATTAGGGAGGCTATTAAAAAAGAAATCAAAGAAACAAGAACAGAAAATATCAAATGTTGGAAAGGCAGTCGAGAAATTAGAAAAAATGTTTATGCTGTTGGTAGGAATGTGAAATGGTATAGCCACCGTGGAAAACACTTCGGTGGTTCCTCAAAAAATTAAACATAATTAACCATATGATCCCGCAATTCCACTTCTGAGTATATACACAAAATAATTGACAGCAGGGACTTACCGAAGTGCTTGTAAACCAGTGTTCCTAGCAGCATTATTCACAATAACAAAAAGGTAAAAACAGCCCCAATGTTTACTGACAGATGAAGAGATACACAAAATATGATACACACACACAATGGAATACTACTCAACCTTAAAAAATGAACTTGTGATGCATGCCACAATGTAGACAAGCCTTAAAAACATTAGGTCAAGTAAAATAAGTCAGACAGTAAAGGACACATCTGCATGATCCCACATGAGGTACCTACAATAGGCACATTCACAGACACACCAACTAGAATAGAGGCTAAAAAGGGGCTAAAGGGGGAGGCAAATGGGAAATTATTGCTTAGGGGCTACAGAGTTTCTGTTTGCGATGAGGAAATATTCTGCAAATTGACAGTGGTGATGACTGGACAACACTGTGAATGTACTTAGTATCAATGAATTCTACATTTAAAAATGGCTAAAATGATCAATTTTATGTTATTTGTATTTTACCACAATAATGAAACAAGGAAGGAAGGAAGGGAGGGAGGAAGGAAGGAAGGAAGGGAGGAAGCTAGCTAATACAGAAGACTGGAACGAATGAAAGAACATTTTTTTTTTTAATGCAGCTGAGTTGTCTACCCAGTATCTCCACTCCTCCACTCTTCCCATCCCTCTCAGATTTTTCACTGGGTGGTGGTTAAAGGGAAATGACTCTAATTTCATGGAATTTGCCACAATGCTAGTTTAAGAGATTGGTAATGCAGGACTAAGACCTTCTGATCACTGAATCACCCTGATCATATATATATATATTTTTTCTTCCTGATTACATTAAAATTCAGGCCTTTTCGTTTATATTTTTAAGAAGGAAATCTCTCCTGCCCCCAGGTTTGATGAGGAGGAACACAGCTAAGCCTCTGGTGGCAGCACACACTGCAAACATGATGAGAGCCCGAGAGTGAATCCAGCACACGAAGAAGGGTGTACCCTCAGAAGGGGAAAAAGTCAGAAAAACACAAAGTGGTATCTTGATTGAATGAAATATGAATCCCACCCTACCTTCAGCCCTGTTTAAACAATTTAGATGGTTTTCTCTTATTTTTAGTCAAAGTAATTCTGTTAAAAACCCAGAAACCTCCAACGAGAATTTTCTTAGATATGATTTCCTCATTCATTAAATAACAATGCTTGAAAAATCAGATGTTCACAAAGATATGCCCCCAACACTGTAAGACCCTAATTTAGGCCTTGGGTGGTGTTGCCTGAAATTCTCCTCTTGCTGGCCTCAGAAAGCTCTCATGTCTCTACGTAAAGAGACAAAGCAATCTGTGAAATGGGACGGTCAGTCAGCTGCTTAAGAGCAGCTCTGTGGTCACGTGCTGCACATTGTTATCATTAAATGAATTATCTCCTTCCCAAAGTTGTGTTGTCATCATTGTTTATTCAATCTACGGACTAATCTAGATTAATCTCCTAGATTGTAGTCTCAACAAAACAACTCACATGACAAATGAGAGAATGTTCCTTTCTTGGAGATGCCAATTAAGATGGTGCCTGGAAAATCTCTCTAAACATATGCAGTATTGGAATAAACAGACCCAGCTGCCTTCCTGACAAAGTGATAGAACGAAAAAGGAAAGCTGGCATACAGTTTCCTCATTTATGAACTTCCCTTTTTCTCTCAGTTTCTAATCAACTTGTGAAACTGAGTTTCCATTGCTAAAACAGAAAGAAGCTTGAGAATCCATTTTCCATGAAATAGAAGATAAGTTATTATCTAAGAGTTGATCAGAAAGTGTTTTAGGAGATGGTCTGTGGGCTAAAGATAAAGCAGAGAGCACACACCCTAATCCATTATCAAAGTCATTCAAGGTTAGCTGGATCATCACCAGTGTCTTTAAAAACAAAAAACAAAACAAAACAAACAAACAAAAAACCAAACACTCGTGGGTCCTAAAACTGTTGTCTGGAAATACTAGATAAAAGTCCAATGATTGGGAGTTCGGATGTTGTAGTCAGGTAAATGTGAGTCGAAGTATGATATCCACAACTTGCACTGTCTTTTTAATCTAAATAAAGTTCCTTAACTCTAACTCTTTAACTTTCAATTAAGTCATCTGCAAAATGGAGGTCATTATAGTTTTAATCATTTAGATTCATTGTGGAAATCAAATAAAAATTCAGGTAAATACCGTAGGGCATGAACTACACAAATTAAATGCTCAGTAGCTGTTAGTGATTGTTATTCTCACTTGCGTAAGAGTGGTGAATGAAGAAAACAAGCATAAATATAATGAGATGTCCTAAGCCCAGACTAGGAACAAAGATGAACCCCCTTTCTTTTTAAGTCCAGGGTCTTACTTATGCAGCATCTATTAATGAAAATCTAGTCCCTTCTCATAAGTTGTCACTCTCAAGCTTAATTTAAAGCAAATACTTGAATGCTTTACTCCTTCATATTAACTTTGAGAAATGCAATGTTCTCCCAAAATTGACATTTTTATTTAGAAAAATACACAAAGGAAATGTGTTTAAAATTAGCGTTCTAAGACCTCATTTCATTTGCTGAATAGCCTGACTATTATCATTGTTTCTTGAGAAGCATGATTACTCCCAAGTTGTTCATACATTTAAACAGATAACATTGCCATAAAGTCGGAGAACATCCTCAGTCAAGGGTATGAAGATAAAAGATCTCTCCTGAGAGAGCTGATTATTGAACAGTGTTCCTGGCTGCATAATGGTGTGCTTCAAATTTAAGAAAATGACTCCCAAAACTTATGTTTACCAACTACAATAAAATATAAGAAACTCCAGGGTTCCATTTGCCTAGAAAGATATAAAACAAATGAATGGAAAAAAAAAAAAAAAAAAAAGAAGTCTTCTGGCCAGGACTGTCAGAAACTACACATGGAGTGAGAATTAAAAAGGCCAGCCAGAGAATTCAGCAAAAAACAGTTCGAACAGTGAAACACACAGAATCGGAACTGTTGTCTTATTTTAAATAATGCTATTTTGTTTTTGTAAAAATGATAAATAATGATTATAAATTATCACTTGAAAAATTCAAAAAGAATTAAAAAGTTGGAGTATCATTATCTCACCAGAGAAACTGCATACTCTAACACTTTTAACATTATTCCAAACATTTCTTGTACTCAGTCCCCATGTAGATCCATGTACATGACTTTAAACACAGAGGAAAATGTCCTATATGCTGTTTTATGATCAGGTTTTTTAAAATAATCATGAACATATACTAAGGTCAACAAATAGAGCTTTATATCATTCTTCTAAGTGACAAGATCATATTCCCTTGTATCTATATTTTCTAATTTATTTGTAAATGAACTACTAAGGAAATGTGGGTTATATTCAGTTTTGTGATATTAGAAACTGTACTAATTAAGCATGCGTACACCTTCTTTACACTTGTGTTAATTATTTCCTTGAGTCAAAGAGCAGCCATGATTTCCTAAGGTAAACAGAGGCATAATGGAAACATTAGGTCACCTAAATTCTAATCCCAGGTTTAGTTTCATCCACTCCCCACATTGCTATTTCAGCTTGTATTTTGCTAAGATGGGAAAGTTAAGAATGATCTGTAAATCCTTTACCACCTTCAAACTTCTAAGAGTGTCAGTAGAGGAGGGCTGTAACAGGAATAACTTGAAAATAACCAATGCATAACACAATGAAGATATAAAATGTAAATTTACCTTTCACAGTCATCTAAGAGGCATCAGAGGAGCTAAGTCATTATCTCAGTTAATATAATGACATTTCAGTGAAATACACTGGATGAAGTATTATAGCCATTCTTTAAATGACGAAACCAAGACACAGAAATGAAAAGACTTTACTCTAAATTATGTAACCATCCAGTATCAAAGCTGTGGTTGAAGCTTCCAGTATGATTAAGGGTTGTACTTGCAGAAAATCTGCTGATTAAAAAGAAATATAGGTGCTAAGTTGAAGTCAAACTGTTCAAAGGGGCATAGACAGGTAATTTAGAAAATGATAAAGTCCAAATGGAAAACATATAGTCATTCAAGAAAAAAAAATCAGTCTTAGAAAACAAATGTGCTTGTGCATGCACATATGTGTTAATCAAAGAAAACCAGTGTCAAATACCACTTTTGGCTCATCAAATTTCCAAAATTGTGTTTTTCATAAAAATATATACATAGTGTTTTGATCATTCAATAAGAAAATATGTGCTCACTGATACCTTTCAAATGGCTAAACGTGCCCATGCCTTTAACTCAATATTTCCAACCATAAAAATTACCTTAAATATTCATAAATGTGTATAAATGATTGTGTTAAAAATGGAAAACATTTCTAAATTCCTGTAACAGGTCACTGACTAAATAAAATGTAGATGATCAAATTATACAGCCCATTAACAAAATCAAGATTACAGGTATTTTTAGCAACATTAGTTAATATTTGATAGTGATTTTGAAAGATTGCAGTGGTAGTACAACTCCAAATTTGCAAAATATAGCTGTCTCTAAATCAAGTAAACATAAGTCCATGTAGAAAATACGTGCATTAAAATTACTTTGACTGTTTTCTCTATTTTCCAAATTTCGAATATACATGTATATCTATTACTGTTGTCCCAATATTGCCACTTTGCAGATTTAACAGTCAGTCACTTCATACCCGTGAACAAATCTAAATTCACGTGTTTTCAACTCTGAGTCAGGATCAAAGAAGTTGCCCATCTTGGTCAAGTCTTCTGGCCATAGATACTCAGTATTTTGAAGGATGCTCCCTTTCTGATTCCCTCCAATGTAGTAATTACATAAAACAGTATTTTTAAAAATGTTTTGTTTTGTTTGGCAGGAGAGATACTTAGGTTTACATATATATTTTTAAACAGAGGTACTGGGGATTGAACTCAGGATCTTGTGCATGCTAGGCACACATTTCTACCAGTGAGCTATACCCCTCTCTCCCAAAACAATATTTTTAATATAAAGTGGATGCCCAAACCTTTAGAATATTGCTTCCAAAGAGCCGAACTAAAGTCCATGGGAGGTAAAAGAGGTCCGCCCTAACCAGGAAATTCCTTAATGCACAGACTCTTAAAACACCATTGTTTCTTGGTGATCTTATCTATATGCTGCATGAATCGCTACTAAAATTCTCCCCAGATCCTCCCTCAAGGTGTTATTGAGTAGTCTTTGAGTTGCATCTTTTAAAATTATCATCAGGAGTAGGATATCCCTGAAAATGGCAGAGTATGGGAACATGTATCATTCAACATGAATTAAGACTTTATATATACTTTGCTGGACTCCAGATGAAATCTTGATTTATTCTGGCCTTGTTTTTAGGAATTTAACAATTCTACAATCTCCTCCTTATATTATCCATTACTCAGTAAGATTTTGTTTTACTATTCAATTTAATTTATTCATACTAACCTTAATATTTTTCTCTTGGTATAATTCCCATTTAGATTATTTATATTAGTGTTTTTAGGAGTTACAGCACAGTTCTCATTGTCCCCACCCCCCAGTTACTTCACTGTACAGTTTTACAATTTTATCTACTACCATCACGTAAATAACATTACCAATTACTCATATAAAACAGATATCTCTCATCAATCTGTGGCTTACTAACACCCTATTGAAAAAAAAAAAAACCCATCCCCTCACTAGGTGACATTTACTACCACTCTTTCACACTAACAGCAGACACTTTGAGAGAAGTGAAGTGCTGGCATATATTGGAGAATTTCAATCATACTGATGTATAAACATGACTAACATAGGACACAACCAGAAATCATCTCATATGATGATGCATTGGAAATTCAAGGTGTCTGTAGTAAATTATTTAGAAAGCTAAACTATTTTATACTAATATTAAGCATTTCTAGGTAGAATATTTGAGATAGATGAACACTGAAATGACCAAATCCGACATTCTTCCCTATTCACCATAAGCAGAGCTTCCCATTTGCTCAATACAAAACGGACCCAAGACTAACTTATAAGAGGAAGGAGGTTGATTTCACAGACCCCTTAAGAAAGCTTCTCTAAGTACTGCACAAAAATGAAATAAATCAACTAAACTACAGAAATATTCAGTCTGAATTAAAATGAGTAACTATCAGAGATCCTTAGGAGAGCACTGTATTCCTGTATCCTAATCTTTATAATTTCTCATGATGATAATGATACTTCTGCATTGAGAGCTGAAGTCTATATTCCCTCTCCTTGACTGTAAACTGAGCAAGTCTATGACTACAACAAATATTAAGCTATGCCACTTCCAAGATGAAGTTAGAAAAAGTAACAGAATCTCTATTCCCTCTCTCTTCTTCCCTCCACCTCACTCTTTCCTCTCTCTCCTCCCCACCCACCCTGGGAGTGAATGTGGATATGGGAGTAGGTGTCTTTGGAGCTCTGAGCTGCCATGTAACGAGACTCACTACCTTAAAGCTGTCATGCTGGAAAGAACATGCAGGGACCACACTGAGATAAAGATGTGCAAAGAAACTCAGCTGTTCCAGCCCTAGCAGTTTGAGTACCCCCTACCCAAGCACCAGACATGAGTATGACTGAGTGAGCTTTCACATGATTAGAGCTACCAGCCTTTGAGATACCATACTGAAGCTGAGTGGAACAGAAATCTAAGTGCTGCCCAAAATGCACATGTGCAGGCAAATTAAATGTTATTTTAACTTTGGGTTTATTAAACATTCTTTGAAGCTGGACCAGGGAAGTCTATACAATGGGTTGAATGTTTGAGTTTATGACTCTCAAAAACCATCCTGAATTACATAATTGGGGTTATTTTTGTGAAAAGTTGCTTAATGACTTCTTTTGTGGATTAAGGATGCTACAATCTAGAATTTGATCCTAAGGCAATCCACAGAAAACAGATTCTGCTTTCCTAATCAAGACAGTTACAGGAAGGAGACACAATGTCTAGTTTATTCATCTCAATTGGTGCTTGTGATCTGAAAGACATATGTTGCTGGAAAACAGGAAAAGGTTAGATTAACAGAGACTGGTTGCTTTCTCCAATGGATTGCCATATGACCATGAATAGACACATAAGCCATCTGAGCCTCAGTTTCCTCACCAGAAACATGAGGATAGAAGTACCTACCTGGCTTTCTTCTTAAATGTCAAAATACTTTTGTATCTCCAAATTTACATAAAATGAAAAAAAGATTTTTTGGTTTTAATTAGCTCAGAAAAATGTGACTCTTCTCTATTAAAATTATTTCCATAACTCCAATCACCCAAGAAGTAATAAGAACAATTTGTAATCACAAATAATTGAGAATGCATTTCCTAGTATCTAAGGAAATGTTGGATTCATGGTCCATGGTCCTTGACTATGACAACAAAAATATATTTGTTTTCCCACATAGTGAATGATCTCCTGAAAAAGCCTATTTTTATTACCTGCTAAGTTTCACTGTTGACTTACATCCTGAAGTTCCCTTACAACATCTTCAAAAGTAATTATGGAAGCCATCTGGAACAAGAGCAGAGAGATACAACTGGTCCTGTAATAGATGGCATGTCAAACCCACTCATTAAGCCTGGGAGGAAAGAGATTTACCTAAAGGAAATCACAGTTGCTCTACACAAGGCACCATGAAGTCACATGAGAATCTACTGCTAAAACTGGAAAAGTTTCATCTCTTTTGCTTTATTGAGTCACACACCTGGGGACCTCAGTTCACTCACCGTGGGAAGCAGTTCAATCTAATTGACTCAGTGGGACTGTGCTGGCTGAGAACTCATTCAGGCACCTTGGACAAATTAACTCATGGCCTCAGGATACTGGAATCTTTAGCAAATTTCATCACCAGCAGACCCCAAAAGGTCAGAGTATTATTTGTGAAAGATAAATATTGATAAGCTAAACCTTGTGGTTGAGAAAATAAAGAAAAACAAAACTCCAAAATTCAGAATCTTTCTCCCAATAATTCCAAGCATGTTCTAACTACTATACTTCTGTTAGTGAGAGGATTTTCCCCATGCAATCATCAATTTCAAAGTAACCTCCATATTTTCTTTCCTATCAGAATCATCTTATCTGATGAATTGCTTCACAAAAGTTCCTTGTTTTTTCCTGAGCACTGTGAGGAAACATCAGGAGTATCTACTCTCTTACATTAGAAATATATCTTGATTTGAGGTGGTGACAGCCTTGCTCAACCAACTAAAAATACTATCAAAGCTGCATCTCATGCCTGGGGTCCCCTCCACCTGGTAGAGAGAACTGTAGATAAGAGACTTTTGGCAGAGGCAGACAGTATCCTTACTTCTGGTGTATATCATGTGCTCACATGGCTAGGTTATTGGCTTGATTTATTGTCTTTAAAGATTTCAGAGTTTTAATCTTCATTAACACTTTATTTGGGGCTGCCCCAAAATCTGACTTTGCTTTCCTGACTTCAGGACTGCTTCTTCTTTTGATCTCTTACAACTACAGGATTATGTACAACTTCCTTGATCCTTAAACTTAACACATGCCCATGACACACAGTAATTCAGGGTAAGACCTAAATGTTGTTAATTTCTTGGTCCAGTTGTCCATTTTGTATGAGAAAGAAATCATAAACTGGCATAAGACTGAATCCTGAAATGTGTAATGAAAGGTGAGTGATTTAGGGAGACTACAGTGAAGACCTATGGCTATTAATATGTCTTTGCTCAGAGTTAGTAAGCTCAAATATCCAGAGATGAGAAAAATAACACAAAAGAATGACATTACAGAGATGTATGTTGGAGACATGACCAAAAGAGGCCCTTGGACAGAAGTGCCTTTTAAAATATAATCTCAGCCAATACAAGAGTCATACAAAGCATGTCTGAGTCACCAATGTACTTTCTATTCTGCCTGCTGCCCACCTCAGTGTGGTTAACAGCAAGAAAAGTCACAGTGTGATGCATCATACTTGTCCAGATGGAATGTCAGGCCCTATCTTGGTTTCTTCTTATATCTCTTT
The DNA here is from genome assembly GCF_009834535.1 of Camelus ferus. NCBI lineage: Eukaryota > Metazoa > Chordata > Mammalia > Artiodactyla > Camelidae > Camelus > Camelus ferus. The sequence continues at coordinate 19,526,605 of NC_045706.1, read as the reverse complement.
CTAGATCACCATGACTAGAACCAATGATTTCTCCATCTGTGGGCTCAGAACTGAACCATCTGTGAGGCACATCTTGGACTGAATAGGGAAGACTTCAGTATCTTCAGCTTTCCTTCTTATACTTCTTTCCAAATCCAAATCCAGTGCATCTTGCTTAAGATCCAGCCTTCCTCCTGTTTGGTCTGACCATAATGCAGGACCCAGGGCTGACCCCTCGACTCCTGCTCTTCCTGGGGACAGTCCTTGTAATCCATACCCTTCAATAAATGTCTTTTCAGTTTCTCATGTTTCTCTCAAGTTTGCACCAAGTCCTTAAAAATTACACTGTTAATGCCCTCCCATCTAATCTGGCCCATTCACTCTGTTAATGTTAATAAATGTTAATAAAGCCCCGTTAACTGAAGAAGCAGAGATTCATATTGGTACTTTCAGAAATTTTATCCAACCACTGTCCTCAAAATATATACAGAACTTTCTTAAAATCCTTAAATAGAATGATTTAGTGCAAACTTTCCTATAAAAACAATCTCTAAACCAATAGGTTCCATAGGCTGATTTATAACACATTTCTACGTGTCTGGTTGCAGATGAGAAAATGTTCCAAGAATTTTATCTAAAGCTCTAATTAATACACTAGAATGCATTTTTTTTCTGTTTTAATTGCACTAGACAAAGCTCAAAATAACTTTGATCATTTTTTCTGCCAATGAATTTTTTTTTAAGCACCTGCGTGCTATATATTCAACATTCTATCATGTGTTGTGGAGTGTAGAGAAGAAAAATAAAACACAGTCTCATCCTCAAAGAGTACCTGTGGAACTCTTAAAAAATAGTTGAGACCACAAGGCAAACACGCGTGAAACAGCAGTACAGAATATATGTCAGAATATAGTCACAATGTTTATTTAACACTATTGAGTTCCTACTGGCTTAAGCATGCTGCCTAAGTGACTTCCCAGTCTCACAGCAGCCTGGCAATACACTTGTCAGTTTCACAGACTTCTCAGCTGAAGGTCATACAACCATCAAACGGCACAGCCAAGGATGGCTGACTCAAAAGCTGGTACTATTTCTACTGAGTCAGTGAATGGATTCTTCACTGTCCCTTAATATCACGAGTATATTTCAATAATACAAGTACTGGACTTCAGGGATTCTGAGTTGGATGAAGATGGAGCATGGGTAAGTTTTTAAAGGGCCACAGTGATTGTGATGAGAAGTCAAGGTAGAGAATCATTGCACCAAACCTTATAACCAGTTTATGAATCAAACTCTAAAAGGTCATTATTTTTAGAAATAAGAGTCTTCAGAGGATGGCAATTTACAGTAGGTGAGCTAAACTGGGACAATTTGCCTCAAAAATTTTGCCGTCAAGAAAAACTTAACTTTTAAACTACTTAAAAGCCACAAAATTAGTTCCATCCTTCTTCATCAGATTGTTTTATAAATAAAAGGCAGCTGCCCTGGTGAATACTGATACAAGTGTCTTACACATTTCAGCCTACAACTGGTTTTTATATAACATCTTTTTTGAAAATTACAACAACCTGCAGATGAGGGTAGGGTGTGGCACACAGAAGGCATTTCATTCACCAAGGAGAAAACAGAAGCCGAGAGTGCTTACGTAACTTATTGCAGCTCACACAACTAGCTAGTGAGGCAAACTAGTTCTCATACAAATCTGGCTTAGTAGCTTCATACCACTGTAACTTTGAGTTATCAAGTCTCCTAAGCAAATTGATGTGATTGATCAATAATTCAAGAAGCTACTTATTGAACAGGGCACAAAGGGTAGAGATGCATTTAAGTTAATCACTTCTCCAAGGGGCTCATATAAGAGATACAACTCAACCCACATTATCTTAAATAGCCCTCCAAGTGAGTTATTTAGATTAGGACACCTATACCCGTTATTAACTTTTGGTGAAATGCAGATAAACACATTTCTCCCCAAGCTAGAACATTTTATATATATAATCATTATATATATATAAAGTATTTCCCTAAATGTAATGTACTTAGACATTTCAAGCCCTGACTAGATGAAGCCATCAGGAAGGTTCATTTTAGCGAAGGAAAAGTCCCAGATTGGCTTGTTGCTCTCCACAGAACTACACTTTTTGGACTATGTTTTCAACATGTCATTTCAGAATTAAGAAAAAAGAAACTCAAGAGAGGCCGTTCACAGACGGTTACAGAGCAGAAAGAGGAACTGAACTAAGTGCCCGGTGGTGTTATCAATGAAGAGCGGATGTTTGCAGATGAGCTGGGACCTGGGGTTTAATTCCCAAAGTAACGTGACCTGTGGCGAAGAAGAGACTGCTGTTATCAGACACCCTTGTAGAATCCCTGGACACCAAAGAACTAATTAGACAGGAGAATCAGCTTCAGTCTGTGTGAGGAAGCAAAGGAAAACAAGAAAATTCCTTTTGGTTTATCACTTATGATTTAACACTTCTAGAAAATCTGGAAAATGGGAATTCTGATGCTAGGATATTAAAAAAAAAAAGTATTTCAAAAGGAGAAATGAGTATTTTAGTAATTGGGAAGTGGGGGGAAAGATTCTCATCCTGGAGCCTATGATATTGTGATTTATAGTAAAATATATATATACATTTTAAATAATCTATATATTTTTTTATATATACACACACAAATGTTTTTTGTCCTATTTTCTGGAACAGAGCTCCTAAAAAAACTGCTTAGAATTTCTTAAGTTTTGAGAGAGATATAAAGGTGTTTTTGTTATGTTAATAAGGAAACTTTTGGACAGTCCCTAGGTAGTCTCAGGATAGGCGGGGCTGTTTCCAGGGAAACCAATCTTATGATTAGAGAGTTGGAACTTTCAATACCACCCCCTTGATCTCCAAGGCAGGGACTGAGATTAGAGGTTGAGTCCAACCACCAGAGGCCAATGATTTAATCAGTCATGCCTGTGTAACACAGCCTCCATAAAAACCCAAAAGGATGGCACTCAGAGAGCTTCTGGGTTGTCAAGTACATGGAGATGTGGGAGAGTGGTGTGCCTGGAGAGGACACGGAAGTTCCTTGCTCTTCGTGTATAGCTTGCCCTGTGTATCTCCTCCGTCTGGCTGTTCCTGAGTGATAGCCTTTTATCATAAACTGGTAATCTAGTGAGCAAATTGGATTCCTGAGTCCTGTGAGCAGCTCTAAAAATTTAACAGAACCCACAGAAGGAGTAGTGGGAACCTCTGTTTTTTCAGTCATTAGATCAAAAGCACAGATAACAACGTGGACTTGTGACTGGAACTGGAAGTGTGTGTGTTGAGGGGAGCAGTCTTAAAGGACTGAACCCTTCATCTGTGGGATCTGATGCCGTCTTCAGGTGAGAATTGAGTGGAACTATTAGGACACTTAGGTGCTGTCTAACGATTTCTTGTTGGTGTGAGGTACACCACCCTCACCAGCACACACATTATAATTATTGATCAGATTTAGTCAGACCTGTCTCTCCACATCTTTACAGTCACTGGTTCCGTATGGTCTGTCATCCTCAAGTGGGCTGGTCAGGGCTTCACAGGACCAGAAGAAGGTGCAAAGCCTTTTGAGGCTCAGCCTTTGGCATTCACATGATGTCACTGTACCCAAATTTTCTTGGTCAAATCAAGCTACAACTTTGTTTCTTAATGGAAGACCTACAAAGTCATATTGAAAGGGAAACATACAGGAAAATGTCTTATCATTACAATCTGCCCCATGTCCATGAATCACAGTGTCTGATTTAGCCATTGCTAAATCAAACAAGCAAATTGTCTACTTCTTCCCTTACTGCTCCGTGTGCTCACTTTCTAAAGCTGCTTTCTTGCTTATATTATAGAGAACAGGCCTGCAAACTTGAAAAAAAAATCACTTGAACCAGCAACTAAAATTATTTCAAAATGATCAAATGCTGTCCTTAATCTCTGGAACAAGATCTAACCAGAATAATTGCACAATGATCCACTGATCATTCAGCACGGGGAGTCACAGCTTCACAGCAGCACAGATGTAAACAGCTGAGTCAATCATGAGACTGCTTTGTACCAATCAGGGCTTAATCACTGAAGTAGAGCCACTTTATTACGGGAATAAGAGATGGATAATGGTCATCAGACATTATTAAACATTGGAGGAGATGGAGAAGTGAAGCCTCAAAGGGAGGTTGAGTGGATCAGGGAAAGAATCACTAACCAGTCGACCTGAAACACTAATGCAGGTGAGTACGTTGAAACCTGTAGGGCAGTCTTAGAAGCTGAGCATATCTAGGAGGGGGAATGGGGTGGCTGTGGGGCTCATGGAGACGAGCACAGGGAGACAATGCCTCCCTCCGGCCAATGCCTCTGTGAATCTTCAGGTCTCCACAGGCTGACAGGCCGGGGGCCACTGCTGGTCTGCAGGAACAGCAGCTGGGGAGACAGCATGGACGTGGAGAGGAGGAAAATGAGGAGAAGCTTACACGTGGCAGAGCAGCTCAACATTTCCTTGTCATCTATCTAACCGTGATAATCTCCCAAGAGTACTGACTTGCTGGACTACTGCCTTTCAAATCTTACATAACTTCCTTTTTACACCCACAACTCAAACACAAAACTTTATAGGGAAAGGTATTCAGAAACGTGTAGCACTCAGTCTTAAACAAGCCGACACAGAAAAATAAATGTGGGCAGGACTGTGCTAAGTCATATTTCTATAACATGCTTGATAATAAATATGAATTATTCTTGTAACCAGGAAGAAAAAGGATCAAAATGAAAGGATTAATGTGCCTTCCAAAACAACACAAGATTTTACATGGTTGTTCACTCCATGTTTGCTTCCCTTGCACTGTCCCTAAGGCTTCAGTATCTTCTCTTTCCTCTGCAGGTAACCAAAGTTTTCTTCTCATTAGAGTAGTTGTGATATTTAATCACATGCATCAGTGTGACTAGGCCACAGTGCCCAGATACGTGGCCAAACATTATTTTGGATGTTTCTGTGAAGCTGAATTTTGAGTAAGATTAACATTTAAATATGTGGATTTTTAAAAAAATTTTATTTATTATTGTATTATTTAATTATTTTATTTTGGTGGGAGGGAGGCAATTAATTTATTTTTGGATGAGGGACTGGGGATTGAACCCAGGGCCTCATGCATGCTAAGCATGTGCTCTACCACTTGAGCTATACCTTCCCCCTTCTAAGTGTGTGGATTTTGAGTAAAACAGACAACTCTCCATTATGAGTGGGCCTCATTTAATCAGTTGAAGGCCTTAATTAAACAAAGACAGCCCTCCCCTGGACAGGAGGAATTCTACCAGCAGACTGCTTTGTAATTGAACTACCTTTTCTCAGTTCTCCAGACTCCTGGCATACAGCCTTCCCTGCAGATTTTGGACTTATCAAGCCTCCACAGTTGTATGAGCTAATTCCTTAAAATAGACAGTGAAATAGACAGTTAAATCTCTCTCTATATACACCCCCCTACACCCTTCCCATGTTGGTTGTTTCTTTGGAGAACACTGACTAAAACAGTAGCCTTTTGGTTCCTTATTCTAAATTCCTTATAAATCACTGCCATTCATCTCATACTGCTGACAACCAACCTGCAGTCTGGAATGTCACCAAAAGACTCTAGACCTGAGTTGTCCAATAGGGTAGCTACTAGTCACATGTGGTTCTTTACATATGAGTTAAAACTAATACACTTATAAAGTCACATCTTCCCCCACACTAGCCACATTTCAAGTGGCCAATATACATTAGCAGCTAGTAGCTACCACACTGAACAGCACAGATTAGAGCACATTTCCATTACTGTTGAATGTTCCATTGGACATGACTGCAATTCATACATTGACTTCTATTTTCACACAGAAATCTTAACTAACAAGACAATTCTCCCAAAAAATTACTTTGAGACAGAGGCCATATGAAGCCTAGATAATTGTAGGTTAGCAAGTGTCATGCAGTCACCACACACCAAGGAACTAGGGAGCTTCTGGTCCTCTCTCAGCCCTCAGAAGTGAACAGGGACACCCCCAGGTTAATGTGACTTCTAAACCTCCACTGTTTGTGATCTCTATTCTGTGCAGCTAGCATCTGTCTCCAAAACAGTGTCACCTTCTATGATACATGAGACACTGTGTTAACAAACTCCTTACTTTAACATAAGGAACAGAGATCAGATAATGAGATATAATGCCAGGTAACACATCTATACTCTCCTCTAGAGCATAAAACAGTTTTATTTACTTAGAGAGGGGAAATTGTGACTTATAATGCATGGGTTGCCAATGCTGGAGTATTCTTTCAAAGAGACAATCTTCAATTGTAAGTGGAAAACTAATTTTAATTATTTATAATTGCCGGCTCCCTGCCTTGGAGGAAATCGTTCAGCCTTGTTCCAAGTATCTTTCCATCATTTCAATAGGAGACACTGCATAAGATTAAGGAGAAAAAAAACCCTGCAAATAAATCAGCAAATAACAAACCTATTATATGACATTTATAACATCACTTTATCATTTTTTCCACTCTCCATCCTCAATTAAATGGTGCTCAATGATTTTTTTTCCATTAGCCAGCATTGGCTAAATGCAAAAGCAGCACAAATTTTAAAATGGTAAATTTCTGATTTGCAATCATTCCTATAAATTGAAGACCACGTCAGTCCTTTCCTTCGGTCAATCTCACCTCCCTACCTATGGTTTGAAACCATACAGATCCAACAATCCAAGCCAAAACGTTGTACCTCAAACACACACAGATCATGAGAATATGGCAGAATGAGGATAAACACATGGGTAGGGACTACAGAAATCTGAAGAGCACATGCCCATCTATTAAGTTGGCCACTACACAGCTCTAGCCGATCATTGAAGGAATTCAAGTTCAATGTTGTCAGATTTTTCTAATTTTAAAAGGAAGCTTGAAATTCCATTATCTGAGATTTCAGATAATGAATTCTCCCATTTTTAAAATGTTGGCAGGTAGTTAAAAATGTTTTTTAAACCATATATGAGCTAAATAAAGTAGTTTTGGCCATAGTCAGATCCAAGGGCTTTTAGTTTCTGATTTCAGTCAGACATGAATGAATTCCTTGAAAATAAGATTATGACTATTTCCTTTTCTTTTTGGATGCAGCCTCCACCAAAGTGTGGGCACACATGAGGTCGTTAATAAAGACTGACTCACTTGAGAAGTCAACAGTTTATAGCACTCATTCTGGAAAAGGTCACAACCATGGCAGCCAGTGATACAAGTGAAGAACAATTATTGTGGCCCATGATAGTGGATATCAGCTGGGGCAGTTTTGTCCCCTGGAGGCCATCTGGCAATGTCGGGGGTCATTCTTGACACAACCTGGTAGGGATTGCTGTTTGCATACAGTACATAGAGACCAGGGATGTCACCGAACATCCTACAGTGTACACAACAAAGGATTTATCAGGCCCCACAACAAAGGATTTATCAGGCCCCAAATAGCAATAGTGCTGAGGTAGAGAAACTCTTCTCTAGATCTGCCTGTGCATGGAGGATCAATTATTGTTTGCCCGCTCTTGCCACTGGTGATCTGAGCAATGACAAGAAGACTATCATCGAGGTGTGTCATTCCCCATATCCTCAGCACACACAATTAGGACCTGCATGCCTCATCTCAGACTGGGAAAAGCCCAGAGACTGCTGAACTTCCAGAGATGGTGGTCCATACAGAGCTGGAAGACATCAGGTTGGCAAAAATTCAACGGTCTGAAAAGTTCACGTAGTGGTAAGGAGGAGGGTAATTAAGGTTTGCTCAGACACGGTGGTCAAGTACAAATCTGGAAAGCCAGAGAGGAGGATAATCCAGCAGTGTGTATTTAGATTTTAAATATACAGACCATTTAGAAAAAAAAAATTGCTGACCCCTGTGGTTTGAACTAGCCCTCTAGAGCATTTTGATACTATCAAAAGTTTGAGAACTTAACTAGATAAGTATCTTCAACAACTGATTGTGTCTTAGAATCACTTGGAGGCAGTTATTTAAAATGAAGAAATGGGGTCCCATCTCTGGAGAGTCAGGGCTCATGTGGGACCAGTGAACACCGAGATATCCAAGGCTGTTTCCTGGCTTCTGTCAGCAGAGAATCAAGGTGCTGACATACTTGTAGACGTATTACTATGACCTATGTCTTTATATGTGGCAGTTTTCAGAAACATGGGGTGTAGACAGCAGCTATCACTGGGCTGGTCTCCTAATTTTTACAAATGAAAATCGAAGTCCAAGTTGTCTTTGGGCCTCTTTCCCAAAGAACAGTCTAGAAATTCTCATGTCATATGCAGTTTTAGTTTAGAAAGTAGACAGAATCTCAAAGTAGCCAACTTCTGTACTATTTCTTTATCTTGAGTCTTCATTACAAAAAGACATCTTGTAATTTCTTCAACATGAGAGAAAAATTACCTCATCAAGATGCTGGGAGGTTTTCTCTAAGATTCTATGCAAATTCTGGGCTTAGCCCTTAACTGGCCAGGCAGCTTCTGCTTCTAGCCCCTTGAAATCATTGGCTATGTTAGATGTATAGATTTCCTGAGACCAACACACCGTGAAAGCCCAATTTATGGGGAGAACCTTGGAAGAAGAGACAATATGGACAGGGAGAGGACAGACAGACAGACAGATGGGGGGGGGGGACTAGAAAGAGACGGACAGACAGATCAACAGACACAGAGGAGCACCATGCATATTGTAGCTCAACTGCATGAGATGCCCTAATGGGAACCACCAAGTCTATACACAGAACTGTCAAAGATACTAATAAACTATTGCTTTAGTTTTGGGGTGGTTTGTTACGTAACAATAGTTGATGACACCAAGAAGGGATACTGGTTTGGAAAATCCTTGTGGTTGATTCTAATTATTACCTGTAACCTCTTCTTGCTTTTAATACTATTTCACAGTAAATTTAAATCCTTATATTCCCCCACACAAAACTGACTAACTGACTTATCTAGTGTACATCAATGAATAAGCCAATGATTAGCAAATCAGTAGACTGCACATGTGAAACTCAATTTTTATTTTAATGCTATGTTTATCTTCTTTAAGGCTCTCAGAGCATCAGTTAGTCACAGGGATACAAGCGTAATCACATACATATTTTATCACTTTGTCAAGTTCAACAACTGCCATTGCAAGATGCTAATCGCCTTTAATGAAGACAGAATCCATCATAAACTTTTAAATTCAGAAATTTACAGATTAAACAATATTAAGAGGCTATTTACCAACTAGGCTGGTTGTGCTTTGTTCTAGAGACTTAAAAACTAAAAAAAGACATGGTCTTTTCTGCTCTTTCTGATCTCAAGAGTCTATGATAAGGCTGCAAGGAAGATATGAGTGAAGTGTTAGGGGTACTTGAGGCCAAATGTGTCATAATTCTTGAAATACCTGGCATTAACTGAGAGCTTGCTGTATTTATTAGGTCATTTAAAATACACAACCACACTGAGTATTCAAATTATCATGCACTAAGTTAAGCTCAGAGACATTAAATACGCTGTTGCCCAAGGACCCATTACTGCTAAGTGGTAAAGCCAATACTCAACTGAATACAGAAGATGAAGTTCTAACTGCAGAGGTCACACTCTTCTTTTTCAACTCTGTGCCGTCCAGAAAGTAACTGTGTACTCAATGTGGTAGAAGTCGCAGGTGGGCATTAGAAGTTCAACAAGAGACTTTTAAGTTCACACATTTTGATGAACAAGAGGGCACACACACACACACAGGAAAATACAAATACACACACAAACACATGCAGAACATTCCCTAAGTTTGTACCAAACTGCAATATTTTTCTGCAGAAATATTTGTTTTGGCACCAAACACTAGGCTTGCCATTCCAAAGGGGCGAACTTTTTTCTTAACTCTGTAGAAACTTCTGTAGTAGAACAGGGGAGAAGGGGGGACTAGTAAGAAAAACAAATCAACAATGTCACTCTTCAAATTCAAAAGCAGAATGATGTGCCTCTCATTAAAGTCTTTTGCAGTCTAAAAACACCCTAAATTATATGGAGAACAAATAGCCTCTGATGTGGTTCCGTAGTCCATTAAAGGATTTCCCTCTTACTTAGCTGTGATGGTGAAGGATATTGGTGTTAGCCGAGTTCCTTTCACCAACGTCAGGAGGTTGGATTTTTTGGACTTGGGCTCTCTGATAGCTCAGAGGAGAATGTCCAGTTAATATTGATGCTTTCAGAGTTCCAGCCACTCACCAGAGATCTTATTGGACCGAGCAAATTTTTTGACCTAAAAAGAAAAGCTGCCTTTTGCAAGGGATAGAAAGCTTGCTCCTTTCTAGTGGTAGGCTGCAGGAGCTTTTGGGTCCCTGAAAAGAACAAAGGAAAAAAAAAATAGGATAGTTGGGGAAGTGGGACCGAGATAAACAGGCTGGTCAGCTGTGCCCCTTGGGGACTTTTCTACATCTTGACTCATTCATAACATGAGGAAGGCAGATGCTATTAATTCATGAAATATTTTTGAGGGCCTCTCATGTGTTAGGATCTGTGCTTGATATTGACCATACAGAGGTGAAAAAAACAAAGTTGACAATGGGGGAGATGAACATCAATCCCCCAAAACCCAAATAGATTGTTACAAGTCAGGTTCCCCAGGAAGCAGACTCTGAGATGAAAATTACTAAAATGATTTGGTTTATGACCACCACCTGGGGGAAGCGAGCAGGAGAAGCAGGACTGGATAGAAGCAGGGCTGTAATACAGTATCAACAATGGCCTCGGTCACACCTAAGAGGAAGTCTGGCTCTGAAATAGCCTTCAGAGTTTTCCAAAGTAGGCTGAACTTTCTATCCCTGTGTCAGGCAGTCATTAGATGCAAGCTGTCCTAGTTAGCAGGGTGACTTTCTTCGGGCAAGGCATTTCTTAGTAACTTCTATCCTGAAGGTGGATCTGCGTAGTTCATCCAAGAGTCCGATATATAGATACACAATTATGAACTGTGATAGGTGCTTTGAACAAGTATTATCCAAAGCTATGGACATATGTAGCAGGAGGATCTGACCTAGTTTGAGAAGAGATGTTTTTCCTAAGTTATAATTAAGCCAAGATTTGAGAAATTTAACTAGGTAGAGGGATGAGGGAAAAGTATTCCTAGCATATAAATTCTCCATGCAAAGGCCCTATAGTTCCAAAAGCATGATGCATTTCAGGGAGGAGGAGGAAGAGGGATGAGGGGGAGGGGGTGAGGGAGGGGGGGGAGGAGGAGGATACCACAATGATGTCAGAGACGACAGAATGTGGTGAAAGTAATCCTAGAGTCACCAGCAGAGATAAGATCACACAGGGCTTTTTAATCCAAGTAGATAATTTAATTTTAAGAGTAGCAGAAAGGCACTGAAATGTACTGCATGACAATAGGTGGGTAGGTGTTTGGGGAAAATAATATGATCTGGTTTGCATTTACAAATATTATCCTCGCTGCTAATCTGGGGAATGGAAGGGAAGGCAGAGTTGCTCTCTGAAACCCCCACTGAACTTTGACATTTCTACAAAGACTTTGAGGGAGCGTCACTGACTGAAAAATTATCATGTTGTCCCACTGGGTACAGATTGAAAGATGTGAAAATATGGTAGCCAGAGTACTAATGATGATGATACCTTTTATATGTATCAACTAATAATTCTGGCAATAACCCATGAGGTAAATACTGTAGACCCTTGAACAACAGAAGTTTCAACTGCAGGAGTCCATCTATATGTGGATTTTTTTTTTCCATAGTAAATACTGCAGTGCTACATGATCCCCGTTGGTTGATGCAGAACCATGGATATGAAGAAACTGAATACGGAGCACTGACTATAAGTTATACATGAATTTTTGACATGTCCCTGAACCTCACATTGTTCAAGGATCAACTGTGCTATGAGATCTCATTTCAGGAGAGAAGCAATACATTGTGAAGTAAATGTCATTATCCCTATTTTCTAGATGGAGATGTTGAGTCTTAAAGAGGTTACGTATGTCACTTGACTTCAGACAGCTTGCTAATATCCAAACCTAGGTAACCTCATACTGGACTGCCTCAATCAAAGACAAAGTAAAATGTAATATAATTAACACAAATTAGAAAATCATCATAAACTTCAACTAAAAAGTAAGCAAGGTTTGTTAATGCAAAGTTAAAATGTATTCTTAAGTGTTACAAGTACTATACATTTTGTATTTGATTTGTAATACAATTTTCATGTAACAGTAATCTAAAATATATTTCTTTATCATATAATATTTAAAATGTAAAGTAATTCTTAACAGGCTGGAGGGTTTTCATATTACTGTTATGTAGTGTAGTGTATTGTAAATATCCCTATCTGCTATACAAACATACCTCCAAATCATTCTGGCTTGACACAGTAAAATGCATTAATAACTCTTAAGTCCTCAGTGAGTCCCCCATGCTTCTCATTATCGCATGTCCTTCATAGCCCTAAAAAGGATTCAGATTTCATTCATCTTCGTCTTCCCTCCTTAATGATCCTCTTCTGGACAGTCCACATTTAGTAAACAAAAAGAGCCAGGGAGAAGGGGAGGGCGAGTTGGGGTGGGGCGGAGGAAGGTGGGAGAAGGCATGGAAGTGGCCTATATTGCCTCTGTCTACTTGCCATTGACCAGAAGTTAGTCTCAAGGCCACATCCAATGGAAAGGATCAAAAGAATACAGACTAGCTATGTGCATGTGGATGTCACTGAGAATCTGTCATGATTTTAAAAGTTATTTACAAGTCAGTAATTCAGATAACACTCACCGATTAAGGCAGCTATTTGCTTCCTAAGCCCCATTTTATTTTTCCCATGACTTTTTCTCTCACAGAGATATGGAAAGTTTAAAATGAAGTCCTATGTCAACCCTTCATTTAGATACAGTTTATGCATTTCCCCAGAGCAGTCACTGAATCTGAAGTCCAAACAACGGCTGAAGTCCACAGAGAAGAAATGACAGTTAAAAATTTGTCCTTCGTTTTCTATTCTCAAAGCTGACTATTCTTTTTAAATCTCAATGAGATTTTTGCTTTTATTAAAGTCCTTACCTAAAATTCATTGATTAGACGCCTAGCTACACAATGCAAATGCTCTTTTATGTTCCAAAGCCAGGGTTCAGGGGTTAACCATAATATTATCATATTATCACTGATAATGTGGACACAAATGAGGACAATGATAATACCTAGTCATCATTAGCAGTAAGTTTGTGATGATTATCGTATTTCTCCCAAACTGAGTCAAATTCCTTCTAACAGAATTTTCCTCATCAGTACATCATCTTAAAAAGGCTTACAAGAATTAACTGTTATCACTGTTTTTTTGTTTTTTATTTTCGTGATTTCCCAAATCACCTCCACTCTGTACTGCCTTTGGAGTCCCCTTTTTCTAGACAGCCACAAAGAACACTTGAGAGTGAACACAATGATCTAGGACTTTAAATTCACATAAATGACAGCCAGCTTCAATCAGCCCCACACAGTCACAGTGTCCACGAGATAACAAACGCATTTTCTCCTCCAAATAGAAACACATGGAGCAGAGATTGAACTATTTTTTCAACTATAAGCCTGAGTTGAGGTTTCCATCTGAGTTAACCATGATAAGAATGAATGAGAATAAAAGTGATAGAAAGTAAGGGGTGGTTAGATCTGACAACAGAAACTGATTATTCACTCATGTCATTCAAGTTCTCTTCCAGTCTTAACTCTTTAACTCTTTGTGAATTCCAGACAGAACCAAGTGAGCACCTACTATTTACGTGGTGCTCCACAAGAAGCTCTCCAGGAATGAAGAGGAAAGGGAAGGCACCACTGTCATTGTCATCATCATCATTATCTTCATCAAACATTTACTGTATAATTACTGTGTGCCAGGCAATGTACTAAACCTTTACACGTATTAATTCACTTAATGCTTACTGTAACCATACAAACCTACAAGGTATTATATTAGTCAGGATTCTTCCAGTTTCTATAAGGACTCAATGTAGCTTAAGGTAAGAAAAGTGGATGTAGTTAGATAATGGCAGTTCAAGATACTGAAAGGCAACGCTCAATCTGATACTCAGAACTCAGAATCCTTATGTATTCTACTTTTCTCTCTCATTTTCTCCTTTTAGATTTGGTGTCTTTCTCTTCTTTCAGAATATGACTCCCAACTGTGGCAGGGATGATAGACAGTTACCTACAGCTACAGGAGGGAGGTACCTCTACTGCCCTAGCTGAGAAGTATCAAGGAAGAACACTGATTGGCTCGCCTTGGGTCATGTGTTCATTCTTTAACCAATATCATAGTTTGGGGGAAGACATTTTCTGCTTGGCCTATTCTGGTTCCCATGGCAAACCTTGAGGTCTAGGGAGTAAGTCCCTTTATTCTTGGCCACATCAGAATCATCTAGAAAAGTAGTAAAGGTAGCAGACAAAAATTCTTACATTCATTATACATAGGCTTAATTATTTCACTATATTACATCTGAAGAAAGGAAGCTTGAAGAGGTTAGCTTATATGCCTAACATTGTCTCCCTGTATAATTTTTGGAGCCAACTTGATCCAGATTTGATTGACTTAAAAACCCATGCTCTAAATTAGTAGACTGAACTGTATTTCCAAATTCTAACTTGGAGCTTGGTATACTGGGAAGACTATCAGTGCTGTGTGGGTCAGGGTGTGTGTGTGGCGGGGGTGTATTCCACACTCTTCACTTTAATTCTGGGAGTATACAAAATATAATAAGGATTATAAGACACTTTTTTGAGGAAAGAAATGTGTATTTAAAAGACAAGAAGAGTATTTTGTTTGTTTTACTCATTTTGAACCTTGCCATCTAGTCGAGGGAATGTAAGAGTTAAAGAGAAGGGCGTTCAAGTCAGGATTTGCAGATACCACTATATATAAAATAGATAAACAGCAAGATCCTACTGTATAGCACAGGGAACTATACTCAACATCTGTAATAACCTAGAATGAAAAGGAATATGGAAAAGGAATATATATATATAACTGAATCACTGTGCCGTACACCAGAAATAAACACATCGTCAACCGAATCTACTTCAATAAAACATTTAAAAAGTAAAAATAAATAAATGAATAAATAAAAGAAAATCAGAGTGTTTTGTTTTAGTCATTTTGAATCCTGACATCTAGTTTAGGGAACATAAGAATGAAAGAGAAGGGAGCTCAAGTCCAGGCTCAGTGTTAAGTTATCCACATACCGTGGGTATCTTTTTCCTTATCTAAACATCCTACCCCACCTATTTCATGCAGTTATTCAAGATTAAATTTATGAAACAAACATCAAAGTTGAAATACCCCCCAAAAAGATAATATTATTTTATATTATTTATGCCTTGATGTATGTGTAAAGCATGTGGCTGTAGTCTGTGGACACTTTTCTTGAAATCAGAGGGAAAGAAAGACCATATTATTATAAAACTTTCATCAACAGGCAAATTCTACTGCAGCTAATTTGCCCCTCAATTCCTCTTTTGTTAAGCTGTCATTGCTGCTGTAGTCATCTTCCTCCTGTCCTCCCCCTCCTCCTCCTGCTGCTTCTATTTTTATTATTAAAATTTCATGAGACTGTCTTTAGTATCTAATCCTCTGGATAAATGTCTCAGATTAAATCCTCTACGCCCAGTGAATGGTTTTGTTTACATCCAAATTAAAAATTTTCCTTCTGATTAGATCTTTCCTGTTGACAAGGGTATTCCACTGGTTTTCTCAGCACTAGCCATTAATGCGTATTCTTCTGTTACTTTCTCTACTGAGTCTTTCTCCACTACTCAGAAAGTCCTTTTCAATTTTCCTTATGAGAAATATCTCTTTCCTGCTAACATCTCTGATCAGCCACAGGCTTACTCCAGATGAAATCTGGGCATTGATTTATAGTAAACCTTCATCCATTGCCCTAAGGAGACAAGGTAATAATGCTGTATTTTTTAATAATTGGTTTAGAAAATCAACCCCAAGTGCAGCAGAATAACACAAAGGGATTTATGCTGCACCTCATTTATTTTGACAGTTGTAGAATTCCAGGTCTGAATACACATGTTATGCCATTAAGATACAGGCAGATGGTAGAGAAAAGGAAAGATATGTTAACGTCAAAGCCAACTTACACAGCATCTCAAAGAGCATTTAATTTTGCCTGACATTGCTGGTCATGCAGGGGATTATGAATAACTTTACATGTCCTATCCTACAATGGAATAAATTAATAAAAAAAAACAACACAAGGAGCCCTACATTTCCATGAGTCCCCATCCTTGAGATCACTGAATGACTTTTGGTATTAGAACAGTGGTTTCTTTGGGTAGATATTCATCCTAAGAAGACCAGAGAACTGAAATGAGAGGCGGAGGAATCCCCATTTCCTCACTGCCTTTCACTAAGTTTCTCTCTCTGAACTCATTATCAAGAGAGAGAATTAACGAGAAGGAGAGATGAGAAAAAATAAAAATAAAAAGTTCATTAGTGGATAAACCAAGATATAGAGATAGGAGCATATTATAAACAATTACGTGTTAACCATCAAAGCACTAGAGACAGAAATTATTAATAATGGTTGCGTTTATGGGTGAGACTGAAGGTGGGAAACAATGGTATGAAAAGCCATTTTAATTATGAACTACTGCATGTGTACACACACGTTTACTACAAGTATGCATGATATTGGTAAAAACTATATTGATGATGGTTTGAAATATGATTGCAGACAAAGTGACTAAATTTGACATGAAATATGAACTAAGTCTAAAAATAATAAAAACATCTTCCACACACAAACCATGTGATACCACTTTGAGAACGGGGAATAAAAAAGATGGGGTTGATGAATAAGGTAGGAAGTTGTTAAACTTTCCAACAAGCATCAATCAGAGACTGAGGAAAAACAGTCATTATTCCCCGAGAACATACAGACAGGTTGGGAGGCAGACAGAGATGCACAGGAGTAGAGCAAAAACCAGGCATGAAGGCAAATACAGTAAGAAGTCAACACGCAAAGAATGTTTAGATGTTGGACGCTACAGTAAAAGTAAATAGAACAGGCTAATAAGAACCAGGAATCAGAGTCCAGTCATACATTTTGCTTCTCTACTGAAATTTCTCAGCCTCCACAAAAAGGCATGTGGATGCGTGTTGGAAAGTCTATCTGTGGGGATGCACAGAGGGTAGTGCCAAAGTGGCTGAGACTAGCTATTTACCAACTCTCTGTATCCTTAACTGCTCTTTTTAAGATTAGAGTTTTTTTTTAAATGAGAAGTTTTCTCTCTTCTGCTTTGCAAAAAGATTTTATGTCTGGCTTAGAAGGATTTAGAACATGTTTGTGGGCTCTTGTTGCATGCTTCTTATTAAATGGAAAAAGTAAGAATCAACAATGCCGTACTGCTGGTCAGCCTGAACTCCTGGAGCAAAAGAAAAACACATCTCACAGGTATTAGAACATATAAAGGTGGGAATCAGGAAAGTGCTTCAGTTTTGCTATTGGTTTCAAACAAAAAAGAACATGATATTATCCACTATGAGAAAATTTTCATTTGACACCTGCTTCGCACAGCTGGTGATGTTCTGGAGGCTGTGAGTATGCCTTCATATTTTCAAGTTTCTTGATGCCTGTGGATCTGAGCACTGCAGTGTGAGGCTCCTTTTAGAGCACACAAGGTTTTGGCAGCTTTTCTGATGCATTTGTTTATAAGATGTGCTCAGCTTATTTGAAGTGATGTAAGGAGCACTCACCTCTGTACCATGGTTGCAGCCTGGGATGCCTACAGCTGGTTCCATTCATCCCAACCCAGTGCACCTCTGCTGGTGTGGGTGGTGTAAGGGTGCACAAGGATTGTCAGTTATTCCTTGAAAACTAAAAATGCATTAAACCTAGAAAGATTTTTAAAAATCCCTATCCCCTTTGAAACTCCTACAGCAATAGGCACAAAGTAGGCTAGTGGTTGTTAAGGTTCTGTGAGACTCAAAACAGGGTTTAGCAAAACTTCTGAACAAAGCAAAGCTTCTAAAGAAAACTCCACTGGATCTTGGGTGAAGCTGAGGAATCTCAGTGTTGAACCATCATCTGAAGTAAATCTGGCAGCTGGGAGCCACTTTTTTGAGAAATACTATGGTTAACAATGCTCAAAGTAATTTTTTAATATCTGACCTCATTCATTGGTCAGTCCCTGTTCTCTGAGCTCACTCACTCCAGCTCCCTACCGATAACCTTATAAAACCTTCTCTTCATCTTTAATGTGAGGATCAACTGGCCTCAGAGGGAAAGAGTTTGCTACAAGACTGAAAATGCCTGTCCATGATCATCCCAGAAAGCTAAGCGACATTGAGAGGAAAAAGTAGGTCCAGAGAAAGGAAAAGAGATGATCTTATTATATTCAGAGTAGTATGTGAAGAAATGTTTGACTTTCTCCTTCTTGTAGTTGAAGAAACTGGTGTATAGAAAGCTCAAGTTATGGGGTCAAGGTCCCAGAGTCAAGAGTAAGAGGGAGGCACTGACAGAGGGACTGTGGAAAAATGTATGTTCCAAGAGGGCAGGGCACACACATCACCATGAATTGGAGGCGTCTGGCTTTCAGTTTGAGGGGTCCATCTCTAGGTAGCAATGGGTGGATCATTAGTCCTTTAGAGGTGCATGTCTGTCAAAAAAACCTGACTATACTACACACAGCTTTGTTTTGGAAAAGAAAAAAATAACTTAGTTGTATTTACAGAATCATAACTAAGAGCCATTCAAAGTGTAAAAATCTAACATATGAGGTTCTGGTTTTATTTAGTGACTTAGGTTATGCCTAGCTTATTTATATGCATATGTGTGAGAGACAGAGAGTGGGGACAGGGGGAGAGAAACTTTCAGCAGAGAGGTTTCGTGTTTTTTCATGCAAAGAAAAATCTGAGTTGGAGCTTATCAAAAGCTGACATGTGACCCACATCCTCTATAACCAAATCTGCTGTCTGCAGCCCTCTTCCGAAAGGAGACAGGTAAGTCACAAGTTTCTCAGGTCATGTGAAAAAACTCCAAGTCATCCTAATTTCAAACCTTGGTCATGTTCCAACACACCTTTTCTCTATCTCTAAAACTCAATTTGCATTTCACCCTGTGGGGTTGGCTTACTGTTTTCAACAAATAGAACATTGAGGGGGTTTCATCCAGCACTTCAACTGTAAAATACAAAATCACATTTCAATCCACCAAGGTGAACTAAAAAAATTTTTTTTCACAAATTTCAAGTTTAACCTAAATTTAATTTCACATATAACTCCTAGGTAGTTATGTTTAAACTTCTTGACGCTAATGATTTTTAAGGGTCTTAGGTGATGTTTTGGAAGTAGCATTGCTGTATTTTATAAAATCAGGTCATTGATTGCCTAAGGGACAATTGCCTAAGGACGATTTCAGATGAGGTTTAAAATTCAGAAGTTCTTGATGGCAGCATAAAGTGAGACTTATCTCCTACAGCTACAAGGCAGAAAAAGAGATGTTCTGATTTCAAGAGAGGGAAGCTCCCATCAGAGGAGAAGGCAAACTTTCAGGTTAGGCTTTTGCCCAGGACTGTAAGGTACTTATGTGGAAAGACTAGTAGACAAAGAAAGAAGTGATCAATCTGGGAGGGTAACTAACTTCAGTCACCAGAAGGATGCAGGGGAGTGTAACACAGAGGGGACACGGAAGACGAGTTTAGGTTTCTGCCGCATGGTCGACCAGGAAAGCTCACTCAGTGCTTCCATGTTCTTGGTATTCCCCTGTCTGATTCCTCTGGTAAATTGACAACTGCTTTGGCCATGACTTGAGAAGGGCATGGCTGTCAGGGGTTCTCACACCTCAGCAAGAAGGATTTGATCACCCAATTATGTGAGCCACTTAGATCAGCAGAGGCACAGACCACAAAGGTGAGGGTAATCTGAATGTACAACATAGAAGAAAGATTCAGTGTCAGTGGTACTGGAGAGTAGGTTCTGGTCTCATCAAAGAGACAGGGAGGTCAAGAAAGCAAATGGAGGATTTATTAAGCAATTGTACACTCTAAAGGAGAGAGCAGGCAGACTCAGGTGAGTAGCTGCCCTCAGTGTCTTTGGCAAGCTGGCTGTAGGGGTGTAAAAATGAATGGGTGAAATATACATTGGGGAGGGACGAATTTGGGGTCATATTTCCTAATTTTCATCCCAGCTCTACCTTCCCACGGTGAAGAGGGATTTTTGTCCTTTTTTGGTAATGATTGGGAGTACCCCGGCTTCTGTGCATGATGGGTGCTTTTTATCGACAAAGCTAATTTTATTGTAATAAGGGCTTAAAGAGCAACAGGTTACGTTCTGATGCCAAAGAGTCCCACCTTTTCCTACCTTTCTTTGTCTGCCTCTAGGACCCCTCAAGACATAGGGCTTTCTGTCAGTCTGGAAGTTTCTGCTTTTCTGTGTCTGCCCAAGGCCCCCATTTTTCACAAGATATATGGTTTCCTGCCACCTGGCCTGGGTCCCCCTTTCTCTGCTCATAGCTAGCTATCTGCCTGCTTTAACAGTAACCCCCAAAGCAGTTCTAGCCACAGGAGTATGGTCTGTCTCAATAATCATTCTCTTGAAAATTTCCCCAGGAAAAGTCCCACAAGAATCCTAGAAAAGCCGTTTGCAGTGGATTTTAGAGGTGCAAAGAGGGAATGCAGTAGATGTATGTTGTCCCTCACCCCTATAGAATCAATTCACTTATTTTCTCAGCTGCCAGCATGATTGCTTGCTCAAAGTTCAGTTGAGTCCTCTTCAGGAGTTGTTGGGAACTGACACCTCAGGTTAGATTCTTTTCCCCTAGAGGAATCGTGTATCAATTATGGACCAATGAGCCTTACTTGCCTAAATTCAGAATGTCTTTGAAAAGCCATTCCAGCGTCAGACTCCCTGTGGGAGTGGTGAGGCCTCTGTTGCAACTACATTGTGCGGACCTTATTTCTCTGCAGGGTCCCTTTCCTCAGTAAACCTCCTACAAGTAAATTACAGCCTCAGAGTCTATTTCCTGTGTCAGCCCAACCTATGATAGCTCCTTTGATTTTTTTTTTCCTTTTCTGAAGCTCTTTGTTTAAAGGAAAAAAAAAAATTCCCATTTACTTCTCAGTTTTGGAAGCTGAACACCTAAAAAACCACACTCCATACCTCTGTCTCCCTCACTTGTGGCCATCCTCATCTAACCTATAAAGGAGCCTCTCAGTTCACTTAGAAAATCTTTCTCAAAACTATCTGTTCTACACTTTAACTGCCAATATTCCTAGAGGGAGCTACCATTATTTGTCTTTACTGACGGGTATGTTTCTCCTCTCTTATCTTTTTAAATTCATTCTTCATGTTGTAGTGAGTGTGATCTTCCTAACAGACAATGGATGACTCGCCAAACCCTTAACCATGTCCTAGAGATCCTGGATGTGCCTGCAACACGGGCTTCTGCTCAGCAATCCCTTCCCTTCCTCTAACTGCCATGTTTCTTTGAATTTTGGACCTTTGCACATGCTGCCCCCCTACGTGGTGTTCTCCCTCCAACCTGACATATGTAAACTCTGAAAGTCTCAGTCTTCTCCTCTATAAACAGGTACTAGTCTACCATTAATCAGAAACATTTAAAGATGAAGTAACAGCATATATCTGACATATGTTAGTTTTGAAACATTAAAAGATATCTATAAGTCAAGAAATTCATAATGCATCTTGTTGTGAAACATTCTCACTGAAATCATTAATTACTGTCAGGTTAATAATATCCCCCAGAATTTTGCGTCTTTGTCAAATATAGTTGCCAGCCTGCTATAATTTTCAAAATGACTACTTTATTCCACAATCTGTTTCAAGAGCAGATAAAAGCCATGAATGCAATTTATACACTTTCAAGGGCCCTGACAGGAAGAAAAAGATTACAAATAAATGAGCAAGCAAAAAAAAAAAAAAAATTAGCATCTAATTAGTAACAGCAGAAAAGTGCTCAATAATTTAAAAATAAATGGAATCATTTGTATGTGGATGTATAAGGTGGAGTCATAGCTTAAGTTTTCCTTGAAGATTCATATCACTGTAATATATAAGCTTTCAAAAAAAAAAAAAAAACAAAACCAAAACTTTTTTGCTTAAAAAAACCAACAAAGTTCCATTTTATAAGGAACATCAGTATTTGGATATAACCAACTTATAAAAGCAAGAAGGAAGGACATTTAAAGGACTGCATAAGCCTGTTAAGTGTAGAAGTACAGTATGGTTCTGAACCCTAAAAACAAATATTTAAACCAGCAGCAATGATGTCATTTAAATTAAGCCTAGAATTAGAAGTATTAAAAAATTCTATTAAATACTGTCATTGCTAAAATTCTAAAGAAATAAATATTTGATTTTTAAAATTAGAAACCCTGGGTATGAGAGCTAATTTTTTTTTTTTTAAATGCACCTTTAGCATCCTTAAGAAATAAATTCAATGTTCAGCAGCATAAATTCCTCTCAGGAGAACCCTTACAATTATCAGCTATGTTTGATATGAATTGCCTTAAACAACATTTTGCTTTTAGCAGGAAAAGAGGCATCAAAATATCATCAGTGACAAAAACAAAGGAATCTGAACCAGCAGGGTTGAGTCCTGTCATAATGCCTTTAACTAAGGGCCTGGACTTTCCACTCAGGAAGATCAGGGCCAAATTACTCCATTTTTCCTTGTTGTCTGTGTAATTTAGCCTGGTTACCTGACATTTCTAAGCCCCAGTTTCCTCATCTGTTAGAGATAATAATACATGTTCATGGCATTTTGTTGCACTAAGTATATAAAATGGCAAGCCAAAGTCAAACCCAAGCAGTCTGATCCCAGGGCCCACAGTCCTTTTTTTCAGTCTGGCTTTGAGATGTAACTGACATATAACAATGTATAAGTCTCAGGTATAAAACATGATGATTTAATACAGCTATATATGGCAAATTGATTACTACAATAAGGCTAATTAACACCTCCCTACTCACATAATTATCTTTCTTTGTGATATCTTTACATTTTATTCTCCTAGCAACTTTCTAGTATATAATACAATATTGTTAACTATAGTCACTGTGCTCTACACTAAGTCTTCAGAATTTACTCATCTTATAACTGGAAATTTACCCTTTGACTAACATCTCCCCTTTTGCCCAACCACCCAGCTCCTGGCAACCATGGATGTATTCTGTTTCTGTAAGTTGAGCTTTGGTAGATTCCACATGTAAGTGATACCATGCAGTATTTGTCTTTCTCTTTCTTATCTATTTCATTTAGCATAATGCCTTCCAAGTTTACATATGGTGTTGCAAAAGACAGGCTTTCCTTCTTTATGGCTGAATAACATTTCATTGTGTGTGCTTATCCAGTCACCTGTTGATGGACATTTAGGTTGTTGTCATGTCTTCACTATTCTGAACAATACTGCAATGAACATGTGAGTACAGTTCTATTTTCAATATAGTGATCTTGTTCCTTTCAGATATACACCCAGGAGTGGAATTTTAGGATCATATGGAAGTTCTATTTTTAATCTTTTGAGGAACTTTCATACTATTTTTCATAGTGGCTGTACCAATTTACATTTCCACCAACAGTGCACAAGTGTTCTTTATTCTCCACATCCTCACCAACACTAATCGTCATCTGTCTTTTTCATGAAAGCCATTTTAACTGTTGTGAGGTAACAGCTCACTATGGATTTGATCTGCATTTTCCCAAGACCCATACTATTGACCCTGATCATAGACTTATATAGTCCTGCTACACACTGGTGTAGCTTAACACTCAGGAACTGCTGGATAGACATACGTATTATTTAAAACATACTAGTTTTACATATTTAATATTTGTCCAAAACTGGTCAAGATGATAAGTGATTGAATTTGGCAATTTATCATATGCAGAGACTGAAAATAGTCTGGCAGAGAATCAGATAATCCTGTGAGTGAGGAGAAGGAAAGGGGAGAACAAAGCTTGAGTCAGAGGTTGAATAAGAGATCCAGTTGCTGGGGGCACTTGTAAATTAAATATGCTATGTGCCTGTGTTATCCTTTTAAAACTGAAATTTTCATCATACAATAAAATGCACAGATCTTGAGATCTGAAGAGCTCATTTTAATGAGGAATTGACTGAAATGGGACATGAGGAAAGTTCCTGGGGGGCTGGAAGTGTTCTGTACATTGTTTTTCATAGTGGTTACCTGGGGGTATACAGCTGATACAACTCATTAAAATGAGTGAGGTAAGAATATTTAGTACTTCATGTGCTCTCAACAAATAAGTGAATACACAGAACTGTTTACAACAATAGCTAGGATACAATGAGCACTCAGTTACATTGACTACAATTATTGTCCACATGCTGGTATGAGTAGCATTCTCAGTGTGCAGAGATTAGAATTTAGGCTGAAGAGAGAAACAAGGGGACAGATCATAGAGGGGCCCATAGGTCACATCAAGGAGTTTGTATTATGGTCAGGCGGGAGCAGGGCATGTTTTAGTCAGGGCATGACATAGTAAAATTTTCTATCACATTGCATCGCCCTAGCAGCAGTGTGGAGGACAGTTTGCAAAGTGAGAGACAGACATAGGGTAAGTCATTCAAAAGCTTTTGAGTCTCATTTCCCTCATCTGTATGATAAATAATGAGTACTAATACAACTCACAAAGATGATACAGAAAATGATGTAATGTATAAGAAGGGATTTTGTCAAATATAAGTTTCTCTGGAGAACAAGGGTCAATATGTTGAATGTGTGGTATTGGGACGTATCAGATTTGCTTACATATCATAAGCAGATAGCTCTGGTCCAGAGGAAAATATTCAGTAGTAAATAAGGCCACCCATTCCCATTTCAGTTGTCTACTGGTTCCACTGGTGAAACATGACAGAAGAGAATAACTACACAGCGATGACTACATTCTACACACAAATTGAAAAGAAAGAAGTCTACCCTGTACAATCACTGGCAGTCAGCATGCAGGTCATCCCAGAATTTTGCAGAACTGTGTCAACAAATGCCTAAGTAACTTAAAGTGATCACTGTAGAAAGGAAACTTGCCCCAGGAGAGGCTCGAAAATGCCCAGCTGGCCCCTTGCCATTGGCTTGGCTGGCTCTTATTTCTTCTTAACAAGTTCATGCTCTGTTGTCTTTCATGTTTCAGAGAAGTAAAAGCTCCTGGAGCTACAGCCTGAAATAACTCAAAGGTCAGAAATTTTAACCTCTATCTTTATTTAATTAAACAAATGGAAAACTTCCCCCTTGCCAAATACATTATCCCTTGCCAATGAAGTCATTAACAGAGGCTCCCTGGCTGAATTCTCCATTAAGAGAAGCAGCTTTCTGACAACTTGCTTTCGAATTGAATGCTGATTAGCTTTTCACCTAAATTTATACTCAGCAAAGCTGAGCAGTTTAAAGAACATGTCTGAAATGCAAGAATTGTAGGTATAGATTTGTGCTGCCTTAGACAGTAGCTAATAGCCACACATGTCTACTGTGTACTTGAAATATGACTAGTCCAAGGTGAAATGTATTATAAGTGTAAATACAAACTGAATTCTGAAAGTTAGTACAAAAGCTAGGATATGAAATGTCTCGTAAATTCAATATTGATTATATGTTAAAATGATATTTTACATATACTCAGTTAAATAATGTATTATTAAAATTAAATTGACCTTTTTTTTAATCCTTGAAAGTAGCCACATGTCTTTATGTGGATACTAGACAATTTGAAATTATAGTTTGTAAGTCTCAGATTTGCAAATGTAAGCCACTATATATAAAAAGAGATAAAAAACAAATTTCTTTTGTATAGCACAAGGAACTACATTCAATGTCTTGTAATAATATTTAATGAAAATAATATGAAAACAAATATATGTATGTATATGCATGACTAGCACATTGTGCTGTACACTAGAAATTGACACATTATAACTGACTGTACTTCAATTAAAAAAAAGAAATTACATTTATACAATGCATTTGTGATTCATGTATTTCCATTGCATAGTGCTGGTATAAATCTTCTACAGTATGAGATGTGAAATTAAAAGTCAGTTCAAGGCATTACATAATGCTAAAGGGGTCAATCCAGCAAGAGCATGTAACATTTGTCAATATGTATGCATACAACATGGGAGCACATAAATATATAAAGCCAATATTGACAGATCTAAAAGGAGAAATAAATAGCAATCCAACAGGGGACTTTAGTATCCCACTTACATCAATAAATAGACCCCATCCAGAAAATCAGTAAAACATCAACCTTAAACAACATGTTAGACTAAACAGACTTAACAGATACACAGAAAACATTCCATCCAAAAATCAATAGAATACACTGTCTTCTCAAGTCCACCTAGAATATTTTCCAGGATAGATCCTAAGTTATGCCACAAAACAAGTCTTAAAACATTAAAGGAGATTGAAATCTCATCCAACCACAATAGTATGTAACTAGAGCTCAATTACAAGAAGAAAACTGGAAAATTCAAAACTATGTGGCAATTAAAAAATATACTACTGAAAAACCAATTTTTAAAAGAAAAAATCAAAAGAAATTGAAAAAATATTGAGACAAATGAAAATGGAAACACAATATAACACAATTTATGGCACGCAGCACAAGCAATTCTAATAGGGAAGTTCATAGCAATAAATACCTACCTCACGAAACAAGACGTCAAAGAACCTAATTTTACATATCAAGGAACTAGAAAAAAAATAACAAATGAAGCTCAAAGTTGGTAGAAGAAAGGAAATAAAGATCATAGCAGAAATACAAAAGGGACCAAGAAGGCAACAGAAAAAATCAATAAAAGAGCTGTTTCTTTGAAAAGATAAACAAACTGACAAAACTTTAGACTCAAGAAAAAAAAAGAAAACATTCAAATAAAATTAGAAATGAAAGAGGAAACATTTCAACTGATACCACAGAGATACAAAGGATCATTTAAGAGACTACTGTGAATGAATATATGCTAACAAATTGGACAATTGAGGAAAATGGGTAAATCCCAAGAAACATACAACCTTCTAAGATTGAATCATGATGAAATAGAAAATGTGAACAGACTAATTACTAGTAAGGAGATTGAATCAGTAATCACTCCCAACAAACAAAAATTCAAGACCAGACAGCTTCACTGGTGAATTCTATTGCACATTCAAAAAAAAAATAATACCAATATTTCTCAAACTCTTCCATAATGCAGAAGAAGGAACACTTCCAAACTCCTTTTACAAGACCATCATTACCCTAATACCAAAAACAGACAAGGACACCACACGAAGAGAAAATTACAGCCAATATCCCTGATAAACATAGATGCAAAGTCCTCAATAATGTATTAGCAAACTGAATTCAACAATACATTAAAAGGATCATGCATCACACTCAAGGGATTTATTACAGGGATGCAAGCATGGTTCACCATCTACAAAATCAATATAGTTGACAAAATGAAGGATAAAGATCATATGATCACCTCAAAACTCTAAAGCCAGTGAAAAGTTTCTTCAAAAGTAAGGTGTGTGTGTGTATATATATGTGTGTAAGTGTATATATATATATATATATATAGATATTTTTATCTACACACACATCTTACCAAACGAAAAGAGAGGAAATTAATTGCCAGTGGTCCTATCCTGTAAGAAATGTTAAGGTCTTCAATTAGAAGAAAAATGATAAATGTCAAAAAACTTGAAGAGCATCCTAAAAGAGATGGATGAAGATAAATATAATATTTCATGTTTCCTATTCTTAATTTACCTAAAAGATGAATGTCTCAAGTATAAGTAAAAGTGAAAATGAATGACAGCAGCATCACAAGGGACAGGATAGAGGAGTTGTAAATATTCTTGTTATGTGGTATCTTCACTACATATGAAGCCAATAGTATTTGAAACTAGTCTTAGATTAATTTTAAAAGTATATTGTTAACACTAGGACAAGCACCAGAAAGTTTAGTAAGAAGTATAAACAGTAAGTCAATACAAGAGATAAAATTATCTTTAAAAAAGCTTATTTAACAATGACACACCCATTAGCATGCCTAAAAATAAACATACCAATTGTCCATGAGGATACAGAGCATAAGAGTCCTCTTTCATTGCTGAGGACAATGAAAAAGAATAAAGCCACTTTGGAAGGCAGAGAGCAGTTTCTTACAAAACTAAACATAGACTTATTACACATTCTAGCAATTGTGCTCCTACATATTTACTTAACTGACTTTAAAAGTTATGTCTATACAAAATTTGCAAGCAAATGTTTACAGCATCTTTATTCAAAACTATCAAAAACCGGCATCAACCATATGGACTTCAATAGGTGAATGGATAAACAGTGATACTTCCATACAACAGAATGTTAATTAGTGATTAAAAACTAAGTCTATACTAATAAAATAAATAGATGGGGAGAAGAGTCAGACTTCAAGTACAGAAGAATTCTCAATTTAGGTAGATTTTGTCTGAATACATTAAAAAATAAACAAAACTCTTCACATATAAAGCCTCAGCTAAGCTAAAAGTGAAGGGATGGAGAAAGATATACCATGCCAATGGTAATCTAAAGAAAACTGGATTACCTGTTTTAACTTCAGACACTAGCCATTTCCTATGAAGTCATATGACTCAGCTCAAAACCAGGAATTCAGAAGTCAGGGCCAAGAGTTTGGGTGCAGAATTCCTTCTAATAGAAGTTAGCTTTAATTAAGGAACTGCCAACACGTGCTCTGCTGGATTTCAAAACTGTTACTGTCTAATGATTCCTTGTGCTCACATTTTCTCCTTTTTGCGTAAAACGGTCAATGGTGATTAGTTAGCCTTCAACCGTCTCACATGTGTGTACTGCATGTACTGGACTATGCTGAAAAACTTCTTTATAAGAAGTTACAAGATATTCTTTTGCAAGGACTAAAAGCTATAGGAAGTAAGGATGATGGCAAACTGGACCTCAGTGTTGTGGAGAATGGAGGTTTGAAAATAGAAACAATAACAAAGAGAAAGAAAGAAATTGAGGAAAGCGCAGAATCTAGTGTTGATGATATGGAATGCTCAGATACACGGACAGAAGAGGCCACTCAAACCCATTTGAAAACCAGAAAGAGAGTCCAGAAGTAAATCAAATGCTGTGAACCAGTTTTTCTTTTCTTCCTTTCATTTGACTTCTTCCTCTTTTTCTATATTAAGTGTCTTCTTTTCATGTGAGTCTTGTGGGGAGGGGGATAGCAGTGAAGTACCTATGTCTTGAAAAACAAACTTTTTAAATTAAAATAAGTGTTTTGTACATTTTATTAAAGCCTAATTTATAAAATTTTGCAGTCTTAAGGTTATACACTTTAAGCTATCCCATGCTTTGTGTGTTTGAGGTTCTGGAGTACATATACGAAAAATTACTATGACATGCACTTTTCTAATCATTGTATATTTTCCAGACTATATAAAATGTTTGGTAAAATCCTTACTTTTGAGGAAATATACAACTTAAAATAAAGGTCTCCTTTTGCTTAATACAAATACACAATTTGTTGTGGCCATAAAAAAAAATCATTGTTTAAAATTACTAAATTTTGGAGTGATATGTGAGGCAAAAGTAGATAACCAATTTGGATGGATAAAAATCCTAGCTACTATTTCTTGAATCTTTACTATGTACTAGGCACATTATTTTCATGGCATTAGGTACTAGGCTTCATATGATTGTCACATTTTATTTTCCTGTCTACCTAATGAAGTAGTTATAAATCATACAGATTTCACAGCTGAGAAAAACTAAGGTCCAAGAGGTTAAATAAGTACCTAGACTCATAAAACTGACCAGCGGATGAGCCAGAATTCCAACTCAGGTCTTAGGATTCAGAACCCACATGATTATCCAAGAAAGTGTTAAGTTGCTCAACCACAAAACAGGTATTATCACTGAGTGGTAACAGAGCAATTGATAAACTTGGAGACACATAGACAGGGGCTTCTTGGAACGCTTATGGACAATTTCTTTTGTATTCCATAGACCAAGCCACTTAGGACCAACATAAACTGTCTTCTGATCCCACAAGTTTTGAGTAGTGACTTAATGGGGAACACATGGGATTGCGTTGCTTAGTGATTTAAGACATGAAAGATGGCTGTCTCAAAATTTTACAGTGGGCAGTGGCCCTAGAGACAAAGTCTAAACTTTTTATTTTACAGTTGAGGAAACTGGTACCCAGAAAAATGAAATTATGCATCAAGTCACTCAGCAACTTAAGGACAGAACCAGGAGGAGGTCTACACACTCCTTATGCATGGCTCATTCCACATCATGCTGCTTTATATTCTATTTATTTATTTATTTATTTATTTATTTATTTATTTATTTATTTATTTATTTTGCGGGGGAGAGGGAGGTAATAAGGTTTATTAATTTATTTATTTTTAGGAGCGGGTACTGGGTATTGAACCCAGAACCTCATACATGCTAAGCATGCACTCTACCACTTGAGCTACACCCTCCCCGCTATATTCCTTTTAAATGGCTGAAGCACACTGTTTTAGAGTCAGACTCCTTGACCCCAATATTATCCAGCCATTACAGTCCCAAGAGTGTCTGATTAACCATAATTCTTTCAATAAAAGTAAAAACTTTCTGTGAGAACCAAAAAAGACTCTTTCTCTTGATCCCACCACGTGTGATATGGGAAAATGCTCACACACAGGCACATGCAGGGTTTGTCACGAATGCTCTGTGGTGGCCTTCACCACTTGGCTCTCACTCAGGGTGACAGAGCCTTGTGGGAAAACCCAGATATACCAGGTGCCCTTGCCCTATGAGTTGCGATTCATTCTAATCTCTTCATGAGAGTGTGAAGCAAAAACAAATCAAACACAGCATTTTCATATTTGGAAATGCCAAACAGTTTAAAATAATGAAACTTTAAAAAAAATTCTTGCAACACGAGCACCTTTACACTGTGTTATCACTGGATCTAAGTAAAGCAAACTATGAAATTGGCCCAGCTACCAAGGAGATTCAGTAGACTTTCATCGGACCAGTTTTTCTGATTATCTGTTATACGCCACACTTTCTCCCGTACTTATCTCCACTTACTGATACGTGCCTTCAAAAAGGCAACTTACTGATGGAAAGTCCGCTTTGTGAAGCAACAATGCAAGATCTCCAGACCCTGGAGATGAAGGAAAGTAAATGCCTGGTTATAACTTGGCTGAGCTTGAAAGACCTAATCAGAAAGTGACCATTAGAGAAATGTTATCAAGATTACACCCGCTAGGAAGCAGTAAAATAGAAAAAGGAGAGAAAGTCAGGGCATGAGAGCAATACATAAAAGGGGGAAAGAGTCACCTTGAAGATTCTTCTACCCTGAATTCAGCACTTTCAGACACAGCGTGTGTGTGAGTTAAGTACCCTTTCACCCCAACTGTAATTGTCGAATTCTCAGAACTGAAAATGACCCAAAGGCTATTTATTCCAACTTTCCCTCTTGAATCCCCTTCCTCCCACATCCCCACAAGCTGCCAGTCTGAATTTAAAGAAATCTAGGATGCTGGACATGTCACGTGCTCAGCAGCTCATCTTTAGACAGGCTATATCACAGGTTCTTGCTTCAGGAACAGAAAATCAGTAGAATTCTCAACTAGTAAACAGCCATATGAAAATGTCATTCTTTCTCGCATTCAGAGAAGTATAACCAAACATGAAAGATGCTTCCCCGCCTCCCTACAGAACACATTAGGAAACTTACTTGTGTCTAGTTTGGGCTGCCATAACAAATTGCCGTCGACTGGCCCCTTCTTCGTAATCATTCTGTATCCATCCCTGGCCCTTGTACCCTAGCCTGTGGTTGGGGTGGTAACCCTGATGAACTTCAAATTACCTTTAGAATCATTCTTTTATTCTCCTGGACAAAAGATATTGGCTTCTGTTTAGATGGCTGACTAATACCCTGAAATTTGGCCACACTTTTAGTGCTCTCCTGAACAGACTCATTTTTTTTTCTAATATAGTTTGAGGATTTTTCAAAACCTTATTTCTATTTCCCTTTTAACAATTCAATCTTTCTTTCTTTCTCATCACATTTTACTAAAGCCAACAGAAGGAAGGAAGTAGGCTGCTCCTTCAGTACTTTGCTTAGAAATGTCCTCATTCAAGGATCCAGTTTTATCACTCGCAAGTTTTACCTTCCACAGAAAACTAAGATACAAACACAATTCAGCCAAACACTTTGCCACTTTATAATGAGGATCACCTTTCCTCCAGTTTTCAACAATATGTTCCTCATTTCCATCTAAGATCTCACCAGAATGGCCTTTACTGTTTATATTTCTGCCAACATGCTGTTCATGACCATTTAGGTCTTCTCTAAGAAGACTGGGGATTTTGCTACAGATTTCTTATTTTCCTTCTGGGCTTTCATCAGAATCACCCTTAACTGACCCTTCACAGCAATGCAAACTTTTTCTAGCATGCATCTCAAAACTCTGCCAGCCTCTACCCATTACCCATTTCTAAAGCCACTTCCATATTTTAGGTATTTGTTACAGCAGCACCTCCATTTCTTGGTACTGATTTTCTTTCTTAGTCTGTTTGGGATGCTCTAACAGAATACCGTAGACTGGGTGGCTTAGAGACCTAAATTTATTTCTCACAGTTCTGGAAGCTGGGAAGTTCAAAATCAAGGTGCTAGCAGATTCAGTGTCTGGTGAAATTCCACTTTCTGGTTCACAGACAGAACTAGACAGTTCCAGCTGTAACTTCAGGTGGCAGAAGAGGTGAGAGAGCTCTCTTGGGCCTCTTTTATAAGAGCACTAATCCCATTCATGAGGGATATACCCTTATGACCTGATCACCTCTGAAAGCCCCCACCTCCTCCTAATACCATCACCTTGGAGGCTGTGTTTCCACGTATGAATTTTGGGGGGACAAAAAGATCCAGACTGTAACAGGTATGATTTGATCCAATGTTAAAAATAAGTGATTTACATTATAATTACTCATATGGAAAGGTTGGTAAATCACATCCCGTCTAAGAAAAGTAGACAAGATGCTGCTTGGACATTTAACACTTGCTAATAAAGGATCTCCTAATGATGTCAAGGATGTTTCAACTCACTAATAGTGCTTATCAAGTGTGTTTACCTTAGACTTCTCTTTCTCCAGACTAAAAGTATAAACCAGGCAGCAATGAGTAAGTAGTCCTACATTTAATCACATAAGGAGGGGCTCTGACAGAAATACATGAGTTTAAACAGAGGCAAAAGTAAAAATCAAGACGATGGCATCTTGAATTGTCACATGAAAAAATAACATTTGGTGAGATTTGGAGGTATTATGAAGAGTGGAGATGGCAACTGAAGTTATGTTTCAACAGCAGCTTTAACCGAAATTACTTTAAGCAGGCATATTGCACAGATCCTAGCTCAGCCAACAGTTTAAGAAAAAGCACAGTGTTCCAGAGATACTAAAATTGTATCATTTTATAAACAAGGACCTACTGTATAGCACAGGCAACTATGTTCAATTTCTTGTAACATATAATGGAAAAGAATCTTAAAACATATGTATTTGTATGCATATGTATACTGAATTGCTTTGCTGTACACTTGAAATTAACATTGTAAATCAACTACACTTCAATCAAAACCAATTTTAAATAATTGTATCATTTTATGTTTTTCATGCCTCCCTTTACCCTCTTCTTTCTGACACATCTACCACTGAGCACTGTCTTAGAACATGCAACCCCTACCTGGACAGGAATTTAGAAACTCCAAGTGGGTTTCATGGTGTCCTAGGAATCAGTAATATCAATCCTAGCTTCCACAGTGTGACCCGTAACTGGACAGAAAATGTATTTTTTTTTCTAAATATCTAAATGCCACTTTTCAAAAATAGAACTCACCTTATTTATTCATAATTGTAGTAAAATATACATAAAATTCCCCA
Organism: Camelus ferus; assembly: GCF_009834535.1. NCBI lineage: Eukaryota > Metazoa > Chordata > Mammalia > Artiodactyla > Camelidae > Camelus > Camelus ferus. Next base: position 19,492,644 of record NC_045706.1, on the reverse strand, counting down.
TCTTATTTTTAAGTGACAGTTCAGAATCATTAAGTATGCGCACATTACTAGGCAACCATCACCACCGTTCATCTCCAGAACTCTCTTCATCTTGGAAAATTGGAACTCTGTACCCATTAAACAGTAATTCCCCATTCCCTGAACCCCGCATTCTACCTTCTGGCTTTGTGAACTTGAGTACTCTGGGTTCCACATGTAAGTGAAACCATACAATATTTGCCATTTTGACTGGTTTGTTTCACCTAGCCTAACATTATCAAGGTTCATTCATATGTCAATTTTAAAGTGGATTTTCCCTACTGTCATTTGCTGGCTTAGAGAGAAAGATCAAAATTAGGACAGATCAATGAGAAGGTAATGGGTTGATAAATGATCAACACCGAAATGCCAAATCCCCAAGGGTTTCCAGTACAACTCCTTCAGAACCTTCTTCAAAATCTAATGACTGAAGGAGACAAGCTCTTGGATATCCTTATAGCAGGAACAGTACTAAGAAACATTTACTCCAGTTGGAAAGCTTCTTTCTCCCAGAAGTAATAAACCCTTACCCCATGGCTAAGACCTCTGTGTTAGGATCTAGCAGCACATTACTGTAAATTCTAAGAGCAAGCAGGATGACAGATCTGAGTTGTAGAGCTTGAAACCTATGTATGGACATTTCTATTCAAATAATTTCCTTCAGACACTTCTAGTTCCAAATGATTGTCTCTCTTATCTGTAAAAGCCCACTGGACTGTGTGAGCCAACTGGCAAGCACACACATGAATGGGAAATACTGAGACAGTTAGACTTCAACTCTGTTGTTAAAGCAACCAATATCCCTCCCCAGTGGTCCCTCTCCCAAAGCAGCCACACTAGCCTTACAACCCAACACAGTTCATCAAACATGGCAGGTGAGTCTCTCTCTTCAGAATCCCAGATTCCCTTGTGCTCTTCACAGCAGTAGTTGCCCCTCAACATCCAGCTCTTGAACCAAGATTTCCCAGGTTCTCCCACCTCTTGGATCAGAGATGTTAAGGGGTTTCTTCAAGTTCATTCAACTATTACAGATATATTTGGGGTTTGAACACACATCTGTCTGATTGGTACCAATGTTCATCCTTATACATAACTTCCCGTCCTAGTAAAAGACGAAGCTGGGTTTTTAATGCAGGCAGCCCAAGTGTAGCATTCATGCTTATTCTTAATCATCTAACCATGGTGAGCTCCAAAAAACCTTCTCAAGTCGTTGGTCAGGCTCTGACTAGTGAAATTACATCCTGTCACACACAGCTTCTCTTTTCTCAGAATTAAATATTTCTGAGATAAGGTGATACACATTTGAAAGCAGACAGGAAGAAACCATACCATTGGCACAGCAGGCAGTGACATCTTCATAAAGGAGAATGACAACCAGTGGTGCCAATGGCTGTTTCAAACTTGTATTCCAGAAGTGTTCTAGGCAAGAAGATACTACAATGTTAGATATGAAGCCCAATTAAACTGAGTCAGAGTTTTCACCACATGCTTTATTTTCCATGGCTCTTCCTGAGTATTTGTTGGAGGCTGTTGGTGGAGTTCAGGGATGAGAGAGGAAGGCAGCTAAGCATGGTGGTGGCCTGATCTGATTTAGAACCCAAGAGGAAAGCAGCTAAGAAAAACAGTCGTGCGGCAAGATTTGGAGACGAACAAGGAAGAGCGCTGAGTGAAGGAGCTCCAGGATTTGGAGGTGAGCAAAGTGGGTATGTGAGCAAGTGTACTCTGGGTGTGCAGTGCACAGCAAGAACACATAGAAGTAAGGTGGCTGCCCAGGTAAGCAGTTGGTAGTGGATTAGAAACACTCGGGGGTAATGAGCAAATAAGAAAATACACTGAGAATAATGGGAGACAAATTTCTATCAGAGAAGAGAGTTACAAATATAGAAAGTAGGAGCCTAGAATGAACCACAAGTTGTTGGATTTGAACTGGAAGTATAGATACAGATATAAACATAGAAAGAGTATGTTTGTATTAGACATATAATATTTCCATCTCTGTCCACTGAAAGGTCAAGTAGCAGTGGGTACACCTAAGCACTCAGATCCTGATTTCTAAATACCATTTTCCATTAAAACTAACCAGAGCTCATTGGAGAAATGACATTAAGATTGGCATGGTGAAAGCAGAAGATGACACTGGAATAACTTACTGTTTCAATCCGGAATTAGTGTTCAGAGAATAATAAAATGCCCAAAGGACATAGAAGTGCCCTTGCAAAAGGTTTCCATTGGTCAACTTGGCTAATTTGAGCATAAGAAAAGATTAAGACCCATCAAGTAAAATAAAAATCTATGAATGATATTGATATAAATAAATATATGATTAAATAGATGAAAATGAAACCCTTCTTTAGAGCAAAATGCCCAGTAATGAATAGAGGAGAAATAATAGTATAAAAATAAACATTTGATAGACTTCATAGCAGTAAGTGATTCAGGCAAGAAAAAACTGTATCAAAACTAATGAGAAATGCAATGAGAAAAAAAGATATTTACATAGTTTCAAATATGTCCCCATAAAATAATTATTTCAAAGAGAAAAGAAAATAATTGTATAGAGGAGAAATCTGAGAGATACAGCCTTAACCTAGTGACTTCAAAGTGAACATTAACAATCGTGAGACAAGCCCATACGGAGTAGCACCAGGTATGATTCAGTAAGAACGTTATTATCATTTTTGTGTTATTTGGGACAAAAATATGTAACCTGGATCCAATCATGAGAAAACTCAAAATGAATACTGAGCAACATTTGCCAAATAATTTGTCTGGAATCTTAAAAAAAACATGAAATATTAGAACAAACTGAGGAACCATCCCAAAGACACTAAAAAGACATAACTAAATCAAATACATTATCTTAGACTGGGTGGTTTCCAGTTCTATATGGGAGGACCTCAGAACTAACAACAAGCAAAAAGCTGAACAGACTGAAAACTCAACCATTCTTGGATCCATAAGAGACGGGGAGGACACAGGGCAAACCACTGCCCCCAAGACTGGAGAAACACAGAGGCATATACAATGAGTCACAGCTTACTGGACCAGAGACTCGTAAGCTGAGCCTTCTATGGGAACCACTGCCTGCATAGGAACACCTGGACTATAACTGATGAATTACTGGAGGCTCAGTGCAGACAACCCAGAGCTAAAAACGTCCAGGGAGACCCAGTCATAGGAGTCGTCCCACAGTTTTGCAAGATTAACCTTCAGGAGCTCAACCAGGTTCTCAGAGTCTGTATCAGAGAAAAATTCCCTCATGCTTCTGGCAAGGGGCAGGGGCAGGGGCAGGGGCAGGGAAAAGAAACCATTTTCAGATACTCATAGACTACTCTGTTCTTAACAAGGACTGTCTTCAGAGGAAACTAATTAACTAGAGCCTAACCTACTGGCATTATCAGAGGCCAATTGACTTTGGGGAAGGGAAATATCCAACTCCAGCCCCCTCTAGCCTTCCTGTCCTACATGGAGGGGACAAAAAGAAAAAAAAAAAAAAAGAAAACAGAAAGAAAAAGAAATTGAGAAACACTTGTGAAGTTCTTAGTCTAGAGCATGAGCTCACTAAGAATTTAGACCTAACAGTAGCACTACAGAAGGCTTCCTCTCCCCCACATCTTACCATCACATGGCCCATTTCCAGCAGTTATTTTTACCTGGTTCATTATGTCCAGCTATCAAGAAAAAATTACAAGACATACTAAAAAGCAAAAAAAAAAAAAAAAAACAGTCTGAAGAGATAGAGCAAGCATCAGATCAGACATGAAGGGATATTAGAATGATCGTAACAGGAATTTAGAACAACTATAATTAATACGCTAAAGATATTTGGATAAAGTACAGAGCATGCAAGACTAGATGGGCAATGTTCATGGAGAGATGTAAATCCTAAGAAAGAATCAAAAAGAAATGCTAAGGATCAAAAATACTACAACAGAAATGAAGAACACTTGATTTTCTTATTAGTAGATTGGACACGGCAGAGGAAAGAATCTGTGTTAGAGGATACCAACAAAATCTTTAAAAACCAAAAAGCAGAGAGTGGGGGGATAGTGCAAGTGGTAGAGCATGTGCTTAGCATGCAGGAGGTCCTAAATTCAATCCCCAGTACCTCCATTAGAATAAAAATATACAAATAGAAAATCTAATTACCACCCTCACAAAAAAAAAAAAAAAAAGGCAAACAGAAAAAAGACTAAAAACACATATACAAAAACAAAATATCCAAGGACTGAGGGACAACTACAAAAACTGTAACACATGCATGCAAGTAATACCAGAGGAGAAGAGAAAGGAACAGAAGAAGTCTTTAAAACAATGCCTGAGTATTTCCCTAAATTATGTCAGACACCAAACTACAAATGCAGGAAGCTGAGAAAGCAGCAAAACGCTGACAACACCAAATCCTAGTGAGAATGTGGAGTAACAGCATCTCTCATTCACTGCTGGTGGGACAGCAGAGTAGTCCAGCTTCAGTGGAAGACATTTCAGCAGTTTCTCACAAAACTCAAGATACTCTTACTATAACATTCAGCAGCTGAGCTCTTTGGTTTTTACCAAAAGGAACTGATAACTTACGTCCACACAAAAACCTGCACAGAAATGTTTATAGTGGCTTTACTTATAATTGTCAAAACATGGGAGCAACCAAGATGTCTCTCAGTACAAGAGTTGATATGTGGTACATCTAAAATGGGGAATGCTATCCTGCACTAAAAAGAAGAGTGCTTTCAAGCCATGAAAAGATATGAAGGAAACTTACATGCTTACTACTAAATAAAAGAAGCCGGTCTCAGAAGGCTACACACTGTATCATTCCAACTACGTGACATTCCTATGGCGATAGTACAAAGATTAGTGGTTGTTGGAGAAGATGGAGGGGGACAGTAAAGGTAAAACAGGCAGAGCACAGAATTTCTAGGGCAGTGAAAACACTCTGTGTGATACTGAGGGATACATGCCATTATACATTTGTGCCAATGCATAAAATGTCCAACACCAAGTTAGCACTAAGGTTAACTATGGACTTCGGGTGATTATGATATGTGAATGTAAGCTCATCCGTGGTGACAAGTGCTGCATTCTGGTGAGTAAGGTTGACAATGGCGGGGAGGCTGTGTGTGCATGGAGGAAGTGGGTATATAGCAAGTCTCCGTATCTCCTTCGCAATTTTGTTGCATATTTAAAACTTCTCTAAAAAAAGAAGTCTTAGTAGCATTCACCATGTTAAATAGGAATTTGATATTTATGTGTGGAGTTTTAAAAAAGCCTTTTGGTCAGCCCTGCAAATGATAGGCTTCTACCATTAAAGGAATACCACAATAATTATGATATTTCCTATAAGAAAAAAACAATATTGATAAAAACTGGACAAATTTTTAATAGAATTTGTGGATTAGATTACTGTAATTATTAAGTTCTCAATTTTGATGGGTTTTGTGGATATGCAGGGAAATGTCCTTTGATGTTAAGAACGCAAGTGAAAGACTTCAGGATAGTGAAGGATTATGTCTATAACTTAATTTAAATGGTTCAAAAATATTGCATGCACACACATATTTATTGCATATATAGAGAATTATTAAAGAAAAGGTGGTATATGTCAAGAGTTTCAGAATCTAGGTGAAAGTGACAGGAAATTTTGTTGTTATTTTTCTTACAATTTGTCTATAATTTTGAAATTGTTTGAAAGAAAGCAAAACAAAATTTGTTAAAAGTGCTACCATTTTGATGACTGACAACTTGTTCTCTTGGAGAAATAGTCATGGGACAAAACACTTCAGGGAAACAGCAACGTTTTTACAAATTTTTTCCTGACAAATCACAATTTCTTAACACAAGCTGCTATTTTCTGAAGGGCACCAGATGACAGAGGATGCCTCACTGAGGGAAGTCCCACCTACGTACTTTGGCAAAGGCAGCAAAGCCACCGCTCTGAGACTAAGGCCACATTTTAATTCTATACTGTGGAGACAAATCATCTGAGTTTGCTTTCTAGAGATGGTAACATCGGTGTCTGAAGATCACAAACAACTAGAATATGGATTTAAGAAACTTGGGGAGAAATTTCATAAGAGATTTTGAACTGTCACTGCTACATAATTTAGCTGCCTCCCAGGACACTGGCCTAGCAGGAAATCCCTTGCAAAGCTTTTAATTATGCTTTAACTCTCTGGCACCACCTCATTTCATCTTCATAATAGCTATCTGAGTTATCAATATATCTATTAATTAACCTTCAGAAAAGAAAAGGCCCTCCAACTTTTTTAATGACAGTATTTGGGATCAAACCTAACTTCTTAAGGCTATGCTGAAATCTCTGTGGTCCATTTTCACAACTGTGTTGCTCTTTGTTCACTGCCCCAAATCCTGTCTATTCTATAATCCTAATTAAAAAGTCCTCTACCTTCCCAAAGAAATCCATCCCCAATTCCAACGACCACTGTCCTCAGGTGATTCTTATCCTATGTGCTTCATTCTAGAGTTACTTGATTATATCTTATCTTCTTTACTAGACTGAGACTGCTAACTTATCAAAGGCATATTGGAGTTTGTTCATCTCTGTAGTCTCCACTTTGTTGACAGATGATCCCAAAACATAGAACTAATTCGACACAGTATGGTTAAATCAAAACCATACCCTAAAGATTCACTAATTTAAAATCTGTGAGAAGACCAATTTTTAAGGTGTCCTCCATGACCCCTGCCTCCTAGAATTCACAGCCCTACGTAATTTTATTTTCCAGAGTGTAGGCAAGACCTGTTACTTGATTCTAACTGATAGAATATGGCCGAAGTGGCAGGATAGACATAATTATGTACGCTAGGATAGAATACATAAGATTAAAACACCCATCACAAAAGCAGACTCTCTCCCTGGCTGACTTTGAGGAAGCCAAGAGTCATGTTAAGAAGGCTTTGGAACAAGGGGTTGAGGTTGGTGTCTGGCCAAGAGTCTGCAAGAAAGTAAGGCCTTTGATCTCACAGCCTGCAAGAATTAAATACTGTCAACAATCATGCAAGCTTGGAAGCACATCTTTAAGTCCAGCTTCAGATAAGACCACAGCCAAACCTGATGCCATGACTGCAATGAAAGACTGTTGAAGTTGATATTTTATTTCCCATTTCTGTGTTTCTAGTCCCCTAGTCTCCTTCATGAGACCAAGGCCCTCAATCTATTTTCCTTTCTTCATCTCCCCACCCCGAAGAACCAGTGACTCATGGAATCCAGATCAATTATAAGATGACTTTTCCCAGTGAAAAGAAGTTTCTGGGCAGAATTCTGGGAATGCGGTGGATCATCTCCCTTTCTTTTGACTCTCAAGCACTCTTTATCTTTGAAGCACTTTTCTTTCCATTTGAAATATATTTTTTCTGCCCCTGTCCACTCTTCGGTTTGTCTCTATCCCATGTCTCCTCTCTTCAGAGAGGCAAAGTGGCTATTTAGGCTTAAGCTCAGTGTCTGACAAAGAGAAAGGCCACCACAAATTATTTTAAAGATAGAAATTCAGAGGCCAAAAGCCTTGAAATCACAAAACAGTGTTGCCTAAACCATTCCATATTATAGACAAAACAAACAAACAAACAAACACAGTTCTGAGGTTGACACCTAACCTTTCCAGATTCTAGACAGCTTCTGGAATTGCTTATTGACAAATAGAATATTAGTGTTCTCTTTAAATGCATCAGAAAAGTAAGGAGATCCAATACCCTAATAAGGGTAGCAAATCCAGACCCATGATAAGCATGAAGTATCTGCCATAGGTAGAATGGTTTAATCTCATGTCTTGTCTTCCATGGTCCTTGATCAAGGGCCAGGGATGAGCTGGGAGCTCAAGAAGGGTCTCTTTTCCCTAAGATGTTTTGTTTTATCTTGGAAGGGCAATGAACCTGCCACAGATATATTGTTCAGATTCAGCCCTTAGTCTCATAGGGCTAAGGGAGTCTCTTCTCCTGGAAAAGTCACAGTAATAGGCATCTAAATAAGCCATTCTAACTTGTGTTTCATGAAAGCAAATATAGCTGCATATATCTCTCTGTGGCAAAGATGAAATGACAAGGTGTCAATGTGTGTGGTAAACTATAAGAGTAGGTACAGCAGGAGGTTTTTATTAAAGTTAATTATCACTAGTGAGAACTAATTAGGCTCTAGTACTATGCTGGACACTTAAGCACTTAATTCACTTGATCTTCCCAAAACATTATGAGGTTAAGTATTATCCATGTTGTACAGGTAAGAAAAATGAGGCTTAGGAAGACTGATTAAAATCTTTCACAGGCCTAGTAAACACCACAGCCAGGATTCACACTTAGCTCTGTTTCTCAAATGCACATTCTGTAAACAGTTCATTTATTTTGTCCTGCCATTATTTGCCTTTGGATTCATACCTACCAGGTAAGAAAATCTACTCAAAAGATTTTTAAAAATTACTTTCCAGCAAAGTTTTAAGAATGAAATCAGTATCTACTTACCTGGGTCTTCACGCCAGTTCCTAAATCAAAACCACGACTATGAGATTCTCACTGGGATGCTGTCAAGAATGAACTTTATAACTTACTGAGGTGGGGAAGTCAAGACTGTACACGGGAGCAATTGAGATGAGTAAGAAGGTGTCAATTTCACATGGTCCCATCTTGGATTGTAACTATACTCCCAGTAATGCCTTCCCATTCCTCACCTTTGAAGTTGTGGGAGTGAGGAGAAATTCATTAATACAAGCCAGTGCTCCTGCCTCCTGAAAAGATGATGCTCATAAACTGCAGGCTAGGTCCCTATAAAAAAATGAAATGAGTCACCATGACTCCCCCGAGAAGTCTGAGGAACAAGTCTCCATCTATTTATTTGAGACATGCTCAAATGATTCCAAGAAAATTTCCTTTCCTGGCCAAAAGCTACATTCTCTCAGATGAAACTATCATGTCTCTTTCCTTTTAAAACACACATGAAAGTATGTGCATGAGCACGAACACAGGCACAACCACAATCACACACGTGTGCACACCACATGCAAGCACCCTAACATCTTATCTTGGGAAAGAGAAAGCACTGACAGGCATTGTCTCCCAGAACGTGAGCATGAAAGAACCAGTCATTAAAGCCTGGGGAGAGTGGTCTAACAGACTGAAATTTAAACTCAAGCTCTTTTATATGGGATTTGTAAAATCTTGGAAAATTACTTTTTCTCTTTGATTCTTAATTAACCATTTATAAAAATGTTAAAGAACAAAAAAGACCTACCTCTTGGTGTTGCCACAAGGATTTAACTAAATGACAGAATGTATGTTAAAAATATTTAGCACAGAAGTTGGCATGGAATGATCCCTCAATAAATGCTTTTCTTAGAGTTTGCAAGTGTCTAAATTACCAATGAAGAAATGGGCTTTTCTCACACTTGCAAGTGTGATGGGAAAGGCTGGATTTTTGGTTCCAAAGAGAAAAAGAATGGCAAAGTACCAGGCTGCAGATCCTGAAACACGAACCCTCTCTCTTTTGCTTTCTAAACCAGCTTCATTTCAGCAAACGTACATTGGAAAACTTTCATATGCAGGTGACGGTTTGTATTTCTTACACTTTTCTTCTTCAAGCCTCCTTCCTACTGGTCCCCATGACTACATTTCTGGTCTTCCTCGGGAAATCCAATGTGTCTCCTTTGCAGAGAATTAGTCATACCTTTTAACACAGTTGCATAAGTAGATACAATATATTATTTTTCCACAGATAGAGATGTTTTATTTCTAGGGTCCCATTCACTTCTAATGGGGATGCCATAAAGAGAAATTAGAAATCCAGAGATGCCAGTGGACAAGGTAGAAAGAAAAGGGGAATAAAATGGAGTATGAATGGTGGGGGATGCCCTGAATCAGTTATCCTCAGTCAGCTCCATAAAGGCAGGACCTACATTTATTTTGTCTGTTCCATCTCCTTAGTCCCCAGAACATGGTCTGACAGATCCCCACTGTATGAATAATAAAGTTGAGAAGAACCAGCCACTGTCAGAGACTGGAAAAAGCAATTATTAGCAAACTTATTTTTCAGCATTTATAAGCCTGGTGTCTGTAATTACTTCCTTTTCCTTGAAAAGGATCTACGACCTGAATTTGAAGACAGGAGTAAGAGCACAGAGTCCTGGCTACAGGCAGCAGGCACTGTGTACAAGGGGAGACAAAGAAAATCAGGAAATCATAATCTCAGTCATATTTCTGCCCATTGGGCATACCCTTTCCAAAAAATCCTCATTTCCAAGGACAAGTCTCTCCCAGGGGACCAAACACCCGGAAAAATTTGCATTTTTTATGGTTCTATAAAAATATGCATCATGTTCTCCTGCCTATACTTCATTATTTTTGTTTGCTTTGTTTTTTTAGCATAGGCAGAGATTCTGAAGCTCAGGGACTGAAGGGAACAGGTCACAGTTGGAATACAAAGATGTCTTCTGAAGCACATATGCCCCCAAATGAATGAATGGACCATTAAATTCAGTTTGCCCCACCGTGTATCCTCTAGGCCAAAGAAGGATTTTATTTCAATAATTATCTCATGATTTTCTTTACATAGATGTCTTCTGTGAGACACTTTAGTATAAAAGCAGGAGACCAAACACTATCCACAGAACAGGGAACCCGGAGTTTGCCATCATTAATGTCAAACAGCCAATCAGGTTCCAGGACAGACCTCAGAACCATGTGCTGGAGTAATTAAAAGAACAAATATAAGACATTAGAGAATTCTAGCATCCAATGCATTTACCTGCAAAGTAACCCTGTATTAGACACGCACGGACTTTTCTAGGGTCAAATTTAAGCTCACATCCTATACTGCAACTCAATTACAAAAGCCATCTTTCAACCAATGCAAATTAGTTCAATAACCCTGGACCCCAATGGTAGGTGGTTTCTCTGTATCAGTCAGTGACTTGGTGTCAGATAGCTGGGTTATGACTCAGGAAGTGCACAGATCAGCCTTCATTTTAATGAATGGAAATAATTTACAACATTCATTCATCTGCCACTTTTTGCCAGCCACTAAATCTGCGTTTTCCTGTCCCATAATTCCCATTGAGTTTTGTCTCTGGCTTCTCATCAATTTTTGTGTTTTCAATGGACAGTTGTTGGATATCTGTTATGCACCAGGAACTGTGCCAAGTGTGTGACAAAGAGTTAGAAAGACAACCACAGTCCTTTGTCTTTGGAGTTTATATTTTGGGAGGATGGAGGAGAGACAAGCACTGAAATAGGACGGAAGGGAAGAGGAAGAGTAGGTGGAAGTATACAAATAAGGTAATTAGTCACCGTAACTTTTAATCAATCTCAGTTACATTTTACCCTAGGCTTCTTTAAATTTGCGATTTATTCAATGACCTTTACGTATCCAGCACTTACAAGTGGTAGTTCAATAAATTCCCCCAATATCCCTAGAAAGTGATTCCCATTCCCATTTTGCAGAAAAGGAGATGGAGTTTCCGAATACTGGGGAATAATGACAATAGCAATGAGGGTTTTTAATAGAAGCTAAGATGTACCAACATTGTAAGCTATGCCGAGTACTTCCACACACTGCCGGAATTCAACCTCGTGATAATCCTATGAGCAGGCACTCAATTCCATTTAACAATTGGGAATGGAAACTCTTTTTAGCAGCTATCCTAATGCCACAAAGCCATCAACTAGGAAAGCCAAAATAGAAACCCAAGTCAAACTATTCCGAGTCTCTATGCTTAAGCACAGATTTAAAAAAAAAAAACCCCAAAAAACAAAAACAAACAAACAAACAATGAGGCTTAGGAAGGCTAGATCTTTTCCTATGATCCGCAAATAGAGGAAAATGTGAACCTAAGCCCATCTGACTCCCAAGTCCCTGTCCTTCCTCCTACCCATGAAATATTAATTTCCCCCAAATTCTAAGGTACACCCTGAAGATAGTCCTATTTTGATCATTTACACCATGAACATTTAATATGGAAACTTGTCTCTTGAGCAGATAAAAAACAAAAGAACGTTTTGCAAAACATAAAGTGACTCAGTGACATAGAAAACAAATTTACTGTTAGCAAAGGGGAAAGGGGTGGATAAACTGGGAGTTTGGGATTAGCAGACAGAAACCATTATATACAGACTAGATAAACAAGGTCCCACTGTATAGCACAGGGAACTACATTCAACAGCTTGTAATAAGCTATAATAAAAAAATGTGAATCCTATGCTGTTTACCAGCAACTAACACAGCACCGTGAATCAACTGTACTTTAAAAAAAAAAAAGAAAAAAAAAATCAGGCATGGCTGCCCCCTGCCTCAGGCTTCTCACCTGAAGGACAGCTCTTCCTTCCGCTCTGCCAGTCTCTGCAGCTCCTTGCCTCTGAGCCCGTTCTCTTCCACTTTAGCACGTGGCTGGGCACTCACTACTCCACACTCCCTCCGCTCTCACCAACTGCTGGGCTTTGTTGTTCACTTGCACCAATATATACCTCTCTGGCAATGCTCTTCAGCCCTGTTCCTGTGTGTGTACACGCACACATATGCATATACGCACACACAATCCCCCCATCCCCCCCCCAAATCCCCAACAAACTGCCACAGCCAAGGACAACAGAGGACAGAGAGATAAACAAAGAGAGTGGCAGGTGACAGAAAAGGAGACAAGAACGTCTCACAGAGACAGGATAAGATTGTGGGAAGTCATCAGAGCCAAGGGACAAGAGCTTTCCAGAAGCAAGAGACAAAGAGGAATGATTTCCTCTTACTGTGCTAGGCATCATGCCAATTACTTTAGAAACTCTACTTGTGAACCCACTTATATGTATCTTGTATGGAAGCTACTATCATTTCTACTTTACAGGAAAAAAATAGACACAAAGGTGTTAAAGAACTTTTATAAGGTCACATAGCTAATGTGTGAAGGAGTTGGGATTTATACCCATATTGCTCTGCTGTCAAAAAGTATTTTCTGAAAAAAATGTAAAAATAAATACACTCTACACCAGTATTCCCCACTGTGGCACATATAACAGAAGGATGAGTGAGACTGAAGATGGAGGGCTTGGTCTTTGGTGACTAGGACATAGATGAATCTGTAAGTTATTACCCACATCAGGATCCTTTGGTGACCAAAAGCAGTGCTCTTCATAATTATGCCAAGACAATAGGTGTAAAAGGGGATGTATAGTCACCCTGTTGGAGGGATTTGGTGACTTCCCAAAAATAGTCTTAGTGGAACCATGAAGTGGGAAGCAGTCAGCAGTGGACTAAAAAGGTAAGTGGAGGTAAAGAACAAAATGAACAAAGTAGAAAAGAGCTGAGCCCTCTGAAGGGGAATATTTTTTTTTTTAATTTTAAGGCCATTTTAGACAAGTCAGAGATTAAACTTGGGGATGCTATTTTTCTTCCAAATCAAATTGCAACTATGCAGCAATTGTACTATTATTCTTGTGCTCTTGTAAATTTCCAATAACAGAATCAACGCCCAGGATTAAACCCATTTCCCCCAACTCTTTTCAGGACTTTATAAGACAGAGAATCTGAACAAAATGTACACTTTAGTCTAGGGAGCTTGCAAACCCTGAAGGAGCATAAAATGTAAAACTACAGTGAGTGACTCTAATTGCAGTATTAAAATTTTTCCTGGCTGACCCAGGATTGTTTCTGGGCTGCTGAATTGAACACTCACCTAGTTTAGCATCAGGGGCCTCTGGAGGCTCTTTTTCATCTTATCAAACCACATCCACAAACTGTGAAAGCAAGTCTGGATTTGGAGGCTTCTGCCCTTGTGAACTTGGGGAGTAAACAAAAGTACCCTCTCAACTAGACCAGCTTTCCCTACCCACAGAGCTCAGGCCTGACACTCGGCATTGCATTTCACTTAATCCTAACCACAACCCTCTAAATTCAGTACCATTCCTATCTATCTTTCAAATTAAATAACTGGAGTTCAGAGAAGTCGAAGCTATTTGCCAAAGTCACATAGCTGGTAATCGTTGGCGGTCCTGCACATTTTCAATACTACTCCGTAAATACATCGGAAATTTTGTTCATTCACTTTATTAATAATGATTAAGTATCTTCTACATGTCTGATGCTGTGACCCAAGGAGCTATGGTGATCACTGGGGAGACTTGAAAAAAATTACATAATACAATGGAATGGTTGCTTGAAATTCAAAAGAAAAGTAAATGCTAAAGAGATTTTGGGGAGTGGGTTTCAAGTGAAGCAATCAGGAAAGATTTTAAACACACAAGTGAGACTTGAAAGAGACACAACAGGAAGGATTTGAAAAGGTGAGTATGAGTAGGTAGCGATTCGAGGCAGGGAGATACCTGCTTACAAGGCAGGCTTTGAGTATTTTAGGGCTGAACAAACATCACTACCTGTTGCCATCACCACCTGTTTGCTTTCCTGCATTCAGAGCCAAGAGATGGGGCCAGGAGAGGAGGAATCAATATGACATTGAACTACGTCTGCAGTCCTGACCTCAGTTTTCTCATCTGTAACATGAGGAGACTGGCTACATGACGTGTGGCGGCTCTTCCAACGTCAAAGAGTACTGTTGTTGAGAGACCCAACACTGCAGTCAGAACACAGAACATCCGGCTTAAAAAGAATTCCTTTGTTCTGAGAAAGCAGTTTATGTTCAGTGTTGTACCCTTTCAAAGGTACTGTGATAGGAATGATTAAGTCTCAGTGGTTACCACTGACAACTTCAGTTGTTACTGTGCTTGTTTCTTGACAATAATCTACTCATTTGGAAAATATTCACTCAGCATTATGCGTAACAGGCCTGGGGGAAAAGGAGATAGTTAGGTACTCCTTGAGAAGCTTGCAATCTCAGGTCATAACCTAGAACCCACGGCCACTACCATGGGATTGTATTATTATTACAATTATTATTGCATTATTACACTACCCACTTTTTAAATGTGGATTAATTGCCAACATTTAAAAATTGCATAAAATCCTATAAAAGACCCTGATGCTCTGGCTAGAGAAACAGTAATTAAGAAGGGATTGGGAGGGAAGAACCTCTCTCTGGCACATGCTCCACAGATGGGAAATTTTACAAGAGGCAGAAATGACTCTTCTCAAATTAGTGACTTGTGGGTTGAAGGAACGTATCCTCGTATCTAAACCCCTTTGTGAAAAGGATATAAACTTCACAACAAAGATAAAGAAAGCAAATAAGTAAGATCTACCCCCATGGACTTACTCTCTAGCTTTACTCTAGTACCACTTTTTCCATCCCAAAATTTGTGTCATTTATATAAAAGTGAGAAAGGCCATTTATTTTGACCCACATTTTTATTACCCAATCTTTGCTCTGTGCTCTTGTGAAATTACATTTTTATTCTGGTTCTCAATCTTTATAGGGCCACGTTGCCTGGTTTATTTCTCTTGAACTTAAATGCCAAAAGCCAAGGCAAACCCAAGCATGAAGCTTCAGGCATAAAGCACCTGGAAATTGTTTCCGAGGCTTGGCCAATTAAATCAAACTTTTCTCTGAAGGCTGCCTTGGAAAGGGACAGGCTTAATGGCCTGGTGAACAAACACTGGGGTTGCCAACACATCTGAGTTATGGTCTATTTAAACTACAAATCGGCTGCAATTCATAGCTTTCATTTTCTGAGAAAGAGAAAGCTTCAGGGTATCATAGAGGAAGTTAACAGCTGAGTTGTAAAGAGGAGGCCCTGAGACTTGTTGGCGAAGGGGAGGGTAACAAATGAATGTCATATGACTGTTATGTGTCCAATCATTCAAAGAGGAACCTTTTCTTAAAGCTCAGTCTTATGGAACATATTAGAAATACAAGCAATTGTGAACTAAAGGCATCCAACAACTGATCTCTAGTGAATCAAATGTATATTGCAAATTGGAAGTATCATCTCTGTTCTTCTTTGTCTTGGTTACAAATGTAACTTGAGAACTAGCTCTGAACCTTCCTTTCACCTAGGCAGCAAGGTGGAATTAAGAATTCTTAGGAGGAGGAAAAAAAGGGGGGGGGGGGAATAATTTTGGCTAGATTGTGCTTAAGTATTTATATAGTATTAATAACATCATACTATTAGCATAACCAATACTGCTTCCATTATTCATCATGCCTTGATGATAAATACACTTGATCTGCAGTACATAAATATAGCCTTTCCCTTGTGTTTTCAGTTTTTTTGGACTTCTCTCTAGTGCATTTTCAGACAAGCAATCTTGCCTTAAATTTAAAAATACCTAAAAGACAGAGATTGAAGAAAAGCAGATTGAACATATTATTTCAAAATATAGCTAACATGATGTTTAAAGTTAGTTTATTCCATGTTTCCTGATTTTTGTACTAGTAAAATTAGTTTATTTCACTTTCTGGGCCTCAGACGTGGCCAATCTTGCTTTAGTGAATGACCAAAGGTAAGTTTTGGTTTAATCTGTTTTAAAGTAATTCAAATGAAAGATAGAGCTTAAGGTTTAATGAAGATAGTTAAATAAGTTTATAAAATGTAATTGTATACAGTCATTAAATAGAATGAAGTAGACCCACATTTATCAATATGGAAAATGGCTAAAAAATAACACCAAGTGAAAAATCACGTTATGTATATTATGATCCAAATTGTGTCTATGTGTGTATGTATGTATAAATGGAAACATACATACGCACATGGAATCTGTTTATCCATGGACAGAAAAGAAACAGGAAGGATACGTAAGTTATACGAAAGCTGTATTAAAGATATTCACATTATAATTTGCATATTATTTGTTTATATTCTGCATACTGTTTTCTTTTAAATTTTAAATCATTTGTCATAGTTTATATTCCTGGTGGGCAGTTATATAAATTTTCACACATGAATAAATTCATGTAACTGTCATCACAAAAATATATAGTAGAAAGTATTCACCAAAAATTACTTTTATAATGCAAAGAAAAAGATATTACAATAAATCCAGGCTAAGTGCTGGGATTCTCTAGGCTTCTGCCCAGAAAACCCCCTGTCACTGCGACTTCTGGAAACTCCAAGCAGCTCTTTTAGGACTTCCAGCCCCTAAGCCTGGAAACAGCTCACCTGACACACAAAGCAATGGCTCTGCGAGAAAGAGAGATGACTAGGGAGGCACACAGCTTTGATATTTTTATTCACCAATCCTAAATACATTCTCATGACAATAAAGATGTCTTGAATTCTATGCTTGTGGCTGGAATTTGATCAAGCAAGACACTGATAGCGTTGCCATTATTGGCTTGGAAACCCTGGCTTCTGGTGTTGGGAATGCTCCTGCCAGAGTTTTCAGCTTCCTGCAGCCATGCCTCTGGTGCAGCAGCAGCATTATTTTTGGCTTATTCATCAACAATTGAAATAAAAAGATCAAAGTGGTGCAAAAAATACTAAAGAGGTTTGGGGGTTCTTCTTAGAGTACGAAAACCAGAGCAGTAACAGCAAAAAGGCAGATGCCAGGGAGAAGGAAGAAAAAGGCTAAGCAATGTTAGGATGCTGGCTTGCGCCTTTTACTTTCCCAGAGCATCACATCAAAAAATGGGAGACAGATGGAAATAGGTTTGGTCTCTCTAAAGAGGCACCCGTAACCTCCTGGAGGCCCCGTTCCTGCAGTTTCTTCCTGAGTACAACTCTGGAGAGACCCTAATTGTTGGGTCACTGACACTGCAGAGAGGCAGAAAGCAGACCCAGTCTTCACTCTCACATCTTTACTGAATAGTCACCACAGGTGACATGCTGAAAACAACATCCCGGCACCAGAATGACAAAAGCATCAAGGAGCTAAGATCCCTGAACTTGTTCTGCCACCATTGGTGAGCTGGGGGAGCTGGAAGGGTTTCCAGCTGAGAGAACCATGCCATTGCTGCTATAAGAGGGAGCCAGTGGGAGTGATCTCTCCTCCTGACTCAGAGGCATCTCTGTTACCACTCAAAAGGCCCTACTTGAGGATAAACCCCACTTCAAGAGGTATATACATACTCCTGGGATGAAGTGACTTCCTCATATGAACGAAAAATTCATTTTCATTTCATTTTTCCAGGCATATCTATTTACTTTGCTCTGCTCTTCTAGTTCTTGCCAGAGATTTGAGTTTTTCCCAGAATCTGAACCACCTGCCTTGCTCTGTCATTTGGAATTAGTATCCATATGGCCACTGTCTGTCTGATTTGGGACTAAGCTTGTCTGCCCTGTGCTAAGCATGTCTCCCCCAATTATGACCCAGGGTTCTGATGTAACCTTGATCAAACACCTTTGTGATCCTTCAAGCCCTGCTTCGGGTCCCTGGAGCCCCTCCATCTAGCACCCTGGACACTTGCACGTAGACCAAGATAACAGAGATCAATGCTTGGCTTCCGGTCCCCTGGCTTTTGTTTGGAAAGTCTTGACTTCCCCCACGTAGACACTGTGGCTTTTAGGTAGGGCCTGTACAACCTCTCTCCTCATCTGTGGGAGAACTGGCATGCTCTGAAGGGTTCTTATCCACAGTGTCGGGAGGCCTACATGATGACCATCTGGCTTTTTGTACAAAGTCACACGTTGCTATTTTTGCTACATATGCTGCAGTGGAGCTGCCCACAGGCATCTGCTCTCCTGCACCTGATACTTACCACCCCCAGCTGCAAAATTTAAAAGCTCCATAATGGCTGGGAGAGAAGAATCTCTCTGGGTGATGGCCTAACACATAATGAGACCTATTACTTTAAATTTATTTACTTGATCCTTTAAATTTTAAAAAGGATAATGATGTGGAGAACCCTGCCTCCCTTTTCACCACAACCCTGCATCCTCATCACTTCCCTCTAACGTTTCTCTGTAAGAGAATCCACCTCTATCATTGTGTTCTGTATTAAAACCAAAGTTAGAGAGTCCAACATCAGAATTTTCTGGTTTTGAAAATCTATAAAAGATTAAGAAGCAGCAGGTTCTATGGCTCTTTACGGTAATTAACTACCCCAAACTCCAGTTTACCAGAGATGCACTCCTCTCAGTATTAATACACAAACGACAGATGCAAATAGGAACCAGTCGAGGGGAGGGTGTTTCACCATTTATAGAGGTGCATGAGGTATGTGACCAACACAGTTCATTACATCATCCATAGATGCTACTCCTGTTTTACCAGGAAAACACGAGCAACTTGTGCACCGGGACCAACAAGATGAACACCTACCTCTGCTGAAGAGAAAGCACAGGCCAGGCGCGGGCATGCCTGAGCTCTGGGTGAGCTCTGTCATTGGTTCCTCAGAGCCGTTCATGGCGAAACTTCTGGAAACATTTCTTATCTTTTAAAATTAACCATGTGCTTCACCTTTCTAACAACCACAGCTTCCCAAATATAGGACCAGCTACCTCCTGAGGCAGTGCTCTCCAGACAGAATGGTTTGTCTTAAGCTAGAGCTCACTTGTACAGATACTAATGAGTGGAGGAAACCCTGCATGTGAGGGCTGTTAGATGACCTCTAGTTTTACTCCTCCTCTCTCAGATCTAAGACTCCAGAATAACAAATTTGTGATTTAATAGCCAACATTGTAAATAGTAAGATAGCCATGACTGCTCCCACAAATGTCATTAATGACAAAACCAGAGCCAACCAATGCCTAGTTAACTTTCAGCCCAATGCTCTGTCCGCCAAGTCTTCAAGCAAAAGTTTCATGCCCAACACCAAGAGGTCCATAAAATAAAAGCCAGCAAAGAGTAAGGAAGTGGCACCGACCTGGTATTGAAGGACAGTCACAGAGGACTGGCAGCAGCATCCAAGGGTCTGTTTGACTCCACCTCGTGTTTCACCCAGCATCATAATTTCTCAGAGAAACAACATTGCTGAGGCCACATCCCCATGCTAGGTCTCTGAAAGTTCATCTCAGTTCAATCATCCCATGCCGTATCACCCCTTGGCCTGGCTGGGTCTGAGGCAGGCTGGGGACTGACACAAGGAGGGGAAGGACCTGCTTCCACTCCAAATCATTAAAGAGTTCATTCCATGAACTAGAAAACAATCCTGGTGTAGGAAAAGCCACCTACCTTTGGTTCCAGCTGAGGAGAAGTCTTCTGCTCTCACAGTTGTGTGGATCCTGAAGACACATGCGATATTCCTGCCAAAAAATCCACAGGGACAGAGTTACTTCTCTGGGGGTGGATCTCCTCCATCATCATCATCATCATTATCATCATCATCATCTCCTCTTTCCCCTCTTTATCATTCTGCTCCTCCTCCTTTCCTTTCCCATTTTTGGTTATTTTTCTTCCTAGCAGTACATCCTTGGCATATACAGTATTTATAAAGTGTTTTTAAGTATTTTGTTCTGTCACACAGATAACCAAGGGAAACAAAATACTTTGAGGCAGATCTCCCTAAATCTTCTAAAAGGGGAGTTTGTAAAGTGAGAGTTGTCTTTTATATGTCCCCATAGCACATTAAAACAAAAGGAAGATTTTGCCTTGCATAAACTAATGTGAGGTAGGTATGACCATTGTGCTCACTTTACAGAGAAGGAAACAGGCACATCTGGCTTATGTCCTTGTCCAAGGTCACGTAGCATGAAACAGAACTAGGATTCAACTCGAGAAGTCTCACACAGAGTACAACCATACCACAGGGTTATATGGTTTTTTGCCAAATAAGGACTCAATGCTGAAAAGGTGATCTTATTTGCTCAAAATCACACTGCTAGTATGGAGTGGAGTTAGAATAAAACCCTGTTCTCCTGGATCTGGTCTAGTGCTCCTTCCTTGGCATTAACAGCAATACCCCAGACTCAAAGCCCAAGTTCTTCTAAAGTCCTGGTTCACATATACAGCTCAGATGAGCTCATAATAACGGGTTTGTCTGGCTTGTAAACATGAGACTCTCCTTATTTGGAGACACTGCCTGAAAGTGCTCTTTTGAAGAAAATACATCATAGAGAGATTCAACCTACGAACACTGTGTGGGCCAGAGATCCCCAGGTGCCAGCTGCTTACGCATCTTGTGGCACCCTTGCAAACGTCTAAGGAAGTGAAGAGTAGTAGGGTCATTTTTCATAGATGGGAAGAGAGGAGGTCACAGAAGAGAAGTGACTGGCTCCAGATTACAGAGCTGGTAAACAGCAGATAAGATCTGTGGCCAGATCTGACCTGTGGTTCCAGGTTTCTCCCCTTCAGTCCAGAACACATAAGATTCATGTGAATGCAGACATCTCAGAAAGTAGAGTTTTTAGTTAAGAAACTGAGTTAGAAAGAAGAATAAGTGTTTTTTTTGTTTGTTTGTTTGTTTTTTTTTTTTTTTTTTGCAATCTTGTCTAGATATAGTACAGCAAATAGCCCTCCACCTCAACCCTCATCATGGAGTGCAGAGTTCTGGTATCAGGACAAAGGCAGAAGATGCTTAAACTTGAATCTTAATTGCCTTGACCTTAACAGAATGCTTTTACAATTTCTGTAAATGTCTTACCCTTTAATAATTAATTATATAGACCCCATAAAGTGAATAAGCCTGACTCCACACTAATAAGCTGCTTTACTACCCTTCATATAATTTTACTGATTTCTACAAATTTGCTTTATAATAGTAATGCTCTGCTTAAGAAAGCAGAGTGAGCACTGATGTTTTGCCTCCACCTTGCCTTCTGTAGACTGGGGTGGGAGAGCCCCCCAAATACACAATCAGATATGCCAACTTTCTCCAAAAAAAGGATAAAAACTTGTTTTTAAATCAAAATAATCTTCTGTTGAAGAGAGAAGAAACTGAAGTTATTGTAAACTGCACACTGGGTGGCCCAGTGTGGTAGAAATGAACTCAGCCAGCCTCTGACCCACTCTCATTGGCTTCAATAGGTAACATGATTCTCAAAAGATGTTGTCTCTAAAACCATCTGGTAGGCACTTGTAACTTTAAGTCAAAGTAAAATAGAACTCTGTTTCAGACAAAGTGGACTAGAGCTATAACCCAGTTCCTGCTTTCATGGAGGGAAGGAATTTATGAAGGAGAGAGCTGAGGACACTGCTTCCCACATCACTGCTTAGAACATCTGCATTCATGATCACTGCAACAGAAAGGATATTTTGACATCTTTATATAATTTATATGTGAACAAAAGTTCTGCAATTACCCAAATGACCCTAATATTTGAGGTTGAAGCTTTTACTTTTAATAACAGAAATCTATCATTCAATGACCAACCTGTAGTTTCCACATAATTGGTTCAACCCAACTCTTAATTAGGTTCTCCATCAGCCACAGCGCCAACTTAATATTTAAAGTCATGGCTCTGGTCCATCTGTCAAAACACTCACAATCAGTCACACAATCTGTTTTCCTTCCTCAGTTATACAGCTGTTCTTGCTCTGTTTCACATCAAGACCCATTTTGAACACTAGGTTCTTCTCCATAATCCTATCATGGAAGATGACTGTGGAAAATAATAATAATAAAAAAAAAAGATTCATGTATTCCGATGAATCTTATGTGTTCTGGACTGAACGGGAGAAACCTGGAACCACAAATCAGAAAAAATAAGACATGAGAGGAAATAAAGAAATTAAGGAGTAGTTATCCATTCTTATTCTTTCAATTATTTAATCAAACTTGAAAAAATGAATCCTTCATTTCACAAGGGCACAGTTCAGACACAAAAACAGAGTAGACTGATGACAAACAGGCTGAAGTACAAGCCTCTAAAATGGTTCCTATGAGCCTGCTTTAATTAACATGAAAGAATTCCTCACTAGGAATAAACATTTATGGCCAACAGTCACTCATGGGGACAAAAACACATCTGTGTTACTGCAACAAGACGTCTGGGATTTACAACAAGCCTGGTTCATTTTCTTGTATTGAGCAACTGAGTCAATGAGGTCCACCCTCATCTAGGGACACAGCCTCAAAGACTGGCCCAAGAAATGTAATTAAACTTAATTAATTCAACTATTCTTGCTCTCCTACTGCTCAAAGAACCAGCCAACTTATCTCTCCAACCAGATGGTGAGTTCAAGGGAAAGAACGACAATGTATTTCCTTATATTTCCATCAATATATGCCTCAATCAAATCAAGGACTCAGAACAGAATTATAGAACCTACTTAAAAAAAAAAAAAAAAGATTGTTTGTCATGGAACTGGGAACAAAGAAGAGTATCTGTGAATTACAAATCTGTATCCACACTTCTGGCAGTCTCAGCCATAGCCTCCAGCTCATTCCTTCAGTCCTGACTCCATCAGATGTATCAATCTTTTTTTCCAGATAATATGTGAATTATTTTCCCACTTTAACAGATAGTGATAGCATGATTTTAATCTGCTGAAAAGCAAGTGAGTCACAGATACTTTTGCTAGAACACATTTTTCAGAATTTAAAATGTACTTTTAAAAGTGATCCTTTGTCTCCACAATGTCACCAAGTATAGGTAGTATCACAAAGACAAAAGAAACAGAGATACTATGTAAATATTAACTCTAAATTATGCATTAAAATAAGCTAACTAGTGTAATTAAAATATTACATCAAAGCAGATTATTGTGCACCTAACTAAAATCATCTCACATACCATAGCATTACAGATTCCACACTTGGAAAATACTGAACTTCATGATTTTTACAGGTGTTTGGCTCCAAATTTTCAGTCTCTCTCACTTATTAATGAGAATTCAGACAAATGGACTCATTCAGGGAAAAGGGCTGCTGATATGCACTTCTGGGACTCTGGTTAATCAGACCCTCTGTTCTGGTGTCTCAGAGACAAGGTCTGATGGTGCAAGAGCTGAAGTACTTTCAGCCACCACAGAAGGGTGGGGAGTATACAGGTGGGCACAGAGATACCCAATTTGAGGATGGCTTCATGCATGGCATAGCTGGTCTTTTTCACTCATCAAAGGATCAATGCATCAGTCTTTAGAATCATTCAACAAAAGAACTTATAAAGAACACCTGAATTTTGTATATGGCTATCAATCAATAGGGAGTATGTAACTGTACTATTCAATATTCTACCACTGACTACATGTAGCTATTAATACTGTATTAATTTAATTAAACTTAAATAAAACTAAAATGCAGTTCCACTGTTGCACTAGCTACATTTCAAATGGTCAACAGCCACATGTGGCTAGAAGCTACTGTGCAGGACAGAGCAGAGGTATATTTCCATCACTGCAGAAAGTTCTACTGGAAAGCTCTGCTCTACAGTCTGTTGATGAACAGTCTACAAAAGAGCCATGTATTCAGAAAGAAAGTCATGTGAGGTGTGGTCCAGCTGAAATTACATGCATTGTCACACATGCATCACACACTCACACATACAACCTCTATAGTCCATGATCTCTCTCTTTATAACAATCAAATCAAATCTAGAGGGAAAGTCATGCATCATTTTCTTCCTCCCCACTGCTTTCCCCAAGTCTTGACCCCCTACTTGTGTTTCTATTATCCAAAGCTTGTTGTGGCAGTAGGTCAGTTTGCTCCAAGTAAGATGATAAGATCAATAAGCAAATACATTGTTTGGGAAATATTAATGTTTCCTTCCTTACAACCTTTTGCTCCTTCCTACTTTGTCTAAAACCAACCATGTTAGTATGAAGTCTGAGAGTAACACAGGGCTGATGACCAACCTCATCTGAAAGTGTGAAAAATTGAATAGACAGCCAACTAAAATTAAATATAATGATCCATTGAGTATGTGGATTATCATAAATGTATCTCGGTTCTCATTACTAGCTTCTTTGGCCTTAGGATACTGGGACCTCTAAAATGGAAGCCACTGTGCCCAGTAAACACCAAGTTCCCTTCACTTTACAGATGAAGAAACTCAGACAAACTTGGTTCTCATTTAAGGAATCTTAAAGTGATTTGATTTAATGGATTCTGTCAGGAAATTTTAAAAAATTCTATGCACTTTACTAAGGAGGACTACAAATGGATTGAATCTTTTGCTTCCCATCAAGGGAATTTTAACCAATCAATGAAAGAAATTGCCATCAACTGACCCAGAAACTCATATTTCCAGCCAATCATGGCAGCAAGACTGGGTTTCAATAGAAGGGTAAGTGCACTGTGTACTGCTTCTCATGGAAAGCATTCAATCATTGGAGCTCCACTGACAATGAGGTTTCCCAATACTTAAGATACAGAAAATAATGCTTTGGCATCTACTGCAGTTTGAGCTCCCCGACATTTTATGTATGAATGTATTTACTACCTCCCAGGAATAAGCTTATGTGCCAGTAAGTAGCTACTGCACACTGAGTATTACTAATGGAATTTTAAAGTAGGTTACTAACCCAAAGAGCTAACTTTTATTGACTTCTTACTATATCCTAGGCTTTGTGCTAAGGACTTCATTTGAATGTCTCATTTAATCCTCGCAACCACCATAGATGCAGACACTATTTTGTACCCCATTTTATAGCTCAGAGAACTGAAGCTTAGAAATACTAAGGATTTTGTTCAGAATCACATTGTCGTTAAGAGGCAGAGCCAGGACATCAGCCCAAGCCGTCTGATTCCTGATCCTGTACTTTCTTATACTGACTCATCAAGTTATACTTGTCGAGAGTAGCCTAGTTTAAATGAGTATTTTTGTCTAACCTCTCCAGTGTAGAGAGGAATGATGTCAGTGGTTTGATAGTAAGAAATGCTCCTTTCCTTTCAGCTGCTAATCAAAGGGAGGTGATTATGAGGAGAAAATGTAGAACACTGGAACAGTATCATTCTTGTTTCGTTAACAACATGTTGAAGAAGGTCAGGGATTCTGATTATACATGACCGCAGATTCCCTGACCCACCAAGCCAGGAGGTCACCATATCAGGCTGCCTGTAATCCTTAATTTAGATTCAATGTTTCTCCCTGAGCAGCTTCAAACTATCATTTTTATATGCCTTAAATTACTGTAAAAATACAGATTATAATAATAATTAAGTTTCTCTTTTGTATGAGGATCTGTGAACATTAAAATGTTGAGAGATACCAATTGGTATAATTTGTAAAACCACTCTCTTATTTGCATGTATAAGTCTAGTTGACTGAAGGGAGCACAATTTAGGAAAAAAATACAATAATAAAAGTGGTTACCAGCCAATATGGCATAATGCATTCTATTACATACTTTAATTTAGGCTGCTTGACCAAAAAGATAAAAAAAAAAAGCAGTCATGTTCCCTTCTTTAAAAGCAGGGGGGAAAAAAAAGCAGAAATGTATTGAACAGTTGTGGAGAATTCCTATTACAGCCTAAGTAACTAAATTTTACTGTACAAGAGTCAACAGTACTTTAAAATGTATATGAATAATTGGCTATAGATTACATATAAAGAGTATATATGTGTACACATACATATATATTTAATATAAAGAAAATGTTTAATACGAGCTTTTGTTTGAGGTTGACGTCCACATAATGTCCAGAAAATGAAGTAAGATTGGTATAATTATTTTCAAGTCTCCCCTCTAATCAACAAGGTAGTTCTTGAAGGCCTGGTAGCTCCCTCCTGTTGGCACCTCTGGAAGTGAAAAACCAGATGATCTTGCTTATTTGCAGACGCATCTCTATCTGCATATCAATATACCTATCTATCCACAGATACCACATAGATATTGTTCTCTGACACTATGCCAGGTAGTATTTTAGGTCCCTGGAATATACTTGTAGACAGTATAAACTCTACTACCTGTCTTCATGGAGCGAGAGTTTACTTTCTTTAAGCTTGATGGTAGTGAGTACTTATTTTAAGCCAATAGTCGTAATTCTAGACATTGCTGCCTATAATCTATCACATGCAGGACTAATTCATGGACTGTTTTCCCATGTGAAAAGTCAGTTTCTGTTTTTTCCTCCCAATTTTATTGAGATATAATTGATATAGAACTGTAGAAGTTTAAGGTGTACAGCATGATGATTTGACTTACATTGGGAAATGATTACCACGTTAAGTTTAGTGAACATCCATCATCTCATGTATTTTGTTTTAAATGAAAGCCACTCTGCATTTTAAATTTCAGGATTTCCTGTGAGTAGATGTTCTTAACTATGGGGAACTATGAAAGAAACACTAAGTCACTACTTCAGGTAAGGAAAGTCATGTGACAGGGACGTGCTAAAGCTCTTCCTCTTTTACAAGGAGATAAAGTATCCAAACCAAAGATACATCTTTCTCCTTCTGTTCAATGGAATCTACCTACAACTAAATCACTTCAAATACAATTGTTTTTTTTCAAAATCCATTTTCCTCCTTCCAACATTAAAGCCGAAGATCCAGGATATTCTCTAGGCTTTAGTAACAGATCAACTGAATTTCCTGTCTTTGTTCTGCTCTTTACCTCCTGCATGTCCTTGGCCAAATCATCGGTCTCTTTCTAAGCATCAGTTCTTTCTCCCAGGTAATGAGAATCATAACCCCTGTGCCACAGATGAATGAAAAATTAAATGAGGTCATAAATGTAGAGTAACTAAGATATTAAACCAAATTTTAAAATGCCCCAGACTGGGCATTTAATAGGAAAGATGGGGTTGATATTCCTCAAAGATGAAGGCACATGGAAAATCATCAAACATTCAAGCTTTCTCATATCAACAGCACTAAGAATTTAGTAATATTAAGAGGAGTCAATGAAACTATTGAAAATGATTTTCTTCAATGACCATTCCCTATAAATGCATTGCCACTGTTAAATTAACCCCAGCATAAACACGTGAGAAAGATATACTAAGAGACACTAGTGATTGCCACCTAAGAAGAATTTTGAGAGGACTGATGAACTATTGGTGGCGTGGCACTTTGGAACTCCAAGAATTAAGAATATACTAGGTACATACACACACACACACACACACACATACCTGCATTAGCACACTGAGTATCACTGTATAAAACTGAGTCAGGCCTAACACATCATGTCTAAGTGGGGCAGAAGTGAACAGTCTTGTTCATGAAAGATCCTGTATACACATTGTCTTTCAGGCCGAAAGATTCCACACACACTCTCCAACTCTATCAGTGGTTCCCAATAGGCCAACTAAGGTTACAGAGTAGGAGAGTCACAGTACAACAATTTTATCACTTACACAACTGTAGTCAGTCTACCTACAAAGGAATAGCACAGAAAAGGGAGAGGCAAGACCACCACCCAGAATCCCTAAGAAAAATGATAGACAGCTTATCACTGCCATACATGTGTGTCTCAGATGTTACTGCAATCAGTAGACCTCCACAGCAAACACTTTCAATTTTATAAACTGGGTAGAGTCAGTTGGTCAGTGGTACTTATTGCCCTAAAGATGCTGGGAGGTTTATTTAGTGAGAGAGGAAAGCTAAGTGAAATCATAAGAGCTCCTAAGAAGGTCCTCAGGCTTGGGGTTTATGGAGGGAAGAGAAGTCACAAACCACACAAGTGAACAGAACGTGGCAGTGTCACTGGACTCTTACTCATTTGAGGGTATATGACTCACAGTAAACCAGTTCAGATAGGCACTAGCCCTCTTAAAAGATGAAAAAACTCGGTCTAGGAGTATAAGCAAATTGCCAAGGTCACACAAACAACAAATAAATTGAACCAAAATGTACTTATTTTGGTTTTCATTGTCAAGGTGCCTTCATCAAGGGTTTATTCACAAACCCAATTAAATATATAAATAAAGTATTATTACATAAATATATATAAATTTCCCAAGAAACTGGACAGAATCAGGAAGACTAAGGGAAACTGAGCTTCTTTGTTTTTGAAAGGCCTGGGTAATAAAGATTTTCGCCCTCATCAACCTGTATGTAAACACTGAAAAAAGTAAGGTGTGTGTGTGTGGCAGGGGTGGTTAGAGAAGTTTTGAGGGAAGGGGTATTAAGGAAAAGACATGCCTATAGAGTAGAGAGGTTTACATGTTAGGGCACTGAATTAATTAGTAATCACCACTTCTGTGTTACTTCATTACCCTAGACTTCTTTGCCTGCTATTCTGTAAGCTGTAACTCCAATAAACCCCACTATACTTATAAGCAACCAATGATGGGCAAAGATGGTAGAAATTTGAACCAACTCTTAAGTGGTGTTATCAGTTAGCCAAAAATACAATCTTCATATTCTTTCCAAGATCTTTTAAGAAATGAACTAGATCAAAGAGGTTTAATGCATGAGTGATATTTTATAGTTTAAACAATTTCTAAGTCCTCTGCTTCCTGGTCTGATGATAACTACATGCTTATTTTTAAAGGTTTCCTTTTATGTCAAAAGCTTTGAGTTATTATTTAAAGCAAAGAGAAAGTTATTCAATTAGTTTGGTAAGATTCAAATTCAAATTGAAGGATTAATTAGAGTGGTCATGACATAAGAACTATAACAAATAAGGTAGGAAATGAGGGCAAAGCCTTCAGTACCTGAAGGGAAAGATTAATGCTTCATTTATTGATTAATCCAGAGTTGAAAACCACTATAAAATCATAGCCCATATAATGAAGGTGGAATAGAATGGGAAATTCTGAGGATGTTCTCATGACATAAACATCAGTACTAAATGCTTTATCATGATTCACAGCATTGCAATCTATATCTGCATACCAAGATAATTCATAATATGTAGGCTATTATTTCTTGAATGTTCATGATTTTTATTATTAAAAATATAGAAATAAACACAACCGACTAATGTGTACCTCTCTGGGAAGGTTTCTGGCAATTAAATTACATTTGAAAATTTTATGAAAGCTACTAGCCTGAATAATCATTACCTACAACAAACAAATTTCCCCATTTCTTGACTTAATTTCCATTTTTAAAAATTTATAGCCATCCTCAGTTTTCACGATCTCTTACCTGCTATACGACAGGCTGAAAATTTTATCTATCTATCTATCTATCTATCTATCTATCTATCTATCTATCTATCTATCTATCTAAACAGTCTTGAGCTTTTACCATCAGTTGTTTCCTTACTCTTTGGGTGAGTTATTTTTCATATTTAGCTTAAACTAGACTAGCTGTCTCAGATTGCAAACATGTATAATTTTCTTGAAAACCTAAAACCTTTTTGGATATAGCCAAGATCACTGGCTTTTACTCTTAACAATTTGCTTTATTTAAAGCAAAAGCTCACCCTCAAACCCCAGTGTCAGCCTCCTGTCATCTAGCAATTTCCTCTCTGTGTAAAGGGGAGGACACATCTTTAAGATAGAAAGCTCTAACTCTACACATACACACAAACACATAGGGTCTTTTAGAAGATGTAGAAGTGTCCTGTCATAAAACATACAATGTCAGATTTTTCAACAGCAAAAAAAAGAACACACTAAGAGCACATATTAAAGATTACCTGAAAACATAATTATTTCATCATCAAATCTCAGGCACTATAAATTGACCCTTTTCCCCTTTGCTCTGGTCTTTATCTCTCCACAAGTTCTGGGCAGACGGTCAGGAATTAGGGATTTGTTTGGAGAAAGCTATTTAGGCGCAAGTATGCCATGTGAAACTGTGAAGTTAGGGCTCTCAGAAAATGGGAGAAAATCTGCAGCACTTCCTTGGTCCAGAAGCCCCATCAACTTCCATTCTCCAACAGATCACTCAACCTGCTTTGTTTAATCCCCTTTACCACTAACCTTGCCAGAGCTTCACAGCTCCTTCTGCTCTGCTAAGCCAAACCTGCTAAGTAGATTGTGGCTGATTGTGTGTGAGTCACCTCAAATCCTGCCAACAGATGGCCTTTCCCAAGTCACCTTCTGAAGCCCATGATCCTAGTGCCCTCCCTCCAAGACACTCTAAGGAGTTGGTGTTCCTGCCTTCACCAGCCCACCCTCTCATCTCTCTCTTTTAGTCTCTTCTGGATGCAGAGGGCAGCACTTCACAAACATGTTTCATCCAGGAGGTTGCAAGGGTTTGACACGTGTCTTGCTCCATGGGCCCTAGAAAGGGAAGCCCCGTGAGGTTGGAGCCTGGGTAAAGAGATGGGAATGGCTGTTCGGGTCACCAGGAGCCACCAGTGCAGATGCTTAGAGTGCAAGGACCATTTGTCACTCAAATCTACCACCAGCACCAACTTTTCCCCCATGGAAGCCAAAAGAAGGTTCCAGACAGAAGTTGGTGGCATTGGGTTCTCAGCTAACCAGCACTCAGGGCAGATGCTTATGACCCCAATTTCATCAACATTGGGTGGAAGCAGTTCAGGCAGGTAGCAGCCGCTTGCCTGGGCTGGTGCCAAATGCGGATACAGACCAAGTGAGTCACTGCCACACAGGATGGAGCCTAACAGAAGTCAGAGGTGGAGCAGATGGGGCAGGTACTGCCATACCTCAAAGCACCATGTCTTGAGCTGGAACTGGGCACCTGGGACTATGGGGACTGGATGAGCAGCTAAGGACCCATCCCCTCCACATCACAAGCCCTGCAGCTGCCTGCTGTGTGACCCTGTAGCCACAGGTCCCCTCTATAAGCTCGTGTGCCCTTTTGGTGGGGATGGTCTACTCTGGGCTCTGGAAGTAGTCACAGTGCTGGAAGTGAGGAGAGTCTACTCTGTCACCTTAGACTCAATGATAAGACACCTTGACCTAATTCTCAGAATTCAAGCTCTAGGGTTCTGGCTTAGGGGACACTCTGGAAAGGTAGCAGCAAAAAATAATGTTGAATATTCATCTGCACACATGTATACAAAATGCACATACTTGAAAGATTTTCTAAGGCAAGAATTATTAGTCTCCTTATCAATGGGATTGATGGAATTACATCTAGTTAGTAAGAAATCAGGTTTTGAAACCAGACTGTCTGATATTTAACATAAGATTTAATATTTAACACTACTCCTCTCGACTCATAATAGCTACGTATGTATATACTGAACATTGGCCATGATATGGGCACTGTTAATATGCACTTTGGGTAACTATTTGAGCAACCCATTCTGAAAACTAATAAAACTATTTTGATAAAGAAGTTGTATATTTTTCACTGGAATACTACTCAGCCATAAAACAGAATAAAATAATGCCATATGCAGCAACATGGATGGACCTGGAGATTGTCATTCTAAATGAAGTAAGTCAGAAAGAAAAAGAAAAATATCATATGATATCGCTTACATGTGGAATCTAAAAAAAAAAAAAAAAATACAAACCAATTTTTTTACAAAACAGAAACAGACTCAGACACAGAAAACAAACTTATGGTTACCAGGTGGGGGAAGGGGGTGGGAAGGGATAAATTGGGAGTTCAAGATGTGCAGATACTAACTAATATATATATATATAATAGATAAGCAACACGTTCATGCTGTATAGCACAGGGAACTATATCAATATCTTATAGTAACTTAGGTGAAAAAGAATATGAAAATGAATATATGTACATTCATTTATGACTGAAGCATTATGCTGTACACCAGAATTGACATAACATTGTAAATAGACTATACTTCAAATATATATATATATATATATATATAAACTATGTTATAGTTTAGGTTGAAGGGGAAGAAAAATTAATCTGTGTCTTCCATTTAAATCTTCTGTTTTAAAGAGACACTTTTGAAATATGGCATAGAACAATGACTTATTAGCTCTCAAAATGCTATCAAATACCATTTGAGAAGATATCTTCCTATATTAGGTCATTTTTATAAAAGAGCAAGAGTGAAAACTAGGTAGCAAATATGTTGATTCTTCTCATATCCTGCCCAGGGAATGATGGGGATTTCCCTTAAAATACTCTCAAGCATCAACAAATAGAGCTGAAATCAGTAACTGTATCTCTGCTTATACAGGCATACCTAATTTTATTGCACTTCACTTTTCTGTACCTCACAAATATTGGGTACTGTTTTCGTTTCTACACAAATTGAAGGTTTGTGGAAACCCTGCATTGTCAGATGACGCTTAGCACTTTTAGCAATAAAGTATTTTTTAAATTAAGGTATGTACAGTATTTTTTTCCTGGACTGTAATTTTTAATACATTGTTTTCTTAGATATAATTCTATATCAGACTTAGTAGACTGTAGTATAGTGTAAACATAATTTTTATATGAACTGGGAAACCAAAATATTTGTGTTACTTGTTTTATTACAATATCACTTAATTGCACTGGTCTGGAACTGAACCTGCAACATCTCTGTGGAAAGCTTATACGACAACTTAACTGAAAGGATTTAAGAATTAAGTTCTCTGATCTCTAAATAGTGGGCTAGGATTCTCTAACCAACTTATAAGAACACTGTAAAAAGCATGTCCATTTTAGGAGTAACTTGGCAATAAAAATAGTATTTCTCTGCATTTTGTAACTCTCAACTCATCATAGGTCTAAACAAGGTCTGGAATTTTTTTTTTCTAACTCAAAAAAATATGACAGGTTCTCTGAAATATAGGTGGTGAGAAGGCATTACTTGCATCTCTTAGAATAAAGTCATTTACCCAATGTCATAGAATTAAAGAGTAAATGTAGAAGGGATGCTATTCTTTCAGCCTCCCGACCCAATCAATTTAATTTTTTCTCCATATACTGCCAGTTATTTATAATACACTACTATGATAATTTTACATTTTTAAGTAACTTTTGTAATCAATGAAGGAGTAAAATGTGACATAATAGCAGTATCTTTTTCCATTTCCAGATAGAAAAGACAGATAATGGCTGATCATTAATCTCACCATAGCAAGTAGTAGAAGTAGATAAAATTAAATTTCCTATGAAAGATATCAGAGAGCTGTAAATACAAATAAAACTAGATAAACTAAAACTTCAGTGAGTGAAGAGGCCTTCATAGGTGAGCTGAGTTTTCTGGCTGCTTTCTTCCCCATGAACATTTTTCAGAGTTTGGCTATGGACTAAGGATTAAGTGTATTAAAAGGAGAAAATCTTTACTAGGGGAAAACAATGAAAATAGTGGGGTTTGTGACATTGGTTACAGGTGTTAAGAACAAAAATAAAACAATATTCCTATGGAAGCACTGAAAGATTTCTCTACAGGATCATAGCTGAGTTATAGAGTGGCATGGTGCTCTAGAAAGCTGGATTAAAATAGAGTGAAATTTCCTACAATCTTGTATTGCTTAGATGACAAAGACCTGTTAGAGGACTGTAATAAAACTACAAGATGTTTTATATTTGAGACATTAGAAATCAGAGATATACTATGTCCAGTGAAAGCTGCAATCCAGCCCTGAACCTATACAAATACTGATTAGATTGAAATGACCAGCATCTCAACAGATTTTTCTTATAAAGTTGAAACTCTTCCCTGGGTAAATCAAAATAATTAAATATCTCATTGTAGCTCTGGTTTGCATTTCTCTGATAATTAGGGATACTGAGCATTTCTTCATGTGCCTATTGGCCATTTGTGTGTTTTCATTGGAGAACTGCTTGTTTAGGTCTTCTGCCCATTTTTGGATTGGGCTGTTTTGTTTGTTTGTTTGTTTGTTTGTTAGTTATTAAGGTGTATGAGCTTTTATATATTCTGGAAATTAAGCCCTTGTGAATTGTATCATTTGCAAATATTTTCTCTCATTCCATAGGTTGTAATTTTTTTTTTTGCTTATGGTTTCCTTTGCTACGCAAACGCTTGTGTTTAATTAGGTCCCATTTGTTTATTTTTGCTTTTATTTCTATTGCCTGGATAGACTGCCTTAGGAGAATACTGCTAAAATTTACATCAAAAAATGTTTTGCCTATGTTTTATTCTAGGAGGTTTATAGTGTCTTGTCTTATGTTTAAGTCTTTAAGCCATTTTGAGTTTATTTTTGTGTATGGTGTGAGGGAGTGTTCTAACTTCACTGATTCACAGGCAGCTGTCCAGTTTTCCCACCACCACTTGTTGAAGAGACTGTCTTTCCTCCATTGTATGTTCTTGCCTCCTTTATCGAAGATTAATTAACTGTAAGTCTGTGGGTTTATTTCTGGGATCTCTATTCTGTTCCATTGATCCATAAGTCTGTTTTTTTGCCAATACCACACTGTGTTGACTACTGTAGCTCTGTAGTATTGTCTGAAGTCTGGGAGGGTTATTCCTCCAGCCTCTTTTTTTTTTTTCCCTTTAGTATTGCTTTGGTGATTCTGGGTCTTTTGTGATTCCATATAAATTTTAGGATTATTTATTCTATTTCTGTAAAAAATATCCTTGCTAATTTGATAGGTATAGCATTAAATGTGTAGATTGCTTTGGGTAGTATGGCCATTTAAACAATATTAATTATTCCAATCCAAGAGCATGGGATATCTTTCCATTTATTTAAATCATCTTTAAGTTTCATGATCAATGTTCTGTATTCTCCACGTGTAAGTCTTTTATATCCTCAGATTTATTCCTAGGTTTTTCATGTGATTTTAAAAGGGATTGTTTCTTTACCTTACACTAACAATGAAATATCAGAAAAGAAATGCAACTGATTTCTGTACGTGAATCTTGTATCCTGCTACCTTGCCCAATTCTTTTATCAGCTCTAGTAGTTTTGTGTTTTTGTAAGCCTTAGGGCTTTCTATATATAATATCATGTCACTTGCATACAGTGACAATTTTATCTCTTCTCTCCTAATTTGGATCTCTTCTATTTATTTTTCTTGTCTGATTACTGTCTGGGACTTCCAGTATCATGTTGGACAGAAGTGGTGACGATGGGCTTGTCTTGTTCCAGATTTTAGCAGGAAGGCTTTCAACTTCTCACCGTTGAGTATTAAGTTGGCTGTGGCAGGGTGTCTTATGTTCACGTTCTACCTCAGCATGTGAACTAACTACATAGATACACAATGAACTTTCAAATGTGCTCACTTATGAAAATTAATTCTTCATCATTTGGTTCCTTTATTTGCATAGCAAAGATAATATCTTTGAGGATCTGAGGGTCAATACATAAAGTCGGGTTGCAGAGTATCTGTTTGGAGCTGATATGCCGTGAACTTTAAGAATAAATCTGTCAATTTTGCAATGAGTGGCACACAGTAAGTGATCATATCAATAAATGAGAACTTAACAATACATTTTGCTCACTTTTTCACTCCTCTTACCATAAACCATGTTGCCTTTATTCATTTACATCAAAGGATCAGCCAGTGACAGCCATGTGCCCTGCTGCCTGCTTTTGTAAACAGTTTTATTATAGCACAACCATGTCAATTGATTCATATATTCCTTATGGCTACTTTCATAATACAATGGCAGAGTTAAATATTTAGTTGTGATAAAGACCATATGACCTGCAAAGCCTAAAATATTTACTATGTAGCAATTTACAGAAAAATTTGTTGAACTCTGCTTTATATAATGGTGTTCAGTAATCTTCCATTGGTTTTGCTTGATAATTTAACTAAGGATTGTCATTTCCACAATACTGTGACCTCATGGTGACATTTTTTTTAACCCTCATTGTTTCATACCTAGCTCCTAACAAAGAACCTGGAATACAATTAGAAAGTTTCATTAAGTCATTTTCAGTAAACAAATATCTATTAAACATATATGTGTGTGTGTGTGTGTGTGTATGTGTGTGTATATATATATAAGCAATTGATAACTATGGATATTTTGAGAAAAAAGAAGAAAAATAAGCATTGTAGAGTAAGAAAAAGGTAGCAGAGGCAATATAATTCAAAGGGAAAATGAATAAAACATAAAGTATACACAGTTTCAGTAATCTACAAAGGAAAAACTGACATGTTCAAATTTAAGCAATGCCTACAACTATATACTGTTATTTCCTAGGGACTAAGAATTTATTGATGTACCCAGCACTTTTATTGAGACACCAAAACAGTAGGGGGGTGACTCAGAACTTTGAAATTCACCTTAAAATTGTTTTTTCATTTAGCAAATAGGTTCTTAGGAATATCCTTTTATGAGGAAGCCAGATGCTGTAAGAAACAGCAGGAATCTAGAGAAATGATACAGCCAAAGGACAGAATATGTACGAATGGCTGTCAGACAGTGTTACATTCTGGATTTATTTCTACTTTCAAAAGGTGTATGGGAAA
Organism: Camelus ferus; assembly: GCF_009834535.1. Classification (NCBI taxonomy): domain Eukaryota; kingdom Metazoa; phylum Chordata; class Mammalia; order Artiodactyla; family Camelidae; genus Camelus; species Camelus ferus. The sequence continues at coordinate 19,455,756 of NC_045706.1, read as the reverse complement.
CATCTTTCAGAATAAAAATAAAAAACTTCCAGATAAAGGACTATTGTTAAGGAAAGGCTTATTTTCTATTGAAATCAATTTGAGTGTCTGTATCCATAATTTACTGAACTGTTGAGCAGTGTATGTCATTTGTCTTAGACATGGTACTATAAATATTTTATGACTTTAAATTTTTACTAAGATCACAGGTGTATGTGTTTAATGTTTCAAAGCAGAAAAGTAACACACACACAAAAGGTTACTTCAGCCGATAACTCTCCCTCTCACACAGAAGGACCAAGACTAAGCTGTCTTCATGACAACAGAATAGCCTGAGTCTTGGTCCCCTAATCTCCCAGTTCCATAAAAATGGCATGAAGTTCTCAGCCCCTAAGAGTAGTTTTTGTATTAGATAATAACAAACTACTTCTCAATATTTTAAATAGGTCAATAAGTTGGGAAAGCACTGGACTCATTGTCAAACAAACAATCGTATTTAACAAATATGTTTGTCCTCTTACTCTCTTAACGGGTGTGGTTGGAAACAAAAGAATCGAATTCTTTAGATCGTCATTTGGAGTCTCCTGGCCTTGTGATAATCCACATGAAATTGCAACATGTGGTGCACAAAGAAGAGTGTTAAGGATTGGATTGGAAATGTTAGAGAAGGCCAGATGACTGATGACCCCAAAAGCCAAAATAAAGATCTGCCTTTTATTCTGTGGTCCAAATAAAAATTACCCAGACACACTGTAAAATACAATCTTTTCCTTAACCCCTGATACCAAAGTTAAAGTGAGAACTCTATTCTAAGAGGGAAATACAAAGGGAATAAAATCTAGGTGGCTTCAAATTCCCTTCACAGCATCTGTTGGTCACTCAGAACCAATTTAAGCATGTTTCCCAGCAGTAGAATAGGATCAACAACTATGTAAAAGTGAGGAGTAACACACATATTTGGGGCTGCGTGGTAAGAGACCCATGCTTTTTTGTAGAAATAAAGTGAGAGAGATGGATGTTTCCTCTGGTGCTTAATTATTCAGACCATCCTTGACAGGTGGCAAAAAAGCATGGAGATTGAGGGTGTGAACTTTGGAACCAAATTCTCCTTGGTTTACATCCTATTGCTCCACTTACTCATTGTGTGTACTTAACCCTCTCTCTGCCCCAGTTTCCTTTGTTTATAAGAGGACTTCATTAGATGTGGGTTCGATTCAAGGAGATTACCCACATAGCACCCTTACCCCTGCAACACCTTAGCCACTTAACTCCACTCTCTGCACATAAACTCTCAGTTCTTATTATGAATGCGCAGTTGCTGGTTAACATCTCAGTTTGAATAGTTTTTATCGATCCTGTGGTAGTGGCAACCGAACATGTCCTTCAAAATCGATAAGTATGTAGAGAAGGTGTAGCTATGGAGACAATTATGGATTCTCAGATTACATTCCATTCAAATTACACTTTGTAGCAAGATAATGTTTTATGATACCTATGGTACACAGGAGCCCTGCTCTACGAGGAAGGAATTTCTTCACTCATTTCCCATATATTATGTTAATGCTGGTATGCAGCAATAACAATATTCTTGTCGTTTTTAACTTAATGACTAAAAATCTGCTTTGATCAAAATGTCAGGTTACATTCACTTGAACACAGCCATCTTAGAGTTACAGCCAACTCCCTCCTAGAAATGACTGCATTTTGCCCAAACATCGAGGGCAGTATTTTTCACTTCAGATGATCCAAGGAATTGAGGATAATGCTGATGTGTGGGCACTCACTGGTCTGGTGTCCGTGGCACCCTGGACTATCCCAAAGATATAAACCTGCATCACTCAGTGGCTTCTCAATATGGAGATGGGGAGAGGGCATCACAGACATCTCAGTCAGGCAAATGAGGCCTAGACAGATGCGGTCAGTAAAGTGCCACAGTGGAAATTTCAAGACAACTATTATTAAAACAGGATGCACAGTGAACCCAGATCAAGACAGCAGAACAGGAACTCAACACTTGCTGCTCCTGAGACAGGGCAGAGAGGGCAGACTGACACTGCATGGCTGGCTGACTGGTATCCTATGACTGCCTTGGCATATGCCACAGCCTGAGATGAGTGAGCACTTCAGCCCTGCTTGCTTCACCTCACAGCTCCACACTGGAGTGAAAGCTTCCATGTTTGAGGAAAGGCCTCAAATGTGAGGCACTGAAGTGACTCAAACCCAAAGGGGCATCTGAGCAGGGTAGGGGCAGCCACTGCTCGCATTTCCACAGGTGACACATCAGACGGAGTCTAAATAGTTGATGGCAGCCAAACTGCCACAGCCCAGGCCCCAGGCCTTGCTAATGCCAGCCTCTCTCTCCCCAGCACTGCCCCATTCTGAGGCAAGTGTGCCAGTGCTAGGAGTGGGGAGAGCACACACTTGAAGGAGACTGAGTTGGCTCAGATCCAAACCTCAGGGCTTCTGCTTCAGTAACATGGGATCTGACTCTACCTCTTATAGGGTAGTGGTGCTCACTGAGCATAGGAGAAGCTCCACATCACATCTGGCTCCAGCCCTGGCCCCTGCATCTCCAGCCCCACCTCCTACCAAGGTGACAGCTGCTGTAAAACCCTGAGAAAAAATTTGATTTGTATTCACATCAAATCCAACTCTCTCATCAAAACTACTGGGCACACACAGACTGTTTAAGGATGCTCTCACATAAGGACACCCTTTCAAGACCACAACAGGTAAATTTTTCACCTAACTTCATAGAAACAGAGAAAGTTAAACAAAATCTAAAATCAAGTAAACTACAATAATTAGCAAAGAGATAAATATGAGGCTGCAAAATATGACATCAAAAACACAAAAGGGGGAGGGGAATAAATGTAGATTTTTAGAATCTGTTTGAACTTAGAGGACTACCTGTTAAAAAGAAACATAGTTGAGGTCAGCATGTATGAACCCCATGAAACCACAATCAAAAACCTACAATAGATATATTTTTTCATGCAAATAGAATCAATAAGAAAGAAGGGATAGTAATACTCATGTCAGACAAAGTAGACTTTAAAACAAGGTCTATAACAGAAGACAAATAAGGGCATTGTATAATGATAAAAGGAGAAATACAAGAGGATATTACACTCATTAATACATATGTACGCAATACAGGAGCAGCTAAATAGATAAAGCACATCTTAATAGGCATCAAGGGGGAAACTGACAACAATGCAATAAATGTAGGGGACTTTAACAACCCATCTGAATCAATGGACAGATCATCAGACAGAAAATAAGTAAGGCAACTGTGGTCTTAAATGACACAATAGACCAGTTTGACTTGGTAGGTATCTACAGGACATTCCATGCCAAAATAGCAGAATACGTGTTCTTTTCAAGTGCATACGGATGGTTCTCTAGGATAGATCACATGCTATGCCACAAGGCTCAGCAAATTAAAGAAGAAATTATATCAAGCACATTTTCAGACAATAATATGAAACTAGAAATTAATTACAAGAAGAAAAATGGGAAAAGCACAACACATGGAGAGTAAACAATATGCTACCAAAAAAACCAAACAAACAAACAAAACAATGGGTCGACGAAGAAATCAAAGAGAGTATCAGAAAATACCTTGAGACAAATGAAAACAGTAAGTCAACTTCCCAAAAATACAGGATGCAGCAAAAACAGTTCCTAGAGGGAAGTTTCCAGTGACACAGGACTACCTCAAAAAACATACAAAAATTCTCAAACAACCTAACCTTCCATCTAAAGGAATTAGAAAAAAGAACAAAGCCCCAAATCAGCAAAAAGGAAGAAAATAATAAAGGTCAGAGAGGAAATAAATAGAGACCAAAGAAAAGAAAAAAGACAATAAAAAAGACCAATGACACTAAGAACTGGTCATTTGAAAAGATAAACAGAATTGATAAACCTTTAGCCAGGCTCACCAAGAAGAAAAGAGAAAGGACATATTCAGTGGTTAAAAGCTGAAAGCTTTTCCTTTAAAATCAGGAAAAAGGATGCCCACATTTGCCTCTTTTATTTAACATAATGTTGGAAGTCCTAGCCACAGCAGTCAGACCAAAAATTCAGTAGAATCACCCAAAATTGCAAGAGGAAAAGTAAAACTGTCATTATTTACAGAAGACATGAGACTATAAATTTAGAAAACCTAAGGTCTCCATCCAAAAAAAAAAAAAAACTATTAGAACTAATAATTCAGTAAAGTTGCAGGATATAAGATTGATATACAGAAATGTGTTGCTTTCTTATAGAGTAATAATGAACTATCATAAAAATTAATTAAGGAAACAACCCCATTTACAATTGGATCAAAAAGAATAACAAACCTAGAAAGGAACTTAAACAAGGAGGTGAAACACCTATACTCCGAAAACTATAAAACATTGATATCACGTGTTCTGGGACGGGAAGAATTGTTAAAATGTCCATACCACCCCAAGCAATCTACTCAGTCAATGCTTTCTGAAGGCCCTACCGCACACATACTCACCATGTCCCAAGAATATAAATCAGTGTTCTCCTGAACTTGCTACATGACTTTCTTTAAACACAGAAAGTGCCATTTGATTTGATGGTGTTTGTTTCCATGACAGAAGTTAACCCCATTTCATAGCACAGAAGCACTCACTAGTCCTGCTTCTAAACAAACTGGTCATAATCCCAACTCCAGTATAACTGCATGGAAGATCTCTGCAAAGGTAAATCGGTACTGGATTTTCTTCCTATCAGGTTGTTGCAAGAATAATAGAACACATATAAAATCCTAAGCATAATGCTCATGATGCATTTTATCATTGTTCAGTTAATAGTAACATCACTATTATTAGAAGGTACTTCTACTTTTTCCATAATGATGATCAGTGATGTGTTCCAATTCTGGCAGCAGTGTAGATGCACAGTATCAAAGTGGGGAAGAAAAGCACTGACTTAAAGGCTCAGAGGAACTGCACTAGGGAGTTTAGAGTTCCATTTAATTTCCACATTAAATCAGTGAAGTAGGCTTTATATTCTCTCGTTTATAGATGAAAACACTGTAGTTTTGAGAAGTGACAATACCTCTTTCATATAATTTGTATGTTATGGACGTGGGTTTCAAACACCCAACTAGTTCTCCTCGATGTTTGCATGATTTTTTTTCCATACCAGTGTCTTGTTTTACATAAGAGGTCAGGTTAAATGATGCACAGGCATCTAACTGTTAACTGGAGGTCAAGGCTATCACTGATGCAACCCTGACCTTGAGATCAACATGGCAACTGGTAACAATCATGATCTACAACAATATGAACATTTCTCATGTTCTAGATATATCAGTATTAACATTTATATCACAAACTAAGTAAGTGTGCCTATAATAAAACTATTACAGAATGGGTGACTTAAACAACAATAATGTATCTGAAGTCCAAGATCAAGGAGCCAGAAGATTTGGTATCTGATAAAGACATGCTTCTTGGTTTGCAGAAGGCTCCTTTTTGCTGTTTCCTTACGTACCTGAGAGATCATCTGTCTCATGTGTTTTCTTACAAGTGCACTAACCCCATTCATGAGGGCTCCACACTCATGACCTAATTGCTTCCCCAAGGCCCCACCCCTAAATACCATCACGCAGGGGATTAAGGCTTCCACATATGATTTTGGAGGAGGACACATATGTTCATTCCACAGCATAAAGGTTCTGTGTAAGCCAGATTGCCTTCATGGTCTCTCTGCCTCACATCATGCTGCTCTCACAAACTGCCAGTGGCTTCTTTCTTCCTCTGACTATGTGTCTATCCCTCATACCCAAGGTCCATCACAAGTGCCAGTTCTTTGAAGTGGGTTGTGTAGACTTTTTTTTCATCTTTCTCTGAACTCCTATTTCAAGCATGGTCTGACTCACACAGCCATGAAGTTTACTTGTGTGTCCTTTGCCAGGTCTCCTTTGGTTGAAAGTAACATATCACTGAAAATATCTTAAGTGAAGATAATACAATGAAGAAACAAAAGGATACCTCAGGAACCTAGAAACAGGTCACAGAGGCAGGCCGTGGGAGGGCCTTGGACAACTTCAGGAAACATGGATGTCTGTGTCTCTCTGTTCGTCTCTACAAAAACAATTGGAGGTCTGATTTCAGGATATCAAACTCATCAGGGACAAAGAGTGACAATCTACCACTGAGTAAGAAGGATTGAACTACATCTTTTAAATTTATCTCACTATAGCTCATTTAGGTGAATGTTTCTTGCAAGTACCACACTGACATATAATTTTCATTTTTTTCATGGCTATTCAATTCTATGGGGTAAAGCTGCCAGTCTAAGTTTTTATATTTCAAGTTTAAAAATCCAATTTGAAATGAATACACTTAAAAGCAATAATCTCTTTGTCTGCTTGAAAGCTTCTTCTTCTAAAATATACAATGTGTCCTTTATATAGAGAGACACCTGGCTAAACTGGAGGAAACATGAGAAAGGGAGGGAGTGAGAAAGAGAGGATGCAAGGGGCACACACTTCAGCTAAAAACACACTTGAGAGATACATGGCATGTTTTGTTTCCATCCAATTTCACAAGGTTTTATTGAATTTCTCTTATAAATGGGGAGGCACTGTGCAGAACACTTTGTGATAAACAACAGAGTCTCCTCACTCAAAAATCTCACAATCTAAAGAGAAAGGACACATGAGCCTAAGTAGTCCTAATTCATGGTAAACTGCAACACATGCTTGGATGCAGGGGAAAAGGCCAGAATAACCCTAGAGACAAAGATGCTTGCAACTCAGGGAAGAGAGACTTCTCACCAGACACTGAGGAACATGGGATTGAGGATAATCTTTAAATCTAAAGTAATTTCTTTCCCCAAAACAACTCCAATAAAGGCCTCAGGTGCGAAGGTTGTACACTCATCACATACCATGCAAGCACTTTAATTAAATGCTTACTTGAAGTTTTACTGGGTTCTCATTTTTAATGTTCTATGTATGATGTTTTATCAGTATTCTCAAAGCATTTCAAGTACCAAGTATTGAAATTGAGTTATTAAACACAGATGCCACAATTTAGGCACTTATGCCATGAATTTTCATCTGTAAAATGGGAGTGTAGGACTTGCTGTCAGAAGCTAAATATTATGTAAAGACCTTGGATTTAGGTCTAGGGAAAAAAAGGCTCTTAGTAAAACATATTTGCAAGTATTGCTGTCTTTATAAAGTGCTCCATTCCTGGGGCCTAACAGCACTTAGATAAATCTTAAGAAGTATCACTAATCAAATAAAGTCCATTTGTTTAACTTTGTTTTATGCTTCTTCACAGCACCCCCCAAATTATCTCATCCTCACCATGGGACCCTCCCCATAAATCATTTTCTAACTTCTTTGAGTGCAGCTTGCCTAACTTTCCAAACTTGAATCATTTCTTTCTCTAAACATAATGGCCAGTTTTGTGCCTCAAGGACTGGCCCCGCCTTCTGGGTCGAATGAAGTATTTCTCTGCCATTAATTCCAATATTTTAATCCCTGTCTCCAAGTGAAATGCAGAACTTGACATCTACCATTTGCCTAGTCCAATAGCATCAAACCCTGGCATACACTATGTTTGACAGATTCTAATTTGGAAAGCATCTGGATGAAGACAACATAAGCCCCTTTAATGTGTCTGTCACTGCAGAGAACCGTATAAGCTGATGATGGTCAGAAGTTACAGGGGCTGAGTGTGAGGCCACTTGGAAAAGCAGGAAATGTCTTTATGGACTTTATTTTCCAGTAGTAGTAAATTAGTAGACTATAGACTACATTGGAAAATTAGAAACAGTGACAAGAAGCAAATATAGACCCCCAATCCTCACCAAAATATGTATCTCCAGGTTTTCTTCATATAAAATTATATAAATGATGTTTTTAAATAATTAAAAAATTCTAACAGCCTGTTAACTTCAAATCTGTAAAGACCCCACCCAGGCATCATGCATGATGTACTTTCTCCCATGATCTTCAGATAAGAGACTGTCACTACACATTCACTTTGTTGAAACCACTTCCATCACCCATTTTTAAGACTGATTTTTTTTAAAATTAAATGTTCTTAATTTTAGACAGCCTCTACTAATGAGACCAGGACACAAGAAGTCAAGTGATCAGGTTGTCAGCATGAAGGCAGGAGAAAGCCACTTGCTCTTTCCTTTATTGAAATTCCCTAATTGAGAGGCTTAGAGGATTTTCAGGCCAGAGATGGCCCTCTTATTACTGGGTAGGAGGTTGGAAATGGGGGTATGAGAAAAGGAACAGACTCATGTACTGTGCTCTTAAGTCTTGAGTAGTGTTTCTTTATTGAAGGAAATGGTTGCTTAAGAAATCAGTTACTGGGACAAAAAATGTGAACATTCCTATATTGGAAATGTTCAATGGGCTTCGTGTGGTAAGACAGAAGTTGAAGATTCCGCTGTTTTCTCTACACACACAGGTAAAAAAACAAAAAGAAGAGAACTACAAAGAGAGAAGTTGAGTCCCACAGTTTGCTGATGTGAACCAATGAATACTGCCTCTCACTAGATAATTGGCAAGATGTGTGCACTAGTAATAAGCTACCAGTCTCTGTTAGCTGTGCCCCTTTAGAATGGGAGAGGGGCAAACCTGGTCTCCCACTAGTGATGCCAAGAGAAGAACTGTGAGAGCTCAACCATACCAACCAAACCCACCAGCCCTACCACTCCAGAACCACCTTTAATAAATCCACAGTCTAAACAGTAATAATGTCCTTCACATTCAAATATAGCTTTAAATCAAGTTTTTTAGCCCCTGTTTCCAAACACAGTGCATTTGTGTTTGGAACCTTGGGACCCAACCAAGATGTATTCACTTTGCCCACTCAAGTCAGTTAATGACACCTTGTGACAAAGCAGTCTGTAAGCTTTATGATTACAAGAAACAGAAGGCTTTTTTCTTTGTTTCCATCTAGTACCCTGATGAGGAGATCATGAAGAGAAATGCTTCAATCACAATGCATCACCACATTGTTTCCAAATCTTAGGGTATTCTAGGACTGGCTTCATGTGGTTGGCACACCCATTTACCACCTCAATATGGCTTGAAATTTGATTTTTTTAACTTAGCAATATTTTATCAAGGAAGTTTTGACTGATGCTCTATTTATGCTTTTTTTTTTAATTAACATATTTATAATCTATACCAATCAAAATCCACCAGTGACCTACTCTCCACATTAGGAAAACATCAATCTCATGCTCAGTTATGTTGTGTCCTAAAGATCTAACATTTTCCTAACGTGAGGATACTCTTATATGGTGTTGATAAGCTTTGAGAATCACTTCAAGCTCTGCCACTCACTCTTGCTTTGACTTTAACTCTGCCTGGTCAGGCCAATTTCCATCTCACTGACTTTGTATCCCTACTTTTTCTCTCTTCCTCATGCCTACAGGCTGTTGACACTAATGAGCTGTTTGCCTAATTCTTTATTTGCAAATCCTCATCTTGGTTGTGAGCTCCATCCACTTTATTTTATTGCTAGACTCTGCCTGTCAAGCGATAAAAACAAAAGAGCATCTGACACAAATGACTCACAAAACTCCACCAACTATGAAAGCCAACCAGGCACTCACGCCTGCCTGACAGCCATGGACAGGGCTTAGGAATCAGACTTAGTGTGTGAAAGTCATTTACAGAAAGATGCTTAAGTCATTGAAGAATCAGATTTATCATGTGAAAAAATGAAGATATGGTACATGCTTGATGGGGTTGAGATGAGAAATAATTTAGCAAATGTGCTAATGTTCATCTCACAGTACTAGTCATAGGAAATAATAAAATTATGTGCTATCATTAAGATGTATTACTCTATTATCACTCTAACAACTGGAACAAAGTGATTAAATCAATCGCAAACACTATCTTAGATCACTCTGGAGTATATAAAAGTGCTACCTGCTGGCTTGCTCTGTTCTGCCCTCTGATCTGATCTGGGATGTTGGCTGTGGATTGAGACAGGTGTTTTGTTTTTTGTATTTTAATAGAATGGCAGCTCTTTTCTCAGAAAGTCATGAAATCTGGATGAACATCTCAAAAACAATGGAAAAATGGAAGTACTTTTTGGGAACTTTTTTCACCTATGTTGAACTTTGTTAACTAAAACATGCAACTGATAAGACAGACACTAATGCGTAGCTGAACAGGTATCAGAAACCAAACCAGAGACAGATCCTGCTGACAGTGAAAACTTTGGAGGTGACAAAGAGAATGTGGTCTGTCAGAGCAGCATGTGGAACGAACAGAGGACCTCAGCCTTGAAGGCTACTGAAAGGACTTAAAGATCTTTTTAGAATTTCCTGTTTTCTCTTGTGTTGTTAATCACGTAACTTAGAGCAAGAATTCCTTGTTCGCTAATTTGTATCTGTTACTACTTATTATTCCTCATTGACACTACTGCTTTGAGGTCCCTGATAATTTCCTGCCTTTGGTATCATCTTGTTTGCCTTTCTTTTTATACCTAATAAACAATGAGTTGTTTCTATTCCCAGATTTTGCTTTCCCAGAGCACATGCATATCCTTGCGTACCCTGGTCTGGGAAACAAGGGGTACAGAACACTAATAAAATCTGGGGTCAGGTGGAGATCAAGACAGGGGAGTAAAGGGAGGTTGAGCTCACCTCTCCCCACAAATACATCAAAAATACATCTACCTCTGGAACAGTTCTCTCTGAACACCTAGTGAAAGCTGGCAGAAGAGCTATTATATAACCAAAGCTGCAATAAAGATCCCCACCTAACCAGGTAGGATGAAAGGGAAAAAAGGAAATGGGTTGGGACCTGCCCTCTGGGAGGGAGCTGTGAAAGAGGACAGTTTCCCTCACCCCGGGAACCTCCTTCACCAGCTGGGAGGTCCACCAGGACGGAGAGGAGGCTGCAGTGATGTCAGTGCTGGCATGCTGCCAGGCAGGGTAGAGACACTAATGGCATGTTGACAGGTTAATTCTTTCAACCCAGAAGCATGAACTCTGAGAGAATTTGCATGAGGATTTCCCTGTGAATGAACAATTGCTTCGTGTGTTATCACTTTGTGGTCATTTGGCTTGGCACATAGAAACAAGGGTTTAAGTGTTCAGGGAATATTTACCATGTAAAACATATTGTCTGGCTGGTGCTAGAGACTAAGGCACTAAAAAAACACTTCAGAAGAGCAGGGTAGCAGAATGAAGAGTATGGGGCTCTGAAATTACCAAATCTAGTTTTGAATTACAGTCTGCCACTTACCAGCCTTGTGAAAAGGAGCCAATTTATTTCTCTGTTCTGAGCTATCGTTTCCTAATTAGTAAAATTCAGTTAATATGAGTACTCGGTTTGGAGATTTTAAGGGAGATATCTGTGGATGTGCTTTTTAAGCTACCTGGATGGGGTACAGTACATTTGATTTACAGAAGAATAGGTGGTGGTGGTGACATTTTAGAGGGGCTGATCTTTCTGACATAAAGCAAAGGAGGTCTTACTATCTTTCCTTGGGCATTACAGTCCTACCTCAATGTAGCAACGCTTATTTTTCACATTTTCTTAGGTTAGGCAAGTGTTTCATAGTACTTTACAAGGCTGTTATACACACAAGTAAACAAAGCAATCTTAGAAAAATGTTCTCGAACTTATAACGGGGGAAAAAAGGGTTTTGTGGAGATGAAATCTTTGCTTTTTGGCCAACAAAAATGATACTCAGACACTTTAGGATATGATGGATAAACAGGTAATTTCACTGTGATATATTAGCAAGACTTGTCCTATTTTCAGACATTTTCCTTTTGTCCACAGAATACGGGTAGAGCAAGAAATAAGACCCCAGATTCCGCCACACTGAATTCTGACTTTTACCTGGGGGACCTAAACTGTTTTTTGTGTTCTGTTTTTCTTTTAAGGGCTTCCCTAGTATCCCCTCCTCCTCTTTTGTTCTGGTTCCTGACGAATTTTGCCACAGAAGAGCAGAGAATCCTGCTGACAACAGATATAGCTGATTTCATCATGAGTTAAAAACATTCAGCATAGAGATAAATTGCAAACAAGGAGGGGAAACAGTTTGGCTTTTTAAAGAATGATCATTCTCTTCATTCCTGTTTGGCTGAAGTAGGAGAATTCCCGGCAGCCAATCCTGGAGGACCATGTCTAGTGGAATTTTAAAAATTTCATTTGACTGGCCTCTTCTAATTCCACCTGGGGACTCACTCATCCATATAAGGGAGCTGAATATTAGGAGATCTTCCTTGTTACACTATTTCTGTGTTCCATGTCTTAATGTAAATTTTTCTTTACTCGGTTTTACTCTATAAAGAAATAAATATTCACAAGTGAGAAAAGGAAATGAAGAGGTGGGACTATTTGTCACTGGGACAAAAATTTAGGAGTAGGTAGTGACAGAATACCCTTAAAAAAAACAAGCAAGAGATATTAGAAAAAAAAAAGTAACAGTTATCATGAATAAGAACCAATCTGAGGAGGCAGCAGTCATCCAGACCAATAGCAAATAATTTCCTCCTTTATTCTGGGCTCCCCCTGAGCTGAAATGTGCCTGGATATACTGATTTCAGTATAGAGGCTGGTCAGTTCTCAAGTAGTTAACTTCAAATTGATATTTAATCCTTTAAACTATCCATTGCTATCCATATTCGTCCACATAACCAAAGATTGGACAAAAGTCTGGTGGGAGAGGGCACTGGAGCAAGTGAACCAGGAAAGTGGTCTGACTTTGCTTCCTACTGTAAAACAGCTGTTGCTTCCCTGAAGACCCCCATACCCTCTGCCTCTACTTCAGCTTCTCTCAATGCTTACCAGTTTTTGAACCCTGGATCGTCAGAGAAATGCATTTCTGAAACTAACAAGAAGGCAGACAGGCAGCCCACGAGAGTTCTCTGCAGTCTACAGAGCCAAAGGCCGAGATATCTCCCCGTTCTGTATGTCTAGGTGATCAACTGCAGAAATTCTAGATGAATTCTGGAAGTTTAAAAAGCATTAGATTTCAGTTTTTCTCTTTTCTCCAAAAAAGAAGGCTCATTGAATTCCTTGCTTCATGTCTTAAGACTTCCATAATCCTTACCCTCTATAGCAGTTATAATTAAACCTATTCACTGAGTAAATATGTCATTCCAATTAGACTACGAACTCTAATAGAAGCCTTTTCTCTTTTGTGTACTATTATATCCCTGGTACATAGGCTAGGACTTGGTACATAGTGGTGATGCTATACATTTTTGCTGGACAAATGACCGTGTATGTTGTTGAAAACAGGCACCTCATAATGCTGTATTAGGCCCTGGAAATGACCAAATAGAAACTGCTCCAATTCAAAGATTTGCAGACAGCTTTCCTAAGCTATTACAACTATTATCACCTACATGCTCCAAAATAAATTTTAAGAAAAGTTTCCAAGTGAAAGTTAGTTTGTTGGTTTTTTTTTTTTTATCAATAACCATGTTCTAAGAGCCTCACAAGTGCCTTCTAATGGGTTCTGAATTTTGTCATAGCACCTGTTTAAAAACATACATCCCTACATACACAAAACACAGTACTAATAATCTAATAACTACTCTCTTCTAGGCCATTCTTCCCACTTTCCCATCAGGATCTCCCTGACTTCTCTGCATGAGACAGGGAGAAAGAGAGCATACACAGAAATGCAGGCGCACACACACATATTTGGAAATGCATGTACATCTTTCCAAAGTACAAGCTCACTAAGCAGTGATATATATCTTTGTTTCAATTTCTTTCCCTTTAAACCATTTAAACCTTTGCACCATTAAGTACTGCTTACATTAATATGTAAGAACAACAACTACAACAAATTAAGAGGTCCTCAGGTAACACTTTTCCCTTGCAGAGCAAGTTTTAACTGTGATGTTTAAATTCAAGTTTACAAGAGTGAAGAGATTTCTTGGTATTCTATAGGTAGGCAGAAGTCATCAATCATTCAGAAGGTACATCATTCAAAGTCATGAATAAATGGAACTAGTGCTTAAAGAATCCAGTGCTTGCAGGTGTCACTGCAGTGAATGAAAGATGTGGCTCCTTTTGAGTGAAAGGAGGCTCTTCTTTAGGTACCATGGAGGAAAGACAGATAAATGCTCGGAGGAATGCTGGGAGAAACTAGATTTATCATAATGATGTCCAGAGAGTAAAACATAGGGACTTGGAAAACATCTAAGCCAGACTGTAACTATTATCATTGTGTTAAGGTTAAGTTGGTGAAGTCTCATACAAACTAGGGTAGACTGGTGGAGACACAAGGAAGCAGAAACAGAAGCTTATGTTCACAACTTTTCTGAACCTTCTGAGTTGAACATAAATCTCAACAGTGGATGGTAACATAATGGCTTTCACTAACTGTCAGGTTCAATACCCACTAAGCCCAAGAGGAATGACCTGAACCAGGGAGAGTCAGGGTAGGTCCAGGTAGGTAAGGTGAGTTGAACCATGTCTCAGCTCCCACATGAGGCCCTCCTTCACCACTCCCCTCATGCCTGCACTAGTCTTCTCTCTCTTCAAATCTAACTGCTCTGTCAGTTTCAATCACAAGGCCCTCAGTTTTTGTAGCTTTGCAAAACTATAGTGGATGAATTATCACTGGGAATTAATGAAACTAAAACACTTGTTCCTAAATTTGTATTTATAATGCTGTAATCTTATTTTAAAAAGAGGTGCCTGAATTTCATGGTTTTTAGGTCCCACCAAACCTGGATCTCTCCTGCCCAATTTCCAAATAAAAGCTTTTCTTACAGTAACTGCAGGGAATATTAAAGTGCACCAGTGAAAGTGCACCACTGCCAGGCTCCCCACTCTAATATCCTCGGACATGACACAAGGAGAACATTAGACGGTGGGGTCCTCATCATTTTAGAGCGCTGGCTTCTGCCTATTTGAATTTGAGAATTAGAAATGTTAGAATTCTCTGCAGACAGTGTAAAGGATTAGTTTCTTCCCAGTTCCACGAACTGAGATAGGACCTCAGGACCTTATTTTTTTCAGGGGAAACAGGAAGAAAAATTAGATGATGAAGAAATTCTAAAAGCCAGCAGAAGAGCTAACAGGTGATTTACCAGCCAAGGTTACTGCGATGGTTTTAAATGGGTAGTAGAGCAAAACACACTTAATTACTTGGTCTTGTCCCTCAGTTGTCAGCAAAAAGTAAAACAGGGGTTGATTTGGTTTGACTGGTTGTTTGATTTCTGTTTAAAATAAAACAGAGCTAACAAATATGCAAAACTACTGAGAGCACCTAGATAGTAAACTGAAGGTAAAAACCATCAATTTAAAGTGAAGAGGTGAGAGAAAACAGCTTCCTGAGTGCCCGGTGAGATGCTGTGGTCATTAACGCTGGGAGCAGAGTATTTTCAAAGCTTTTCAACTTGTCAAAACCATGGCTGTTAATTCAAAAGAGATGCCTACTGCAGGGCAGTTATTGAGTCCCAGATTTATGAGTGTCACTCAAACCCCATTCCATGGCATCCCCCGAGTCACCCTCATTCACCTCAATCTGAAGCGCTCACTTACCAAATGCCAACTCACCAAACAGTAATTTATACAATGGTAAACACTTGGTTGAAAAAGCACCCGTATCTCCAACTTTCCCACAACATGCATGCATTTATTTTTCCCATGCTTTTGCAGGTTTCTTTCAAAATAATTTAGAATCTTTTTTCACCTGTGTTTCCTACTTTTGGAAAGAAAGTTCAGAAGATCTAGGCATTATTTTATTTATTTACTTATTTAACTGCACTCAATTCCATTTAACAAGTATCTATTGAGCATGAATTACCTTATGATCCCTTTTGTGTTGTCCTGCTAATGTGAGATGTGTCTCTTATAATGTCTAACTCTTTAATATATTTATGCTTTATCCTCCCAGCAAGAGGAGTCTATTAAGTGCCTGTGAAAGTCAGGCACTTACAGAGATGTAGAATTGAGTAGGTCTCTGTCAGTATCCTCAGAGAGGTTCCCAGTAAAGGAACCATGGCACAGAAATGTTCATAACATGACAACTTATATTTTACCCACTTACTGAGGCAAATTTGAGGCTGCATGCACAAATATAAAAGGGACTATTTTTCTCATCTTTATTTCTCCAGCATCAAATCAGTAGTCCAGTGTTACTCCAGTGTACTAGTACACAGAGTAGATCAAGTAAGGTGTTTTTGTCTTTGTATTTTGGACAATAGGATCAACTCAGTATCCATGCAGAATGCAGTGAGGCATCTAATAGTGTACAGGTCATGAACCATGACCTGATGGAGGTAGTGATCTATTTATAAATGGAAACAATACAAGACACCTCACAACCAGACAGAGCCCTAAATGTTGCCGGCTAACTGGCCTCCTGCTTTTTGCTACTCAGATCTCCATTAAAGAGTTTTCCATTCAGCTTCCAGGAGTGTGCTGCTGGCACTAACAGCCTCCAGGTCTTAGCACCTATAGGAGGCATGTAACGTCAGAATCCGCAAGCAGCTTCCAGCCACGGACTGAGCATGGTGAGTGTACCAGGGTCCTCTCATTTCTGCTCATGTGGGACCCCTATATTGGCAAATCTTTGGCCCAAGGACCCCATTTAAGTAAAGTTCTACTTTTTCTTCCACAGATCATGCTTTTGATGCTATATATTAAAACGTATTGCCAAACCTAAAATCACCTAGATTTTCTTTTGTTTTCTTTAAGTTTTCTATTTCTGGACTCCATTCTGTTGCATTGATCTCTGTGTCTATTTCATCTTTTACCTTAAGAGTACTGAAAGTTACATACCTACTTGCTTTTTTCTTTTAATTAAAAGTTTATTGAAGAAAATATACCAAAAACATATCCTGGAAGTGAGTTATGTGGAAGTGATCACCATCTTGCATTTCTTCAACATTTGTCTTTTTTTTTTAAAGACTATTTTTTTAGAGATGTTTTAAGGTCACAGAAAAAGAGGGAGGTACAGAGATTCCCCCATAAATTTCCTGCCCTGACAAATGCATAACCTTCTCCTATTATCAACATCCCTCAGAGTGGTATATTTATTACAACTGATAAACCTACTTTGGCACATCATAATCACCCAAAGTCCATAGTGTTCACTCATGGTGTTGTATGTTCTATGGGTTTGGAAAAATGTATGACATATATCCATCATTACAGTATTAAAGCATTTTCAGTGTCCTAAACATCCTGTGTGCTTTGCCTATTCATTCCTTCTCCCCATCACCGCTCCCTCCCCCCACCATACAACCACTTTTTATTCCTCTTTTAACTTATGTCAATTTTTCTTCATTATTTTGAAACTATGTTGTTTCATGAGTACACATTTTGGATTTTCATGTATTTCTAGTGAATCAAACCTACATGCATTATTGAATGTCTTCAATATTTTGATTTTCAGCAGTTTGTCTATTTTGTGCTAGGTTTTGTTTTGTTTTTATTTATCCTGCTTGTGGCTAAGATTTCTCAAACTGTGGGTTAATCTCTTGTCAAACATGGTCATTATCTCTTGATATGTTTTCTCTTCTGCATTTTCTTTCTTCTGCTTCTGTGAATACAACTGCATGCATGGCAGAATGTCTGATACTTTCCTGTAGTTCTATTATGCTGTTCTTTTACCTCTATCTTTGCATCATTTTTGATCCACTTTTGTTTTCACTTATCTCAACTTTTGCTGCATACAATCTGCTTTAAGATGCATCCAAAGAATTTTTTTTGTTATTTTTAATTTTAAAATTCAAATGTGGTCATTTGAAGTCTACATTTGTCTAAATTTTCCTCTAAATTCTTCAACATTTTAAAACCATGTATGAAATTCTAATGTCTAGCTCATATGTTTGTGACTATTGACTATTTTGTCTATTATTATTTCTTCTATTATGAGTTGTATCTTTCTATTCCTACTTTTTAAAACTGTTAGATTTTTGTGAATGATACTTTGAAGGTATTCTTTTATACTATGTATGTATACACATACATGCATACTGTATATATCTATACTATGTATGTGTTCATATATACTTTTTTTTTTAAAGAAAAGCAGTTAAATTGTTAGATTTAACCTGTCAAGGATTAGCTTTTGTTTTATTAGTTTTCTCCTTTCTACTAAGGCACAGCCTTAACTAATAGGCTGTGGACCTTATTCCTAGGGTGATGCCATTCTAGGATCTCAATTGAATACTCGTGTTATTCTTCAAATTATTTTCACTCTAGCTACTTCAAAACCAGTATACCTGCAGGTCTCTGCAACATCTCAAATCTTTGTCCAGCTCTCAATCCCTCATGTATTTTCGGCTATATCTTGTGCAATGTCACCCCACCCACATGCCACCTAGGATTTTAGACAAGAACAAAAGGAAGTAGCCTGAAGAAAATTCCATGTACTTCTTTAAGGTACCCTACCTTGCAGATTGCAGTTGCCTTAACAGCCCTGAATGCCATTTCATTCATGCAGTGAAACGTCAGCTCCCTTTTGGGGCTCCAACATTTTGCACATTTGGGAAGTATCCCTAAGCAGAAATCTGAGTTGAATATAGTTAACTCACGTAGTAAGTTTCCCTTTCTTTCAAGGAAGAATGCTCCACTCTGTCTACTGCCAAATGCCTTAAAACAACTGATTTATAACCTTGGCCAAATTCTGTAATTGCTTATGAAGGTGAGTCTGAAAGCAACTATTGTAATCAGAATTTTAAGAAGCACGATATATTATCAAAATATGTGTGTGCTCTTTTGAATTCCTTACAGGGCTTTGAGTTTCTTAAGAACATCTCCAATGTCTATCTTGGTTACTAAATTATGGTAAATACGCATTTGACAAAAAATGAACAAATGAGTAAATGCATGATGAGTTTATTAAATGGGAATGTTTTGACTCATCTAATTTGATTAAGAATCATGAAAGGTGACCAATACAACCGAACATCATAAATTTGAAAAGCACTCAGGGCCAGAAATCCAGAGTGATAAATGTTCAAATCCTCACTCCACTGCTGCCTAGTCTGATCTTGCTGAAGTTACTTAAAATCCCTGAGCTCTAGTTTCAAATCTAGAAAATAAGATTTGAAACTGACCCCTGTTAAGGCTTATATAGAACGTAGCTGCTTACAAGCCTGCATCTAATGTAGGAGTTCAAGACTTGCCCACTTTGTTTCTTTGTCTCAGTGGCTATAAATAGCGGTAGGGTCATAGAAACCTATGGACAGATTTTCAAAGCACTCTGTATAAAATACAGTCAGAGCAAAAATTGTGTGGTGTGGGAATGAGTGTTTTTTCATTAACACAGGTTAACACAGGTAATTCTAGCCAAAGTGGTGGATTAGTGCCAGAGAAAGCGTTGTTACTTGTTGATGAGCAGTCTCTTAAATGAGGGCTTTCTCTCAGTGGAAATACACACAGCATGAACAAGAATATTTAGTATCTTAACAGAGCTGCATTTTAAGGAACTAAATTGCTGCTTCTCATACTATAAACTACAAATATTTGTTTACATTAATAATATAGACTTTATCATTAAGTATCAGTGGATCTTGAAGGCAAACTGGGAAAGATACACTGAAATGTGAGATTTGGTCATTTAGAGAAAGATTTCTATGGATGGAGTTGGAAGGGAGCTGTGGGTGTCAACACAAGTCTCTCGTTCTTGACAAAGTATTTAGAATTAGCTAGCATTCCAAGGCATTGATGACTGGAGAGGAAAAGAAACAGGCTGGAAAAATGACTACTATCCAGGAAAGAATGACTACTATCCAAGAGAAAGCAAAGTGGGAAGCAGGGTCTCAAATGGATAAATGAATAGAGTTGAGGTAGGAACGTGAGTTGAGCGAGAGCCAAGACAAGAGATCTTTAAGTTTTTCATAAACGAACTTGCAGCATTCAAAGTGCCCTTTTATGGGGTGATGTGAGTATAGTTCATGGCAGACAGCCTGGTTTACATTTTCAGAGTTGGGACCAACCACCATGGAGTGATAGTGATCTAAAAGGGAAGGAAGATGTTCTGAAGCATGGGAATACCATTAGCCTCACAGATGCTTATAATAGTAATAAATGTTAGAAGTATGAAGGGAAGGCTTCTCTGAGAGAAGGTCATTACTGAGACTCCAGCGTTAATTAATTGGGAGAGGAGACAGCACTCCACAACCAACCCATGGAAAGAGACGGTAAAGCAATCTCTTCGGGGAAAACTAAGAGAGATGTTCCCAGTTGCTCATATTAGACTTTCTCTCACACAGAGGTTAAGAAGCTGACTTAGATGACCTGTGGACCAGGCAAGCTGAAACTCCAGGGCTGCTTGACTAAGGTCAGAATAATCAGAGGGATCTGAGACCGCCATGGTACGAAATGTCTGTCAAGCTGTCAGGATGTCTGGGATTTTTCATTTTCTTAAGTTAGAGGTGATAGAACCGTCGCATTTCTGACAGCACCCAAACAATTTAAAAACAAGCATGACATCGGATTTGGTCCAAGGCAGTAGACAACTGAGCAACTACAGAATTGTGATTTCAGGTTTTAATTCCCTGTATTTTGTATTTTTAGCAACTATTCTTTTATTTTATCCTTTTATTCATCTCATCTTTCCTATTGTTCTGAGGTCATTTTTTTCTTTAATCTCCTACTTTCCCTTTTCCCTTATCCTACAAATAAATAAAACTTAAAAAAGATTTGATAGCCAAAGGCTTCCTGTATTTTCCAAAGACACTTGGATATCCATTAACTTTAAATATCCAAACCTTCTAAATGAAACCTGGCCATGGGTGCAGGACTCATCAGCTAACATTTCGTCACCATCCAGATACACACTTAGAGCTTGTCTCTAAGCCTTATGCCCTGAAATATGAGGTTCTTCTCCCCTTCCATCACATACAAACACAAACCACACCCCCCACCCCATTACACAACATTATCTGTTTTCTTGAACTCCAGTTTTTTAGGGCCTCTGAGTTGATGAAACTCCAGGTGTCCTCAAGCCTAGACCATTCAGTTTACCAGGAGGCGCAGGTAGAAGGCCTATGACTCACTTCAATAGGGAGAATGTATTTTCTAGTGGTTCATCACTTCATCTGTGAATTGAGCGAACACATTTCTGCTAAAGTTAATGAATGTTTTATCTCATAGCCTTTTAAGTAGCAAACATGCCCTTCTCATCCCATTCTCTGGGCAGTAATGGCAATGCTCAGGACTCAGAAATAGAAGGTGACCATTTAACAGAGGTGGCACCATTTTAAAACGCAGTTCCACTTGCTAAAGCCACAGTGGGAGGCTTTGGGAAGAGTCAACAACCTCAGTTTCCTTCAGAAGTCGCGACTCTCTGCTCTAATAAAGCAGAATTTCCTAGATGAACAGGCTGGGGTCCACTTACACAGCAATGACTCTTCTGAGTAACAGGCCAATTTTTACCTGTCTGGTCCAAACCCCTCCTTGTCTTGTTTTGCAATAATGAAACTATATTCTGCATTTTTTTAAACCAAATAGTACCTGTTACTCTTTACCAGCTTCCCTAAATGTTTTACATCTTACATAACCAAAGATAATCATGAAAGCCAAGAGATTTACGTTCATATAATCCTATCAAATGATCCGCATGCCTTACTTACATTTTTCACAGAGGGAAAGACTCTGAAAGTGAAGTGGGGAGACTCTGAAGGTCACTTTCTCTCCACCACAATGTTCCCCCTGGCATTCAACTCCTATGTGAAAAGCAGACAAGAAAGATCACATACATGATTAAGAGTAACACCTCCAGCTGCTATGATTGTATTTCTTTCTTACCACAGCAATCAACACATAGTTACTACTGTGTTTGGGGACTAACACATCTGTCATAGCATGACAATGAGCATTCATTTTGGTCATTAGCAGTTCCGAAACCATTCATCACCTTAGCCTTAATATATTTGGCTGCCTTGAGTCAAAGTTCCCAGAGGTAGTATATTTCAGTCCCTGGAATTCCATTGCTATTTTTGTGGCAATATACATTTATTACTAAGCTTAAGCATGAAGTATTACTTAAGATTGTTTATTGTGTTAAAGTCTACTAAATTAGGAAAGGGAAATTGTCTTGACTCTGGAAGATTGCTCTATAGGATGTTGAAATTCTATTTACTGAGGAGGTATTTTTAGCCTTTTAACATTTATTGTACAACAGATGGTACTCAAATTTTTTTTTGATAGGAATTTACTGTTTTGTTAAATTATATGCAGGTAAGGCTAACTGGTCCCTTTTTTTTTTAAAAACATGAAATTTACATATTTCTCAAACAGGTGAACATTTATATGTTGACTCACTTGATAAGAAAAATAGTTTCACATAGCAATATATGGTTTGACCACTGTGACTTTCTACAGATAAGCAAATTATATCTCAGTGTTTACAAGCTAGCCCACACCGAACAGTTTTGTTTTGTTTTGTTTTTTTGGCTTTGCTCTATCAAGAAGACATTAACCTCTGTCTAGAACTCTATGTAGTTGGCACATATTCTAGATGCTCAATTCAACACTCAAGGAGTGATGGGGAGAGAGGCAAGGGAGGACTTTTCTCATTTGGGCAGTACTTAGAATTCATACAAAATTAATATATTTATTGATCACTTTTAAGCTTTTTTTTTTTTATATTCCTCACTTGCTCATCTGTGAGCTCAGACACAAGCTGATCAATAATTTGGTAGACGTAAGCACTACAGAATGTCATATTTGTAGAATCCTTGGAAATCAGCTAGTTGAAAAACCTCCTAATTCTATTGGTTGCAAAATTCTTCCAGAGTGGCCCAAAGTCATGCAACTAATTCTAGACAAAGTAGAAATTAAGATTAGCTCTCTAGTCTAGTAGTTCTTTTCACTATTAATTATTAAGGAGTTAAGGCATAGGGTAGATGATCAATCATTGATTTATTTTAAAACATTAAGTACCTACTACATGTCAGGGATTTGGGATTCAGGAATTTATTACACAGGTCTACTTCTTGACCTCTCATTTATATTATAATGTAGAAGACATTGAAGTCTCACCTAACTGTGACTGGAATCTATAATACTATCTTTAGCAAGGATTCCGCAGACTTAAGTGGGATATTAGTAGGATCACTTTTGATGCAGTGTGGGGAAGGTACCAGAAGAGCAAGAGTAGAGTCAGGGAGACAAGCAAGAGATCACAGCGCAGTCAATACGAGCAGTGATAGGCTAATTGCACAAGAAGACAGATTCGGATGAAGAGATTAATATGCAGAGGGTTGGAGAACTTGGGTGAGTGAAGCAGGCTTGGGCAGAGAAAGAGATTGAACTATGATGCTGTTAAGACAGAGGTCTCCACTTGTCCTAAACAAAACTGTGAGGCAATTTCAAATTAAGGCAAGTCAGAGAGATTTCAAACTGAGGCAGGAGTGTTTTTGTTTATTTTTAAGGCGCTCTGACCAGTTGTAGGCTCTGGGCTATGCTTGGAGAGGAGCTTAACACTGCATGAGATGACACCACTCCGGTGGGGGCAATTGCACATGAGACTCCTGGGAGTGAACATCAGGCAATAATTCATGAAATGAAAGGAACAGTGACTCAGTTCTAAAGACGACTTTAACAGTGCCTCCAGATATCCAGGACAGAGGAGATTAAAAGAGGTATGAGAGGTACTTACAAGGTCGAAACCTGGTATTTTCTTGGAAGTGTAAAGGCAATGGAAAGAAGCAGTCAAGGATAACTTCTCATTTTCTGACTTAAAAAACACTGTTGATGGCATTGATACCCACTGTGGGGGAATATAATAATTTCATCCACGGTGTCACAGCCCCCAGAAGGAGATAATTAACTATCTCTATCAGAAAGTAAATCTAGATGCAGGCATGGAATGTACAATCATCAGAATATAAACAACCACCAAAGCTATGGAAGTGTAGGTGATTCAAGGGAGTGTATAGAGTGAAAAAAAAAAATTGGTTAGAATAAAGACCTGAGATCACAAATTATAAATTCCTTTAAAAAAGACTAAAGGGTGAGCTTAGAGTTAGGAAAAGAACTAAGAGGATATTTCAAGAAGATAAAGTATTCAGCAGTGTTAAATGCTACTCAGAGTTTGAGGACAGTAAGGATTAAATCATTTAAAATTTCACCATAGATATATTTGTGGCCATTGCATGGAATGATGAGAATAATTCATGGAAAATGACTAATGGGGACCACAAGGATATGCCACTCTTTAAAATGTTCTCTCTCCGAAGAGAAATAAGAAACAAGGCAGAAGATTGTGGAAAATATAAGATCCAGGGAGCTTTCTTATTTTTTTTTAAGGAGTGAAGATATAGAGGAGAATGGGCTCTAACCAATGAAGCAGTTTTCTAAATAGGAGGCTGGGATGGGATGAAATACACAACAGAATACACAACAGAATAGTCAGACTTAAGAAGCACATTTTTCATTTTAACAGAAGAGAAAATTGAGACAATACATGCCAAGGGAAGTCAATTTATGAGCAGAAAGTTAGTAGAAGTAGTGGTCCATAGAATTTAAATAAAACACTCAAAGTCTCCTAGTTCAGTCTCTCTGCCATTGTACCAACCCAATGGCTGGTGTCATTTTCTCTGTCAAACATACTGAATTTTAACCTACTGGCCTTGGAAAACTTTCCAAATTCATGGTCACCAACTACAAGATAATGAGCCAACAATGAACAGTGCAGGTGTGCTCATTTGCATCACTCCTCAGTGCCTTCCCTGTGTTCACTTGCATGCAGTTTAATATGCCCAATCATAACCCTGCACATCAGTATCATCTCAATTAAACCCCCAGACTACCCATTAGGCTGCTGTAAAAAGTCAAAGAAATTATTAATGCAAACCCCATAGACTAAAACTGTCACTTTCTTCTACATGATTTTCTGAGCCTTAGAGATCTGAACGAAGGTATTCAATTTACTAATTATATGATCTTGTATAAGGCACTTGAATTTTGAGTTTCAGGCTCCTCATCTGTACAGCTGAGACAATAATGCCTTTTTTATACATGTTTATTTTTAGAATCAGATTAAATGATACATAGAAAAAACTATCAGTAGTATACTTCTGGTTACAATATACTCATTCCAAACTACTTTAATCAAAAGGGAAGAATCAAAATATAGTACTATGTCAGGTAACTCAAGGATGGGAAGACTGCAAGATTTCAGACAGAAAAAGAATCCAGGGTTGAATACACATCAGCAGATATTTCTTCCTAACACTTGCCTATGGTCTCTTTATATGTCTTTGTTGTATTACTCTTTAACGCACAATTCCCACATGGTAGGAACAGAAAAAAAAAGTTCCATAGCTGCGTCTTTCTTCCCTTCAGCAATTAGAGAAGAAGAAACCTGCTCTACTTTTTTCAACGCCAAATACATTACTGAGGAAGGGATAACATATTTCAGATCTGGGGCCCCCTGTAATCAAGGTTCATCTGATTAAGAATGGCTACTTCCTTCTTGACAACCATGTAGATGGGGACGGGGTAAAGGTGACATGGGAAATGAGAGCTATTTTTCCACAAAGCTAGGGTTTGAAAATACACACCAGATATCTAATACATAAACTCTAAAGTCGTATCAATTGCTAACACCACTGAATCACTGTGACTTACTAACTTGGAGGAGAGATTGAGTTTTTTAACTGCTTCTCTATTACAAAATAAAGAAAAAGTATAATGCTGTTAATGTAAAAAAAAAACTTTTCCAGGGCATAATTTTCCAAGCATTTCTACATCCATGGTCTCAACCTAACTCATTGTTTCTTGAATGTTCTAAATCCTTCCCCACCTCAACCTTTAACTGTACCTTTATGTAACCCGGAAAGTTACCTCTTCAGGCCTTACCATTTCTGTCACCTTCACTTTACTCAAGTTTCTGTTCCCAAATCACCTCTTAAAATACCATCTTTTTCTTAAACAACATTCTTTACATTCCTTATTTTAGATATTTAAAAATTTTTTTTCTTTATAAATCAATTCCAGTGGAATTTGAGGAGTAGGACTTCTCTTTCAAGATCACAAACTTTTCTTATGACTTAGGAAGGTGTCTATCGTGGAAGAGAGGTAACATTTTTATTGAATGTATAATCAATGAGTAAGTATATCTGAGATTCAACAAAAAATGATTAAAAGAACACTTCAGTAAGGGCTTCATTTTATAAATGAATCACCCAAGGCTGAGAGATTTCTGTGAAAGAGGAAACACCACACAGGTTGTAGTGTGAGAACTGAAATGAAATGATGACATGTTGTCTTTACATTTAAAAATTATTACATACACTGTATTACTGGTGTATCACAAGAACTCTAAAAGGAATCAATAAGAGAGTGGTTAGAATAGGACTTTTAGAGCTGGAGAAACCTGGGTTTAAACGCTGTCTCCATCAATCTTGCAACCATATGTAAGTTAATTTCTGACCCTCACTGTCCCCTCCTATAAAATAAGGATTTAAAAAATCCATCTTATAAAGTTTTTATGAGAGTTAAATGCACTAGTGAATATCAAGTAATTAGCTTTGAGGCGGGACCTTGGCAAACACTGGGAAAGGTTATCTGTCCTTGTTATCCTATTGTACTTGTGAGAGAAGCCACGCCCATCTCTTGTTCAGAAGCCATGGATAGATCTAACAGACCCTGGAGAAAACTGAAGCCAAAACTTAGCATCAGAGACCTGGCACTTGCGTGACAGACCAGATCATGCACTTTCTAAAAGGGAGAGAAGACTGCAAAAGCCACCTCCACATGACCCCTAAAACCAAACAAGAAAAGATGATGTAAATAAAAACGTACATACATAAATAAATGACCTATAGTATGAGCTCCAATTTGAGATGGGGCCATGGTAGCCTTTATGGGAATTCTACGCAAATTAGGATAAGGAATTCCCTCTGAAATATCAAGCAGAAAATGCAGCCCCACCGGGAAGAGGACACCTTGGAGAAACAACCTGGCAAACAGGATAAAATGGGTACAGAGCATGGCAAATAGAAATTTAAGTTTTAGCTCTTTGTACCCTCTACCTTCCCCCAACTCCAAGTCAAACTCTCCCAGTTCCCCACCAACATCATAGTAGCTATACAGGTGAGGAGACAATCCTAAACATTCTCACTAGAACTTGCATTCTAGAGATGCATAAAAATCATCTTTATAGTCTTCTTTTGACTGAGAATTTTTAGAAACAGTGACAGAGACAAGTGTCAAAATGTGGAAAACAACCACAAGGCTAATTCACCACAAGAGTGAGTCTCCAGACCTAAAAATAAAATGGGCAAGAAATGCCCCACCCAATCTCAGGCCAAAAAAAAAAAAAAAAGATAAAAGAAAAAAAAAAAAAAAACCCTAGGTGGAGAAACAGGGAAGGAAACTGTAAGAAAACAAAGATTCAGGCAGAAGAAAATGTAACTCAAAAAAAGAATCATTTCTCACAAGTGCTTAGGTACAGGCAAATACAAATTAAAACAAGACACTTAATTGTCTACTGGAAATAAGAGTCTTCCCACTCTCCCTCTTTTCTTAGAGCATTTACTTTAGAAAATGTACAAGTTCTTTCTCTGTCTCTTTGAAATATATGTAAATTTTAAAAGCTAAATAAGTAAGAGTCTTGTCAGGTTTAATAGCAAGGAATGTTTTGTTTTTTTGCCCAAGGATCTGAAATCATCTTTTTGAAATGTAATCAAAGAAGATAAATGATAATGCCCCCTTTTTCTCAATTCCTACAGGTGGATTGGTAAATTCAACAGATGCCTCACCTTGAGTTGCATAACTATCTACCGCTCATATATGTAGATATGGATATGTAGGTATATTCATAGGTATGAAGTTTATTTTTCCTTTTGGATAAAGCCGAGGAGCAAACACAGATGGCCATCTCAATTACTAGGTGAACTGTATGTGACAAATGGTGCTGTCAAGCCCTCTTGAGTACTAGCTATACTGTGGATCTTGGTAACATGTGATGGATTGTGTCTGCTTAGCTAACTGAAGAGGTGAGATTTGTTCTGTCTTTGCAACTTATGTGTGTTGCATCACATTCCGGTTTAATACTGATTCACTAAGAAGAGTCTTTCTCTTCTGCCATTTTGGAGAGGTTGTCTGGGTTGGGGGTATATATATATATATATATATTTTTTTTTTAATTAGATCTCCTCAATACTTCACCACTATGGAAAAACCAACAAAGAACTGCAGTTTTGTGAAAGAGGCCCTTAACGACAAGAGGAAATGACCACAGAAATAGATGAAGGGCTTTAGTACAAAGCTAATGTGGTAAATTCAGTACCAGTGTAGACTTTATAAAAGACTTGGAAAAAGCATCACACCAAAGAGTTGCCAATAAAAAGCTGAATTATTAGAAGAAGGTAAAAATATAACAATAGCAAAGGTAGAGTCCATAACAGAGAGAAAGTAATTTAAACAGATATCCCTACGTAAGAAAATGTGGTGTCTGTGAGAAAAATAGTTCAATAAATAGATTTATGTATATAAATTTGACACACAGCACTTAATCTTAACTCATACACCAGTTAAGCTACTGAACTGCAAGAATAAGAAGACAATTTTCTGCCATGCAGGCAGAAAGAGCCAGTTTTCTATGGGTATCCTTTCAATAAGACTGTTCTCAGACTTCCTATAAGAACTCAAATGTCAAAAAATAAAGGACCGGTATCTACAATGTTGTGAAACAAAATGTGGACAACTGCATCAGGGCGTATCCAATAGGCTCAAATATGAATACGCTTGGTGAATAAAATGCCCATAAGGCCACTTGGGGAAAAAAAAATACAAAATTTAACTAAAGTTTGGCAATCCAAAGAACTCAGGATTGGAAAAACTGATTTGAAAAAAGGGAACTGATGAAGTAAGTCCATTCAAATTTAGATTCTGAATTGATGATTAAAGAAAAAAATGTTTAAAAACTTAGCATAAAAATGTTAGCATAACTACCAAAAACAGCAGATAGAGGGAAGAAATTATAGGAGCTGATATGAAAGTTGAAAACAGCTCTTTCACAGCAAGATATTAAAAAGTATCTAAAAATAAAACATGAAAAATAAGAGACTGTAATGACTCCATCCTCTTATTTAATATCTTTTTCTTAAACTTAAAGGAATAAATTAGGAAATGATTCATTTTGTGATGAAAAAGCAATTGAAATTCAGCAGTTGTTTTACTTTGTTCTCCATGTAAGTTAATGAACATGCATTTAATACATTTTTATAAATTGAGACCCCAGATTTTTTTTTATGAATGTGTATCTACCTGCATACTTACACACTTTGTTGTCTGGAACCATGCTCACCTAATAAAAAGATTAGCTTTTATTTTAATTTTCAACTTCACTTTTATACTTTTCATCATTGTTTAAAATCCTTATAATAAGCACGTAACTTTTAGCCAAAAAATTAAAGCAGAAACTAATAGATAAGATGTTACATTGGTTAATTCTTAGAGGTGACATATGGATTATTATTTTTTTTTGTATTTTGTATGTCACACATGACCTAATATTCCTTTAACTGTCTTTTTCCATGCACAGTTCTGCAACCTTCTCAGAGGTACTCATTGTTATCATTTTGATGTTCATCCTTCCAGATCCATTTCTATACACATAAGTGCATACATGTGCATGCTGTGTTTGTGTATGTATCATATTGCTTAAGTTTACTAGTTTCAGATTGCTCACATATTCTGTAGTTTTCCATTTTCAGTTAAGTCTTAGAAATCTTTTCATATTATGTAGTTATACCTCACACTTTTTAACACCTGTGCAATATTCTATAATATTGATTATAGCATAATTTAGTTATTCTTTTATTTTTGGTAATTTCCTATTCTTTCCTATTTCATGAAATGCTACAATAAGCCTAATTATAAATATTTTCCTGGCCAAATATTCAAATTTTAAAGACAACTTGTCAGTTGATAAGGATATCCAGACAAGCACAGATGGTCTCAGAGATAGAGGATTAATTTACTTCTTAATCATGATCCCCTCTTAGGAGCTCAAGGGAAGTAGAGGTCTGAGACCACCAGTTCTCCTCCCTGGATGCTACTTTCAATAAATCCACTCTTGGCAAAAGCTACCTGAGTTTGAGGTCAGGGCAGTTCCTGGTCCCCACTTTCACTGCTCTTCAGGCATTTTTCCAGAAGTTCTCACCAATCGAGCTTTCTTAGGACAGAAGAAAGGCACCCAACACCCTTCCTGAGCAGCCATCTAGTCACGCATAAAGAAAGATACATCTAATGGGCATTATCTCTGCCTGCACAATGAACCTGAGCCAAAATATTTATTAATAAACTAATTTCCAAATGCTCTAGATAACACTGCATTAACTGATTATTATTTGAAATCATGCTTCAGGGGGGAAAAGCTTTAATAATGTATGCCTCCGTGGCTTTTTAAATTTTCTCTTTATTGCATTTTGGCAGGGCACGCTAAGTCTGAATTGAATAAAATGAGACATCACACACTGAGTATTAATTACCACAATATTAAGAGATCCTGAAGCTTTGCCTTCTGAGCTGAACCATGGCAAACAGAAGAAGTGGAATTTTAAAGACTGCTTGCTCATTTTCCTCTACTCAGAATGTGAATTATGTACATGTTCCTTAGCTTTAGTATTTTACTTGAATTCTATAAATGAGAGCAACAATTGGCCTGAATGAGGCAAAAACTGAACATAGAGACATTATATGGTAGGTCAGATGATTCTAGGACTGAATTTCTTCAAGAGCTCAGAAGCAAAAAATGTGGGAATTGAAGCTATGAATTCCTTCAGAAGCCAACAAATCCAGGGAGATGACAATGCCACTCGTTCCACAGAAATAAAAAACGTTGTGAAAGTCAGTGAGACGGGAAATTTCCACAAGTTAAATTTCACACTAACTACAGAGTGAAGGTCCCAGAAGACCCAAAGCAGTGGAAAAGGAG